>NW_028324148.1:6797916-7472500 GCF_054372755.1 Phalangium opilio | reverse complement strand
TTTCGGGAAACCGCTATTTAGGGAACTGCTGATTTGAGGACCGCTATTATGGAATCCGCTCATACGGGAACCGCTCATCTGAGGGCTTCCCCCCGAAAATGGGCGCCAGGATACCTGGACGCCAGAGTGTCCCATTAATAACACTTTGACAGTTGTTGGGACATAATTGCTTCGGCGTGTGTGTGCTCGGCCCTGTAGGGTCGAGACACCAAAATTTCAAGAACAGAAAGAGTTCAGATTTGAAAGTAGCACCGGCCAGAAGAAGACCTTTCTCGACCTCCGGGAAAAACGCTCGCGATATGCGAATGCATAAAAGAGTTAGTGCGGTCAGCCGGTGACTCCCGCGGTTACCACGCGCCTCCGAAGAGTATCTCCTGTCGGGTGATGGACGCTACGCGGTGAGCTTGAACACTCTAATTAAAACCAGGGTACCAGCAACCCCAGTTATAACTTTAAGAGTTAGTAAATAGCCAAATGAGGTGCACCATGGGTTTTACGTACCTAATTATAAAAGTTGATGAGTATAGCCAATTGTTTAACTAACTTTACTTTAAGTAATTAAATACTGTCTAAACAATTCTACACATGTCTATTTTTATTAAACCTACACCCAATGGCAACGATTCTCCCTCTGCAATCCTAATTATTTCCCCCTAGACTGTATTGACTTTAATGGACCACTACCCCACGGTAGCTTTACCTATAAGTTTTAAAGGACTGAGTGGAGAAACGTTTCAATGCATCTTGTCACGTGATAGGATATAACCAAGTTTTTCCCCAATCCACCTTTTCTCCCTTAGTCATTCTGTAAGGTGAGCATTATTTTCTCCATCTCTACTCATCCCTGAGTCCTGACACTAGTAGTGCCAAATTGCATGTTTCGAGCACCTTCTGAGGAACGAGAACGTTATTATAAAACAAGGCGACCCAAGGGCTCGTAATAGTAGCCACATCGTACGAGTGAATAGCGCTATCTTTTACAATGCTTAAATAATTTACCGTGCATAAAATCAGAGTGAATAGCCCCTCGATGCCCTACCCTAAACGGTGATAGAATTATTACCCGTATAAATTTACTTATGCCGTAATTTTAATATTCCGGCGAATCGAAGAACAGATAGTTTTAGTGATTATCCCCTCGATGGGTTTACAACATAGACTTATGCCGATGCACACTTATCGCTTCTTATAAATTTCTAACATGAACTTATGGTCAGAAGAGTTTGAAAGAGAAAGAATTCGGTAAAACACCCAATAATTGTAATATTCCGGTGACTTAAGACCATTCTAAAAAGAACGTCAGTAAATGCTTGCTTTTGCTTTCAAAATTTCCCTCGATTTTATGAATGTTAAAATAGGGGAGCGTGAAACTCTTATTGTCGACGGGTAAGAGGAATATTTAAGGGAGGGTATAGCTCGGCATTTTCGATCAATTATCCACAAATTGATGGATAACCGATTATTTATAAGCAAATTTGTGGATTATAATACGATTTAACATGTAAGTTCTGTTTATAATTTTCGGGTATGGATAAAGATAAAATAAATTAGATAATTGATCGAAAATGCCGAGCTCTAGGTATATGGCTTAACCTAACTATCATAATTTCCTTCCTTTTAAAATACACGAACGAAAAATATCACTCACCACAATTCTCTCCCATTCACTCTCCCTTCAATGACGATCGAAAAATTTTATACTGTCTAAGGCAGTTCTCTTTCACGACGCCGCCACCACCACCACCTTCACCGCCAACAGGCCAGGTCAAACTAAGACCCACATCGTAGATGTTCATCATACGATGTGGCTAATAACGAATCCAGGTAATCTAGCATGAGTTCTAGTACTACACAGCGTTTAATTTCTTCCCAATCTGTCATATTTCCTCTGACATTTATTGTACTTACTTAACGTGTGGCATTTTAATAGCATTAAATTCTTTGGAACTCCAAAAATTTATAAGCCCAACCTCGTCATTAAACACGGAAGCAAAAAAAATTACAATAAAGCATAGAACTGGAATATGAGAAGAAAAAAAGACTCAAATTATCAAACAATAATTTATTATCGATATAACAATGAGAAATGAAAGTGTTCATTGCTATGAACGGTTTAGCAGTAAAATACTTGTTACTTGAAAAGGAATTTAAATAATTAAGCTTAGACTTAAAACAGGCAACAGATCCTCCAAGCATTTTAAGTCCATTTTTGTACCACATTATGTGTTCGTTTTTTATATAACAATATGAGCAAAATTTACCTATAGTCGATTTATACCTATAAACTTTATAGTCGATTTATTTTTGCCATGTTACCCAATGCACATGTATGAACGCAGCAACGAAAACGAATTCAAAAACGCATATAGAGCGCTCGCTATTGAGCGAACCTCAGTTCCATAATTAAAATTATTAAATGTTTTTATTGTCAGTTTCTTTCGTCACTAAATAATAAATATATGGTGGCTGACGCTAATTTCGAACAAACGAAGATATCACGTGAACTGATTTTTTCTTTAAAATTCAATTGGTAATTCCAATCTAGATAAATGATGGATGGCGCAAATACGATTGGCAGATGAAGGCACAGTAGTGAGATCATAATGGGTAGATTTCATTCTTTGCCATATTGTAGTGATTTTTCTTTGCTTAAATTATAGAACCAGTAGTAGCTACTGTGGCGTCCTTTGTTGTGTTTTTCTGCAGTTTTGGGATGGATTCGCTTGATGATTCTATTGGTTTGTGTTCGGTTACTGCAGAACTAAGAGTAGATTTTATTGTAGTTGATGCTTCATCTCCAACTGATGCAAGAATGCTACTGCCGTCCACGCTTGAAGCAATTTCATCGAGTAATGGAATTATCTTGGATTCGTCACTCGTGATTATTCTAATACTGGATAGATTTTGTTTTTCGTTTTTATCCACCGTTAAGCTTTCTGTCGCAGTGTCTTTTAAAGATGCAACTGTGGTTCTATCATATGTTGGTTGTTGGGTTGAATTAATAGTGGGTTCTGAATGTTTTAAACTCGACTCGGATTTCTCAGTATCTAATTCCAACTGGGTACCACTTTCTTGAGAATAAGAGATTTTGATTTCTTCTCCATAGTAAATCGCTTCTGAATCTGTTGAAGATGGCAGGCTAGATTTTGGCGTGGTTAGTTCGATATCCGTTTCAGAGTGTTTCGGGTTCGTTGTAGAAGCATCAGATATGGGTTTCTCGGTATTCTTAACTGATTGTAAACCAGTACCAATATCTTTGATTTCTAAATAATCAGATCTAAAGGTTGTTACATCTTCGCCACCCGATTCCAAAGTCTTTTCTGAGGATTGTTCCTTTGATTTTTCATCTGAGGACTCATTTGATGAAACTGACGAGCTATCAGTAGTCGAAACTGACGAGCTATCAGTTGACGAAACTGACGAGCTATCAGATGTCGAAACTGACGAGCTATCAGATGACGAAACTGACGAGCTATCAGTTGACGAAACTGACGAGCTATCAGTTGACGAAACTGACGAGCCATCAGCTGACGAAACTGACGAGCTATCAGTTGACGAAACTGACGAACTATCAGTTGACGACACATCAGTGCTAGTTTCTTTACTTGACGATTTAGGTTCTTGAGTAGAAGAAAGGTATGCCAGTTCAATTTCATCTGACGCAAAATTAAGGCCTATATTCCCGATAACTTGTTTCATATCTAATGGTGAAGGAGTCGTAGTAATATCTTCAGTAATAGAGGCCTCGCTTATACTTTCTTTTTTAAGTTCTTCAAGCCGATCCTCTACAACAGCGTGATCAATTTCAATAGGTTTCATTTCAGGAGCATCCGTTTTAACTTCACTTTGTGGCGTAGTCTCAGAAATGGGATTTGTTGTTTTTAAAGATTCTTCGATATTAGTAGTACTAGAGCTAGATACCTCTTCATTATTATCGGAGGAAGCCATTAAACTTCGGATATCAAGTGCAAAATCGTTTGAATATCCTATTGGTACTCCAAAGTGATCCGATTCAGAAATTCCAACTGATCCTCTTAATTCAGGAGCAAAATTGTGGTTAGATGACCCATGTATAAGTTGGTGCACTACGTGCTTCTCGGAACTCGACTTAACTGTGAGAGGTTGCTCTGTTGTGCGAGATATTTCGTCAAGTTCGGTTGTAAGTTCTTCAGAGGTTGTTGTTGTAGGAGTGTTGTTACTTATGTCATCTCGATCTGGACTTTGTGTAGTTTGAGATGAAGCTTCGGTAGGAACTTTCTGGGATGTAACATCTGATTCTTCATTTTTCACTTCCAAAATTGGTTTCAACGTAGTTGTGATTAAAGAGGAAATTTCGTCAGGTGAATTCGGCTCGCTTGTTAGTGGTAAATGACTGTGTTTGGCAATGACTTCATCGGTATTTAGTATGTCTTTTTCATGCTCTGTTTCAGATTTCTCTGCTTCATTTTCTTTTATTGATGTGTCCGCCGTTTTCGTTACCGTAGCTTCATCAATCTTTGAACTATCGTCACTTTTCTCTACATTTTCTTCACTTTCAACTAGGACTTTATCTGAATTTACGGCGTCGTTGTCTTTCTCGTTTTCCAGCTTATGAATCTTTTCATCTTTCTCAGTTACAGGAGAATCTTCATTTTCGGTTAATAGTTTTTTAGTTGAATCGACAGTTCCCTTTAGTTCATCATCTTGAGACACAACGGAGCCTTTTTCTTCGTTTTCCAGTATTTCAATTTTCTCACTACTTTTCACTGCTAAATCGTCTTTTACGGTGGTAATTGGTACATCAGTTGTTGTTAGATTTTCAAGTGCTAGCGTAGATTCAGAAACTTGACCCTTTTCAACAGAGTGAGTTAAGGTTGTAGTCGCTAAAGAATCTTGTGATATAGCCGGCGGTACACTTGTACTACTTTGATGGTCAATGTTAGGGTTGGTGGAAGTGTTTACTGGTTCTACTTTCTCAGTTGAACTGTATTCTTTTATTTCAACTTCACCAGAATGGAATAACGGTTCCGCAACTATCGAAGTTTGTATCTTGGGTTGTTCAGTTTGAACTAAAATCCCTACATTAGTTGCAGTATCTGCATTTGAACTTAAACTACCTTCTTGAAGAGTTGATACTTCATTAGGCTCAGTGGTCTTAGCAACAGAAGAGGGAGGGGAAGTGGGTTTGTCCTGGGTTTTTAACTCTGTATCTTTGGATTCTGATTCGAGATCTACATAAGCTTCACGGCCTTCTAGTTCAACTGCTGGAGTTGGAATGGGCGTTGTTAAATCAGATTTGGTCACAGATGCTAGATTTTCAGTGGTTCTATCAGATTTCTCTTTGTCTTCAGAGGATAGCTGTCCTAAATATTCATCCAAATGTTTTTCGATAATATTTTTTTCCTCAGTTTCTGAAGGTGAATTAGTTGTTTTGGCAAATGTTTCTGTGACGGTTACATCCTTACTCGTTTCAGTAGCGGCTAATTTATTTTCCAAATCTGGAACAATAGTGGTATCATATCCCTTTTCTGTCGAGCCTTCAGAAGCACCAGAATTTGTTGAGGGAAAGCTTGTTGAGCCTAAAATTTCTATTTCTGGTTTTAGCGTTGTCGATTCGGTATTGTATATTTTTGCAGAGGAAAGAATGAACTCGGTGAACGGAGACTTTGTCGTTGCGCGTTCTTCAGTTTGACTCTCCGAACTTCGGGTTGTAGAGATATATTTTTCTTCGTCACTAACCGCACTTGCTTGGGTTGATGCACTACTGTGTTCTGAAGTAATTTCATTAGATAATAAAACTGGCTTCTCCGTTGATAATGGTAATTCAGATTCCTCATCCTTAGACGGTATCAGTGTTGTTGAGTCTGATTTACTTTTTTCGGTACCTACAATAGAGTCATCCGAAGCCAACGGACTTTGGGTTGATGTAAGTACAGAAATGATATTGATCTCGGTGCTTTCTTCAGTATGCACCGAAGTAATGGCGCTAACAGCATCACCGTCAGCGTACACAACTGGCTGGTCTACCGCGACTTCGTTGAAGTTCACTTGTTGATCTGGCCTCTTGTCCTCTCCTGATAAATAAATTTGTGATGAAGCAGTTCTAGGTGCGTATGTGTAGGTTACTGGCGGTCGACTTGTAGTCGATCGAGTTTCGTTGGAACTCAGGGGCCTTGGAGTCTTTTCTAAAAATATTTGTTGATATTAATATTTCATTATCGAACACAAATATTATTTTCCGCTTTTCTTACCTGGAGGACAATCGTCGTATCGTGGACAACATTCTCCTGGAACATATTTTGGCGCGCAGTCATGTCTGAAATAACAATCTACCAAAGCGCAGGCAATCGAAGATCCTTGGCAATAACAGGTGTAACAAGGACTTTCAGTGTTTCGAATGACATCTCCATCTTTGTACACCACACCATTGTGCTCGCATCCTTTTAGTAGTATAAAACTTTGTTACGATATTTCTAATATGTTATATGCGTAATATTTACCACAAACGTACTGCGGACAGCATTCACCCTCCTTCCGCACAGCTTTGCAGCCAGGTTTGACTTCGCATTTTCTTAAAACACAAGCAAATCCAGGTGGTCTACATTTACAGGTTTCGCAAGGGTCGTCGCTTGGGATGGGGTCGCTGTTGTGGTAGATAACATCATCCACAACACAAACTATTTGAAAGAACATGTTAAATTTGTTGAAAAATATAATTGTCGAGCTGCTATAATTATTTATCTGTAATACGTACCAGTTTCGTTGGCAATGTAAAAGGAAGCTCGCTTCGATAGTGACCCTAAATAGAAAAGAATACAAATTTCTTTAATAATGAAAACTAAGGCTACGAAAATCAGCGCTATTTCAGTCGACTTTAATATTCGTTCGTATGAACTTACGTTAATTATTTTTCTCAATCTATGGTTTTTGTGCCCCTTGAGCTTTACTACTATAATGTAACTTCAAATTTATCGTTTGCTAATAGGTTTTATAATGAATTTTTTCATTTAAATCAATAACCTCACTTTCAAAATTAGGGTGTTCGAGGTAAGATATTGCGACGTTACTGATTTTATTAAGAAATATGACTACAACAATTCTGTAGCGGCTCTATATTCGTAGGTTTATGTGTATAAATTCATGGTTTTCCAACCTTATCATTGTGTTTACTCAGTACTTCCTATCACATAGCCATAATGATGTGCCTTCTTTAGAAAATTGGGGCTCTCATATCTATGTGGTTTTAATTTTACCATCTTTCAGATTTATGTGGCATTATGGGAAGTGGTAAAAGGCCCTATGTAACCCTTAGGTAGTAGGTATTAATTAAAGTGTATCGTTGTCAACATTTTTTAAGAACCTTTATAGTTATTTACTCTGTTATTTTGGCGTGATTAAGCTTTATTGAAGTGATAAAAAATGTTTTATTTGAAATGCATTGTAATGCAGCATGATATGTTTTAACACAATCATTCGGTTAAAGATTCCGAAGTAGAGCTCGCCATTATCTATCCATTATCCACGTTATTTTATCTTTATCCATAGTCGAAAATTATCCACAGATCTTACATGTTAAATCGTATTATATCCACAACTTTGTTTATAAATAATCGGTTATCAACCAATTTGTGGATAATGGATAGAAAATGCCAAGCTCTATGCCGAAGAGCCAACACGGAAATGCATAAAGTAGCCTACTGCAAATTTCATTTGCGAAACTACTACCGTAAAGAATTTTTATCAAAGGGAGTTTTCTAAAAAATGCAATACATTGCTAATAAGTCTTCTTGAATTTTGCTTCGTGGGGCAGATTACTAACACACAAAAGAAAAGTCTTAAGAGAACGACTGAATTCCTTAATCACAGGTGGTTTTCCATTCCGGAAAAATATTTAAAATACATCGACAACATTCTCTAGAATCACTAATTTTTTTCGAGATTTCGCAATCAATTCTTTATGCCAAACTCTACATTAAGTTACGTTAAGGTAGTCTCTTCACACGTAATGAAGTTTAAAAGTTCAAGTAAGTTATAATGTTAAAAAATAAGCAAACTTACTGGCAGAAACTGGTTTGACGTCAAAGAGACTTAACGAGACGATGAGAAAGAAGAGAAATGCGAAGCTGGCTCCGAGTATTTCCTTGGGCGATTTCATGATAAGGTCAAACCTTTAAAGTATACCGAAAACAACCGCGTGTTAAAGAGCAATGTCAGTAATTTCTTATCTCTAAAAGGAAAGGAATTAATGATAGCAATGTCAAGGGCCTCCTTCGATCAACAATAAAGAATAAAAGAAGTTTCAGAAAGTAACCCTTATTGCGAGGGGCTATTAACCTAAGAAAGTCAATTATAAAATCAGGTTTAAGCGCTATATCCCCTATACTTAGATTTAAATTCTTTCATGCGAATGACAGAGATAATTTAACTGATCGTCAATTTAAATACTAGATGAATTACGATTTGGTACAATGGTATAACCATTGAACTAGCAGAAATAATTTACCCTCCAACTTTTAATAACGCGGAACTCGTCAACTGTTCTTTTCCTGCTTGTCAAATAACACATTTAATATGAAATTAAAGTAACGTAGCTGCAATTACTTTGAATTACCTAACAATGAACGGCAGTGAAAACGTTTTTAAGGGATATAGAGAAATGGTTCACTTTTTAGTTTCCGGGTTTTAAAAACATATTCAGTTTTCTCTCATGATTTAAGATATTTTTAAATTTTTCTTCGGTTTAGAGCATTATAATAGGATGAAGTTAATTAATCCAAATATATTTTTTATGTGTCTATTTTAATAAATAAATATATACTTTTGGTCCTTTATAACCCGAAAAAAAGCGTCAAAATCTCAACTTTATAGTATTTTTCACTTTGCATGTTATACATAGTTTACAGGCATGGAGGATTCCTACTATTAACGCAAGGAGACCAAGCGACTTAGAGCGTAAAATCGTCTGCTATTTTACGCTCTAAGTCCCCTGGTCTCCTTGTGTTAATGGTTTGAATCCTCCATGCCTGTAAACTATGTATAAAATTTAGCCTACAGCCATTAATGTTTTTTTTGTGAACGATGATAATCTAATATCGTTTGGCAGGCTGATCGAAGTTTTGAAAAGGGAAGGTCCAAATTTCTGTGACGTTGGTCTAAAGTCAGAAGTAGAATCTCTCTATATCTATATAAGTCTAAGTCCTGACTGACTTAATACTAACTGGATGATAATCAAAGCCGAGCCCAAACCGAGTTAAATGGAACGCTGAAATTATGAAGAGACGTTACACTTATAGGTAGTAGGCACGAGTTAGGAAATTATTTTCAAATCTGTCCCATCTTCAAAAACGGCGCCCAGAAATATAAAAAAACTTGTATGAAATAATGTATGACCGATATCACCAGAACTTAGTATACTGCTTCCCTATAATCTATTAATGGGTTTCATAACTTATAGGATCGATATAAAGACATGTTTTAAATTAGTAGCCCGAAAAGTAAAAGAAAATTCCTCGACGGACAATGATGGGTGCGTTAATAATTTTTTCAATTGAAGGCTTAGGTTTTCACTGTCTATTTACGTTAAAAATTAGTTACGGAAATGTTTTTTTGCAAGTAATGATGCTTGAAAAGTTCAACTGTTATATTAAATCAAATTTGAAGTTGATAAGCCTAACGCAAATAAACAATATTATGCATTAATATAAAAAGATCTTTCGCATATTTTCCTGTATACCTGAATTGTTTCATTCTATGGAAATGATAGTAGCCTGTAAATCGCTTATTAATTTCTCTTTCGAAACTTTTATTATAAAACTCCTGTTGAGGCCCAATATCTATCGCTACACATATTTTCCAACAGGTATGGCGTCGTAATCTTAGTCTATTTTAATTTTAAGATCGAAATTAAACGGTACTTTTAATTTAACTAGAAGCAAAGGTTCCAAGCACTTCCCGTGTGATGCTCCGTGGTTAAATACACGGAAGCTATCCCGTATGTACAGAAATGTTGTTACTTGAAAACAAAATCTAAATTAATCAAATATGAAAACCCCGTGCCCCTGAGTCTTAACCGTTAGATAAGCGCTCAAACACGTTAGTACTATGGCCGGAGGCAAAACGTCAAAATATTGCCGGCTGATTAATTCAATTACGTTTTTTACCTTTCATAAATACTTCCCTGAAAGGATAACCCTTTTTTTAAGGAACAACTGCATCTTGTTAAGTGCTTTTAAATGAAAACCATCTTCCCGAATCGTGCGGGGTTCCAAAAAGCCTAGAAGACTACGTAATTACTGCCCGCCGGATAGTATGAAAGATTAGAATATCACAATATATTTTCAATTTAAAGTAACTGCTAAAGACCGGTATGAAGTTTCGAGAAATAATTAGTGTCTGCGACAAAGTAACTTGGATACGAAGTAACAGTCTATTTAATATCTTGAAAAGAAATCAAATATTGCGCAGTTTAATCTGTCCACACGATGAATCACAACATAAAGCGAAGGAAAACAAGTGTTAATTTATATCATTTCATTGCAAAAGAAATACCTAGACGCGTAGGAAAGGATCAGTGACCTTGAAAGCAGACTCATCTTCTAGTGAAGAAAGTGTTAGTGAATGATATAATGCGTTTCGAGACCGAGCTATCCTTTCTAAAAAGGAGTTTCAGTTTGGCACGTCTACTAAGCTATATTTTTTTTTGTGAAGTTTATTAACCTTGTATTTTAGGCGGACATTGTGCGTGGTTTCTCTCTTTCCTAAAGTCTAATTCGGGCTCTTGTTATTTCGATTATGGCTCATCAATAACTGTCTTTTTCAGAAGGTTTTGATACGGTCTAAATTACCTCTATTGGTTTCAAATTACTTTTGAACATATAGTTCAAAGCACTTATGATACATCTAATGTCTAAAATAATAATAAAAAAAACAAGCAACTTTGTCTGCACGTCTGTTAGTAACGATTAGTCTGTTATTTTCAGAAATAGCAAAAAAATAGGTTTAATAAAACATTATCACAGGCTGGGTTCGTAACTCCACAGTGTCCCTTGCTAGCCGCTTAGTTTAAAAAACTATTTTAATATTAACAACCCTTCGGTGTAGTGTTTCACATGCATTATGGATATGTCATAAAGATGGAACATGAATAAATAATACATAATGGATTGGATACGTAAAAACGTTAAGAATAGTGATGAAATTATTATGTAATAATAGAAACAGACGTCCATCACAAAACAGGCTAATTTTCTTAATCGGTTATATTTTTTTTTTCGAAAATAAATTTCCGTCTTTATTAAATTAACTTTCTGCAGGATTTAAAATGATGAGCCAATTTATGAGCTACGTGACATGAAATTAATACCTTGAAAACCTTTGTCATTAGTTTTCTAAATAAATTCCTTTATTCAGACCATTAAGCTTATGACGAAAAATAATTTAACGAAAGATTAAAGGCTGAAATCCAAGAACTGTCTTAAGGTTATATAAGCGCTCTCACCACTACAAATTTAGCGAGGCTTTTGCCGTCAAGTGATCGGCGATTATTCGTTTACATCACGAATTTAGAGAACTTCAGTTAAAAACTAGTTCAGTGGATAATATAACTTTAACCCATAATAAGCACTAATTTTGTTTATTACTTTATTAGGAAATGCCCATTTTGCTTGGTACTAAAAGCTAAATTTATTAAAACACTAATTATTCTGTCGGATGGAAAATCGAAGGTTACAAAGCACCAGCGAATTTATTCCGACGAAATAACGAATTAAAAGTTATATCTCTTTGCAGCAAGTAAAATGCAAACTCAGAGGAATAACGTCGAGATGATTAAGCCCCCGCGCAAACTGAAGTGAACCCTAGGTGGATGATTCACTTCTTTAACAGAGTAAAGATACAAGGCGAATGAATTTCCATAAATACTGCTTTTTTATCTGTTTTTCCGAAAATTTCAACAAATTACTCGAATCTTTGAAAAATTGCATAGAAATATTTTAAATAGAGAACATTGCATTTCGGTCAATATTGTAATTTTTGATCTCTTTTGGAAGATGTCAAAATTGTAACTTCTCTTTTTGCAAAATATTGTAAGAACATGAAACAAAATTTTCAGCATATTTCGCTCAAGTATAGAACATTACATTTCGGTGGTTATTTTGATTTTTGATCTCTTATGAAAGATGTCAAAATTGTAACTTCTCTTTTTGCGAAAAATTGTAAGAACATGAAACAAACGTTTCAGCATATTTCGTTCACTTCAAAATTCCAAAGATTCAGATAAGTAAAATGAAAGTTTCGATGTTATAAGAATAACCTTTTCCAAACCAATAAAGCGATACAACCACACGTCTCTTCTTACCTTTAAAGGCACGCACCACTCTCGTTATAGAATATTCCTGTCTTGCGAATCTTATACTCCGACTTGAAAATTTTATATTTTGTTTAAGCGTCGAAAATTTCACAACTTCTTACAAGTCCAATGTCCTCGTTGAAAATGCCTAGTTTCTTTACTCAATGCTGATTATTTTATCGTTCGCGTCTCGTGGGGTAAGTGGGAACCAAACGCGATGCTGCTTATGCCCACGCGTTCTTTGGTGTGTGGCTAACTGGTGTCTTTAGGCCCACGTCCACTAGCTTATATACCGGCTTTTAAGAAAAGATGGACGAACTCGGGACGGCTCATGACCGGCCTTCTCTATATATCTATAAATCTAAACCTGTTAGCCGAGAGGCCGCTCGTGCGACACCCGCTCTACTCCTTGCATGTGATGTCTATTTAGTTTCAGAGAATGAGGACCAGAAGCGACGGGTAAAATGTTCTGTTCCAGGAGGAAACTTCTGCCTTTTAACCAAGGGGGAGAAGACAGGAGCTTCAAGCGAGTTAAAACTATCTTTAGTTCGAAAAATTTTATTTGTATTGAATTTCTTAAATTTCTATTGAACTTCAATTAAAGTATTATTACTATAAAAAATAATTGTAAAATTCGTAAACTAAATTGTTTTAATAAACTTTGCAGTGCTCAATTTTGATCGATTGAAAGTATTTCAAAATAGACTTAATGACGTTACAGGTTGCAATATCTAGATTTCACCTAAAATTGGGCATAGCACAGTTTTCAAATTTATCAAATGTGGAAAATAAAACCCCTTAACCAAACAAAGGAAAATTGAACGATCTTGTACCATGTGTAATATTTTTTAGTTTCACTTCTAGAAATAAAATGTTTGTATAAACTGTGTCGTGAGCCTCTATAACCTTAAAAACCCTGACCTTGATGACAAAAGAATTTGAAAAACTGAATTTATGTTACATTGCCTATGTAGGTGAAAGTCAACCATTTAAATCCTGTTTAAGCAATTTGCATTTTGTTAAAGAACATAAAATATTGACGCTGTGCATAGTGGTTTGAAATTTTAGCCTAACATTCTATTGCATATTTTTCTTCATTTTGATTTGTCGCTTCTAGAAAAATATTCATATGATAATAAAAATATTAGAAACATGTCATTTACAATGCATAATATTACCAATTAAAATGCGTAGTGCATTTACATTGCATTAAGCAATTAAAAATTATTTAAATTACATAAAACCATTAGATTCAATCGATAAGTGAGGATAAGAGATATATTGCCAGGTCACGGTTATTTGACTAATCATTCCTAATGCAGAGGTAATCCAGTACTACAGTACGGAAATTTCCATATAAACGCTTGTCACCTATAGATTTTAGCAATGTTTGTTTTATTAATAACTAGTATTTCAGGATGATAAAAACTCAATTTTGAAAGTCAAATTGGCACTTCGTATCAAATTCAATCAAGTGTGCTTGCAAAAACAATTTATGCGTTAAAACGAAGTCCAACATCATCGTGTGATACTTTAATGCCTTTACGCCTCCATTTTGTAAACCAGGAATGTGTTTATAATTTTAATGAAGTCGGAATGATTAACTGTTTGCGTTTTCTTCAGTGGGACTCATAATTAAAAAGGAACCTTCATCATTAAGTTTTATAAGCATTTTTAGATCTCTTTACGATTTGACGTCGCCTTGGAAAATAAGACCAAGGAATTTTAATTTAGTTTTTGTTTCTTGATTCAAAGTCATCGACATATTACTTTAGCAAATCAAAGGACAAAGAAAGCTACGTGAGTAATTGAATAAGAGTCTCTAATTTTGGTAAAGAAAATAGCGTTAATATGATCGATGCATCAGTTAACTTTCGCCAGAGAATCGTGGGAGGTAAAAATTCGCCAATTTTAAGCGAAACAAGAAATTAGCGTCTCGCTACTAAAAAATAGCTGACATACCCGGTGAATATTTTATGATTTTGTTCAAATTGTAATTATTTCCCAAGATGTGGGAAAAAGTTTACGCTCAAAAACTATTCTTGCACCATTTTCATCTTTATGGTCAAATGTTTTGGTCAAGTGCCGGTAACGTAAACTTGTTTGAGTTCACCATGAAGCCGTATTACGTTTCACAGAGGTTTGACCAAGGACTCTCGAATATCATGAATAATTTGCTATGCATTGAATTCATAGGTACGGATAACTGGCACTTTTTAAAATCGAATTTATCTGCATAGCAAGTAATAAATAAATAACCTTTTCCTGTAAAGAAAGGTGTCTTATCATTTAAATTACCGTATTCAGCAAAAAAAAAATCGAAATGAAACAAAATAGATAAACATGCAAGAATATGTTTTAAAGGTATAAGCTAGATTTTTATATACCACCAACATGCGCCTTTGAAATCTCAACTAAGTGGTATGTTTCAAGTTTTTTAATGTTTATTCAAGTTTTAGATTTAATTAAAAAATTTCCAAAATATTTATCTTTACAATTTTGCTTAGGTACGCGAAAAACGTTTAGTTTAAATTTAAGTTAAAAATGTTTGTAAAAAACGGTGCTTATTTAAATCCCAGTCCACTGACATCTTTCAAATTAAAATTGCCACTTTCAAAGATTGAATTTGATAACCGTACTTTACATTATTCCTTTGATAAAGCAGAGTTACTTACATAAAATAAAGAGCATGGCCATAAAATTTTACCCTGATTTAGAAAGATAAAATAAACATAATCGCATTTTAAAATAAAAAAGTTATCTATAAACTTTTACTTTCGTTGCTAAAGGAAAATGCGAACTGTTTTTAGCTTTTCAAGTTCAATATCAGAGCGCAATGCTTTTCGTGAATTCTCATGATAAAGCCTTTGGGAGTTCCTCACGTTACATTTAATTTTAAGAGGTCACGATATTGATAAAAGCAAGCTCCAAGCGTATTAGATACGAATAAAACTGGTTTGACTCGAGCTTTATAAAAATTGAATTTGTCAGCTTTTATTTATGCGCGTAGCATTTTTAAACACTTTATTTACATACCGATGAAGTCGTTGATCTCCCATCAGATTTATGATTAGGCCCCTATGTTTAGTCTTTCACAAGTAAGGTGTTTGTGGTCTGATACCAATTTTACTAAAGTCTATCAAATAATGTGTCATTAAAATTTCAATTTCAAAATAAATTTAGTTACAATACTATTATTTTATTTATATGTTATTTTTGTTAATTAAGAATGTACTGTACATCAATAACTATTCAGTTAACACTACAACAAGAAAAATTAGGTTAGGTTTGTGAGCTAAAAATAATTATGCAAACGCAACATGTAGATCTGTTTGCAAAAAGAGTTTGCCGCCATCTCCAAAATATTGGCGCTGAAAAATAGTACTAACTGTTTCCAAAATCTTGGCCCTAATAAGTAACTTGAATTGGTATTTAGGTATTTCTTTAAACTAAATTCTTTTAACGAATGTTTCTGAACTCTTCGTGTTCTAGTTAAAGTATGTTACGTAAATATTGCAACCCTACCCAAATACTTACAAAATTATTATTTATTTATATAATTTGTTTATACGGTACAAATGTGACAATCCAAAGTAGAGATTTCAACTTTTCCAAAAGCGGACATCTGAGCCAGTTTAAATCGAATGGATAAATACGTTTGGTCGAATAGGATTCGGTCCAATGGTACTTTAGCGTTAAAAAGTTTATCTGATATGTATTCACTACACTTATTTAGAATTTTTCTTTAATAATCACCACATAATTTTGTAAGAGGTAAAAAATAATTGATTCACTATTTATATCGTTTAGAAACATGTAAAATTACTACAGTAAAATTTAGCTATATATGTGATTTGGGAGCTTATACAATTACAAAGAGTTAAGAAGGTGGGAAAACCTTTTCGAAACGAACTAATCTTGATGGCACCCATAACCCGTTCGTTACGGGTTTAATGACTTCCGCAAGTTCTAGTAATCATTGTTTACATACCATACCATATCTATCATTACATATCTTCAGTCCTATGGCTTGTTTACGTTTTACCGTGTAAGCGTTATTACATATTTTAACTTAGTCATAATCGTTTTTCATTCCCTCCCGTTTGAGATCGAATTAAAAAAAAAGAAATATTATGCAACTAATTTTTATATCGTTAAGCGTGGATCTGGCGCCATAAAGACCTTTCCAACAACGTTGTTTCCATTAAGTTCGACCTATTCGCCAAACTAGCTAATTATCGAAATCAGAGAACGGGCGCCAGTCAGCTAGCCCCTCTTCCACCCCGCGGGAGTGTCATCTAATCTCAAGAACGAGGAAGATTAATTACGATTTCTTGTCATTTAGATTCATCTCGTGCCTCCCGGACATTTTATCAAAACAAAACTTTACTACGATATACTATGTACAGTAGTATTTAAAAAATACCAAATATAAATTTTTTATGACACAAAATCAAGAAAATTTAAGCAGCAAAGGTTAATAACAAAAGCTTTTATGAATTTAAAGTTTTTCCAGTAATTGGTTTAAAAAGAGCTTCGGTATGTAAATCACACCAGAAGTATATAATTCTTCTCTTAGAGAGAAGTGTACCACAATGCGGGATAATTCTAATATGATTCTTCCCAACAGAACATTTGAAGCAAGGTTACTAAACCGAATTACAAACGCGATAAATAGTTCCCTCAACATTACTCTATTAGCAGTTAAATATTCGCTAATTCACGGCTTTGAATTTTTGTCGCGCGTCAAGACGAGGTTTGTGGGTTGATTACAAAGGATTTATTATCAAACAGTTATAGAATTGACCCCACGGTGCGATGCCCATCTGAAGTTAGATCAGGGAGGAGGAATGTAGAGGAGTGGCCAAAGGTATTACGGATAGGTCTCCATTTAGCGGTCTGGAGAGAGAGATCTACCAGAGGCCGACTAGTAGCTACTACGCATCAGCGGTGCGCAAGTACGTCATCACTGACGTTAGAGAGAGAAAAAACCAAGTTTCAAATTTCAAAGCCAAACGACTCGCGCCGTCGCGACTCACGCGAGAGTAAATTTTAGCGGCCGACGGTCCGGAGAAAAAAATCGCGCATGCGCCTGATAAAAAAAAACAGACTCGGTTAGGTCTCAGAGCTCTAACCCGGAATCTGCGAGAATTCTCTCTCTTTTTAACTGCTTTACAACATTCCTCCTCCCTGGTTAGATGAGCAGGAAAGGAAGCATAATGGGTGAGCCTGGGAAGAATCATGTCACGTAACTAAAGTATTAAAACGATACAGAGTGTCATCCTTCTTCTATTATCCGCTTCTGATTACACGTATCAAAACGATCCAAAAAATTATTTTCCATAAATATTGTTATAAAATATAAATCTCGAAATTCTCTGTAAACCTAATAAGCTGAAGTGGTTTTTTAATCAAAATTTGCTATTAAAAACCTTTTAATATCATTTTTTCAAATATTTTTTATTTAATATACTTTAAGCATGGAATTTTCAAGAAAAGCGGAAAATACTAATTGATTCAAATCTTTTTGAAACATAATTAAACAATTAAGTCAGATCTTCCGTAAACTCACTAGGTAAACTTTATAACAGCTATATTTTGATTATCACAGATAACATTTCACTTCGGTTGTGAAAACAAATGTATATCTTTCAAAATGTTATTTGTTAGTTTGTATGTTTGTTTTCTATGCACAGACGAAATTCGTTACCGAATTTGACCAAACTGTATGGTTGTTATCAGTAACACAAGGGGAAGAATTTAGAAGTGGCTTCGATGTGGTCCTTAACGTTGGATCTGCGAACCCCTAGCCATTAAGTCTGATGAAAACGTCTAATTCTAGACCTCTTAAATTCTAACCCCTAGTTAAGGGTTAGTTTAAAATAAAAATCATGCAGATATTAGTTCGGGTGTGCCCAAAGACTGATTTTTGATTAATGTCTACATTAAAAGGAAACTTCCCTGTTTCCTATCCCATAAAGAACCCGGAAAACGCCGGGTACATACCATAGATTGTTTTTAATACGTTAAGACCTATTCATTCTGTGCAAATATCTAGATTTATGCTTCTTTAATACTTCAAAAAAAAGCACATTGAATTGCATACATTTCTTTACATCTTTCGATAATGGTTGAGAGAGAAACAGCGTGAGAACTTACTACCTGATAATTTTCTAGATCTATAAATTGTACGAATCCCATAAGCAATTCTATCTTTGGTTTGCAAAAATAATTACAACACCATTAACGACAAACTATATTAGTTTTTAAAAAGAATGACAAATCGTTTCTTGGAGCTATAGTTCGGGCGGTCGGTCGTGACATTGCGAAGACTGATAAGGCCGCTCGCTCTCTTGGCCGCGCGAGATTAGTGGAAAAAAGGGTTACGTATATAAAGAGAAGCGGAAAAGCTTTATGTATGTAATTTTTGCAAAGTTAAATTCCATGAAAATTGCAACGTCTACGAAATAAAAAAATATCTTCTTTCGTATTATTACAACGTTAAAAATAAAAATATGCATTATAAAGGAAAACTTATATATATACGTCGGCGCCAGTTGCGAACGCTCGAAGCTAGCACTATTTGTCTGGTCGATCAACCCGATCATACGTACGCCTGTAATAACATATTTTCTGCGCGGGGACCAGTATTCGTGCTTACAAGAGCTCATATTACTGGAGTAGACCATATTCTACCATAAAAGAAAACGAAGACAGTAAGACTAAAAGATGAGTCACGGGTTGCATGATTTGCGTCGTCTCTTTAGTAGTCTTTTTATCGGGTTTGTTTTCCTTCCTGAACGCTGCAATGTCGTTAAGAATTGGTAATAGTTAGAGATGGGCCGATACCGATACCAATATTGGTACTGATATTTGGCTAAACCGATATATCGGTATCGGTTTAAACTGTTATCGGCCCATCTCTAGTAATAGTTTATATAATATTGAAGGTACGTTCATAATTATTTTAGTTCATCGCGGTAAATGACTGTAAATAATCAATATATCATAATTTGTTGTACACTTCACAAAGATAATTACGTTGTATCCTTATTGCACTTATTGGTAATATTATATAATTCTTTGAAAGTCTTTAAACTCTGTAATTAAATAGCATCATTAATTTCTCGTTCATCTACTTTAAGAAGGATCTTCAAAAAAACTTAAGAATGTAGCGTAGTTGCCTAAAACATTTTCTGGAATTCCTAACTCACTACCGTTAATTTTTTCTAACCTGGTGTTAATGAAACAGTTCCGCCAAAAATGCATTTTATTTTAGTTTGTGAAAGCACAAACTTCAAAAATTAATGGACATCGGTCTTGCAATTGCTAAGAAAAAGTGTTCATACAATATAAGAATTAAATGTGTACATAAAAAGCTCATCTACGTTTTGTTTCGTAATCACAAAAAATTAAGAAAGTCAAAAATTATGGTTTAGAGGGAAAGGTTTCATTTGAAACAATTGAATTTGTCGCATTCTGACTTGAGATTAAAGTCACTCCTTTTTAATAAACTCCAGAAGTTCTTTTCCTTCGGATGTATCAAATTGGTGTACGTTGCTATCACTAGTCTCCAAGAGTCTTATCTTTTGGGCCTCTCAGATGTTTTTTTATTATTTTTAAACGTAAAACGCGTATACCTTTGAATTCTTGGAATGTGCAAATTACAAAGCCTATTTTCTTATTATAAATAATCGAAATTACCTAGGGGCCAGAATAATATTTAATTTACGATACGTGGTGCTTTTTACTTATTTCATTTTCGTCATGTTCTTGTTATCCTAAATTGATTTATTTTAATGGAGAAAGGCTAATTATACTTTACAAGAAAATGTTTGCCATCCCAAATGATGATAAGCAAAAATTTAGAGAAACAGCTGGGGTTATAGCCCTATATTTCATAAGTTGGGTCTACGGTGGGGACTTATAATACCGGTATTGTCCTTGTGGTACATACAAAATTAAAGAGACTACTGCAATATCTTCGACAAAATGTATAGTGTAGATATGGAGATAACAGTGCGCGAAGCTTTTGTTTCTTACATATTTGCCACTAACAGATGCCGCTCAACACTTTTGTAAAGTTTACAGGCTCATACAAAATGTCTTTCGACTGACAGAGAGTGTTCTACGCTTATGTTATGAAATATTCAAAATATCCGAAATCGAACTATTAAATTTCATAAATTATGTGCAAAGCTAGATGATATAACCCTCATGCGGAGAAGAAGCATAAAAATACTAGTAAATGTAATGGCGCACAAATGGCGATACATCCTTACTAAAACGCTCTCTCTCTCGTTGGTACGATTTGCAATAAGAGACGATCATATCTTCCGTTTTTATGTAGCAGACGATAGCTCAAGCCTACTCTCCAGGAGCATCTTTTTTTACAAATCTTCGTGCGAAGTTTTTATATTATACCAGCTGTTACCCGCGGCGTCGCTCGCGTGTAATGAGAACTTCCATCAAAATGATATAAAGAATGGGTTGATTTTACTGATGACTAATATTTTTGTAGCACCCTAGGAGCGAAGGCACTCGGCACAGTCCGTCAGCCCGTCGGGATATTTTTTATTACTTTTCACGCGGACATTATTCCATAAAGAAGGGTTTTTACGTTTTTGGCCGCCATTTAAAACGATGGCAACAAATCGAACCCAAAAGACCATTCAGCCCATCTATAGGTTAAAGGAAACCAGTGTACTAAATATTTGTGAAATCGGTTGAAACGCGCGGACTTTGTTGCATAGAGCAGATTTTTTACATTTCTGGGGGCCATTTCTTAAGATGGCGGATTGGAAAAATCTTTCTTAGTACGCGCCTAATACTTATGAGTAACGTTCCGGCAAATTTTCAGCCTTCTAGGGCAAGCGGTTTGGGCCGGGCGTTGATTATCTGGACTTTGATTTATTTAGATATAGATCTCATGAAATAAATCGGATAATAGACAATTTTCAATATGGGGCACAGTGCCATCTACTTGATATAAGCTTAAGACGGAATATCCAGTATGTAGTTACAAAAGACTTTAAATAATAGGACCACTAAGGTCCTTAGGTTTGATTCTTTTGAAGCCAAATCTAACGTTTTTGGATTCACAAATCGGAGGTTCCGTCTGAAGAAAACAAGGTGGTTACACAATGAGACTTTTGAAAAGGATCTATTATTTTAATTTAACGCGGAACTATTTTTGGAGCGTTAAAGATCTTGTCTGCTTCAGGAGAGGGACGCGACGAGAGAATGATGCAGCGAATACTTGTCGCAGCTGGATACTTCCCTTACATAGAAATATTATATCATCCTTTTCTGGTATATGCTAAGTAGCGACTATCAACGGATGATATAATGAAACATCTTTCCCTCTCACTGAACCATTAAAGGGAGACTCTCAGCTGAAAATCTTAGTGCCATGTTTTATTTTTTCCTGGTTCGTTTCAATTAAATATGAAGCCTCAATTTTTTTTCTGATTTTTCAAACAATTTTTTCAATGAAAATTAAATTTTTTAAAATTTGTTAGGCTTAGCAATGGGTCTCGATTTTAGCGCACTTACCTACCGGCCAATAAAAACCTCTTTAGGGATAGAGTCAAATCAGCCAATCCCGTGAGGGTTAGAAAATATTAAGTGGTATGTTGTCTGCTTCAAACAGGAAAATCAGGGCGGGAAATAAGTATTTTTTCAGATTGGGCTCGTTACCAGTGACTCCGCGGGGCCCGTCGTCTGCTAAAGTTTGAGGAGGATAGTAATTGTGTTGCAGCTTGACTCTGCTGAGGTGTAAAAGATGGGTTTTTAATTTTTTCCATCTCGAAGATCACAAAAAATAATAGTAACAATAATCTAAGAACACAGATCTTCCCATTCCAAAGGCTAATAACTAGACACTCAAGATATACAACAAAATACGGGCCGCCACATTTTAATATAATAAGATTACGAGAGTAATTTGAGTTTAAGTGAAACGTATAAAAGCATAAACCTGCTAATTACTAAAGTTTCTAATCCGCTTATCGTTAAACGATCGAAAACGCGTCTTTCTTTCGAGTGCTAAAAAGTAGAATACATATTTCTGAACATAATGCAGACGACGCAAATGAGACTCGCCCGAGAAAACCTTTGGGGGTTGACTCTTATAAATCGCGGGCGCTCATTGGCCGGTAGGTCGCTTTATCAAAATTCAAATGCATGTTTTGGATACAAAACTTCAAATATTGTTTAATACTATAAATAGCGCTTCAAAAAATCAGAAAAAATTCAAGGCGGCATATTTTAACATAAGGAATCAGAAAAAAAATACTTCATTTTTGCCAATAGTGTCCCTTTAAATATGGAAGGTAGAGGGAAGTTAAACAGTGACGATTATTTTGCTATTATAAAACTAGTGAACTAGCTCGTCTATGGTATCTACTTTCAGAAATGTAGACAAGTTGAGAAACCAAATTAAACCTCTCCTAGTCTAGACGAGGGCTACTACCCACATAAGAGGCTTTTCTTAAGTAATTAAATAAATATAATTGATATTAATTATTTCAATCGTCAGTAATTTATCTTAATTCTAGTTTAGTCGTTTCAAGAAACGTTACTCCTATAATCATTTTCAACATAGCCATTGTTAACGTTTTACTTCTAGCGAGCACTTTTTTCACAATTTTTTAAAATTTAGGTTATTTAAGACGATTGAATTACAGTAAATGACAAGAAAAGCCGCAATTGCGTGAACTTTTGGTTGAAGCCCTGCCATTGGGAGGCTAGACGTTTCTCATAACCCTAGTCGATCGCCGCGTACATCTTAACCCTAACGATGATATCGGAGTAGAAGTCAATATTGCTTTCTGTGAACTGCAGATATTGTGATTACGTTTGCTCCGATTTGCTAACTGCGAAAGGGGTGACAGACACGCAACCACACATCCGGTGTAATACCTCTCCGTGACGTCATCGTCACTCGAAGATGTAAGAACCTTAATCACGAAATGAAGTCCGCAGGTTTCAAGTTTTTCCACACACGCTTCACCAATATTTAAAATAGTGGACGGAGGTTAGCAGTTGAATATTGACATTCCATCATATTTTAAAATGGCAGCCCGAAATGAAAAGTAACAAAAATATTCCGACAGGCTGCTAGTGCTAAATAAATCGATATTGAAAGTTAAAAAAAGAACTACTACAACACTGATTCAAATGAAATTTTGAACAGTATCAGATCTTATCAGTTTTCACGTCATTACAATGCCCTAGTCTTAATTTTAGCAACGAAAAATTATTAAATTGAAACAGAATCACGTAATCCCAAGTTTTAGAGGATAAAAATGACGACATTTATATATCGCATGTAAACCTCCAAACCCTCCTATAAATGCAGAATAAAAACCTACACACGTGAGGGGAAGTCGCCATCTTAAGTTATTTCCCTAGCGCCAAGAGGCAACGCATAAGTAAAGAAAATAATAATAATTACTTATAAATGTACTACAATAATAATTTTAGTACAAAGAAAAGCCAGATGATTAAAGAAACTACTATTTAAAGAAACATCAATTTAATATATTCTAAAGCTATGATCCGACGTTCTTAGTACATAAATCCGTTTTTGCTTACACTGTTTAACCAGATAGGAGTTACTACCCTAATACACTACACTGACCTTATGATCTGAACTACCCAATCAGCACCAACTTTCACCTGCTATACAAAAAGAGTGACTTTCTAGTAGTTTTTATAACTTCTACATCCTCACAGAAAATGTATTATCGAGCACTTTTCAAAATTAGGAGATACAGAAAGTGCATCTCACATACATAGTTCTTAATTTGTGGTTACATCGTATTATCTTTCAAATACATACTTGTAAATTATCCGTCATTTAAAAGAAATTATCCTTTGAAACGTAAAAAAATAAGATTTAAAAGAGTTTTCATACCTTTGGGTAATTTATCAGGCGAAATTAGTTGTTGAATTGAAATACAGTTAGGAATAAGCGCTTGATACGAACTTGAATCTCACTTTTGAAATTTCAATAATTTTCTGGTGATTCTCTCTCACTTCTGTTTCACGAGACACTGATGCCACCGTGCAAGAAAAACGTCTTTATACATGATGGAAATAATATTTGTGATAAGCCAACGCTGTCTTTAAATAATTCTGAAACAGTAGGATATTTGCGGAAGGTTAGCTAATTATACATTTTGAAAGTTCTGTAAGGTCTAACCACCAATGTCATTCGAGAAAGTAGAAAACTCTGTAATATAACCATGTCTTTTATTTATGGTAACCTCGATTTGAGATGGCTTAACGCATATCGTCAAGAACGGATTTATGTACTAAGAACGTCGGATCATAGCCTTTAGCCTCTGGTACCATCCTGTCATACTTTATTAAGAAGCTTCGTCTGCTTATATTTTGACTCCACCCACAAATTTTGTATCTAGCGACTTCTAGCGGTCGAAAATGTCATTCTTATCTCTATTTTCGTGGTTAAATATTTTTTTCCGAAATTGCGCCAGTGAAAAAAAGGAAAGTGGACAACAATACGATATAACTCCCGATTTAGTGGAATTAAATTTCAAAGTTAATCTGGTTAAGTATCTGGTTTTTCTATCTTTGTGCTAAAATTATTATTGTAGGATAAGTTATTATCAGAAGGGAATAAGAGAGAAGGGACACACTTTATTTCTCCGTAATGCTTTACACTCGTAACAACAGTCTTACTAACCTCAAATCAACTACCCTTCACTGATTGGCTATCTAACTTCTGCCTTAGCTGTGACGTCACATAAGAAGGTGACGTCTCGGTTGACGAATAAAAAGTAGTTTTGTTTACAACTTTACATTGAAGGAGATAAAAATGGCCGAATTTCATGTTGATAAACGAAATCAAGTTGCGCAATTAGTTTAGATACACGGGTATTGAAAACATACCAAAATCAGATAATTTGAAGGTAATAAATAGATGAAAACTAATTATTCTGAATTAATATTAAAAAATACAAATTAGTTTCAATAAAATACATACTTGAGGTTATAATAAGAACGAAACATCGACAGCCCTAAGCCTTTGGAGAATGAAAATCTAGCAGACAAATGGGCCGATACCGCGGAGAACTTAAAGAACTATTTTTGCAGTAAATTGGTTAAAAGCTGTGTACTTGCGCAAAGTTTTCGCGGTTTTCTTGAGGTTGGTCAGACTCTCGTTACCAAAGCAGGCTCTAATGTCTCCCTTCTCTCTTATTCCCTTCTGTTATTATTATTATTTACTTGCCTTATGCAGTATCTACATTTAAAGCCCGAAACATAAGAGAATAAGGACGATAGATGACGAGCGCGAGTTTTGAAATTATAAGCCACTCCCATCAAAACATTGAACGTAGTCGAGGATGGGTAGCGAATTTGCTACGTTCAACGTTCTTCTTACATAAATCGGTTTTTGATATCGTGGAGTCAATGCCGTCTCACGACACCCACTGTGAAAGCGTCTTCACCGTATCCTTGCAAAAGACTCAACTCCTAGCTTATGAAAATAAATATAATTTTGTATATAACGAAGATTTCAAATGCAAATATAATGCGCAGACTAGTAGTAAACTATATTATGGATATTATGTCAGCTTTTTTTCATTCATGGCTACACGCTCATTGACGAGGAAATTTACGCTTTTGGGACATGTTGCCTAGACTTAATGACGCTGTAATGCTAGTGCAGTCAGATTCGTCATTCTTATTTCTAGCTTTGAACGAAATGTCATCAAAGGTCTGACTTTTATATTACCTAAAGAGGAGGAAGTTAAAGTATGAAAATGGCCATAGAGCCTGTTTTAAAAAGCACGGCCATCAAAGTTTCGCGAATCACTATTGTGTCTACTAGTGACTGATTGGCTTGCAAACTCGGAACTAAAATTAGTTCAGAAATTTATAATCTTTGGATTAACCTTCGGGGTTGACGCGGTTATAAAAGAAAGTGGATTCGATGGTAACGCCGCTTGATTAAATATCACAATATGCTCCAGAAACGTAAAAATATTGGTGATAAAGTGAAAAAGAGAAAAATTGATTCCAAAGTTGTGTGTGACTTGATGTGAGAGGTTGGGAATGGCAGACGAACCGTGTTTCCCTCCACACAAGTTTTACAAATCTGTATTTTATCACATTTTGACTGAGTTATTCCTATTCCTAGTTCTTTTTCTTAATTCAAAGATATATTGTGACACTAAATATACGAAAGGCTTGTGCTACCAAAGAGTTGGAAAGGTTCCTTTTTGTATTACAGTCGCAGAAGTTGTGAATGTTGATGCCATTCCAACTTCACCCTACTTGAGACATTTTGTAAACCGAATATAATAGAGACTGGTATTGAACCTCAGTGGCAGAAGCCATGAAAGAAATGTCTTCCATCTTCGGTTTATGGAATGCAAAAAAGTTAAAACGGAAGTTACTTTGCTGTCTCAAAATTATGAATGTTTCGTACTGTCCCTTTAATTTGCATTATATGAATCCCAGACAAGAAGCGTAGAATATAAAACTTAACAAAGTAGGACTATGCCTAAATAATTTCCAATCTAATAATATTTCTCCATAACAGTTCGTTTTTCTTATTTTTCAGCCTTAGAAATTAAACATCACAAATAAGTAGGTTATAAAATTAAAACCTTGGGTTAGAGCTATCAATACCCCATTAAAAGTTTAAGCCCAATGTTGCTCCATCATCTTCAATTAATGTAAATAATATAAATACAAGTTATACAACTTAAACTTAGTAATCGGATTAATTAATTAATCAGATATTTGATTCTGATCCCTTTAATTTTTCAAAATAATTACAAGTAGAACTAATTTTTCAATTTGTATTTACAAAACAGTTGTCACATACTTTTCAGTCATTCATTAAGAAGTAATAATTACATTCACGCGGGATAACATTTATACCACAATTTTAAATAAATATCACACCTTACGAAAGATTAAACTTGATTCAAACACAATAATGTAATTGAAATATGTATTTTCATTAAGAATTGCATATTGATAATCATATTATATATTTTCAATAATTTTACTAATCACTTAAATTTCAATTAAAATTACAATATCATATATTTCGCTTATTACGGATCAGCAACAACGCGTGACTGCAAATATTAATTTACCACGAAGCTATTGCAATTTCAATTACAGTTTTCAAAAATTAAGTCTACCTCACAATCATGTAACGTGATTTCTTGATACAGTAGATTCGAAAACACGGTAAAAATAGCAATAAAAATAACTTTCGAAGATTAATAACTTAAAAAATCAGGTTGTATTATCAGAAAACTTGTTACTGTAGAAATAAATTCATAACAGAAGCCAATAAGAACGCTTTCTAAAGGTGGAAGTTACCACCACGCGATTTCAAAGACGACCAGTTACCACGTCAGTTTGCAAATGTCTAGTTTAGTTTTTCAGTCTTTTGTCTTTATTCCAGATTTGACTTCAGGTTCAGGACTTGCAATTGTTTGAATAGGTTTAGCTTTACAACAGTATCCACAGTTATTGTATTTAGTGCCTTTATATTGCACCGGCAAATTCCACATCACCATTCTTATGAGTACGCAGAAAGACGATACAAAAAATGACTTAAGGTTTTTACCAAATACAATTAGGACTATTGCGTTTCTTAGCTAATCTTGACAATCCGTGCAAATTTAATATACCATGAGGTTTCAGATGTGCTTTACAGGTAGGCTAGTAGTAGTATAGTGTGCTGGCATTTCCCGACTTCACGAAGGAATGTTCTTATTGGCAACTGACAATACTCAATAATTCTGATAAAAAACTTTCAACAATAGCAGCGGCACATTTTGGAAAATTAAGTCGGCCAGTACTTATAGAGGAATTTATTTTTTGGTTTAAAACCGTTTTCACCTGTGTACAATTGTACTGATTATGTTAATTTGCATGCAGTACATTTGCATATTTCCCTATCTCGATAGCGTTTTAATAAATTAAAGGCAATTGTATTTAGTCTCTATATTACTTTAGATTTTTTAATAGAACCCAATACTTCTATCAAAAGTTGAAACATAAACTTCATCCATGGCTCCCAGTCTTTCAAGAACATGGGACCATTCTCTCATCACTGTCATACGAAATAACCAATCAGTGGTAACGTCTTTGACGTCATAAGACCACCGATTTTTCTCTTGAAAGTAATACACGATAACGATTGATACAAACGGTCATCACTGGCATTAGCGTCTGATTACTCTGCTTTATGAGCCTATTCATTTTTGTTCCGTGTGAGGTCCGAAATGAAAACAATTTTCGAAAGAGCCCATTGCTCAGCGTGATCATTGTACAAGACTATACGATTCACTGTACTTAGAGATTACGCGTAAACCTTAAAATCCCTTCCCTTGTGATTACGCGTGATCAGTGATCGTTGTACAGGGAATCTGAGACGGGTTATTAAATCTATATATACCGATGCTTTTGAATACCGCTAACAATCCTACATTTATCTCAGTAATTTGCTATAATTTTATTAGTTTAACACCTTATTGAGACATCCGAAACAATAATGCTGCTCGAAGAAAGTATAATACTTTTGGTTCGGAATCCTAACAGTTGAATAATACTTGGTGTTTTCAGAGTTTCGTGGTTGTGAGATGACTTTAGATAATACAATTCATATCAATGTTGATCGCCTATAAGATGAATAATCGCTGTTGTTCCGTATGGCTAGTGAAATGAGCGCAATGAGATCTCGAATTTTTCGAAAGAAGACTATTTATAGTAGTATAGGAAGTATCCACCATTAACACTGGGGTGTACATTCCACTCCCTGTGAAGAGCAAATGCAAATATTGCACGGCCCGCTCAGATCTTTCACAAAGTCATTCAGGTTATAAAACTTTCCGAATATATTACAACCTATAATAGAAAAAAGTATCTTAATTAGACATACAAATCCGGAAGATCTGCTTTCGAGATAACATCTTTGAGGCTGGTTCAAGCATTACACTATCACGAATAGCCTATCCTTCAATTAGAGGGGTAATTAGTAAATAAAAATACAACATTGAACTATAACGTCACCCTTTCATGTTTGTGTTTTGTGACAGTATCGTCAATTCGGACCAGCTCAACTGTACAAAAATTCATATTGAAGTTTCGCTGCACTCGAGGGCGCATACGGTTATTGGATGTAAAATGACAGAATGAGATGTTTTGACTAAGATTTATCTACAAAGGGATATACAATCTAAGCTTGTGTTGTTTTTACAGGCTGGTAGCTTTACAATGCATTGAAGGGTTGTGGCTAGCCTCTATGTCACAACTAACCGAGAGGGGCCAATATTAAACATTACTGTTAACTTCCACAAAGTTTGATGTAACGGAGAGACACGTTTTCACAGGCGGATTGCTTTACAATGGAAAGAGGAGAGGTGACTAGCCATAACTAACCAAGAGAACCTATACTAAATAATACTCTTAACTTAACAAAGTTTGTAATAAAATAGAGACTGGGTAAGACCGCAAAGGAAAACCCCTATGGTAGGCAACACTTATAGAGACATAAGTCACGTTTTGCAAGCCTAAATTGCACGGTCTTTTTAGAACAAGATTAGTACCTCTTTCAAATACAAATCTCTCCAAAGAAATTTTAGCCTGTTACTTGTGCTTTGTTCAGAAAAGATCGATCGATGATCCGCAGTCACTAAGCGTGTTCAAGGTGCATGCTGAACTTTGTAGTGTTATATTTTAAAGCGCTACACTTGACAGTGATATATTAATTACGCTAATTTCTTAGTGTACAGAGAATATGGGACTAAATAGCCTCTCTTAACAGATACCATATTTTAATTGAAGGGGGGCGGTCAACTTCCATTGTAAACATCTAGTCGAAATTGAATATTGAATACTGAATACTGATGTCTTAAAGCTTGATATATAATTGTTTACCTGAAACTTTCAATTGTCCCCAAACGCTGTTGTCGGATTCAACTGGTTTTTTCGATACTGTTAATGGCTTCACAGTGGTAGATGATGAATTTCTTTCATTTTCATCGTCTATAGGTTTTCTAGTTGTTGTAGGAACAACAGGTTTTCTCACAGGTTTCGTGATTTTAATCTTTGTTATATGAGGTCGTGAAATTTGAATAGTAGACCTTGACGGTGCAGGCTTACTAGAACTAGTACTTTCTTGCGTTGTCGTACTAATTAACTTTATCGGCACCGGTGTTGTCGTAGTGGTAGTTGTAGTAGGCTTCAGTTTAATAATTGTACTAGTGGTGAATCGTCTTGGCGGTTCCGTCGTCAAAATTGGTTTGACAGACGTTGAAACGGGTGAAATATTTTCTAAGGAATTGGATAACAGTAATATATTAATTCCAGAACATTATTGCCGTTCAAATATTTTTACCTGGGGCAATATTGCTGTCAGATTCCAAAATGTCACCGGTTTTTAATACGGAAAGTTTAACATTTTCTTTTTGAGAATTTTGATTTGCACTTATTGGTCGATCGTATACGTTTTCTGATACTGCAGGCTGTTTATAAGAAATTTCAGTGGTGCTGACCGTGCTGTGACGAAACGGTATTTTTGATGGAACATCTACTTGGGAAATTTCAGGTCTTGGCTTGGATAAAGGCTTTGTTTGTGTGGATTCTACATTTTCTTGGGTACCTGCAATGTTAGATGTAAGGAAATTTTGGTTTCATTTGTCGTTCTGTAATATAAAAAACTCCACACTGAATTCAATTCTGAATGGTAAACAAAAGGTTTCTCGAAAACAAACTGCTACTAATAATATGACAAAACATTAACTAAGCTTTGTTCTTGATTTTAAAGCGTCAACGACGTTGCAAAGAGTGTCTAAAATAACCCTGCTTCAATGTTCAAGTGAAAAATTGACCAAAAGTCCTAAACAAATATTATTTATCTAAATTAGTTTAAATCCTCTCACCACAAGTGAATCGAGGGCAGCAGTATCCAACAATTTTCTCCGCTAAGCAATCCCCAGACGGTGGTTCTGGGCAAGTTTGTTTCTGGCACAATTCCCTTCCGTAGAAACAGCGGCAAAGTTCACAAGGATTATCTTTAACTATCATTTCACCATTCTCGTACAAACGACTATTTGACAAGCATTTTCCTTGGTAGCCATAAAATGTTGTTAGATAAAGTAAGTGATTCACAGAAAACATTTAAATTAATTACCTCCTTTAATTTCTACAGTTTTCTGGGTTGTACTTGGGGAAGGGTTTGGGGTTGGAAATGGTCCTACAAAAATTGATCTTGTGTCGTTGGACTCCTGGCCAACGGCGTCCTCAGCAAGGAAAGGAATTACCTTAAACGGTCTTGGCTCTTTAGGCGATAAAACAATTTTTTTTACTGGTGGATCGGTTCTTCTTATAGGCTCTTCGGAATCCGAATTAGAAGTTATGTCATCGGGTCTGTAATAACTTTGTTGTAATGCACTATTCACTGAAAACTTTATATTCTATTAAAACTAACCCAGTATAAATAACATCGCCATCTGTGTCAACTTTCTTAGATATCACGTCTTTCAAGGGTCTAAAGTAAGCGCCACCATCATCTCCATTCAACGCGACACTGACGACGCTTCCTGGTCTTCCAGCTGCTTCAGGGGATACTTGAAGTACTTGTTTCAAAGAAACAACCCTCATTTCGGGATCAGATCGGGATTGCTTAACCTCATGGTCGTAGAGGTGATGTCGCCCAAAATCTATATCGCTGTTGGGATCGAACACAGATGGAGCCGTTATTATTTCCACTTTTTCCTTTGAAGGTAGCGATGGCTTTCGGTCATCAGTTTTGGTTCGAGGTCTGCCCATAAGTACTTGAGATTGCGGTTCTGTATAAATTGTATCAGATATCATTGTTTACTACGTAATCTAAGGTGTCAGTGTTATAAAACTACCATGAAGAAGTCCACTTCTGCGCTCAAATCCAAAAGGCGATTTTTCTTCCAGTTCTTCCTCTGGCGTCTCATGTTTTAAGAAAACCGGCTGCCTCAGCGCGGGATTGTTGGAAAATAAGGGCATTCCTGTCTCGGTGGCTGGTGAAATTCGGCCTTGAAGACCATGATCTCTGTCAAATTCGGCAGGAACGTATGATACAGGACCAGTAGGCACTTCACCCGGTATAATTGGCTTTTTGTTTTGCATCATCGCGAGAGGTCTTCCGTAGTACAACAAAGGATGTGGATCGCCGTAATTTCCTGGTAGAGATTGACTGTTCTGAGGTCTAGCAGAGGTGGCATATAGTGGTTTATTCGAAGCTGTAATACAATTATTTACATTACTTCTGACTTGTTTTATACCATACTAGCTGTTACGTTTGACCTATTTCGGATGAAATTAGTACGTTTGTTATCTTGAGTATTTTATGTAAGCTTGCAACTTGTAAGTATTATTATGAATGTGAATGTATTGTATGGCGGTGTCATAGTTCAGCATATGGTTTTATGTTCATTAATTCGTGATAGAATTCCTATACTAGCAAGGGGTTTATGAATAAAATTATCCAAGAGGGGTTTCTAATCAGGGTGCATTAAATTAACGTGTTTTTCAAGTCGTCTTTTTATGTTAGCCTTTTTTACTTAATTGAGAACTTATTCTAACCTAATGTCATAATTTTATGTGTGTTCTTTTAAAAAATACCTGTGCTAGTTTGTTTCTGTCCAGGTTCTTCCGTTATTGGTTTCCATCCATTTCCAGCTATTTGTATTTTTGGCAAAATCTTTGTTGGTGGCGCTCCAGAATTATGACTAGGGTTCTTGTAAATTGGCTGTACCGACGAAGGACCATCTTCATTATCCGTTATTCTTCTCCTAAAGTTTACGAAACCTTTCAAAGCATCTTCCACTTCAGGAAAATATATCAACCTATCATTTTCTCTAGTTGGTGCAGACTCGTCATCCCGAGATTGTACGGAATCCATATCAGGCTCAACGTTCTTGTACTCAGGTTTAAAATTCTCATGAACTTCAGTCTTTTCCTTGGCAATAGCTCCTTCAGTACTGGACAAGTCTTTTTCGTCTTCCGTATTCTGAGTAGTTGAAACAACCGGAACCTCAGTCGCGCTGGTTTTGTCGAATGGCGATTCGGTATTCATATCCGATACAACATGAGCTGCAATTACCTTTTCAATTACTGGGACGAAACTAGATTTATTTTCGACAGAGACGTTGGGAGCTTGAATAATTGGATGTGCTATTTCAATTCGCTCTGTTGTAATTAGGTTTTGAATGCTTTCAGTTGTCGTATTTACAGGTTCTGTGAATTCATGGGATGATCCTCCAATAAGAGTAGTCCCTAAATATATTGGTGTCAGTGTGCTTTCAAATGGAGTTTGTGTAATAGATTCAGCTGTCGTAATTTCGTTCTCAAAGGGTGAACTAGTTTTCGCAATATTAGCATTAAATGTAGTAGTCTGGAATGAGGCACTAATGCTATCTGTAGTTTCTTCTATCGCGTTCCTGGATTGAGGGTCATAAGATATTGTTGTTTCAGCGTCCGAAACTGAGCTGTTACTGATGTAAGATTCAGTGTGGGTTTGGTTACGAACATCTTCATTTGCGTTTACTACAATATCGGGAACTAACTGATTTGTTTCGTTCTCAGAATTTTTCTCCATACCGGAAGTAGACGCGAGACTAGGATATTCTGTCGTGGAGTTGGAATTATCCGACAGTTTTACAACTGAATAGATTGTTGTAGGTTTGGATTCAGCCTCCGTTGACGGTGAGATTATTTCCGATTTATTACTGAGTTCTTCTTTTTCTGCTCCAGAAAAATCAGACTCAGCTAGAGAAACAATGGTTGTGGGCGAGGATTCGCTAGGCATTAAGTCTGCGTCAGTAATGAAGTTGGCTTTGTAATTAGGTGAAACCGTTTTGTCTGTATCGATTTCAATATCTGAAGGTGTTATAATTGAGGATTCTTTTGATATTGACGTTTCATTCGCCTGTTCTTTAAATTCGTGAATTTCCAGTGTTACGTTGTGGATGGTGGATGAGGAGTCATCAAGATCCACCTTTGAGGATTCGTATGTGTTATTTTGAAAAGTTTCATCTACGTTGTCGTTCGGTTTGTCTACATAGCAAAATTGGCAATTAGAATCAATCAAAAAATGTTTTTGAAAAATGTTGGAATCGAATATAAAATTTTGACACCTATTCTATACAATATCTCTCCGTGTATTTATGGTTATCTATATTCGCATACTATCCCCAATAAATGTTAATTTTATAGACCATTCAATAGATGAGGATCCATATAAAGGATTTTTATCGACAAGTGTCCCTAAACTAATCATTTAGTTTTTAATAATAACTGAGCGACCCTCAAACAAAGCTCATTATCTCTAGTTGAGAAGATAAATTCGGAGCCGATAAACATACCACACGTGTATTCAACTGGACAGCAATGTCCTTCCGGAATAATAGGAATGCAACCCTCCATTACGGCAGAACATTCGACATTTTTGCATTTAACTCCATCTTCTGTACAGAAACAATTCTGACAATTAACGTTCGAAATAACAGGATCTCCCATGTTGTATATTCTTCCTTCATATTCGCAGACTATAAAAGAAAACGTCATATGTTAATATATTATCAGGTAAAGACTTAAAATATTATTGTCAACCTTTAGTTAATGCCACTGTCGATGCTTCTGATGTTGTAGTAGTAGTTGTAGTCGTGGTAGAAGTTCGATTTTTCTCTAAATTATAAAAGTAATCAATTATTAATAAATAACGGTTTGAATTCATTTTAAAGTAAAGGGTTCAATAAAGCAGCTCTCAATCATGGGTTTACAATTCACATGTGTCCCACAAGATTAAATTTCTAAATTACAAATCTTCGATGAGGTACCAATTTACATGAATAGAAGCTAGCCAGTAATTTACCAACGAATAATACCTAGGACTTTATGAAAAGTACTTTTTAAAAACTTAAATAAACATTATTTTGTTTGATGATTTATATCTAGCAGATAGCAGAAAACAAACGACAACAAAAATTATGGGACGTGTTTTTTGATCAAACTGAGTAAAACCCGCCATAGAAATATTTGCTACTAAATGCCATGTTTCGGCATTATTGACCTTAAAAAGGTGGTCTCCATCAGAAATGCGAAACTCTTATTGGGTCATTGACTAAATCATTTCTGAGTTAATGATCATTTGCATACGTCACCAATCGAAAGAAATAAAATAAAAAATGCAATGCTAGTGACATAGTAAGATTTTCATATTTCTTATTATGATTATATTTCCTAAATTCAAATACTTACTGCAACTGTAACTTGTGGGACAGCAGGAATATTCACTCGAGTATTTCGGTCGGCAGTTATCAATTGACAAATGACATTTTGGCTTAATGCACATCGGCTTTGATCTAATACAGTAGCAGTATTCGCAAAAAGACCCCGAAATAATGGCTGATCCTTCCGCATATAGTGATCCATTTATGAAACAACCTAAAATTAAATATTACGACCAATGTCAATGGACAACTAAAAAAATCTTATTTTTCATGCTTAAATTAAAAAAAAACTAAATTTAACCAAAATTGCTCTAAAAGTTCAAAATTTTCGGCTTTGAATGTTTACAAAAGTATTACATCTTTTCCCTTTCCTTTTGTCCTTGATTTAAAACCTCTTTAAATATCCTTGTAATCGAACTAAATATCTAATAAATCTAAGTAAAACTATAATTTACTTCGCTAGACTTGAACTAAGGTTTGAGTTTGGATTTCTTTCGAAATGTGGAATGTTTAATCATTCTATTTTTAATTTATACGTAGAAGGTAAAACGTATTTTTTACTCATTCTGCGCTAAAATAAATATTCTTTACAAAATATTTCTGGTCAAATTCAAAAGCAATTTCACTAATTTCATCTGAAAAAGCTTTAATTTTACGATGATAAGATGCGTAAAGAAATTATGACGCCACGTAATTACCTCCTTTAATGACGTTTAGGTTATGAAAATCGAAGTCATCTTCCAAATAAAGGAAAGAAGATGGGGGTGTTGACGTAACGATGATTGAACTATCATTTGAAGCGTGATTGTTCAGTTCAGGGACTAGTGTTGCAATTGGAAACGATGTGGTGGGATTTAATTCATCATTTTCCAGTTCTAATTTACTCTCTTTGTTATTCTGAATACTGGACTGGTTAAGAATATTATCTTTGTCAGAAGAATCTGGAATGTTAACGCTGCTACTGTAATAGGTTGGGGTCACGGAATGTTCTCTTTGTCCTTCATCGGCTAGTTGAAGGTAATCGTCTGATGGTAGCGTTTCATTCTCCTCAATTATTGACGGGGTTGTAGGTTCAGGACTCTCAGAGGTATCGGAAGGCTTGTCAGAGCCTAGAAGAGAGAGACATTTAAATTAAGTCATCTAATTGTTTAAAAGTATACTATTACATACTGCAAATGAAAGAAGGGCAACAATCTCCATCCTTTCTGGCTGTGAAGCACCCTGGTGGTGGTGATGCAAGCAGAGGACAAACCCTTAAATAACAAAGGAGGACACCTCTTGCGCAGGTGCAGTTCAGACATGGCTGCTCCGTCCTTACCATTTCGCCATGATCATAGCGGTAGTCTTGATATAAACATCCTGTGAAATGCAATATTTTTATAACTTAATAAAATTATTTCGCAATCTTCTTATATATATATTTTCGAAAGTGTTATGTTTGTTCCTTATGCGCAACCACAATATGTTACTCAGTTTGACAAAACTTTACTGATGATATCAGTAATACTAGAGGAAGATTTTAAAAATGGTTTGGTTCAGATACTCAAGGCTGGGCCCCTGAAATCATGGCTCTTAAGTCTGTTAAGAACTATATATTTTAGTCCCGTGGCATTTTAGCTTTAGTAACAGGCTCTATTGAAGAATCTTTTTTATTGAATTTTGAAGTTTTTAAAAAAGCTTAGAGTAGGGCCAAAGATAAAGAATGACTTTTTAGCACATGCACAATTTAGATGATTGTGGAGATTTTACGCACTTCCTCGGTACCAAGTAGATTATCTTTTTATCTAGTAAATAATATTAGATAGATATTTATTGGTGGAACTATTAGTGTCTGAACTTAGTTTCGGACCTGGTTCAACAAGCAAAGTGAGTCATATGGACACAAAACTGGAAGTTCTGCAAAAAAAACCTTTGACGTAATGTTTGGCATATTGACGCTACTGGGTGTATATATATTCTAGTACGAAGAATTTCTTTATTCGGATTCAAAGAGAATCTTACTATATTGGGTGGTATGTTTTTATATATACTGGCTAGGAAGATGTATTGAAGGGAACAAAAATATTGTGTTAAAAATCGCCCCTGAACTGGTACTAATTCTACTACTTATTGCAAACATTCATGTTATCTGTATTTAAAGTAACATGATCATGCTTTTTTATGTTTAACCATTTTAAACACTATTAGTTTACTAATGGGCGAATTTAATTTTTCTTAAATTTACTATGGTGATGTAGTGATTTGCTGACGTCACCGGTACGAAATTTGTCTAGAAGGGACTTACTCAGAGGACGAGTCTGAGAGTTTGATAGGTGTTTGAAAGAAGGCTCGCCTATTGAAAATTATATTCCATTTTCTATATTTTCCTTGATACTTGCTATCTACCTAAAATGAAAACCTTAATCGGCTAATCGTCAAGGTCAAAGTTTAGAGGACTTATCGGCGGATCTTACATATAGGTAGCGAATATCAGTGTGCACAGGTAATTTTTGTTCGGCTAACAAACGTAAAATCTCAAATAACTTCCTGATTTATTTTGAAACTCAATTACACTGCTAGTCGGGATTAATCGGACTTCATTAAGTGATTAGTCAGGGAAGTGTTTAAGATATGTACAGGTGGCGATGGATGGAGGATTTGCGGTACAGCCTACCCTTTGGGCACTGGGTAGTCAGTGCCTTGGATATAATTTACCTTAAAACCCTTAACAACCTCATTAACAAGAAACAAAACGTCATTAACTCCAAATAAAAAAAAATAGTTTCTAATAAGTTGGAATATGAAATTCTAAAGAATGTGAACTTTTAAATCTTTAAAAAATTTTATGGTTCAATATTTACAAAATATTTTTATAATTTTAATTTTTCTTTCTATTCAACATAAACAACTACCACGAAATTAATGAATCGTTCACTTAATAACACCAATTATTGCCATAAAATATCGTTTAAATATCTTTTAATTATAGCAAAACTTTGCTGAGAAAGTGATATTTTCTGGTAATTACACCTCGTGTTTACGACATTACGGTTCAAAGCATCATTGGTACAATATTTAATTATTTCTTATGCTTCGTCAAGCGGGCAGCTATCAGTTTCAGCGAAGTGAAAGTGGGTGTCAACAAACTCGGTGTATTATATTATCTTTCAACATCCACTTCTATTGACCGTTGAAATAAACTCACTGCCCCGATTAACTAACATAAAACAGTGTTACGCTCCACATTACTTAGAAAATTTCAACGAAGCAGATCAAATACTCAAGATGAGACTGTCCAAACGAAGACGCTTATCGTTTTATGAATAAAATCTGTTAAACAATGAGTGGTTTGTGTTTCTCAACCTATATTTTAGCTGTGAGTTTGACCAAATATTGCCAGAACTTCATTTTACTGCTATCGTCAATTATTCCACTACGAACTTAACATTATCTTACCGGACAGTAATCAAAACCTACTATAATTGAAATTATTTCCTGACGCGATAATTGAGTGCGAAAAAGTCTTTTACAACATTCTCAACAAGGGGAGGGATGTGCCCCTTTGCATGTGGCTGATGTTATGTGCATGCTAACATCACTGACTGATTTAGTTTCCTGCAGTAATAGAAAAGGGTGGCCAGAAAAGTAACCAAAACAGTTTTAAAGGGATAATGTTATATAAATTTGTGAAAGTTGTCCTATACTATTCTATATGCTCCGTCACAATTCTTTATCGAATTTCACCTAACAGAATGGTTGATATCAGTACCACCAGAAGTTTATAAGTTATTTTCCATAAGCATGACACTTCATATACTTCGTAATGCTAGAGACCTACTGAGAGCTAGTTCGAGAACGACGTGAGAATAGATTACACTCGGTGTAGCAGTCCATCTTCCTATTTAGTCCATCCTAAACCTTTGACTTCGCCTCATCGGGCATCGTTTAACGAGAATCTATGACGTTTCACCTACGTCACTTCATGACAAGTTTTCAGTAAACTGTGAGAAACTTATGGAACATATTTTATAAACACTAGTGGAATGTTTCAGAAGTGGTTTGCTTGAACTGTGAAACCCTAGCTATTAACCCTGTTTAGAACGTGCTTTTTAGATACTTAATCCCCATTAAGCATAATCTTTTCAAATCTGAATTTCTTAAAAAAAAATTAGCATAAAGATTTTTCATACAGTTGGACTCAATGACTGTTTAGTGTCTAGGTAGAAAGCTTTCCTGTGTCCACTCGCTTAAAACACTCAGCTAACATCAGAGCACAATCATTTTATTTTGGCAAACGCCGGCTAGCTTTAAAAGTATGGAAAGTTGAATTTAGAAATCACCATTTAAAGATTTACACACCATGAAAACAGAACTTTTAAATAGATGGAAATACGTAATTATCCTCGGTTAACTGTAATTTGAAAATATGACCTAATACGGCGTATTGATTAAGATATTCCGTTAAGACTTTCGCAATGAAATCGCTGAAAGTATGAATTACGTAAAATTAATGAACCAGAAAAATATTTACCTCTGGGAATTGGCTCTTCGGATCTTAAGAATGTTCCACTGTAATTTATCCGGTCGGATGGAGCTGTAAAAAATAAAAACACGAGATTTTTGTAAAATGCGAAACAAAAGTACAAAAATATATATTTATATTAGTTTAGAACTGTTTTGATGTTTATATGAATAAAACGCGAGAACTATTTAAAACTTTTTGAACGAATCATTTAGCTTTTAAAAAAGTGTTTGATTGTGAATACAAACACAATATGTTTTTGAATTTCTAATATGTGAGATTCTTATATAAAAATTCAATTATGTAAATATTACTTTAAAACTTCTCTGAAAAAAAAATCATGAGTTTAAATAAAGTTTCTCAAAGTTTTTAAATTAGTCTTGTCACAAGAAAGGTAAAAAATTCCCGTAAATATTTTCTAAACTTGTCTCACAAGTGTGCATTTGTCAGTCGTTTATTGAACAAAAATACTTTAAAATTATGCAATTAATGAAATATAAGGAAATATTACCGATCTTTTATTTTATTTATGTATATTTTAACTTTAGTCTTCAAGGTTCTTATTCCCACAGTTATATTAATTATTTCTACATTTAAATTGTACGAAATCCCGTTTGCACTAAATGCCTTATCATAATTCAAAAACTTTCAAATATAATAATTAAACAGTTGCTGGTAAACTATCCAAGATCGTCTGCACGGCAGGCCACGTCAATTAAAATGTGTTACTATACTCATTATTGAACATTCTAATCATATGTGCAAGCCAAACACTGTTGGAGCGTTTACTGATATAATAAACTAAATCAGTAAGATAAAATAAGCAGAATCTTTTTTGTTATATATAAAGGGAAATGCTTGTAGGTCCATTGAGCGTTTTAAAGAACCTCTTAGTTTGCGATACTAACAAGAAAACTTTATGCGATTATTAAAAGAGAAATTTTCCAATAATCAATAAAAATGGGAAAATCCGGTATCAAAGTTTGCCAAATATAAATGCCAACATGACCAAAAATTTACTTTCAATCGTGATTTGTGGGATTTCTTTTTTCATTTTCGAAGCAGTTTTGTGTACTCCGTACGCTGATGTAACGTGTTACTAATAGAAATGATCTCAAGGTTGAAAAACGTTAAATGTTTAACGATTCTTTATGGAACCTTTCTACTAGATTTATTCAAATGAAATTATTGAATACACTTCCTTTTATCTCTAAACCCAAAAAATCAGCATAATATAAAGTGGAATACTATTTCCTATCTTTCAGAAACCATAGAAATATCAATAAGTAATGAAATTTCTAGGTGTCGAGTCAATAGGTTTGGTCAAATAGAGGACATAAAGAAAATGGGAATTTTCTTTAGCGGGAGACATAATTATGACACTTAATTATAAATTTCATTGAAAATTACGCATACAAGAGTAACAATTTAGATGAAGGTTAAAGTGTCAATAAGTAAATGCTTTTTGTAGATTTTGAATGCTTCGAATAAATACATTTCATTGATAAACATTCTGTTGTGCTCACAACTTTCACTGGAATGTTTCATTACCTTGTTACTTCGTTAGCATCATTCTCACTTTTCAATATACTTGTGCCATAATTTTTCCAAGTAGCATTTCTAATTTAAGTCATACATGTTGTCGATTTTAATTTGAAAAGCAAATTTTTGTCTGTCTGTTAGTAACGTTTAATATATAGTTGCTGCGACTTATCATATGTAGTGTGTATATCTAGTTTAAGAAAGATTTTATGCGTTTTTAGTATACTAAATTTCCTTTATCTAGAAGTTCAAATTTATTCATTTTTTGACGGCGTAAATCAGTTCATTTTGCGCTCGTCATATAATAGTTTAATCTTAAAAGTAATATGTATTAAATAAACAATCTTATTCAATGCTCTTTATATATACAATCAATGCCTCTATCTATGGTAGAAGAGGTTTATGTGGTTAAAATATTATTATAATATCCTGAATATATCAGAATTAGTACTTATAAGCTAGTTTTGTTTTTAAAAATCATAAATAATTCGGTAACTAAAATATTATAGCCACATTTTAAAACGGATATTTCTCAAGACATATGTATAAGTGCCTTTTCTATTTTCGATCTAATATTAATGATAGATTTTTACACTACTAAATTATAATTGTTAACAAAAATTGTAGTTTCAACCGATTTGATACACAGTGTAGAAAAGTTTAGAGTGCCCAGAATTCGTGGGACTTCGAAAAAAATCATAATACTTTCCAGACACATAGGTACAGTTACAGTTTGAAAAAGAGCCGAGGTTAATATCGATATTATTTACTCATTTTATTCCAAAAAATTCGATAAATTATGGCAATCTTATCTTTTTTCACTGAATGTTAACGACGTAAATTACTTCCGATGATACCAAAACAATAAATGAGTAATGTACACTCCAAAAATCTTTCAGACATGAAGTTCACGTAAAGCCAGGCTCATTAATATCCCATTCCCAAGGCAATAAGCGCGGTTACGTTTCCGATATAGTCAAAAACACCCGGAGACAAGTAACTCACGTTCTAATATTACTTTTCCAAATATATTTAAATACCCGTGACCTTCTATTCCTTATCCTGTAACTTAATGAAAACGACATCCAGTCGTAAACTGTATTTTGATATTTAGTCGCACAAACCAGGGCGTTGCACTTTCTGTCTTTAGGGCATGAATGAGGCACCGTCGCTATATCGCTAATCAGCGGAAACGAAAGAAATGCGTATTTACATGTTCAAGGTAAGAAGACATCGTTGGCAAAGCGGAGTGTCATACTAAACAACGCTCATAGGTAAAACAATAATTTCTTGCCTTGACTTCAGTCGCTACTAAGATTGAAAGTAGTATTCCGGTGAAGAGAGCGAGTGTCGATCGTTTTCTCTTCCCCCTTGTTCTATTGAACTGGACTTACCACCAGCTGATTAAAAGTCGGGAACTATTTCTACTAGCCGAGAAACCGAAGCCAAATAGTCAGAGCCCATAAGCCAGAGAGAGTTCCTACTAAACCTCTCGCTACATGTATGTAAGATTAAATAAAACCTGATCATTCTTGAAATTCCAGCCTCGGTCTTCTTCTGCCATTGAACCCGCCTTGAGATTCTACGTGAACTGCAGAATTATGTATACCGTAATGCGTTCTCCCAGACTATCAGACGAACCTTTTGAATTTCAATATTAATTTCCCAGACTAGTTTTATTTAAGAAATCGTTTATTCGTTATGTAACAATAAAAGTAATGATGAATTGAAAGTATATTTATTATATAATTTAATAAAGACTCAAGAGGTAGGCCTATCATGCAAAACAGGGGCTCTTAAGATACCGGTTTAAAACTAAACGTTTCCTTTTCTGATAAAAAAAGTTAACTATTCTTAGGAATTTTGGTGGAAAAAACTAAGATAAGAAATTTTTATAATTATGTCTTCTAAAATGAGAATTTCAATATCTGTTACTTCAAGCAATTACTTTTTTACACTTATCTTTTACTTTTTGACGTCTTTGTCTACAAAGACAGTTTTTATTAATAATTTATCAGACCCAACTTTCAGTGATTTAATTTATTTTCAATACCTAATAAAAATATGTTACGAATTCAATTTGATTGCATTCAATACACCGATAAATAAAATCGATTACGCGTAAAAGATCTGTTTTCTGCAATCTATATACTTTTCTTAACGACTCAATCTACAGTCAGGGAAACATAAGTAATATTTTATCGATAAAGGAAGCAATTGGTCCCTGGCAAAACAGATACATTCGAGGGCACGCACTTGCTGTATAGTTTCACTTTTTTCTCGATCATGTTTTTTTAAAGCTGAAGATTAAAAATAATTCCGAAAAATCATATCATCATAATTCTTCCCTGATGTTTCATCCGGAACCATCAATTAATACGTGGTCCATCGCGAACATTTAAAATGAGAAAGTCTTAGATTAGTTTACGTTAGAACCACTTCGCTACTAGATTTAGAATTATGATTTGTATCTTAAGTAAAACTAAGTTTCATTATCCACTAAGCTGTAGAGTCGTAAAAATATTCTAAAAAAATGTAGCGAAAATTTAAAGATTATAATACAAGAAGTTGGAAAAAGACGCTAAAGCAAGAATATTAACAGAAATGGTCTAAATTAGACTGATGCGAAATGTTGTATTAAAATATGACACTATTGACGCCAAGATCGGTCATATGACAGCCTAACTCTCGAGTGTTATCTTCTTATTCATGTTCTTATGTTTTACCAAAAATTATTTATAACTAAATAATTACATAAAATAGTAGAATACCATAAGAAAAGTTTTATTCTATTCGGAGCTCTAATCTAATTTCTGCTATGCAAATACAGGCCTTTCTTCAAAACATTTTTCTTATCAAAAAATACTCTACTATTTAAGGAATCTAATTTCACTAATGTGTGGGATACCACGAAACGTTAATTACTATCTGAATTTTATACTTTTGACCCATTTGCAATCAAATCTTCTTGATCCTATTACATTAGTTGCCAGTGCTGAATCAAACACTAGTTAAGATATCCGGAAAAAGAGTTAGAACTAAACAGTAGATAATCATTTTATCCACTATTTGTTCATAATAATGTTTTTTTTTTTAAGTTTCATTTATGGGTTAATTTTAAAGCTTAAACGTTACAGGTCTAGATAAGGCCGTTTTTAATATGCTTAACTGCTAAAGGTTCGCAGACCCAATCAGGTTGATGTAGTATCAATCTGCGGAAAAATTATCTTCGTAGAATTATAAGTTCATAGGGTATGTTCCATAAGTTTGTCACTGGTTACTGAGAGCTTGTCATGAAGTGACATAGGTGAAATGTGATTGATTCTCGTAGTGGTGAGGCGCTGTCCAAGAGTTAGTAATTGTTAGTTAGTAGTAAATTGGAAAGTGGACAGCAAAACTGAGTGTAGTGAATTCTCGCGTCGCTCTCGAACTAGCTCTCAGTAAGTCTCTAGCAGTACGAAGTATAGGTAGTATCAAACTTTTGGAATATATCTTTTGAACTTATGGTAACATATAAGGTCAATTTCTGACAATGATTAAATCGCGGGACGTTAATGCAAAGAAAAAATAAGATGACATTTAGGAACAAAGTAACGACCATGGCAGAAACCAGTGGGCTTTTATATTCACGGAAAAACATTGTTTATGTCAAATCAGCAAAACCTAAGAACGAAACCGGTAAGTTATAGCTCACGGTCCACACTCGATAACGTATATATACCATGCGTTTCCTTCAATAAGCATAATTCAGTCGTGCGTAAAAAGCTCGCTGACGTCTTGTCAAGAACCCCAAACTATTTATTTTACATAAGATCCTGAATATTCGTTAGTGAAAGCATTTTTTATATTGAGAGACATCTGTATTGCGTTGGGAAATTTCTGTATCCCGTTTTCTCTACCTACCTCTTTGAAAACGTCTGTATTTGAAAAAGATCTGTCTCGCACTCCCAAAAGGTTTTTTATAGCTAATGAAAATGTATTGTGCTCTTTCCAAGATTTTATCCAATTGAAGGACGGCTTTTAAAGGGATACTCAGAGCTAGAATTTATCTTTCTAATCGAAAGAGCGTATAAAATAATGAATATATCAATTGGAACCATGCTTCAGTCCACAATGTTAAAAAGATACAGACATTTAAGTTTCGTATACATTACGCGTTAGGTCTCGCCATGAAGCAATGGGTAGAAATTGGTATACAGTATACATTATTTTATACACTCTTTTGCTTAAGAAAGAAAAATTTCTAGTCCGGTGTATCCCTTTAAGAACATAAGTATAATAAATAAAAAATATCAAGAAATATCCGTGATTTAGGAGCTTAAAAGGTAGTGGGAATTACTTAGGAACAAAACGTTCGTAGTTCAATGAAAGTGGAATGCTTGAGAAGTAGAGAAATGAGCAGTATAGTCAGTTAAGGGCTTGGGATGAGCCTAAATTGCAATGGGAGAACCGGTTTTCATGTGAGAGTTTAGTTTCATTGAAAGCCTTAAACTGAATACAGTATTTTTTCATCTAATTTACATTGAGTTACAGGGAAAATATAACAACTATATATAACACCATAAATTTTAATCTACCATTTAGTTTCCATGTCTGAATGGGATCTATAGTGAACTAGGAACATACCCTTCTGCAAAGAGTTTGCAAGTTCTCTCCCTACTTGTTAAAGAAGTTTTCCTTCGCGGTCTTACGCTGTTTCTCCGTTCCATCAAAATTTGTGGTAATAGTTAGTATCGGGTGATGACGGTTAGCTGTGGCATTTTAGATAGCCACCACCCCACTAAGCATTGTAGAGGAACCAACTTGTAAAAAGGCCAAAGGCTTAGTGTAGAAAATCTCTCTTTTTCACTAGGGAAGTCTCGCTTATCCACTAGGGAAGTCTCTCTTATCCACTAGGTAAGTCTCTCTTATCCACTAGGGAAGTCTCTCTTATCCACTAGGTAAGTCTCTCTTATCCACTAGGTAAGTCTCTCTTATCCACTAGGGAAGTCTCGCTTATCCACTAGGGAAGTCTCTCTTATCCACTAGGTAAGTCTCTCTTATCCACTAGGGGAATCTCTCTTATCCACTAGGGAAATCTCTCTTATCCACTAGGGGAATCTCTCTTATCCACTAGGGAAATCTCTCCTATCCACTAGGGAAATCTCTCTTATCCACTAGGGAAATCTCTCTTATCCACTATAGGGAAATCTCTCTTATCCACTAGGGAAATCTCTCTTATCCACTAGGGAAATCTCTCTTATCCACTAGGGAAATCTCTCATCCACTAGGGAAAACTCTCTTATCCGATAGGGAAATCTCTTATCAACTAGGGAAATCTCTCATCCACTAGGGAAAACTCTTATCGACTAGGGAAATCTCTCTTAGGCGCTGACGTAAAGGAAGAGGGCGAGAAACTTTCAACAAATGACCTGATGATGGATACTTAAAGATTATTTGCTTATGATATTATATAAACATCTGAAAACTAAAATTAAGCATTGACAGCTGTTTATCATGTATCTTAAAACTTAATTTTTTTAAATGTCACCACAAATTACGCTTGATTTCAAATAATTCGAAAGCCTATTTTCCTCAGCTAAAATATACTTTAAATATAAGTCAATAAACATGCGGCAAAATTTCGTTTGTCTATATTAATTGGTCAATCAAATTATATAAATTATATATGATTGAGTGTTTGTATATAAATTCTTCATATTTCAAAGTTTAATAGCACTGTTTAATTAAGCGCCGGAAGCAGGAAAAAAATCATTTCTCTAATGACTCTTGTTATTAAATGGCCCGTGGCGGTTCTCATAGTGACGGTCTTTAATGAGTTTAAAGTTATGATACTAAATTGGAATTTTAATTAGGGATTTAAAACAAAAGGATTATGACACAATGGGTTTTTAATTCTTAAGCATTTCATGAATGAGTGGGAATAATTTTATTTTTGAAAGGATGAATATATGTGAGTTGTTACTTTCACGCCTTCGTAACTACCTTCTTAAGCGAAGCGACTGTAATGTACCTTATAGGCAAGCTTCGAGGATGGTTTGGCTTTGCCTTAAAAAAACCTCTGTGTGACAAAGTATACTAATGGAATATGCAAATTAATGTTCGTAGATATACATCATACGTTAAATTTTTTTTAAAAGATAAAGCCGTATCATTGAAGCTGGCTCTGAGAAAATTTAGTTACTAGCACGTTTGGTTTCGGATTTTCACATTTGTTTCAACGTTAAGGAGAACTTTAGTTAACTACAGATAGTTTTCTTTCAATGTAACTGAACAAAAGTACTTTTTCAAATGGTTTCATGAAGATATCTCAGATTATATCAGAATGCCATAAACCAGATCGAGATAAAAATACAGCTCAATAAGTGTTGGACAAAAGACAAGAATAATGACTTCTTTTTCTATTTTCGAGTTTCATTAATTACTCTGTCTTAAGTCCAAACAATTAAAAATAAGAAAACAATTACTGACGTTTAAAAGGAAAAATTCCTTTTAAAAGTTAGTTCTGTTTATAATATAATATTTGAAAATGAAACTGCCTGTGTATCAACAATATAAAGAAGGGACGAACTGTTAAGTGTTTTACTTAAGCATATATGCTTTAAGCTACACTGTGAAGCAGATCGTAGAGCTCGGCATTTTCGATCAATTATCCACAAATTGGTGGATAACCGATTATTTATAAACAAATTTGTGGATTATAATACGATTTAACATGTAAGTTCCGTGGATAATTTTCGGGTATGGATAAAGATAAAATAAAGTGGATAATTGATCGAAAATGCCGAGCACTAAGCAGATGTTGAGGAATTAGAAAACTAGTGCCTCCTGACTGTATTGTTACTTGTATCATATTTAATATTGTAATTTAATGCGTATTTACAAACTGAAATCCACTTTCCGATTATTTTTTATTGGTCCTTTGCTTTGAGCTAGTTTCAAGGCTCCTGGCCCATTCGACCGAAACCCATTCGACAGAAACCCATTCAACAGAATCCCATTCGACCGAAATGTAGCCGAATTTGGCGGTAAATTATTGCAGTAATTTGGTCTAAAAAGCCTCTATAGTTATCTTCTTATTAAAAAGGTTTTAGCCAATTAATGTTTTTATATTTTGTACGTAAATATATGAAAAATTAAAGGCCATATTGCATAACTTTTTGGGAACTAATTAAGGTTACCCCCCATTTCACTCAAATTAAAACACCCAATTCCCATTTACCCAAACCTCAATTCCCAGTTCTCCTATTCCAATCAACCCAATATTGCAAACCCAAAAAGACTCAGAGTAGAATTTGATAGTTTTATTTATTAATTTTTTCATTCCATAAGGGATACACTTACTTGAAGTGTATAACCGCTCCGAACCTAATATAACAGTAATGTTTTGGAAAAGGCATATTATTTGAGCAGTGAACGAAGCTAAACAACAACATTTTGGAAAAGGCGTAACATTGTTAAATGATTTATAAAATATTACTAACCTAACTTAACCAAACCTAACCTAACATAACAGTAATGTTTTGGAAAAGGCATATTATTTGAGAAGTCAATGAAGCTAAACATCAATATTTTGGAAAAGGCGTAGCATTGTTAAATGATTTATAAAATATTACTAACCAAACTTAACCAAACCTAACCTAACATAACAGTAATGTTTTGGAAAAGGCATATTATTGGAGAAGTCAATGAAGCTAAACATCAATATTTTGGAAAAGGCGTAACATTGTTAAATGATTTATAAAATACTACTAACCTAACTTAACCAAACCAAACCTAACATAACAGTAATGTTTTGGAAAAGGCATATTATTTGAGAAGTCAATGAAGCTAAACATCAATATTTTGGAAAAAGCGTAACATTGTTAAATGATTTATGGGTCATTCCACACCGATTCGAACGACCATGTTACCATGGGTCGGCCGATCTTAATGAAATTTTAACCACGTTAACTATCAACTATTTGATGGTGAAAGCCCAAATTTTAGACCAAAATATTAATTAGAACCAAAAGTAGAGGCTTTTGAACAAAAGTCACGTTTTTAGGTGTGCGCCATGACCATATTCGTACCCCTAAGCATATTGTTGAATAACGTTTTTGCATTTTGATCAAATTTTGTAATATTTTCAGATAAAGGGTAATATAACCAGTAGAGTTCAATAGTGCTAACGATATGTCTCTATCTTGAACGGTTCTCTCGCAAATAGGGGTCAATTTCAAAATTTCGAAGAGCGGGGGGTCAACTTTGAAGCAAAACCCTACAAAGGCGTTAACTTCGATTTTTTAGTTTTTATAAGGTATCGATAGCCCTATTCCTAGGCTTTAACGTGATACCAGATTTGTTCGTGATATTTTGGTTCTAAGGCACAAATAACGTAAAAAACCAAATTTCAAGAAAAACAAATTTTTAGGCGAAAATATTTTTTTTATTTCGCGAGGAAAACCATTATTTAGCTATAAATAATACTTGTGCATTGCCTAGTCATATTTTGGGAATTGTCAATTTCCCTAAATATGCCTAGAAAGTTCCGATTTAACTTTGTCGTTCCTCAAAAACCTGCTAAAGGAAGTCATTTTCTTCTTTGGTGGCTTCCAAAAGATGAGGCCACATACACGTCTTTATCGTATTTTGCTGTTACGAACTCTACAACAGAAATATCATCAAATGTAATTGTATTCACGTTGGTATCAACAGAAATATCATAAAATGTAATTGTATTCACGTTGGTATCAACAGACATATCATAAAATGTAATTGTATTCACGTTGGTATCAACATCCTCATCTATTGCGACCATAACATTTGTGCTGAACGAATCTCGTGCAAGTCTGCACATTTATGTGATGTGGAAGGAATTTATGGTGGCTTCGAGGGCCAATGACAGTATTAGCCTTGGAAAGATGTTATAGTTGATGAAGTTTAACATCCTCTTTCGAAGTGTAAAAAAATTAGTACAAGAATTCTTCTTGCTGGCCATTCATAGAATTGTAAAGGCTTTAATATTTGATAATTTTCGATGTTTTGCAAGGAAGCACGACATAACAATACCGTCACTGGGGCTTTCACCATGCGAATAATCAAAGGAATTCCATTCTGCGGCTAGTCAAAATCACTAGATTCGTTCAGCACAAATGTTATGGTCGCAATAGATGAGGATGTTGATACCAACGTGAATACAATTACATTTTATGATATTTCTGTTGATACCAACGTGAATACAATTACATTTGATGATATTTCTGTTGATACCAACGTGAATACAATTACATTTGATGATATTTCTGTTGATGCCAACGTGAATACAATTACATTTGATGATATTTCTGTTGTAGAGTTCGTAACAGCAAAATACGATAAAGACGTGTATGTGGCCTCATCTTTTGGAAGCCACCAAAGAAGAAAATGACTTCCTTTAGCAGGTTTTTGAGGAACGACAAAGTTAAATCGGAACTTTCTAGGCATATTTAGGGAAATTGACAATTCCCAAAATATGACTAGACAATGCACAAGTATTATTTATAACTAAATAATGGTTTTCCTCGCGAAATAAAAAAAATATTTTCGCCTAAAAATGTGTTTTTCTTGAAATTTGGTTTTTTACGTTATTTGTGCCTTAGAACCAAAATATCACGAACAAATCTGGTATCACGTTAAAGCCTAGGAATAGGGCTATCGATACCTTATAAAAACTAAAAATTCGAAGTTAACGCCTTTGTAGGGTTTTGCTTCAAAGTTGACCCCCCGCTCTTCGAAATTTTGAAATTGACCCCTATTTGCGAGAGAACCGTTCAAGATAGAGATATATCGTTAGCACTATTGAACTCTACTGGTTATATTACCCTTTATCTGAAAATATTACAAAATTTGATCAAAATGCAAAAACGTTATTCAATAATATGCTTAGGGGTACGAATATGGTCATGGCGCACACCTAAAAACGTGACTTTTGTTCAAAAGCCTCTACTTTTGGTTCTAATTAATATTTTGGTCTAAAATTTGGGCTTTCACCATCAAATAGTTGATAGTTAACGTGGTTAAAATTTCATTAAGATCGGCCGACCCATGGTAACATGGTCGTTCGAATCGGTGTGGAATGACCCTTATAAAATATTACTAATCTAACTCAACCAAACCTAACCTAACATAACCCAACCTAACCTAAAAAACCAAAATAAAATACCTCAGCTATAACATCTAATTTGCAAATCAACCTAACAATGCAATATTTCTCATTGTGAAATCCTTAATACTGCTGAATTATAAATTCGCCTTCTTAATTCAGCACCGGCACGGAAATTAAATCCGATTCTTATCGATTATTCACAATTATACTTATAATTCGATTTTAGTAAACTCACCTTCCTCATGGAGATTCGAACGAAGATTTTCTGCGTGAAGATCCGACGCCTTACCACTAGACCAAGGTGGGACGCAGACCACTTAAAAATCAAATAAACTATTATACTACCTTGGAACTTTCGGTAGAAGGGAATTCGTTCCAATGGGATTCGATCGAATGGGAAAATATTCCCTTTTAATAGAAAACCGCCATTGGGCTAGATTTTAAAATAGTGGCTAGAAATTTTCGGACGAATGGGATTCGTTCCAATGGTATTCGGTTGAATGGGTACTCCGTTTCGCTCATGGATTCAGATCGAATATACATACCAAGAAGTGATATCTAGTTTATTAGGAAGAAGGTATAAATTCGCCACATTTCCAACTTTATCTCCAGTCCAAACGTAGGTCCGGAGTTATTCCCCGCCTCTAAATTACAACCAGGATCTCATTGGTTCTTGAAAACTCACGTCAGCGCGACGCGAATGACGAAAATTACGTATTTTCCGACTGAGGAGAGGTGAAATAGCCCGGCCTCACTTTACGTCCCCCCTTGTATTTTGAAAGGGGGACTAGAACTATGGTGCGAATATTATACCATCTCCCTAATAAACTAGATATCACTTCTTGTACATACGCATAAAAGAATTTAGTAATAAATTGTAGAGGGAGAACTCTTTTTCGTTAAAAATAATTCCCTAGTTACTAAATAAATTTTCAAAAAGATTGTGAAGGTTGGGTGCTAATTGTAAATAGAATGTTATTGATTTAACCAAGAAAGAATACGTAGATTTCTTCTACTTGGAATGTTTTAGTAGCCATAGACCTCATACTTACATGTGCTTAATACTTTGCCCTATTCAGATATATAGGACAACCGTCGATCCCAGGTTTACTCACTCAGAACACGCAAAGATAACTTTTTTACATTCGGGTTCAAGGCTCATAGATCTAAGGAGTCGCGACACAGGTCGCTAGCTACGTTAATATCAGTTGTTATCCCAGTTCAAATACGTTTTGCATGACGTCAGGAGTGGTGGTTTTCACACGTCCTCCCCTTTAACTTTGGCTGGTAAACCCGGAAAATAGTCCGTTAAAGATTACAAGTAGAAGAAATCTTTCCGGGCTTTTTGAGGCTTTAGTTTTAAGCATAAAATATCACTATCTGATAAACTAATATTTTAAATATTGTCTAAATGTTTACCAAAAGTGAATTTTTTAAATTCTTATCTAGCTAAAGTGAACATTCTTAAATTTATTGATATAAATGCCATTAAAGTGAAAGTTACCAGGAGTCAATAACACTGGGATTACTAAAGGAAGGCTTTCCCACATACCCTCTTCAGACTTTAAGACAGACGACGCGACTCTAAATATTCAAGAGTTAAAGTAGATCATGTTAAGAAATTGAAGGTATGTGTTGGTCAGTTCTCAATGATTCACATATGCGGAGATGATAATGGAAAATAGTGGTAGAAAAAGCAAGAAATGTTGATTTTAACTATAATTTTTCCTTTCGGAAATAGCTAAAAAATTAGTAGTAAAAAATATAATTTGTGAAGAAAGTACTTGGTTTTAAACTTGAAACACCGAAAGAAGTCTAAGAATTTCTGTTTGAGGCCTTAAATAATAAATACTCCTAACGGCCCTGCATGATGAGGCATCTTTCTCAGCTGTCAGATATTCCAAATTATATGCACAATTATTAACTAAAAACTGAGAAAAAATTATTGAAATCATGTAATAAACGTCAAAAATAAATTTTAACTTCCCTTTTCAGACTTGAACCATTTCGATAAAAATATTCACTTTCGAAAAATAAAGCTTAACCTTTAAAATATTCCCCCGAATTTTTTTTTTGGAATTTTCACTAAACGGATTTTGACCTCCAAAATTAATTTATTTGGTACGAAAATAAAGTTCTGATTTTTGCGCTTTAAGGCTGCCGTACACTAAGGCTTCTCACGAGAGATTTCTTGCCCGTTAACATTTTTTATATAGAAAATAAGAAGTCACGTTCTAGGCACTCCAACTGCACTTTCTTCATTCAAGCAAAGCATTTAGAGTGTCTTGAACTCGCAACTTTGCAAAAGCCCCTTTTACAACCATCACGTACGAAAGAAGCGAACCGTATTTTGATAAGTCAACGCTATTTTTCTCTATTTGTATATTTCTATATTTATTTTCTTAAACCATGGTAAATGTACACGCAAAATTTGAACAATAAGTTAAAGATATCTCAGGGAGCCCAGTGGTCCTACTACTCCTATAAAATCTTAAATTTTTGAACCCGTCCTATATTATCCTATAATTTCAGGAAAGGTCCTATAATATCCTATATTTTTTACTTAGTGGAATAAATTTTCGTATAGTTTAGCATCTAATTTATCAAAATTTACCTGTTTTATCAAGATCGCATATGACTTGACCAAAAAAACTGCTGAGCTCGCTTAGCTCGCTCAGGATTTTTTATATATTATATTTTTATTATGTTCCTCTTTTCACTGTGAAATCCCATTTCCCTCTTTTTTAAGATTTTCCTACGTCGTTTAAGCAAAAATGGTACTATTTATGAATATTTTTATTCCTATATTTTCCTGAAAAAACACCCATTTTTCTCCTATAAAATCCTATAATTCCTTGAAAAAAAAATCCTGTTTTTCCCATAAGGAATTTAAATTTTTGGCTGGGCTCCTTGATATCTCTAAAGGTCAACATTTATGGGCATGAAACCCATACAGCACATGTAGTTCAAATTTATCAGGATTGAGTTAGAAGTTTCAAATTTAGTTAGAAGTTTCAAATTTAAACTCCCTAAAGCTCGGCATTTTCTATCAATTATGCACAAATTGGTGGATAACCGATTATTTATAAACAAAGTTGTGGTTATAATACGATTTAACATGCTAGTTTTGTGGATAGTTTTCGAGTATGGATAAAGATTAAATAACGTGGATAATGGATAGATAATGCCGAGCTCTATTTTGTACTTTAGGTTTTTTGTATGCAAATGAGAAGGTACAAAATAAATATGAAACAAAATGTTTTAAAAAACAGTCATATATTCAATTTAATTCCCTGACTTTTTCCTATACGAAATCATCGCAGCTTTAACTGAGTATTTTAGGCAAAACGTTATCAAAATTAACAGTACATTATTAAGACAGTGGTTTGTTTGAATGTTGGTTCTTTTAGAGCTCGGCATTTTCTATCCATTATCCTCAAATTGGTGGATAACCGATTATTTGTTAACAAATTTGTGGATTATAATACGATTTAACATGTACGTTCTGTGGATAATTTTCGAGTATGGATAAAGATAAATTAATGTGGATAATGGATAGATAATACCGAGCTCTATTCTTTATGCACCTCACTTTAGTTTCAGTGTCCTAAGTGGATTTTCAAACACACACGCCTTTCGATAAAATATTTTATGATGTTTAATAATACGTGCAAATATATTCTTTGTTGAGGAGCACGAAGCTACAAATCACGCTGTTTCAATCACAGAGATGACAGTCTGAATTAACCCTTTTTTACAGGCCAAAGAAATACGATTTCAGTAAAGACGCTATCCGTTTTAAGATGCAATTATGGGAAGCGAACAAGAAATTGAGAGTATAGGAGAAGCGAGAAATTCCTGTGACCTTGATATTCGTAAGGCGTGAAGGGAAAATCTACCGCATTTCGCTGTTGTTCTTATACCAAGCAACAAATCAAGCAGAGAAAAGAAAAGATGAGATATTTTAATGATAGCTTCGTGGGAAAGTGAACGTTTACTGTCGACGCGAGTCAGTATACGTTTCAGTGTAAGTAACATAAAAAGTATATGTACGACTATGTATTGTTTCAATGTTAACTGCCAGACAAAAACTGTTTTCGAAACTAATTGTTTTGACTCATACTGGAAATTGTAGACCACTCAAGGAAATTATGTACTCTGTTTTAATTTTTAATAATTGAAATCAAGTGAATTTTTGAAAATCACAGCTCATACATTTAGGTCGAGGGGTTTGACATTTACACGAAATCCCGTACGATTCTCGCAAAATCAATAAATATTTCACACAAAATCATGAAATCAAGAAATCCTACACAAAAATCACGAAATCAAGAAATCCTACACAAAAACCACGAAATCTTTAAAGATAACATGAAATGACGAAATCAGAGAAGAAATTTCAAAATCTTTGGCGAAATCCCAAAATCACAAAATTTTTGAAGAAATCGCTAAATAAAAGAAGAAAGCATGAAATCTTTTCCGAAATCACGAAATCTTTGGCAAAATCACGAAATCCCGTACGATTTATTGAGAATGTCGGACCCCCTGGATTTGGCAGTGGCGAAAATCCATATTTGGCTCTAGTTGAACGTTATTTAATTTAAAATCAAATTTCTTCGTAATCAAAACATAAAGATTAATTTCGTGTTTGACGAAAGACTGACTGGTTTAATGATGGCGTTAATTTTTATGAAGGCAGAAGTTGTGCACAAATGCAGCACTAAAATTTTAAAATCTGGGCTTCCCAAAATTAAACAATCACAGTGACAATCAGTTTAGCATTAGATTTGGAAAGAGTCAGATTTATATTTGTTATGTTACTTATGGTTTCAGCTTAAGAGTAGTTTGGAGTCTACAAGCATTTCATGGTTTTTCTCAGTAATACGTGAACAAAATTTCCCTCCTCTTGTTTCAGTATACTTCTAACCTAGAACACATATATACAAAACTATAAGTTTATTTTTATCCTGGAAGAGATAATAGAGGGTTTGGTCCACGGGGACTCGGGTACAGACCATTACACGCTTGTATCGAGCAATTTGGTGAACAAAATAAAATCGTGATGGAAAACTGCAGGCTACATGGACTCGTAAACGTAATTAAGAAAAACAACTCCAAACGCCCTAACTAAGAATTTTCAAAAACAAAGCTGGAGCAGACACATGAAAAGAAAAGTTATGAGGCCCATAATAAAGCTTTTAATACATTTCCTTAGACATTTAAAGAGACAAGGAATGTTTTCTCCAATAGCTCAATAGTGTGACGAGTTACGACGCATGATTTACTGATCATAAATACATCGCACACTTTCCAATTGAAAATAGACCCTTTTGATTTTTGAAAAAGAGGGGCTAGATATAATCTCCGGGGTAAAATAAAGACTGGTTTTTTACCACCTTGTTGTAGGTGAACCCAAAGACGTTAGGCACGGCTTCAACTTACCAGTCCACCAAAGTAATTCTGTTTGAACCCACATAAGCATACTGAATATGGTTAAAAACGAGAATCTCTTTTTACCCCGTTTTTGAAAAGTATCCCAAAATATCCGAAATTTGAAATTACTTTAAAGAAAGATCCAGCGTTGTTAATTGCCTTTCTAGTGGCGTTTAGCTTGCGAAAAAAATATTATTACCTTTCGTTATAAATTTGTTTTAAAATTATTTATTCGAGTGGTCAGGGTTCGAAGTGCAACAGAATCTTTTGCACCAGCATATTGCATACAAGTTACCACTCAAATAATTAAGTCACGCCTTCAAATTGACTTAAACGAGGCTTAAACGAATCGAAAGTATCTTCTGGAATAGTTCTTTCAAAACAAAAGCAAAAAACAATCTAGCATAGAACCACGTCTCTAACCACACAGTTGTTGTTGAATAAGGCATCAAATTTAAAGGAAAAGCTTAGGCAACATACCGAAAAAGAAGTACGGCCTTTTTATATATATAAAAGGAAAAAAAATTAGCATTTAATTAGTCTTGAAAACGTGGACTTCTACGCAGTCATTGGTTTAGTGGCGTCTGATAAATCGAACCACTTACTTAATAGTAACGCGTTTGGTTTAATTTTCACAGGCTGAGAGAGGTTAGGGGTAAGAGGTTCAATTTAGCAGACTCCACTAAACCAATGACTGCGCAGTAGCCCACGTTTTTAAGACTGATTAAATGCAAATTATTTTAATATTTTTCCGTTTAAATTTAGATAAAGGCCGTTCTTTAAAGGTATAACATTATATTACCTAAACTTTTCCATACCTAAACTTTTCCTTTAAGGAAAAACCGGCACTGATGATACCCTATAGGATCAATTGGATATCAATCAAATCCGTTTAATAGCAATCATCAAACAGATTGTAACTGTTTGTGTAGTTTCATGGTTAATAATTACAGTTTTTATTTTTAATTAATATCATTATAGTTTGGTTTGCGTTTTTATCACAAAAAGGAATTCACTTTGCCTTTATAGCATCATGCTTCCTTTCTTTATACTTAGGTGGGAATATTTCAAGGACATTTTATTTAATACTTTTAATTTTGCTAGACGAGTGGATGGCCTCTTTATAAACGCTAAAATTTTCTTTCGTTTCATAAAAATTACATTCTCGATGCAGCTCAATGATTTTGCATGCTACCTTTTCAAAATTACTGTAATTAATATAAAAGGGCTGAAATGCATGCGAGGGAACCAATTAGATTGTAAAAATGTGTAGTAATTGAATTTTTTATTTTATTTAATGTAGGTACTTATTGATATGAATTCACTTTTTAATACCCAAAGTTAATAAAATATGTTCTAAAAGTGTGATAATTCCTGTAATAAGTAATGCTAGAGGCTTACTGAGAGCTAGTTCGAGAACGACGCGTTAACTACACGTGGTTTTGCAGTTCTTTTTCCCTATTTAGCCTATACTAAGCCTTTGACGGTGCCTCACCAGGCGTCGCTTTAATATAATCTATGACCTAAGTCACTTTATGACAAGCTTCCAGTAACCAGTCACAAATCTAATGAACTTATGTTAATAGGAACATATAAGTCGTTCTAGCGGTTCAGTTTAGTTCGATTTGTTAGTATTACCTTTATTCAAATCTTCTGAGCAGTTGCCCTTTTTATACCAAGGCTATTTTGATCAGGTTAAGTCCTAACGCGACTATTAACAACTCTGATAGAACTCTAAATATAGAAAAGTAGAAACTAGATTTTTCACTTCCAATATATATTTAAAGATTGGCACGGTAACTGAACTATAGAATCACTAATGTTAATTATTTTCTTTGAAAATTTTAAGCAGACAATAGCGATAATGTATAAAGCCAATTAAAAAAAATCATTTGATTCTTGTTTTCTTTCAATGACTAAATTATATTTTTATTATATATTATATATTATATATTCTTTATTATATATTATATACTTTTTCCTAAGATCGCAATGTAGCAAAAAAACTAATGTCTACGGTTCTACCATTTTCGAGATTTTTTTCATTCTCCTTTCGGAATTTCTAACAATCGTTTTACTCCTAAGCTATAAATTTCCTCTTGACAATAAAGCCAGAATAATATTTTACCGAAAAAAAAAAAAATATTAAAATAAATTATTATTATGAAAACACACCCTAAAACCACCGATGTTCATCGAAAACACATTTGTCTCGAGGGGGTTTCTTTAAAGGTTAAGTTTATCGTAAAACCTGCTTTTACCGATTTTACTTTCGGGAAGTTTAGTTGAATTTTGTGGTAGTTTTTAGGGTTGTTTTTTTTTTTTTTAAATAAAAGTTCCGTCTTTATCAGATGCAAAATCTCATATTTTAAAATTTAAATCTACTAATCTTCTCACAAGCTTATTAATTTATTCTTGGTGGCTGAGTTATTGTAGTAGCTTCTTTTATTTTTCCCATCACAACTGAGTTTAGAATGTAGAATTTTCATCTAAAATCAGAGTCAAATAATTTCCTATAAATTTGGATGGAAATTTTACATTCTCGGTTCAGTTGGGTGAACAAGATTATGGAAGCCATAGGCCTCAAGTAGCTAAGCCACCCTTAGTTATCGAGACATTAAGTCAATACAAATCAAAGAGTAAATCCATGCAGAAAATAACTATATGATTAAAGACGCTTAACTTGCCTGATATTAAATATTTATAATATATAATTAATTGAACAGAATTAAGACTTGGCTAATCCTTCGTTAATTTTTGTTTTCTTCATAAGTTGAATAGAAATATTTTAATTAATTCAACTGTTTTCACTACAGAAGTTTCCGTTTTTCTATTATTTTTTACTAAATACTTTAAAAAAGCTGACATAAAAACTTGCAGGAAACTACTTGGTTTTCCATTTTACGAGTTCTAATGAAATTTAAACTGAACTGAACTAAGTTACCAAACGTCGAGATTACTACACGTTTTATGATCAGTTCCACGAAACACCTACCATCATAGAAGCTTGACACTTAAGTATTTATAAATTTATTTAAAATTGTAAATTGCAATTTTGAGGTGAGCTCGCTATAAGAATTCAGAAGCGAAATGTTGACTTTTGCACTACGCCTTTGCAAAAGTCAACAATATTAGATATAATAAGAAGACCGCTGAAATAAATATACAAAAATCCGACACAGTACATTGATTATACATGCAGTAAGACCCCCACCTATCTTAATCGACTGTGTTTCAATCAGTTAATTTTTAAACTGACTGGAAAACAATTGCAAAATAACCTTTTCCAAATGAAACTTGAAAGCAGAATTATGGGTGCAATAAATCATAATTACTTACCAGAAAAAACTCCGCTAATCAAGTCCATACAATAAACTGTCACCAACAAATAAGCGACTCCGTTTAGCAGATGATAGGCGCGCATTTTCACGCAATCTTACAATCAGCTATTTTATCTTTAAAGTATATACCGGTAATCGATAAATTATATTTCTTTCACAAACGCGACAAAGAAATCGTTTCAATTCTCCATCAAGCTAGTCGTGATCAATGTCAGGAAGCGGCTCGAGGAATCTGGAGAAACACGTTTCTTCGGAAGCGGTGACAGCCGTCGAAATAACGCTACACTATACTCTGTTCAAATGATGACAAACTTCTCTTTTCGAAGAAGAGACAGTGTTTGTCCGGCACAACCCCCAGGCTATTCAAGCAAGTGCCGTTCCGTTTTGTCCCGAGACCACCAATCGACAGAAATCCGAAACGTTAGCTAGATGCTACACAAAAGGATCGAGTACTCGTCTTGACTTTTCAGTTTTTTTAGTCGCCTTTTATTTTTCTAGCTAAGATGACGTATCTTTAGCACCCCCTCCAAGTTAATGAGTTTGTGCTTCGAAAATTATTTTTACACAACTAGCAGGTTACGCTTCCTCTATATCGGCTTTTGGCCGCGCGTGGTACAACAGTACAGACTCTTCTCTCAAATACTCTTTTGAGATGTTAAATTTTCGTATACGTAACTTTTAAGGGTGGACTGCCCTAGCAAGCTTCGAAGTCGGTTTCTCCACTCCTCCGACCGACAATACAGTGAGTTCTTTCCGCCTTAGGTCGCCAGTTTTTGAATTTCATTCCGGTCTAAAGAAAACTCGAAGGGGAAAAAAGGGGGTATCATCGATAAACCAAATGTTAAGAGAAACACTGTAGAGAGGGGGGGGTTGAATTGAGAAATATTTTGCGCCGAGGCATACCCTCTCGCCGAGAAATATATTTCTGAAACGGCTTCCTTTCTCTTGGAAAAAAGTTATAAAATGCCCTTTGGCTATATTCGAAAGTCCCGATCCTATAATAAGAGAAGATGGTCAAGACCAAAATGTTGGTTTCATCTTATCTTTTTAACCTTCAAATTACACGAATTGATTTATTACACTCTTTCATATGACACGGAGTAATTCTATGTACACTTCTTCAAATAAAGAATAATTTGAATGTTCGAAATGTATGTCTATTTTATTCTAATCTTCTTAACCCCTTACTACGCACCACGACCTACGTTCTTTAATGCACAAGCTAAATAATCGAGTCTAATATGTGCTTTATAGTCTCGTAACGAATTTCATGTTAAAGGGAGTTTGAAATGGTAAATCAAGCGATTTTTTATCTATTCTTCTTCCAGTCTGCATAGTGAAACATTAAGGAAATACCTCCAAATGATTTTAAAGTTCACTATGCAGATTGGTCTTATAACTAATAGAAGAATCGATAAAATATCAGTACATTTTTCAAATTACCCTTCCTTTAATGAAAATTTGTAAGGCATGGCAAATGCAAAGTGTTTTTGCACGATTAACATGTTCTCAGTCTTGGTCCAAACGCATGCAATAACACATACATAATCTCTTTCGTACATGCTATTCAAATGAACCCATGACAAATTTTGTAATTTCCCCTTGTTTTCGATAAATCGACACTCTACACGCGCATTGTCTCAGGTTCAGCTGTATAAACGAGACGACGTATTCTTTCAGTCCGTTGCTCGAAAAACGAAGCCGAGGATAGGGTATTTTGATGAATGTTCAACGTTATTAAAACCGATGTTTTATTTTATAATTTTCTCTTCTTTTGAGGGCGATATTCAGTTTAGATTTTACGAATTACACATTGTTCATCTTGTTAAATCCATATCTTGATCTTTTTCATAACACTACTAGGCTGAAAAAAAACGAGGGACTGTATTAATCTCTTTCGGGTGCAGACAAGAGATTTTACTTGTAAGCAAAAGTTCGATTTGAGCCTTAAAATATTTTTCCGGAAAGGATCCATGCAGAAAGCCGAGCTAGATAGTGAAAAATCCTTAGACCATAGGTCAAATATTTTTATAAGAAATAATTCTAAAAAATATTGTAAAATTATTTTGTAATGTAAGGCAGTAATTTAATAGTTTCTTTGTGAAGTATAGTGGCCGAGCTAGAAAGTGAAAAGATCCTTGGACTATGCGCCTGCGCTTCATCTAAAATGGAATAAGGCAGTTTTATGAAGTAACGCTAGCCAAGGGACTTTATCATCTTTAAGAATCGTCACTCTACTGAATTGGCGAAAGGGAGTCGTAACACTGAATTCTTCCCTTAATAAATTTCCATTACGCTCCCCAAACCATTTACGCTGTTGGCCATCGAGACTCCTTCTTTCTAGATACAGTCGCCTTATATCAGAATCCCTGAAAAGCGAATGTTTTAATTGCACGCCTCCTCACTTTTCGGTCAACGTAGTAATTCAAGCGTAAGTGGTTTCGCTGATTTGAATATTTAGAGCCTGCTAAATCTTTCCTTTTCCGATTGGGAATTCAGAGCGGAGATAAATTCTTATTCAGTTCGAGACTCATTCGTTTTTGGGGCCATTCAGCTTTTAAATGCCTACCAAAAATTTCCAATACTGTTCTTTAAAGATAAATATTTATTTCAATGATTTAAATAGAGCTCAGCGTTATAAAATTATTATAAAAAACTTTATGCATACAATTATTTTCAATGAATGAAAAACATGGGGTCGGACTTTTAGGAATAAGTGTACGGAATTTCGAAATCCAATTTGATATCTATGTATTTCGTTTGATTTCAAAATTCGATAAAATCCAACGGATTTCGAAGGATTTTGCGATATTTCCCTTGATTTCGTTGGATTTTGAGGTATTTCCCGTGATTTCCTTAGATTTAAAGATTTTTCTCGTGATTTAGTTGGTTTTGATATTGATTTCGGATTTCTTAAGTTGGATTTCGCGGGTAGTGTACGGGATTTCGTTAATGACCGAACCCCTCGATAGAAAATGTGTAACTTTGCATGTGTGCAAAAATTCAGTTTAAAGCTAATACATTTTGAAGTGAATTCACAAAAAGAAATCTCGTATATTAATTGATCTAAAAAATATATTAAGCTTTAATTTGTAATTATATCTAGATTAGCTATTATTATTATTTGCTTTATTTATAAAAAAGGACCAAATAATTATGTGATTTTATATAAAGTACCAGGCGAAGCTTATCGTGCAAAATAAAATTATTGTTATTTTACTAATAGTGCTCAAATTTCATTGAACTAAATGCTTTCCTAAGCCATCGAAAAATTCAGTTGGTTTGAACAATAATTATATGGGATTAATTTCACATGTATATCAAGTGATTGAAAAATTCCAACTGTACCAATTTTATTACATAATATTTATCTAATCATGCAGAGAGATCCAGTTTAACTTTCTTTACTATGAACATATATTTAAGTCCGAGTGTAATAAACCATATCGTTTCAGAAATGCAATGGTTATAATTGTTTTATTTACCACTTTAAACTTTTATAATATTAATTGAGTTGTTCCAAATTCCGCATTATAGCTTAACTAAAAATGTACTAGATTCAGAAATCGGTAATATAAATCCTTTGCAATGTAAATTGTATAGTCCTAAGGTAGATGAGAGGAAAAATTGTAAAATATGGTAATTATACGAATAGGGGCTACTAAAGGTAATTACAAAGGTCCATTGATAGAAATTCTAGTGACAATTCATTCAATAGACCATTTCTGTAATACCGTTGGAAAAATAAACAGCACAGAGGCAGGGCCGCCATATTACCTAAGTTCCCTAGCGCTAAGTAGCACCGCAAGCGGCATTGTGAGCCGAGCCGACTAGCCTCCCACGTGTACCGAGCGCGAGCTCCATCTGGCGTTGCCTCTTGGCCCTAGGGAACTCTCCTAATATAGCGGCTCTTCTCCTGTGCGTTGGTTTCTTGGCAAGTAATTAATGGAATGGTCTATTAGTGTTAAAAATAAAGTCAACTAACCTCTTGGTTTAGAAAGCGTTTTGTCACGGTGTTATTTGATTACTTGCAATTTCCAATAAGCATATAAATTGTAAACTCTTCGATGTCTAGGTTTTCTGAATTGCATAAGTCACTGAATCTGACCACTCTATTTACTCTGACCCTTTATTTACATATCTCGCCAAACTGATTTTCCAAAACTGATATTATCGCAAAACACTAACCTCGTCATTTTTCTCATTATTAAATGTTCTTTCACCCGTGCAGGGCGGATAACACTGGAAAAAAAGACGTCTTCTATATAAGAACACCATCAATGTCGAAAACTTACTAAAATACTCAACTCTTGGAGTCGAGATCTCTGAAAGCACTAAACATCCGTTTCTTAAATGGTAATGGCCGACGAAACGAAATAACCGAGGTTTTTGTTTTTGCCATAATTTTGGTAAAATATGGTAATAATAATATTCGAAACTAAAGTTTGCTGGTTCAGAGCTTATGCTTGCTTACATATACATTCATGCAAAATATTTAATGAAGTTAGAAAATCGAAAACATTAATAAATATGATTTATTATTTCATCAGGATGACTGTGTGATTGATATTTCAAAATCGTCCAAAGTGCAGAATGATTCTTAATCATGTAGCTTCTGAGGTTGCTTAATTCTACAGGGCCGGTAGGCCCTTGTAGATATGACTTGATACTCTTTTTTAACGTTAAAGCAAAATTCACATGCTTTTACCAATTTTCCTATGGAGAATAACATGGGGTTTTTCGTGATATTTAACCACCTCTAACTGAAAAACTAGAGCGAAGTTACTTTTCGGAATACTCTAAATTTAACAATTAAGTATTCAGGGTGTGCGATCGGCTAGTCTAATCAGAAACAATTAAGTCTAAGTATGTTAATTTTAGTTAATTACAGAAGTACTTGTTTCGACCATCGTGATTGGACATAATAATAATGCTAGAGCTCTTCGAAAACTCAAAATAACCAAGTATCTATGGTGTAGTGGTTATCACGTCCGCTTTACACTCGGAAGGTCCCGGGTTCGAGCCCTGGTAGATACATGTTTTGACCATCGTGATTGGACATAATAATAAGCTAGATCTCTTAGGAATCTCAGTATTACCAGGTATGTGTAGTGTAGTGGTTATCTCGTCCGCCTAACACGCGGAAGGTGCAACGTTCGGGCCCTGCTAGATGCATGTTTTGACCATCGTAATTGGACATAATAATAAGCGGTAAAGAAAACATAATTACTCAAAATTTAATTACATTAAGACTGAAGCGACAGATATTATATAAAAACGTCTTGGTTTGGACCAAGGCCGAAAAAACAAACGATATGTGTGAGGTTTATCAATTGACTGAAGTATCAGATATTGAAATTTTTTCTAGTTATTTTTATACACTCAATCCTTAATCAATATTTAATTCAATCAACTGATTTTACTGTTAATCGACCTAGTCCCTCTAAATTAATTTAAAAAATTACATATCTACGCTTTTTCAAGAACAATTACATTTTCCGAAAACATTTTATCATGAAATTAATTATTTTGAAGGGATTTCGTGTCGATGCTCACTAACTTGTGAGCATCTTGACCGACATAGTTTTAATTGTTGCTGGCTTGACAAATTTTCAAGTTTTGCACCAAAAGAAGTTTAAATCTGTTTTAAGTTGTTGATAAGACTGTCGTTTAGAGTGAATGTCGTCTACTTAAGACAAAGCAACAAAGTTTATCCTGTGTGGTAAAGGGTAAAGATCACATAAACAGAAATACTTCTCAGACTTGTTATATTCATTTCCCGCGGAAATAATATGGTTAAACACATCATTCATTACTAGTTATGCCAAGAAGGTCACATTTAACTCCGACACCCCCTCCCTTCCTCTATTTTCAAAATATATGGCATTTTATAATCACCAGTGGTTTCAGTGTATGGGTCATCTGAGCCGTCGCAACACACTCAGCCAATATTACCATAGACTGAGTTATGACCAAGAAATTCTTAAGTACGGAAAAGGAAGTTCCAGTGCAACTTTACCATCAAAGAGGCGACAATAGAAATGTAGCATTTCGATATACGAAATTAAATGTATAAATTCGCGCAACACCCTTGTTTGGCATCCACGATCAAATATTTACATTTTCCATTCGAGTTATGCCAAAGTTCGCTTGCTTTTTTTAGACATCCAGTAGAACATGAATATTCAATACTGTATCCTCACCATGATAAATTAATTTCACGATAAAATGTTTTCGGAAAATGTAATTGTTCTTGAAAAAGCGTAGATATGTAATTTTTTCAATTAATTTAGAGGGACTAGGTCGATTAACAGTAAAATCAGTTGATTGAATTAAATATTGATTAAGGATTGAGTGTATAAAAATAACTAGAAAAAATTTCAATATCTGAGACTTCAGTCAATTGATAAACCTCACACATATCGTTTGTTTTTTCGGCCTTGGTCCAAACCAAGACGTTTTTATATAATTAGTTCTGATTTGAGAAAAAATTACAATGGATATTGAATTACTCAAGGAAATCACTCACTCAGCTATAGTTAAGTAAATTATATTTTCTAAAGTCTACCATTAAAGGGAGACTCTCAGCTCAAAATCTTAGTGCCATGTTTTATTTTTTCCTGGTTCGTTTCAATTAAATGTGAAGTCTCAAATTTTTTTCTGATTTTTCAAACAATTTTTTCAATGAAAATTAAATTTTTTAAAATTTGTTAGGCTTAGCTATGGGTCTCGATTTTAGCGCACTTACCTACCGGCCAATAAAAACCTCTTTAGAGATAGAGCCAAATCAGCCAATCCCGTGAGGGTTAGAAAATATTAAGAGGTATGTTGTCTGCTTGAAACAGGAAAAGCCGAGTTCCCAAGGACGGGAAATAAGTATTTTTTTAGAGTGGCCTCGTTACCAGTGACTCCGCGGGGCCCGTCGTCTGCTAAAGTTTGAGGAGGATAGTAATTGTGTTGCAGCTTGACTCTGCTGAAGTGTAAAAGATGGGTTTTTAATTTTTTCCATCTCGAAGATCAGAAAAAATAATGGTAACAATAATCTAAGAACACAGATCTTCCCATTCCAAAGGCTAACAACTAGACACTCAAGATATACAACAAAATACGATCCGTCACATTTTAATATAATAAGATTACGAGAGTAATTTGAGTTTAAGTGAAGCGTATAAAAGCATAAACCTGCTGATTACCAAAGTTCCTAATCCGCTTATCGTTAGACGATCGAAAAAGCGTCTTTCTTTCGAGTGCTAAAAAGTAGAATACATATTTCTGAGAATCTGAACCAAATGCAGACGACGCAAATGAGACTCGCCCAAGAAAACCTTGGGGGGTTGAACTTGACTCTTATAAATCGCGGGCGCTGATTGGCCGGTAGGTCGCTTTATCAAAATTCAAATGCATGTTTTGGATACAGAACTTCAAATATTGTTTAATACTATAAATAGCGCTTCAAAAAATCAGAAAAAATTCAAGGCGGAATATTTTAACATAAGGAATCAGAATAAAAATACTTAATTTTTGCCAATAGTGTCCCTTTAAGCTTAATGCATATACAAAGTGTGGAAGGCATCGTACTACACTTTGTCTGGAAATCGCAAAACTACCGTATTGGAAATTAGTATACTTAACTATTGAAACTAAGCGTAACATAGAGCTCGGCATTTTCGATCAATTATCCACAAATTGGTGGAAAACCGATTATTTATAGACAAATTTGTGGATTATAATACGATTTAACATGTAAGTTCTGTGGATAATTTTCGGGTATGGATAAAGATAAAATAAAGTAGATAATTGATCGAAAATTCCGAGCTCTAGCGTAACATTAGAGTAGGTAAGATACCTTAGATTTTATTAGGGCTCGGAGTTTCTATAATATTAGCCCTTTGAATAATGATGACTATCATGTCATTATACATAATACGTTAAGCAGTAATGGAGAATAACTTATATAGACATTAATGTTGTTTATATACAAATATCTATAAACACCCGAAAGAAGTATATATTTATTCAATTTACTGTCATAAACAGTAATAATCGAAATACGTTATCAGTTTTGTGATCGTAACGTTAGACTTGACAACAACCAACAATATATTAACAAGGCATATCAAAAACAAACAAGTTGGGAAAACCAAAATATTACCTCTCCGAGTCAAGAGGTCTACTACTACAAACTTATTTACCCAGATATGGAGTTATTTCACTTTTTTGAAGTAAAAATTTACGAAATATTGAAGTAGTATTCCAAACATAGCAAACAGTAAAGTAGACGACATTTTACATCCAATAAGGATAAATCTTGGACACATGGAAATCAGTCAATGGGGAAAAGAACAGGAAATGAAGTCTACGCTTCAGCTGTTTACCCTATATTCTGGTAGCTACATTCACAACTGGTTTTCAGTGTAAACACAATCGTCTCGTCTCACCTCAACAATATTCTTAGTTTGCCAACACGAATGTTAACGTTAAATAACACCAAAGCTAAATTATACCCAGACGCACTAATAGTCATAGCGCACCGTAAAGAGAATAAAAAGTCTGTAGCTACTCGTTTACCACTAGCCCTTTTACTAATCTAATTGCCACCATGATCTTTTCTTCTATTATAAAATCTTTACCTGATTATTTAAGAGTGTATTTAACTTTCGGCTCACTCTGAACCGTTAATGTCTCTTCATTTCAGACACGAAAATCAAAGCCAAAAGTTTACTTCACTTCAGGCCTCAATAATTTACACTTTGTTTCACTAAGCCTATTGCGGATAATACTTGTTTTACCCGCCGGAGTCTAGGTCTTAGGTTTCTTCATGAAGTCACTAAACCAAGGATTATTCTATATACAGATGTCGTATAGCTTAAGTAATATATAAACAGCCATTTCAAATAACAATATTAAAAAAAATCTTTGGAATATCAAAATGAAACAGAGCTTTAAAGCTACAAAACTACTAAATGCATCATAATTACGAAAAATACTTCCACATATTCACTTTATATTATGTAAAAAGGGAATATTAAGGTTCTGTATGATTTCTTAACACATCAACACAAGGCTAACTGCTAACGCGACGCACTAGTGTAACAACGGACGGACACACACAGACAAAAAAATAAGCTGCTTTTTAACTCTTTCCGTATTAATTTTGAGATGAGAAACAAGATTATCTTAAATATTAAAATAAATATAATTAATATTAAATATTTTCTTCGTCAGTTGTTTGCCTTATTGAACGTTACATCGTTTTGATATAGAACAATTAAACATTCTAGAGAGACTTGACTAATATTGGCGTTTGAAATGAAGCATACGCCGGTTGCTTCGACTTACTCAAATAGGTAGTATATAAGGGATTCGAATCGCGGCTGTAGATAAGAACATCGCAATTGCGTGAACCTTGGAGGAAGACCCCTCCATTGGAAGGCTAGACGTTTCTCGTAACCCTAGCCGATCGCCGCGTATGTCTTAACCTTAAGGATGTTGGTGGTGTTAGAAGCCAGGTGTACAGACTGGTGTCCATGTGGGATGGACAAAAACAAAGACCAGAAGATGGTTGTGTTAGAAACCAGGTGTACAGACTGGTGTCCATGTGGGATGGACAAAAACAAAGACCAGAAGATAGTGGTGTTAGAAGCCAGGTGTACAGACTGGTGTCCATGTGGAATGGGCGAAAGACTAGAAGATGGTGGTGTTTAGAAGCTAGAAAGTTCAGACTGGTGTCCATGTGGGGTGGACAAATGAACAGTTGTTAGACAGACAATGGAGTTATAGCCTGTAAGTGGAATACAATTTCCGGGACTGTAAATGCGGTCTGGAAATTGAATACACGTTTGCTCCGATCTGCAAACTGCGAACGCGGTCACGTGGGTATAACAACGGACAGACAGACAGACAGACAGACAGACAGACAGACAGACAGACAGACAGACAGACAGACAGACAGACACGTCGAATTTAGAACCTCTCCGTGACATACGTCACTCGGAGAGGTAAAAATCGGTGTTTATTCGTATATAGCTTTTTTTATAGATGAAAGAAAATAATTTCGTCGTATACTTATTATCCATAAAAAACATTGCAGCTTATTACACATCTTTTTAGAATTTTTTTCAACTATTAGATGTTAGATATCAACAAAACGTTATATTTAGACGTGATATCTGACCTCATTGACAGTTTAAAGTTTTCATGTTTTTTATCCTACGTTTTGGTTACCCGATAATGGTTTCATAGCTTAGTTGTGATCCATTTTCGTTTCATTCTTCATTGCCATCATGTCGGAGATTCCAATATCTCAGGATCATATAAACGCATCGTGTCTTCCGCGTACCAGAAGTGGTGTTTGGCATCACTTTGATGTATTAAGAGAAACAGTCGGTACGAAAACTAAACTTGTCGCGAAATGTAAATATTGTGCCAAGTAAGTTTCCATGTGGGACAGCTATAAAGTACAAATTTAATACATGTGGGACAGCTATAAAGTACAAATTAAATACATGTGGGATTAGGTGTCCCTGTCCAAGCGTTTTCAGTTTAGTGACTTTGGTTTTTTCAAAGTTCCCCAGAATTCAGTAAAATACAAATGTCAATAGATGTCAATGTCCAAGCGTCCTTGGTTTAGTTCGTTTGGTTGAAATTTTTCTACGATAAAAAATACAGCCAAATAAGCGTGAATAGTTGCTCCTTTTGAACCGTACTTGATTTAGTGGCTTTGGTTGACAAGTCATTCATTTTTATCAGAATACAGTCAAAATCTAGTGTAATACAGGCGTCCTTGTCCAAATGTACTGCGTATTACATGTTTAAAAATAGGAACGGTGTCAAACATACGTTTACGTATTTAGTGTTTCGTATTCAGAAGGCCGAAATGGCAGTATATCCACGGGAAATTTGAGATACCATGTGGAAAGGAAACATCCCGAACACGTGGAAGATTACGAAAGGTCAAAGGTATGTAGATTTTGAATTCATTACTCGTAATCCCTCTCTTGACCGACAAAAGTGTTCGAAAACGTGTAGAGCTCCAACCCGCCCTAACCTTTTCGCACTGTAATTTCATTAAGTTTACAGATCGAAAAACTTGTAGTTGTTAGGCCTAATGTGGCTATTTTGAAATGAAAATATAAAAGCACGCGTGATTTTTTTTGACACCAAACTTGAAAGATTTTACGCTAGGTTTACATTCACGTTGTCAGTCAGTACTTAGTATTGTACAAAAAAAGCCTCGTTAATGAAGTTGCGGTTGGTTCTTAATGTATTGTAGCTCGCTTCGAGAGAAGTGTAACACAAATCAAGGTAATTGTAACATGATTATTTTCAACATCAGAACATTTGGATAAAGGTTACGAAAAACGATACGCGATCCCTCGTAATTACTCTATTAGCGCTTAACTATTTGAAAGGCGCGCTTTTGAATTTTGTCCCACGTCAAGACGAGGTTTCTGGGCTTATTGCTAATTAAGTATTTAGTACCAAAATGTTATAGAATACACCCCACCTGCCCATCAGAAGTTTGATGAACAGGAAAGCAAACAAAAATGATGGGAAGAATCATGTTATATAACTGAAGCATTAAGAAGATACAGAGTGTCATCCTTCTTCTATTATCCCCTTCTCATTCTAGGTATATTCATCTGCTATAGATAATGCCAGAAACAAGCTTATTCGTTGGATTGTATTAAAAGATATACCATTTGACGAAGTAGAGGCTTTAAGTTTCCGAAACTTCGTAGGCTCCATTGACCCTAATTCTAGGAGAGCGATAGCTCTCTTAGATAAGACCTCATACCGACTTTAATGTATAAGGATGGTTTTTTGATTGGTTATAACTTTTTTTGTATCGTATTAACTGCTTTGAAAAAATTCCACAGAACTACAATTCGGGCCCTCAATATGTGGTTAAAATTTCAAGAAGATCCACCCATTAGTTTATTGTATAAAAAATAAAGTTGCTAAGGGTGGTTTTCATTTCCATAAAATTAATCAGCCCTTTTGGTGAAAAAGTTAAATTTTCCCATAGAAATAACATGGAGTTTTTTTCAAATTTAGCCATTTTGTGGCCACCTTTTTGACATGAAATATTCGTTTGTTACGTTTGGGAACGGTTTGATATCAAAATTTAAACCTTTTTCTAGGACCATTTTTAAGGTTTTTGAGAAAAATTAATTTTAAGTATGTTTAATTTTAAATTTTAAAAACTACCCCAATCTGCGATATTTTAGCATTTATACACTGTTTTATTAGGAAATATCAGCGAGACCAATGTTGGCATTTTTTTAACGTATAGTTGCCTCATAATAATCCGATTGTTTCTTCTTAATGCCTTTTGGTTGGAATGGCCTATCGATAGTGAGATAAGACGGCTTTAATATTGCTGCAGTGACGTTGACGCGGCCGCTACAGCGACGCCATCAAAACACACGGGTCTAAATTGTCGCGGATATAGTCAAATTCAAACTAGCTTAATGGACATTTTAACTTTTCCCTGCTAATTATTCTGGATTACCAATAAAAGATAATTAAACTAGACTCCCAATTAAAGATAAATAAACTAGATTACGAATTTAAATAATTAAAGTAGTTTACCAATTAAACGTTCTTAAAATAAATTATCAATTAGAGTTAATTAAACTAGACTACCAATTAGAGGTTATTAAACTAGATTACGAATTAATGGTTACTAATTAAATTACGAATTAATGGTTACTAATTAAATTACGAATTAAGGGTTACTAATTAAATTACCAATTAAGGGTTACTAATCTAGATTATCAATTAAGGGTAATTAATCTAGATTACCAATTAAGGGTAATTAATCTAGATTACCAATTAAGGGTAATTAATCTAGATTACCAATTAAGGGTAATTAATCTAGATTACCAATTAAGGGTAATTAATCTAGATTACCAATTAAGGGTAATTAATCTAGATTACCAATTAAGGGTAATTAATCTAGATTACCAATTAAGGGTAATTAATCTAGATTACCAATTAAGGGTAATTAATCTAGATTACCAATTAAGGGTAATTAATCTAGATTACCAATTAAGGGTAATTAATCTAGATTACCAATTAAGGGTAATAAATCTAGATTACCAATTAAGGGTAATAAATCTAGATTACCAATTAAGGGTAATTAATCTAGATTACCAATTAAGGGTAATTAATCTAGATTACCAATTAAGGGTAATTAATCTAGATTACCAATTAAGAGTAATTCATCTAGATTACCAATTAAGGGTAATTAATCTAGATTACCAATTAAGGGTAATTAATCTAGATTACCAATTAAGGGTAATTAATCTAGATTACCAATTAAGAGTAATTAATCTAGATTACCAATTAAGGGTAATTAAACTAGATTACCGACGACTGGTAATTAAACCAGATTACCGACGACTGGTAATTAATTCAGATTACCGACGAATGGTAATTAAACCAGATTACCGACGACTGGTAATTAAGCTAGATTACGGACGACTGGTAATTAAGCTAGATTACCGACGACTGGTAATTAAGCTACATTACCGACGAATGGTAATTAACCTAGATTACCGACGACTGGTAATTAAGCTAGATTACCGACGGCTGGTAATTAAGCTAGATTACCGACGGCTGGTAATTAAGCTAGATTACCGACGGCTGGTAATTAAGCTAGATTACCAACGGCTGGTAATTAAGCTACATTACAGACGAATGGTAATTAAGCTAGATTACCGACGACTGGTAATACCGACGACCGGTAATTAAGCTAGATTACCGACGACCGGTAATTAAGCTAGATTAACGACGTCCGGTAATTAAGCTAGATTACCGACGACCGGTAATTAAGCTAGATTACCGACGACCGGTAATTAAGCTAGATTAACGACGACCGGTAATTAAGCTAGATTACCGACGACCGGTAATTAAGCTAGATTACCGACGACCGGTAATTAAGCTAGATTACCGACGACCGGTAATTAAGCTACATTACAGACGAATGGTAATTAAGCTAGATTACCGACGACTGGTAATACCGACGACCGGTAATTAAGCTAGATTACAGACGACCGGTAATTAAGCTAGATTAACAACGACCGGTAATTAAGCTAGATTACCGACGACCGGTAATTAAGCTAGATTAACGACGACCGGTAATTAAGCTAGATTACCGACGACCGGTAATTAAGCTAGATTACCGACGACCGGTAATTAAGCTAGATTACCGACGACCGGTAATTAAGCTAGATTACCGACGACCGGTAATTAAGCTAGATTACCGACGACCGGTAATTAAGCTAGATTACCGACGACCGGTAATTAAGCTAGATTACCGACGACCGGTAATTAAGCTAGATTACCGACGACCGGTAATTAAGCTAGATTACCGACGACCGGTAATTAAGCTAGATTACCGACGACCGGTAATTAAGCTAGATTACCGACGACCGGTAATTAAGCTAGATTACCGACGACCGGTAATTAAGCTAGATTACCGACGACCGGTAATTAAGCTAGATTACCGACGACCGGTAATTAAGCTAGATTACCGACGACCGGTAATTAAGCTAGATTACCGACGACCGGTAATTAAGCTAGATTACCGACGACCGGTAATTAAGCTAGATTACCGACGATCGGTAATTAAGCTAGATTACCGACGACCGGTAATTAACCTAGATTAACGACGATCGGTAATTAAGCTAGATTACCGACGACCGGTAATTAAGCTAGATTACCGACGACCGGTAATTAAGCTAGATTACCGACGACCGGTAATTAAGCTAGATTACCGACGACCGGTAATTAAGCTAGATTACCGACGACCGGTAATTAAGCTAGATTACCGACGACCGGTAATTAAGCTGAATTACCGACGACCGGTAATTAAGCTAGATTACCGACGACCGGTAATTAAGCTAGATTAACGACGATCGGTAATTAAGCTAGATTACCGACGACCGGTAATTAAGCTAGATTACCGACGACTGGTAATTTAGCCGCATTACCGACGACTGGTAATTTAGCCGCATTACCGACGACTGGTAATTTAGCCGCATTACCGACGACTGGTAATTTAGTCGCATTACCGACGACTAGTAATTTAGCCGTATTACCGACGGCTGGTATTTAAGCTAGATTACCGATGGACGCGCAACGGCCTAGGACTTTTTACCTCTCCGTGTGACGTAGTCCAGGAGAGGTTCTGTAACGGCCGTGTCTGTGTGTGTGTCTGTCTGTGTGTGTGTCTGTCTGTGTGTCTGTCTGTCTGTCCGTTGTTACACCCACGTGACCGCGTTCGCAGTTTGCGTATCGGAGCAAACGTGTTCGCCATTTCCGAACTGCTTTCACAGTCACGGAAATGGCTCCTCTACTTGAGTTCTCACACCACCATCTTCTGGTCTTTGTCCATCCCACACGGACACCAGTCTGTTCTTACTGGCTTCTAATCACCACCATCTTCTGCTCTTTGTCAATCCCACATTGACACCAGTCTGCACTTACACTGGCTTCTAACACCACCATCCACTGGTCTTCCGTCTATTCCACATAGACACCAATCTGTATCATTGGCTTCTACTCCATTATCATCGTTTGGTTTTAGGATATACGCGGCGATCAGCTAGGGTTACGAGAAACGTCTAGCCTCCCTAAGGTGGGATCGCCACCAAAGGTTTTCGCAATTGCGCTTTTTCCTTACTATTATAATGGAAACGAATCGTATATATACCCCAAATTTGAAAAAAGCGGGCAAGAGGGGTACCCTTAACTTTAAACGTCAATATTAGCAAAGTTTGAGAAGATAATAGGTATAACTTTATTTTAAACGATTTAACTATTATTAATGTTAATTATTGAAGATTAAAATAATTAAAAATAATTATATTTATTTAAATATTAAAGATAAACCTCTGGTGCAAAGAGAGAGATTATCATTGCCTCCTATATCTACCAAGGCCCGTGCATGCGATATATTTCCTTCATTGCCTCTTATATCTATCAAGGCCCGTGCATTGTGATATATTTCATTCATTGCCTCCTATATCTATCAAGGCCCGTGCATTGCGATATATTTTTCAAAACAACAACAAAAATGGGAAACCCCAACTCAGAAACATAATAACGTTTTCATTGGATACTTTAAGTTTATATAATCTTCTTGACACGGAGAGGTAATATTTTGGTTTTCCCAACTTGTTCTCCCATATTTTCTAAAGAATTTTAATTAATATGAAGACTGAAGTGACAGATATTAATAAAATCTGTCATTGTAGACAAAGACTGGAAAGTGTAAAAGATAAGGTTTGAAAATGAACTGCCTGAAGTAACAGATATTAAAATTTTCACTTTTGAAGACATCATTATAAAACATCAATTATTTTAAAAAATTCTTATCTTACTTTTTTTCACCAAAATTTCATTTTCCCAAAATATTTTTCAGCAATATTTACCAACTATTTTGTCCTCAATAGTAGTTGTCACCAAGAAGGGTTTAAGGGATACTAGCTTGGTACTGCTTTTACTTTCAACTAACATTTGATTCTAGGAGATTCAAATGCTTGGATATCTGAAAAGATTTCTCTTGAAGAGTTTAAATTTTTATATTTTAAAATTGAAAATATTGCGAAGCGGAAAATAATATAGGCCTTTTCTTTGTGATTTAGTTATTAGTGTCGAAAAGATCTGTAGATTGATCGTGATCTTTGAGAGCAACACAGCACGTTAATATTTAATACTTTGAAAGCTTTACAATTTAAGAATATGTTTTGTAAAGTTTTAATACGGTTTATATTTTGTAAGCTCTCAACGATTTTCTCACGTTATAGGGTCAATTTTCTACCTAATTTTAAATTTTTGATAAAAAATAAAATGTAAAGCCGTAGTATTTTTAAATAACGCGCATGTTCCTTTTTAAAATACTTTCCCGAAGTAATTTTGGTGAAAAAAAGTAAGATAAGAATTTTTTAAAATAATTGATGTTTTATAATGATGTCTTCAAAAGTGAAAATTTTAATATCTGTTACTTCAGGCAGTTCATTTTCAAACCTTATCTTTTACACTTTCCAGTCTTTGTCTACAATGACAGATTTTATTAATAGTTCTGTAGTGTCTAACAGCGTAATGTTGAGTGCCAAAACAGTTAGAACCTATATACTACAAGCTTATGAAGAACAACTACCGATTATTAAGAAACTATGTGAGGTAATTACGTCTGTCTAGTATTCCCGGTAAATGTGTTATCTATTCACATTTCACGATTTCCGAAGACCATGGATGGACAAGTAGCATTTACGATGGACCTTTGGACGTCAACTAACCGCGTAGCGTTTATGGGAGTTACTGCTCACTGGATTGAAACACATTGGGTTATGAGGTCTATCACGCTTGGATTTATTCATGTCTCCGGACGACATACGGGGGTTAACATATGTGACGTTTTCCTGGATCTAATAAAAGACCGTAACATTAGGAATGTAAGCCTAATCAAACAATCTTATTAATATTCCGTGGAGCAGGCACAAACACTTTGTATTTCAGGTATTTGCCCTAACTATGGATAATGCGTCCAACAACGATACTTTTTCAAGAGAACTCGAAGAAAGATGTGCTGTTCTTGGTTATCGTTACACTACGCAATGTCGGATTCGTTGCTTTGCGCATGTCTTAAATTTGGGGGTTAAAGTAATTCTAGACCAGCTTAAATCAAATCCAAAATACCAAACCGAGGAGGAATATGGTAGCGACGAAGACGATTTCGTTAATTCACCAGAAGACGTATCTATAGGAAAAGCTGTGGCCAAGGTACAACATTAATTATTGAGGATTTCTTTTAAGGGGTAGGCAGCAGGTGACACTTCCATAGTAGTGTTTCCATGCGTGTGTTTCATAAAAATTTTGAGGTGGACGAACTTCGAATGATAGTTGAACGTAACACTGACGACTTCGAAAATATTTACATTAGCCAATCATTCAATGACACATTTATGCAACCTATTTACTGACATCTATGGAGTATTTTACAGTATAATTATGTGTCACATACATTACGGTTCTTTCAGATTAGATCGGTTGTTGTACAAATTCGTTTATCTGTTCTGAAGGAGGAAAAACTGCACCAGTTAAACAAAACATTTGGGATAGATGACCTAAATCTGGTTTTAGACGTCAAACATCGCTGGAACTCCACTTATGACATGCTTAGAAGAGCGCTGATATTGAAGCAGGTAAGTGAATGCTATTGTGCGTTTTTGTTCTACCATGAACATTGAGGATGGGCATGTCTTTAACTATAGTCAATACAATCACTTATGAGGAGTGAAAAGGAGTTGCACAAATATAATTTAACCGACGCAGAATGGGAATTAATTAAAGAGTTCTTGAATATCCTGAAAGCAAGTCGTTTATTCATATTTACATATACCGGGTGTTTCTGAAAGGGGCGCGGTTCTTTGGGTCAAAGTGAGTAAAAATGGCCCAGCAAACTTTAGCTAAACGTTGTACGTGAAAGTTTGCAAGTAGGGTTGCGCCTTTCACTGAACTTATTTCAATTTTATGCATAAACTTAAAACCGAAATTTAAGAGAAAAAGGATTTGTTTAACCAGCAAAAGCGCATAAATCTGTTTAGACGTGTACAACTGCTATGGTCTTAAATTATGATAAATTTTATTTCGTTTAGTAACGATCATGTTCAACATGTAACCGTATCCATTGGAAATAAAGTTTTTGCGCGAAGTACTTGAACTGTACTAGGTTAAGCTTGTCATGAGATCTTAGTGGTTGCACCCTTACTAATCAGATGATTGAGGTTTTCATTCTTGTTAAAATACACTTTCTCTTATCTCTCGATTATGAAATTACGAATAAATTTGAAAACTATTTGGTCAGAGTCACAAAACTTGTTTCACAATGTAGATCATTTGCATTGTTTTAAGTATACCACTTTCAAGGAGTCGTAACAACCCGATGAAGCCCTTTATGTTTCGTCCATAGCTTTCAAAAATACTCTGTACGCATATTATTTATTACGGTGTGAGCGAATAATCCGATTCTATATTTAAGGATTTCGAATTAGCGACTCGACGCGTCTCGGTTTCTAAATATCCAACCGTTTCCATTGTTATGCCTGTATATCACTGGTTACAGAATAAACTTAAGATAGTCATCGACACAGCAGTGGGTCCTCTTAAAGAAGCATGTTGCCTTGCCAGAAACAAACTGGAAGCATACGCGGAAGAGTCGAATGTAGAAGCCCAGTGGATCGCTATAGGCAAGATTTATGCGTTTGTTTAACATCTCAATTCGCCAAGTAATCAGTTATGAGTAATAATATCAGAGCCACAGCGTAGTAACGACTGTAATACATAATATTGCACTTCATCAATTAAAGCCTATTCGTCGACTCGTCATATCTATTTAATACCAAAGCTGAATTGCTGGCATAACAAGATTCGTGACTAACAGAAATTATGTTTTATTAGTTGTGGATCCAACTCTGAAATTGGATTTTTTCAAAGAAAATTACGACAAAACAACAGTAAAGAACATCAAATCCGCCGCTCTAGACGTCTTTAATAAATATTATGAGATTAACACGAATCATTCGGCTTATCCAACCTATTCATCCGGAAGTTGCAGTGCAGAGCTAACAAACCAAATGCTTGCCATTTACCCCAAGCGTCCCAGAAAACAGGCCAAGGGATCCGAAATTCTTTTATATTTGAAGGATGAATTGGCCCCGCCGAACACAGACGTTTTAGAATGGTGGAAGGTACGTTTCTGTTAAAACACCAAATATTATATAGACCTATTGTTGTTTTATCTCTGGGCGTTAAATGTACCACGTCCATAGCGAAAGGGTATATAGCGTATATACAGTCTATTTACATTAGCGGTTGCGAAATTTAGTTACCATGAAAAACCTTCAGCGCGTCTAACCGTCAAGCTCGGCCAGGCCCTACTCTCAGCCTTCTAGTCCTGTTTATCTTCTTTGTGGAATTCCACGTTAGATTAGGTTTAGTTAACTGCCTTCAAACTGGTAATTCATGGGCGAATGATCTAATGAGTGTATAAGCGTGGGGTCAAAACATAATAGACCATATATACTAGCGACCTAATTCTCGGTGAGCAAATATTAGGTACGGAATGTCTGGGACGTAATGTCCAGGGAAAAATAGACAAGGATTACGAGTATCACGGAAGACGTACTGCACAGCTTTTATATGTGACACTAAACTTTGTAATTGCACTTTGTTTTCAGATTAATGAGCAGAAATACCCAAATGTTGCCAAAATGGCAAGAGACTATTTGGCAATACAAGGTTCGTCTGTTCCTGCGGAAAGGATTTTTTCCAAGGGTGCGAATCTAGTCTCACCAAAGCGCGGGTCACTGAAACCGGAAACCATTTCCGCCGTTATGAGCCTCAAATCGTGGTGGGCGTCAGATTTAGATGCCTTTTGTAAATAAAATTGTATTTGGAAAAACGTAATCTGTACGTTGGGTTGATTATTGTATTAACGTCAGGCTGATTTACATATTGTTGATGTGGCACCGATGTCTTCCAGTAAACCTAAGTGTCTTTAAATGTTAGCCGCTTTCTCAAATCGGAGTTACTACCCACCGCGTTTGTAACGTTCGTCATTCACAAACATCCGTTGACATTCTTTTAATCTCTCGGGTTGACAAGTTCTAAAACTGAAGGTTTAAAATGTTATTGAGAAGCTGTCTCGTTCAAATCATTTTTGATACCATACAAAAACATTTTTTTATTTATGTCTTGGTGTCGTTTAACATTGAATTACCAGGGAATCAAGCTAAGAGTAATGATAGTCGTAAAATGATGACACCTCTGTAGTTAAACAAGGGTTTTGTCGGAAAGAGCTGTAACGACTATGTCATCCTGAAGCATACTTTTAAATATTAAACAAAGCCAGATACTATTTAGTCACGGAATTAAATATAAACATCTTATGGATATTCGTTACTAACGGCAACGTTGCTATATATTGTCCGAGAGAGACCACCTTTAGAAATAAAGCTTGTATCAATGGTTATGGACAAGAGCCAATATGAACAAATATGTTATCCGTTTAGCTTGCCAATATTATACGCGATTAGAAATATCTAGCGCGAATGTTGTATACTAACAATGTCAATTGATAATCCACTAAGGTCTTCTATATACATATGTTATTGTTTGTAAATAACGAATTCATTAGCATTATTCGTTCCGCTATATCTATTAATAATATATACATCTCAATATCTATAATTTTGGATAATGTATAACGGAGTCCGAGCCCTAGATTTTATCAGTACTAATCAATTGTTATCCGATTGGATAATGTGTAATTACAGTTGTTTGCATCATAAACGAAGGATATCACATGAAAGTTACAATATTTGTGGGGCTCGGAACTCATTCCCTTTTAAAATAAGCAACTAAGTTTGAGAGATAAACATAATATTATAATATTCAAGCAATTTTCCCTTAAAGATAAAATTGCATTATCTGTAGTTATTCATTTTCAACTAATAAATGGTAACTACTAGTGAAATCGGAGGTTTCTCAAATTTCTAATTGTACACCCTGTGCAATAGATGTCAGTATTAGTATACCGATTACTTCCGTCGGCATTCCACGCTTTGAAATTATTGCTTTAAGCTTAATTGGAATATTAATAAAAAATATTGCACTTTTTTAATATAATTTTTTGTAAATCTGGTTATTAGTTTCCCTTCTTATGAAACTGAACATGCTTCTTTGAAGAATAGACTAATTTCTGAAACAATACTAATATATTTATCGCACTTTCATAATTGTAATTCAAATAAACCTAATTTATGAATTGAAATAAAATTTAAAAATATAAATAGCATTTTCAAACAAAAAATACATTAAATAAGTTAATGTTGCAAAAAAATTGCCAATTTATTTAACGTTAGATCGGAATTATTTATTTTTCTACAAATTTTTTTCCGTTGTCGCTTAACAACCTATATTTTTCATCTAAATATATCTATTATTATTGTAATTTATTATTATTATGTAATACTTTCCCAAACAATAGAAAATAGAACGGGAAGGAAATGTTGAGTTTCCTCGTTAAAAGGACCATAACCCAAATAATCGCGTCTACAGCGAATAAGCAACTAAGTTTGAGAGATAAACATAATATTATAATATTCAAGCAATTTTCCTTTAAAGATAAAATTGCATTATCTGTAGTTATTCATTTTCAACTAATAAATGGTAACTACTAGTGAAATCGGAGGTTTCTCAAATTTCTAATTGTACACCCTGTGCAATAGATGTCAGTATTAGTATACCGATTACTTCCGTCGGCATTCCACGCTTTGAAATTATTGCTTTAAGCTTAATTGGAATATTAATAAAAAATATTGCACTTTTTTAATATAATTTTTTGTAAATCTGGTTATTAGTTTCCCTTCTTATGAAACTGAACATGCTTCTTTGAAGAATAGACTAATTTCTGAAACAATACCAATATATTTTTCGCACTTTCATAATTGTAATTCAAATAAACCTAATTTATGAATTGAAATAAAATTTAAAAATATAAATAGCATTTTCAAACAAAAAATACATTAAATAAGTTAATGTTGCAAAACAATTGACAATTTATTTAACGTTTGATCGGAATTATTTATTTTTCTACAAATTTTTTTCCGTTGTCGCTTAACAACCTATATTTTTCATCTAAATATATCTATTATTATTGTAATTTATTATTATTATGTAATACTTTCCCAAACAATAGAAAATAGAACGGGAAGGAAATGTTGAGTTTCCTCGTTAAAAGGACCATAACCCAAATAATCGCGTCTACAGCGAAACGGCCAATGAAAACCATAATACAAACATGTTACAAAATCCAAAAAAAGAAAATTTGTTTCCATATTCAGTAGGTTTAGGTTAATTAACAAATTTTTACAAAATAAATTTCGAATTTTGTAAACTAATTAGTGACATTACATCAGCTTAATAGTACTGTTTTCCAGTGCATAATTTTCAAGGTTAGTCAAAATTGGGGGCAATTCTCTAAAGTTTTAAGCGAGTTATCGCAAGTTAATACTATCGTCTAAAGGGTTTGTGTCAACCTCACGCGTGCTATGAGAGCGCGAGATCTATATTGGTTATTATTCATAAGTGTTTTCAACCCTTGAACGGAAAGCGGTGGATGTCTCGCGATTCCCCTCGTGCTAATGAAAAACAAAGTGGTTGTCACTACAAAATCTGTGACAACCAAGAACCAAACATACCCGAAAGTCATCGTCTAAGACCTAATGCGTGGGAGTCCTAATGATTTTTTATTGCAAAGCTCTTATAGGTGGACTGATGGTTTGAATTACAAATATTATTTTATATTTTATATAAAAGTGAAAAAATTCTTCATTTAAATCGACGTTTGATAGTCTTTATTTGAACTTGTATCGAACTCATCTTAGTCTAATAGACATGAACTTTAATTGCCTAAATATAGTTATTGTGTACGAACAATGGAAAACCGAGGTTAATAAAGTATTAGAAAATCACCCCTATATACCATAGGATATTATAATTTTTGAAAAGATACGATCATTACATGTTCTTCTAAATCAAATGTTTCTCAGCACCTTTGAAGTAACAAATTCTATTGTGAAAAGAGTGTCCGTCAGTCATTAAACGACTCGTATGGCCCATGGCGTCTTGAAAACAACATGATATAGGGTAAAAACCTTCACAGGTGAACTGTTTAGATATTCTACAAAGGTGATAATGTTACGCAGGGATAATTTGTACAGTATTTAGCGGCGCCAGTAGAGAAATTGATGAGTTGATTTTGTGCTGTAACTCTTGATTTAAGACATCACAATTTCAAATGTATAACTGAATAAATTTGTTTTAGCTTGAAAAAGTTAAGCTGGTTGTTTGTTTGTTTGGTCTTTATGCACAGCCAACATTCGTCACCGATTTTGAACAAACTGTATGATTGACATTAGTGAAAATAAGGGTTTAGAATATATTTAGTCCAGTTTATGAACTCGTAGTGATTAACCTATTAAGAACGTTCGATTCCAGACACGTGACATTTAAGCTTTATGATTAAAAAATAATTAAGCAATGATTTATTGAAATTGAAAGCTTTAATAAAAGGATATGTTCTTATAAACATCATCATGAATTTTTAACATGAGGATGGGTTCAAAGACAACGTAGCGTTTAGTGTGTACATAGACAGGAAACTCTTACCGAATTCTAGTCCCTTAAAACATCCAAACAACGCCGGTAGCTAAACAAGAGACCCTCAAACCATTTTATTTTATTAACTCGGAATTTACGAAGCCAAAGAATATCACAATTTACATTCACCTCAAGGTCAGTCTTAATACTTCCCTTTCGAACCAAAAGGTTTAGGGTTACAATGTATACTCGTTGATTTTATCTTTAGGATTTAGGAAGCCCGGGACGCGGGAGTATAGCGAGTTCAAGGCATAGGTGAGACCAGGAAGTACCGAGGAAAATGTACGATCTCCGGAGCTATTTACATTATTCATTATTTAGGTCTACGCGCTGCTAAACACATTCATTCATTCGTGAACCTAGCTCGCTTTCACCTGAATTTCTATAAAAACAGCGTTACCCTCTTTGGTATAAACATACTTTTAGTTTTCGGTTAATTTCTAAGAATCTCCATTTTGGATGAACACATTCCAATGATTTTATATTTAAAATTTTTGATGGCTAAATCTCGTTTACGCTTCGATACATTAATTTTTAGTTCGTAAAGCTTTTTCCGCGCATCAGCTGTGCATATGAGTTTTTTAACAGACACGTAACCTAAGCAAATTTTGCCGTTTTATTGAAATTCCAAAGCGAGAGCGACTTCACAAAAAACTTAGATCATCTGTCTCTTTAAAAAAATTCAGGGTACTTTATATTACACCTTAAACGAAATGCCTAGTTTATATATTATCGAAATTACTAGGCAAAAAAAAATAAACATTAACCAAATTCAACTAATATCCAAATATTTGACCTTGAAATAGAGAGATCTTTCTTTAGAATTTAGAAAATATTAAAGGAAATCACTACGTCTGCACAATTTTATCGCGTGGTGCAAAAAACAGCGCGATTATAGTTTTAAATTTTATTAACAATTAAATAGATATTAAAGGAAAGCGTGGCTCCGTTGATGCCCCTTATAGATGGCTTTTCTGCTACACAGTGGCTAAGCTTGTTAATGAAAGTCAACACTCTGCCAAATTCTCAAATATATATATTATATGTTAGATTACTTAATGGCTGATAGTTTTTTACCTTAGCATTTTATTTCTTCTTCTATTTGAGTTTTAGAAAAATTAAGGCTTTCTGAGTGTCTGACACTGTTTATGGTGAATTGTGGATCACATCGAAGATATCTAAACTTTCTAGACTTTTCAGATGCCAGTGTTGTAATAATGTGTTAAATGCAGTTTATAAGACATTATGAATTTATTCTATCAGCACGGCTATTAAATCCGCGAATAGTAATAAAATTTAACATTTACAAACCGCGTTTTATTTTATTGATTTCTAGGTGCATTAAATATGTGGAAATATCTTAGTTTTGTATCAACCGTATAACCCATGATTACTGTAAGTACCTCTTCCGTTATTAAACTTTGAGGTAGAGATATATTTTTGTTGTTCATTCAAGCGTAGAGAATAGTCTAAAATATAGCTCTTTTCTTAAACAAAGTTTGACAACGTATCCCAACTAATATTATATTTTGAACAATATATTTCAAAAAGGAAGATGGTACTTACTTTTTTAGAGTAGATAAACGTTTACCCTTAGACATAATGTACACAGGGGACGGTTCTCAACTCTCCATACAAAGACAGCCGTTGTTAGAATTTCTTTGTGTGTGTGGGTCAAGGTTAAGTTCAAAATCTTGACCTAAAGTATATTGTGTGAAGAAGCGCGAAATTATAGTTAGGTCTGTGTGAAATGTTTGACCGTGTAACGTCGCACTTTATACGCGGAAGGTAACCTTTCAACACGGAAAGGTATCACCTTTCACCGGAAATTTAAGTTTAGTCACTTCTCACCAACATTATGATGATTGCTTTATAATATCTAAGGAAATAATAACTTGTCAGTTAAATATATTACAGTTCATTCAACTTACATGTTTGAATCTATGCATAGTGCTTGATTAATTTCACATCAGTGGCTCCAATATCGATTTGGCAGATCACATATTACACAACGCCAAAACAATCTTGTTTAAAACCCTAAACCACATTTAACGAAGGTCTTACACTGGGTTTTCATTTTTCAAAAATCTATATTTATAGAAGTAAAATCCTCACTGACTGACTGACTTATAATAAACGCCCAGCCCGAGCCGTTTTACCTGAAAGGCTGAAAATTTGCAGGGCTGTTACTCTTATGTAGCAGGAACGCAATAAGAAAGATTTTTCTACCAATTCCGTGCCATCTTAAAATTTTGCGCCCAGAAATGTAAAAAATTTTCATTTTTGAATATCGTCCGCTCTATTCAAACGATGTCATTAAAATTTATTACACTGGTTTCCAATATCTCTACACGGAATTTGTGCCTTTGGAATTCAATCTGCCACCATATTATAAAATGGAGGTCCGACAATGATTCTAAATGTCCGATATTCTGACGGGCAACGCTGGGTGACTTTTTGCTTGTATCGTATTATAGCGTACACTTAACTAGATAAAATATGACTTGTTATGTAACATTATCATGATACAGTTCCATAAGAATTAGAAACAACGAGCGTCGAGTTCTGTAACTTACCAAAATGTTTTGGAACTATCACTTACTTTAGAGATGTTGATCTCTGGCCAATTAAAATTAACGATGATGCACACGTATTATTGGTAAGACAAGGTCCGTCTGTGGTTTAACATCTAGATTCTGATTTTGGTGAACATAGGAAACTTACACGTGATTGGTTTTTTTCGAATTTTGCCAAGTAGTGAAAAAAATGTTGAGCTCGTGGTTGGTGTACTCTCCATCTAAGAAAGCTCTTCATTGCTTTTGTTGTTTGCGTCACTTTTGCAGTGGGTACTGTAAGTTTTTACCTCCCCGATTGACGATGACGTCAAGGAGAGGTATTATACTGCAGTTGTCTGGGTGTGTGCATAGCCATATAATTCTATATATTCACTTAGACTTAGTATTAAATTAGCGGCCTTGCGTCCATTTCCTAAATTGCTCGAGAACCATGTATAGTGGGGGTAAAACACGAGCGCCATCTATGCATGGAATGGAAAACTAAAAATACATGCTTTTCACTGCATTAAGCCCTATGGGATGTTAACATAAAGTGACATTACTTCAAACAATGGACGATAGGGACATAGACTCCAGTTATAATTCGAACAGCTGTTTTTAGGAAGCCTTGGATTATCAAATATGAATAGGATTGAACCGTCACATCGTGAATCTGATATTATTCTCATTATAAAAAGGTTTTACAAGCATGTAATTTTGACGAATTAAAGAAGTATGTGAACCGAGGGGCTAGCCACTTACGAAATTAGAGCTCGGCATTATCTATCAATTATCCACTTTATTTTATCTTTATCCATACCCGAAAATTATCCACAGAACTTACGTGTTAAATCGTATTATAATCCACAAATTTGTTTATGAATAATCGGTTATCCACCAATTTGTGGATAATTGATCGAAAATGCCGAGTTCTATACGAAATATGGTGTACAAGCCTTAAGAAATATATTTCAATATTTCGAGAAATATCGTAATATTGAGAAATATCGGAAATATCTGAAATAATAAGAAATATCGGAAATATTGGGAAATAATGAGAAATATCGGAAATATAGGGAAATAATGAGAAATATCGGAAATATTGGGAAATAATGAGAAATATCGGAAATATTGGGAAATAATGAGAAATATCGGAAATAATGAGAAATATCGGAAATAATGAGAAATATCATCGGAAATTCGGGGAAATATGGCGAAATCTTGGTAAAGCAGAGATATGTATTTTCCTCAGCATTTTCTGAGGGAGGCGAGCTCAAGGGGGCCGTCATTACTCATGAGAGCGTACGAGATTTGAAATCTTTCTCGATTTTGATGATTTCAAAGATTTAAGAATGATTTGACTGATTTGACTGATTTGCTGATTTGGAGCCGATTTGAGTGATTTTCAAGATTTTACGATGATTTCGATTCGATTTATGTGATTTGAAGGATTTGGAAATGATTTGAAAGATTTGTACGATTTAAATGACTGGTGACTTAACGAGGATTTGCATGATTTGGTAGTGATTTGAATGATTTGGTAGTTATTTGAATGATTTGGTGCGATTTGCATGATTTGGTGCGATTTGCATGATTTGTCGAGGATTTGAATGATTTGGTAGTGATTTGAATGATTTGGTAGTGATTTGAACGATTTGCTAGTGATTTGAATGATTTGCTAGTGATTCGAATTATTTGGTAGTGATTCGAGTGATTTGGCGTTGATTTCATAGTGATTTTAATGATTTGATTGATTTCATGAATTCTTGATTTGACTGCTTTGTATAGTGATTTCACTGATTTACGATTGATTTATGTGATTTGAAGGATTTGGAAATGATTTGAAAGATTTGTACGATTTGAATGACTGGTGACTTAACGAGGATTTGCATGATTTGGTAGTGATTTGAATGATTTGGTAGTGATTTGAATGATTTGCTAGTGATTCGAATGATTTGGTAGTGATTTGGCGTTGATTTCATAGTGATTTTAATGATTTGATTGATTTCATGAATTCTTGATTTGACTGCTTTGTATAGTGATTTCACTGATTTACGATTGATTTCATAGTGATTTTAAAGCAAAGCGCGGGTCCAGCGGATCCCCTGCAAGTTGACTTTCCTTACGAGCTCCAGTTTTGGCTTGGCGAAGGCAGGAGACATTTGTGGGCGGGGTTTATAAGTGCACTTATAAATCCCGCCCACTAGCCTTTGCCAAGCCAAAACTGGAGTACAGGGGGAAAGTCGCCTTGTAGGGGAGCCGCTAGACCCGCGCTTTACTTTAATGATTTGATTGACTTGATGATTTCTTGATTTGACTGCTTTGTATAGTGATTTCACTGATTTACGATTGATTTCACTGAGCTACTCTAAAAGGTTTGTTAGTTCGTGATTCAGAAAATTTCCTGGTTATGCCTAAGGGGGTCTCGATCCGTCTTCGGTTTGAGAAAAGTTTTGGGCGGCCTTGAAGCGTCGTCTGCTTTATGTAACGTGTGACGTCACAAGTTGAGATATTATCCAAAGTTGCAGCGGGAATCTTTTACATTTGAAATTCAGATTGTTTCTAATTAGTTTTCTTAAATACTATTATATGTTTTGGATTTAATATGGAAGCATAATATATAAAAAATACCATAAGTTTATAAGATATGTTCCATAAGTAAGATACTTCCTACACTTCGTAATGCTAGAGAATTACTGAGAGCTAGTTCGAGAACGATGCAAGAACTGACTACACTCGGTTCTACTGTTCATTTTACTAAGCCTTTGACAGAGCTTCACCAGGCGTCACTTTACGAGAATATACGACGTTTCACCTACGTTACTTCGTGACAAACTCTCAATTACCAGTGACAAACTTATGGAACATATCTTATGAACTTATGAAACAAATGAAATGTTTAAACAATGGAACTAAAAAAATGTTTTTAACTGAATTGATATTAATACTGAAAATTTTATAATCAGAGAATCAGGTATCTTTGAATTCAAAAGTCGTCTTTTAAAAACGATTCCAACTTCATTTAGCCGTATAGGTTGTAGATTATTGTTATGATGATGGTTGAGAGAATTAGAAATATCAAAAATGCTATTAAATAATGGAATTAATCAGAAATATTAGAAATACGAAGGAATATTAGAAATACGAAGGAATATTAGAAATACGAAGGAATATTAGAGATACGAAGGAATATTAGAAATACTGAGAAATATTAGAAATACGAAGGAATAATAGAAATACTGAGAAATATTTGAAATACGAAGGAATATTAGAAATACTGAGAAATATTAGAAATACGAAAGAATAATGGAAATATTGGAAATTTAAAGGAAATATCGTAAAAATATTGGAAATTTTAGGAGAAATATCGGGAAATAAAGAAATACGAAAATAATAGAAATAAATCGGAAATATTTGGAAATAAAGAAATACGAAAATAATAGAAATAAATCGGAAATATTTGGAAATAAGAAATCTGGTGTACATTTTTTGGGGAAGTGAGTAGCCCCTCGATGTAAACATATTTGAGTTTATTACGCCATTTACTTAGCAAGCCTTATTTTTATTTTCTTATTTTGACGCAAGTTTGCGTCATGTACTTTAATTGTACCCGCACCTTAGTGAGAGTCGATTTCGTATTCGAAAAGTTGTCGAGAAAAATCTCGGGTTGGATGCTTGCCGCGTTTTCGGTCTGTGAAGTTCTGGAACAGAGTTATGTTGGGTGACGGACAAGAAGTTAATCAGTAGACAAACGGTTGCCACTATTAGCTTGTGTCTATTGATGCTAGCGCCAAACTTTGCTTGGTTATTAGTCGGGTTTGCTCGTGATTGGTATTACGCAAAGGAACGTTAATTTCGACGTGTGCCAGTTTACTGACGGATTATTTACAAATGGACGCAGTCATGGGGCTGAAGCACTAATAAAAGCGGTTAATGGCGGCATATCGTTACTAAGAGCACCAATTTTTGAAAAATATAATGTAACATCAAGATTGGATTCCTGTCAAAACGTAACAAATTCATTCTTGATAAAACATTCTAAATGAGTTTGTCTTCACAAAATGCAGTGGTTGCTATGGAGCTTGAAAAAAAAAAACAAAAACCTTTACTTTGAACAGAAGGGGATAATAGAAGAAGGATGACACTCGGTATCCTCTTAATGCTTTAGTTATGTAACATGATTCTTCCCAGGCTCACCCTTTTTGTTTGCTCTCATGCTTATCAAACTTCAGATAGGCATCACATCGAGGGGCGAATTCTATTACTGCTTGATACTAAATCCTCGGCAATCAACCCACAAACCTCGTCCTGACGTGCAAAAAAAATTCACAAGCGCGCCTTCGCAAATAGAGTAATGATGAGGGGGGTATTTATCGCGTATGTGATTCGGTTCAGTAACCTTGCTCCAAATGTTCTGATGTTGGGAAGAAACAGATTACAATTACCCCGCTTTGTGGTACACTTCTCTCGAAAAGAAGTATTATATGCTTCTGGTTTGACATAAGAACGAAAATCCATATTTTTTGATCAGCAATTTTTTGTTTATCTATAATTTGTTATATTGGTTTTTGACACGTTATTTCAGGGATGAATTAGGGTCGTACGAGTCGGACAACCTATTTCAAATCATCGCCGACACATCATTGTTTATCGGGTCATTGTGATTTTTGGATCGTGTTTTGCAGAGTAAAAAAGAAAGGGCTTAGCAACGACTTGCTAATAACAAAATTTAGCATTTTGAAATTATTAGGTAAGAATTGACAATGAAATTTCAAAAGATAAAATTGTGTTTACATTAAATAACCCGTTTTGCAATTCCAGATAATCTGATGGTTGTACCACCTTCAAAACCCTAGAACCTGATGGTACAGTCATCATTACAAAGGGAGCTAAGGAAAAACTATACCAGGTTAAGTAAGTCTTGTAACAATTACGTTAAAAATATTACTACGCCAAAGATTATAAATAACCAAAGAAAATTGTTCAAATAAATGTTTCACCTAAAATATTTAAACCATGATAGAACTTAGATTTCCCTGTTAAGCACAATAGCTTCTGGATTAATTATAGTACTTCTCTAAGGTCCAAAGCACTCGTCACTGCTTAAAACATCTGATCAAAGAAGGTAAGTAATCCAGTGGTGTGCGAGTCCCGTTTTTTCGGTTCAGAGCCGAGCCCAAGTATCCAAAATAGTTTCATATCGAGTATCGAGCCGAGTATCTAAAAGTCTTTCCAGTATTGAACATTCAGTTTTTTTTGGAGTATTTATCGAGTCCAAAAGATTTACTTGGGACTCGAGTAAATTTTTAGAAAATAAAAGAAGTTTAATTATCTAATATCCATGAAGTTTAAATAATTGTTGGTGAACAATTAAACATTAAACAGGTTATTTTCAAAATGAATGCTCATGAGCACAAACGACAGTTGAAGTTATAAGTATTGGATTAGAGTATTTTTCGAGTATTTAAGAAGTTAATCTTTCTTGAGTATATCAATATGTTGATATCGTACTCATGTCGAGTTGCTCGAACTTAACGAGTACACGCACACCACTGAAGGTATCCCAAATACTCAAAAGTATTTAATGATAATGCTACCACTGAAGAGGAAAGAACTTTGATGCTGGAGGTCATCAGTAGATGTTTAAAATCCCAGCATGCTTGCGAAATGTAAACACATTTATATTTCGCACTATTCCGCGATGAAATCTTGACTATGGTTTTTCCATAAGCTTACCAATACTTGTTCGCGATGCACGCGCGAAGGATTAATTCACAGTTTGAATTTTAATTGCCGTCACATAACACCGATTAAATTTTTGTACTGAACTATTTTAGGACCTGTCTACAATGTCGGTGCACCTAAATCGAAGACGCAGAGCCGTCAAAGTATCTCCAGCACAGAGCTCAAGACACTCATGTGAACATGACGTGTTTTCGTTTGTGGTAAAATGTTTAGAACTCTTAGGCGTAACAACGAACTTCAAAACGGCCAATAAGAAAACGAAGATTCGTGCATTGGTTACTGTTGTAACCGTAAACTTCTACTTAATCTATGTTGCCTACTACAGCGTGTATAAATTAATGACATACGTAGATAATACTTATTTAATTTACGCATTATTATATTTGATGCAAGTTGTAGCAACTTCATTGCCTATAACTGCAAATATTTTTGGTAAAAACATGCTATTCAAAGGTATGAAATTTCTTGAAACTAAAAAACGTTGCATTACGTTTTCCAAAGCATTGAGCATCAGCACTATATTAATATTAACTCTTTATTTAATTTTCCTGATATTTACTATAATTTCCATTTTGGTACTAAGCCCTATAGAGGCTGCTAAAAGTTGTTCTTACGTTGGAATCCCTCCAGACTTGGTTAACTTTAATTACTACGTATTTTTGATAAGTGATTATGGACTCTACACGATTTTGCTGACAATTAAGTGCTTGTACCAAATTAACGTTGCTTTTGTTGCCAATGGTTTACAAAGAGAGGTATTACGTTTAAAAACTAAATATCGAACGTCGACACCAGCTTTTTTTAAGGATCACACGGAATTGATGTTAATTGTGTATGATTTCGACACGGAAATCAATACGATGGTTTGCGTATGGATTTGCGAATGGGTTTCGAACTTTTGTCTCAATTTAACGATTCTTTTAACAGACGCTATCAATGACATGACTTTAATGGATCAAGTTTACGCTGTTTTAAGTACAACATCGCCCTTAGCTTCAACCCCCGTTCTTATGATAAGTTTGTCGTTTATGTGCGAAGCTAAATCGAATTTGGTTAGTTATTACTCTCAAAATATTACACCATCGAAATTGGAATATTCATTGAAACAGGAGAGATTGGACAATTATTTGAAACGGAAAGTACAAACTGGTCATTTAGAGTTTACGTTTTTAGGCTGCATTACCATCGATAAGAATTTTGTATTTAGTATTTTTGGAGGGGCAGTTTCGTATTTGATGTTCGTTGTGTCAATTGTGCCCAAGATCGAAAAAAATTCGATGCGTGAATTTAACTCTACATGTACATGTAATTCTACGGTATTGTAAAAAGCATTACATTTTAAGCAACCACGGTGCAAAATTTAACATTTAAGGTTTCGACATATATGAAAGCCAAGGCTTGATGAGTGTACTTTATCTCACATTTATAATTAAAAATCTACCAATTGCAGAACTTTACAATGCACAGGCCCTTGATTTGGATTTAAGTTTGAAAGCCAATGACGTTAACAAATATTCTTATTTTTCTCAGTAAAAAAGTGTGTTTCCTACCTATACCGAATAAAAATCCTTGGTCCATAAGAAACATAAATGTCATTAATATTTTCTAATATTTGGCTTTCCATGTTATTTTGTATGAACCCTGTTCAACAGAAAGTACCGAAGGGCGTTGTTTATACAGGTACAGTCTGGTGAATGTTGCGAGATAAACTAGACACGAAATGTTTCGCGTGACGTCTGGGAGGTTTAAGGCGTCAGTTGAGAAATGGTTTAAATAAACACACTTTTATTTCGCAATATTCCTATTTATACAAAGCGTACGGTAATCAATATTCCGCGAAGAAGTCTTAACTAGTCCTTGTGTAAGTTCACCAATGCTTGTTCCCGATGCCAGGGCTTAAAGTGTGTTATTGAACTGACAGCTTGAATTTGTAAAGCCTTTGAGGTGAATTGTAATTACTGTTTCGTTTGCTTTTGACTCTCTCTATTACAGTATACACCGAATTAATTTATGTATTGAACTATTATCGGACTTTTCCATTATGGCAGTGCAACTTAATCAAAGACGCGCAAAAAAGTTCCTTCAACATCGGTTGAAAGTCATTCGTGTGTATATCATGTGTTTTTATTAGTGGTAAAATGTTTAGATCTTTTGGGTGTAACAACGACCTTCAAAACGGCCAATTACAAACTGAAAATTCGCGCATTGGTTACTGTCGTAACCGTAAACTTCTACCTAATCTATGTTACCTATTACAGCGTGCATAAATTCATCACATACGCTGATAACACCGATTTCATATTCGCAATATTATACTTGATGCAAGTTGTAGTAACTTCAGTACCTGTAACAGCAACGATTTTCGGTAAAAACATATTATTCAGAGGTTTAGAATTTCTCAAAACGAAACGAAGCTGCTTTACGTTTTCAAAATCACTGAACATCAGCGCAATATTAATTTTCGCTCTCTATTTAATTTTCTTGATCTTTACTATAATTTCCATTTTGGTACTAAGTCCTAAAGACGCGGCTGAAAGTTGTTATTACGCTGGAATCCCTCCGGACTTGGTTAACTTCAATTACTACGCATTTTTGATAAGTGATTATGGACTTTACACGATTACTTTGACAATTAAGTGCTTATACCAAATTAACGTTGCTTTTGTGGCCAATGGTTTAGAAAGAGAGGTATTAAGTTTAAAAACTAAACTTCGAACGTCGACACCAGATTTTCTTATTGATCACACGGAATTGATGTTAGTTGTGCATGATTTCGACGCGGAAATCAACATAATGGTTTGCGTATGGATTTGCGAATGGGTTGGAAACTTTTGCCTGAATTTTACGATTTTCTTAACAGACTCTATCAATGATATGTCTCTAATGGATCAAGTTTACACTGTTCTAAATACAATGATGCCCTTAGTCTCAACCCCTGTGCTTATGATTAGTTTGTCGTTAATGTGCGAAGCTAAATCGGATTTGGTTAGCTATTGCTCTCAACAAATTTCACCACTGAAATCGGAGTACTCATTGAAACAGGAGAGATTGGACAATTGTTTAAAACGGAAAGTAGAAACCGGTCATTTACAGTTTACGTTTTTAGGCTGCATTACCATCGATAAAAATTTTGTATTTAGTATTTTTGGTGGGGCAGTTTCTTATTTGATGTTCGTTGTGTCAATTGTGCCCAAGATCGAAAAAAATTCGACGCGTGAATTAAACTCTTTATGTGAATGTAATTCTACAGATTTATAAATAACATTGTGTTTGAGCCCACATTGCGTACAATTTAGCATTTAATGCGTTATAAATACGAAAGCCAAGGCTTAATGAGTGTACTTTAACTCACAATTACAATTGAAATTCTACGCATCACAGCTAAAATGCAGAGGCCTTTGATTTTGATTTACGTTTACTCTTTCCTTTATTACAATTATCTTCCGAATAAAAACCATTTTTCCATATAAGAATATAAGTGTCATTAATATTTTCAGATCTACAAATTCTTCTATGTTCGTTTGAACCCTGTTTTAAACATGTTTGTGTAATTCTACGGTATTGTGAATAGCGTTGCGATTTGAGCAAACGTGGTCAAAAATTTAGTATTTAAAGCTTAAAGGAATAGCGACCTGTTTTAAAAATTATCTCAAATCTAAAGAAAACCTTACTTTTTTGAGAGTTTATACTCTTCTGATTCCAAAAAAATGCTTGATCAATATTTAAATATAAGGGAAAACCCCTCGAAAACACCTCGAAAACTTGAAATTTGGGGCCAAAAGAAAATTTGCGGAGAAGATTTTTGGCGGGTTTTTCTCCATGCTACGTCACTCATGGCATCTCGCGGAAAATCTAAGCGCGAGCGCTGTTTACTCCAGAGTCTACTAATGCCGCGCGAATCTGAATAAAATAGGCTTAACGCGGCGCTGAGACACTAAAAGGCGTCACGTGAGCAACATCTAGAGTGAAAATTTCTCCTTACTACGTCATCAAACGAAACAAAATTTTAACAAACCTTTTCCAAACACAATACTTTGATTGCAAATTTATAAATTGCTACGAAACCAAATTAAAAAGTAAACATATCATAATAAACTAGATTTTTCAAGGATGTTTTTCGCATTTTAAGTTTGTGGATGACGAAAATTATGGCACTAACACTTTAACATGAACTGAAAATGCACTTGAGATAAAGGCTTCACATCGCTACTTCGATTTTTTATTTCTACAAGAGCAAAAATATAACTTTTTTAAGGAATGTATAGCGTGTTAGGAAGTCGTCTTTACCCTTTGTTCATAGCCTACGTTTTCTGTAAAGAACTTTAGTTGGAATCATATGCAAAGGACGTATATCTCAGCTCAGCATTGCCTAAATAGAAGCTTTCATTTAGTCTCCTTTCAGGGACAAACAATTTCGAACCGGGAAAAAGAAACAAATTCATATTCATATTCATATTCAAACGACGTACATCTCAGTACAGCATTGCGTAAATAGGTTTAGGAACAAACAATTTCGAAACGCCATGAACCTAAAATTCATATACAAACGACGTACATACATCTCAGTACGGCATTTCCCAAATAAAAGCTTTAATATTAAAGTCTCTCCATTTAGTGACACTCCACCCCGGAGACGAAAGGAACGTAAAATTTTGACACTAGGTTCTTTCACTTAACACCTGTAGAGCGAACGTAGAAATAACTCGATCGAACGTTAAGCCAGATAATCTCAATTCAATACCGACCGTTCGCGAAAAGTGCCTATTGAGACCGCCAGATCCTACAGGATAGTTCTCATCAGTGCTGTGACGGTTGCAGGGAACTTCCCTACGACAATCACTGCGATGTCATCCGCATAGCCAAAGCAGTGACACCCCCTCTCTCTGAGTCGACCCAGCAACTCATCCACCAGTAGGCGCCAAAGGTATATTCCTTAATGATCGAAAATTGGGGGATCGAAAAATGTCTTATTTGATCGAAATTAGTTTGATCGAAAATAATTCTGACGGGAGCGCATTTCGTCCCTATTGATCGAAAGTAATTCTGATCGAATAAAAATTATATATATCCCCCTAAAATAATAATATGATAGAAATAGTTTACATTTAATCTAAAATGCAAGAGCCTTCATCGACCCGCTTGCGTAATGGATACGGTACTGGATTGCGGATCGGGAGGTTGCTGGTTCGAATCCTCGAAGGTATGTTAAAAATATCAAATATAATTCTTGTTGTTTCTAATCAAGTCATACACTTTCAGATTTGCTATATAGTGACGAAGAACGTTTATTAATACAATGTGTTGTTTCTAATCAAGTCATACACTTTCAGGTTTGCTATATAGTGACGAAGAAAGTTTATCCGAGGGAAGTTTATATCAAATGTATTTCCTCTTGATTTTGCCTATTACCAAATGAAAGGGTACCTTTTCCAAAATATTTTCATAGGGTCAGGTTAGGTTAGGTTAGGTTAGGTTAGGCTAGGTTAGGTTAGGTTAGGTTAGGTTAGGGTAGGTTAGGCTAGGCTAGGCTAGGCTAGGCTAGGCTAGGTTAGGTTAGGTTAGGTTAGGTTAGGTTAGGTTAGGTTAGTTTAGTTTAGGTTAGGTAAGGTTAGGTTAGGTTAGGTTAGGTTAGGTTAGGTGAGGTGAGGTGAGGTGAGGTGAGGTGAGGTGAGGTTAGGTGAGTTTAGGTTAGGTTTGGTTCAAATAATTCGTTGACACCTTTTCCAAAATATGCTCCTTTTAATTAGCTACCACCTTTTCCAAAACATTCTCCTATCAATTAGCTGCCACCTTTTCCAAAAGATTTTCCTATTAATTAGCTGCCACCTTTTCCAAAATATTCTATTAATTAGCTGCCACCTTTTCCAAAATATTCTCCTACTAATTAGCTGCCACATTTTCCAAAATATTCTCCTTTTAATTAGCTACCACCTTTTCCAAAATATTCTCCTTTTAATTAGCTACCACCTTTTCCAAAACATTCTCCTATTAATTAGCTGCCACCTTTTCCAAAATATTCTCCTATTAATTAGTACCAGAAAACGAATAAAATATTAAATAATATCCAAAATAAAATAAAATTAAATATTACATAACCTAAAGTAAACCTATTTTTGGTTTTAAAAACATGTTGAACGATAGACGAGGATTAAATGGGATTCAATCAAATGGGATTCGATCAAATGGGATTCGATCAAATGGGATTTCGATCATTTGGGAAAGTTTTCGATCACCCGTTTTTCGATCAAATCGACCCAAACGGGCACCAAAGAAGTGGGGAAAGAACCCCTCCCTGAGGGCATCCACGGTCAGTGAAGATCTCCAGGGTTTCCCCGAGAAGTGACGCCGTCACCCTACGATGCGTGAGCATTAGAGCTCGGCATTTTCGATCAATTATCCACAAATTGGTGAATAACCGATAATTTATAAAAATATTTTTGGATTATAATACGATTTAACATGAAAGTTCTGTGGATAATTTTCGGGTATGGATAAAGATAAAATAAAGTGGATAATTGATCGAAAATGCCGAGCTCTAGTGAGCATGGAGTGTATCCAGCGACACAAAGTGCCATCAATACCAAACTGCTCCGCCGCGCAAAGAATAACTTCACTAGAGACCCTATCAAAGGAAGATGGCCAAAGTATCTCCTTCAACTCGATGGCCCTATCAAGGCAGTTCAAAATGCCATGAAGAGCCGTCTCCGTGGATTTGCCTCTCTGGTAGCCTGGTAGGCTAACTGATCAATGGACAGGGGTGTATGGGGTAGGACGTCATCCCGCAAATACCTGTCCGCCAACTTCTCTGAAGTCTTTAGGACGAAAGACAAAACGTAAGTGGCGCAGTGGAAGCGTGCTGGGCCCATAGTCCAGGGTCCACGGTTGTTTTTTAAATTTGACGCATGCGCTTGGACACCAGGCGAGTGGCTGAGCCAGCGCCAGAGAGAGACGAGTTTAGATACGAAGTGAACCAATCCACCTATTCACATAATTACTCCCTCTCAAGTCTCTCCTCCCTGCATACAGGTACTTGGAATCATTGAATAGTAATTTTCTCAACGTATCAATACGGATTTTTTGTGAGGAGCCAGAGTGATCATTATATATGATGCATTTTTCCTCGAGCGAATAATCAATCTCGCTGCGCGTTGAACCCTAGTGCGTGCGTACCCAACCTCGCGTTGCTACCTACCAATGAAATCACAGTTAGAAAGCCGCCATCAGAATTATGACGGGATAGTAAGTTCCCAAGTCCATCCGACAAAACCCGCACATAAATTAATGGTTGTAGATAAGGGGGTGCAATGATTCCTGTTAGCTGTATGTATTCCTGTATGATCTTAATAACATGGGAAACAACCACGTGCTATTGATTAAGTTGACAAGATACTGATAAATATGTCATTGTATTGACCTCTAAATTCTTATTTGGAAATAAATTGAATTTTATGAGGTTTCTTTTATTACATCGGCAATGTTGGTTGCAATGGGAACATCGCGAAATTTACGTGTTTTTAAATTAACGCTAAAATGTCTGGAATTTCTAGGATTAACAACGGATCTGAAATCAAGTGATAGTAAAACTAAATATCGCGGAATCGCGACTGCAATTGTATTCAACAGTTATCTGTTAATTCAATTTTACACCACAATCTTGGTAATCTACAGATCACCAAGGAATTTAGGTATCATTTATGAAATAATGTATCCATCTCAAATACTACTAACTACTTTACCCATAACTCTAAATTTATTTGGCAAAAATGTAGTGAAATCCTGTTTAAAATCGTCAGAACCATTCATCATCAGTTGCGAACTAAATTACTGTGTAATTGGATTTTTTTTATTAAACGTTGTAATTACTATACTTTCAACGATAGCCATGTTATCGCTCGAAAACAAAGTAATACAAACGTTAACGCTGCATATGTACGGTTATTATTTTAATCCTTATTTAAGTTACACAATTATGATAACAAATACTGTTTTTATTAATTCTCTGCAAATTATTAAAGGTTTGCATCAAGCTGTGATTGCATTCACCGCAAATTCACTGCGATTACGGGTTGTTAATTTAAAAACATATTTGAGAAATAGGAATTTTTTAACGGATCATAATGAATTGTTTTCACAAGTCCAGGATTTAAATTCTAATATAAGTTTGTTTGTTTGCATATGGTTAGGAGAATGGGTATTAAATTTTTGCCTCAATTTCACAATTTTCTTTGAAGAATCGGAATTTCTATCTAATTTGTTCCAATTTGTTTTTATAAGTAATTTAATTTCCATTCTATCTACGACTGCCGTTCTTATGGCGATTTTGTCACAAATGTGCGAAGCCAATTACGATTTATTTCAAGAGTGTAACAAACGCATGATAAATTTTAACTATTCAATAGACCGTGAAAGACGTGACAATTATTTAAAACAAGTAGTGTCTACTGGATGTCTTAAATTTACCTTCCTCGGATGTTTGACCATCGATAAGAGTTTCTTATTTGGTATTGCTGGGGCGTCGTTTAGTTATCTAATATTTGTGTTGTCTATTTTCCCGAGAGCCAAGGGAATTTCATCTGACTGTAATTGCACTCTAGTTAATGGTAATTAACAGTTTCTAAAATTTAAAGAATGTTAGTATATTTGAAACATTTATGTTTCAATCATGGTATTGATTTTAATGATGAAAACTCAATTAAAATAAAATAATTTCTAATCAGTGTTTTTCTAATAAGGAAATCATAAATTAAAGGTTGTGTTCTTTGGCTCCATTTGAGTGGAAAGTTTCAAAGAACATGATGTGAGATTGTGGGTCCACACACAGTTACGGAGATATGATGTCCCAAACATTGATTGACCACTAAAACAAGAACGTAGTAATAACACAATTAAAATTTTACGAGTACGCACACTTCTTTCCATTTAATAATACATTTCTGCAATAGATAGGCTAAAGGTTCAAAAATGTTCTTAGACTGAAGATATGTCTTAATTCACGTGTCTAATTATTTCCTTGTAGGGAAATCAATATTCGGTATATCATATCTCCGTAACTAGACCCAATGCTGTACAAAAAATTATCGCTCGGCGTTTTTATTTTTCATTCAGAAATTAGTGGATAGCCGATTATTTAAAAACAAAGTTTTGGATATTATACAATTTAACATGTAAGTTCTGTGGATAATTTTCAAGTATGGATAAAGATAAAATAACGTGGATAATGGATAGATAATGCCAAGCTCTAGTTAAAATGCACGTGTTTGTAGAGCTCGGCATTATCTATCAATGATCCACAAATTGGTGGATAACCGATTTATAAACAAAGTTGTGGATTATAATATGATTTAACATGTAAGTTCTGTGGATAATTTTCGAGTATGGATAAAGATAAAATAACGTGGATAATGGATAGATAATGCCGAGCTCTACACAAAATGTTCTATGACATTTTTAAACTCAGTTTGACACGAAGAACATCCCACACGTTTTAGAAAAAAAGTAAAACCGTTTCATAGATATGAAAAAATTGCTTTTCGATACATCATTAATTTATTTATAGCTTCTGTTTTACCAAGCTCGTTCTGTCTATTCAATAAAAATATTGATGTACAAACAGTAAAATTAACTATCTGAGAAATAAAGCATACGGTATTCCAATAAATAAATTTGACGTGGTTGGTATGTGTGTTAGTATAATTCTGTTTCTTCAGGCCATCGACAATATCACTCAGTATTGATTCTTCTTCAACGCCTTAACGATGATGAATGAAAAAGCGAATAATTCTTGCAAAAATGCACTGTTTATAACGGTGAGAGAGAGGTCCATCATACGATGTGGCTAAAAAGATGGTTGCTTAGCAACTAACGAATAACGTGCCTAGAATGATCGGCACTTCATAGACCCCGAAGAAAAGCTACTCTCTTTCAACAGGCCAAGAAATGTAGAACCATTATTGCTGCTCCAATTCCTTAAGAAGTTAAGAAACAACCTTAAGTAATTTAATTATTAGAACACTGTATAATATTTACTCATGCCTGAAATTAAGAGCATTTAAACGTCTAGAGCAAAAGCTGCGAAAAAGAACCCTAAACAACCGAAGTTTTTTCTCAGGCTGTGCGTAAATCTCTTTGCCTGAGTGCACGAACAGACCACCTAACCACTTAAGTGGTTTGAGGTGCACGCAATGCAAGGATCGGACCCCTGAAGCTAATTTGAACAGAATAAGCTTGGATGATTACCATTTCTTAGCACGAGCCAACTTGAGAAGAAACGCAAATAGTCTAGTGTCTGCTAAAACATTTCATTCGCTTGCAGTTTATGAACTTACTGACTGCAATGTGAAATTGAGAATGTTCTACAGCTACTATTGAGCCATCAATAACCGAAGATCTGATTAACGTTGAAATGTCGAAAGACTACAGGTTCCATTATTCATGTGAGTTTTAAGCACTTCAGTTTAAAATATAATGTTACTCTCCAAATATATTGTAATCACAGACATTCTTTATAATTTAGTAGATTAGGCACAAACTTGTTTTTTAGCCACATAGTAGTATGCGATAGGATCTTAAGGTAGCTTCGCAAAGGAGCACAAACTTGTCACAAAAGCCTAAGGATGAAACTGTTTTTTACACCTCGGTGCTTTTCAGAAAACCGCTTCAGTTTCAGAAACCACTTTCATCTTCGCGCCGAACGTTTCGCAAAGCATATTTTTGCTTTCGCTGTCTATAGACTGCGGAAGCATTGCAATTACCTCCTACGGCTGGGCGTCATCTCCCCCCCCTTTCTGCCCCCAATTTTTCATGTGACCTGGGAGAATCCATCATAAATAAAGTTACTTTCATTTCAAACTTCCCGCTAGAAATACGAACTTCAGCGACATCTATACGAAGTCTCGTTAATTTCTCACTATTGAAGAATTAATTTTTTGGCACGACCGGGATTTGAACCCGCCACGTCTGTATCCACACAGGCACCAGAGTACAACGCCTCACACACTGAGCTATTGAGGCTTAGTAGCTAGTAGCGATTTTCACCAACAGTATCTCACTCTTCCCTCGACGGGCTAGCTATTTTTTTTGCCAGAGAGAAAGAGAGAGAGAGAGAGAGGAGGAGGACCACGTGACTCTCGTTACTAGAGCGGCGGGCGCGTTACTCTCGCCTCTCGTTAAGTTAGGGGTGGGCCGTTTCCATGGTAGCGCGCGTATGCGAGAGGTAAACTAACTCGCAGCGCCTCTGAATTATAAACTCTTGGCGGGAAATTCGCGAATGGTGGATTGGCAGTAAAGTATGTCGCGTTTTTAGCATTAGAAGGTTTACAAAATTATTTTAGGGATACTACTCGTCGAAAAGTCTAAAATCTAATAATAACTAAACACATTTTTAACGTAAGAGATATTTGATTTGTAAACCAAACAAAGTTTATACCGTAGTCTCTAGAGCGTGTATCAGGGAATCTTCTGTAACTAAGCAAGTTTATGATATTACCATCTATGTAAGTGTTCATATTTTAAGTTACTTAGATAGACACATTTTTGGGGTTAACTACACCTGTATATTTAATTTGGGAATTTGGGTGTTGGGATTAGATAAGCGCGTTACAGTTTCGGACAAGCAAAAATGATAATTTGATGTTTAATTTTAAGTATTGGCATTCGCAATAAAATATTTCTATTAAAGTTTGATTACTCAAATAATCCTAATAATAAATTTTACCAAACACAAGCACTTTCTAAGGTTCTTTTCACATTTCAGTAACAAGTTCGGACAAAGAAAAATTATCATTTCAAGTTTAAATTTGCCTATAAACGTTAATGATATTTTATTCAATTAACTCTTAATTTTATTAACTAATAAGAGTAATCAATTACTAATCATCACTAATTTAAGAAAAAAGTTCAATATTATTTTTATAAATAATCTTATCTCAATAAAAATAAGCATTGGTAATATAATAATTACGCCGTTGCGTCATCTACGTACGTACACTTCTATTTTAGCAATAATTTCGAAGCAATAATTATTAATTGCTAACTCTATATTAAATTTAGTTTTTTTAATTGTAAATTTTATGTATGAGCAAAAAAGTTTAAATTAACATTGCCATATGCATTTAAAATTAGGCCGACATGATGACGCTAAATATAGCCTAGATCTGACGTAGACTACCCGCCTTTATTTCCGAGTATTCCACCCTCATTTTTGCTTATTACTATTCCCCCATCACCCATGTCGTTTTGAGCTCACACACAGCCATAGCCCACTCGATCAGGCGCATTACGACGCAAGTTGCTCGCGCTATAGAAGCCCGTTAATAAAAATCATTTTAAATAATACCATAATTTTAATAATTTTAAATAAGCTGCTAGCGCATCGCGCTATAGCCTGCAGTCGCGTGATCCAGGAGGCTATGCTTGAATCGAGCAGAGAGAGGCCCACGCCACTCGACCACGATGATCACGTCGAGATTTATTTTTCGACTTCGCAGATGTAACTGGAACTTAACGGTAGTGTGTGGCGTCATAAATTGGTATGGATCCCGCAAACATGTAAGCAACTTGATAAAGTTGTTATTTCTTAATATCCTTGAGAATGTACTAGGAGACCCAGATTTCCTAAAATCAGATACCATTTTTATTGCTCCATAGAAGCGCTCCGCGAGGACTATGGAGTAGCATAGCCCACTCGATCACGCGCAACACGACGCAGCTTCCGTGAGCACGGACCGAGTGGGCTATGGGAGTATAGAACCAGGGTGAGATTGATTGGAAATGATGATGGGCGACCTGCGCCAGCAGCGCCACCGTAAATCTCCCATTTTACCTCGCGCAGCCCCTACACGGGCCAGGGGTGGGAGGTCGCTGGCCTAATGTCCATTTAAAAAATTTCCTTATTTCCCATCCTGGCCCGGGGAGTCCTTTACGAAGAAACATGTTACACCTTACTTCTCTGCACTGGGATGTACTTTTTCAAAAATAAAAAATAAAACGGTTTTCCAAACCTCTCACCTCTGTGGTTGTGCGTCTGTGCGACAAGCGAGATTTTCTGATTACTCTGATTAATTCATGATTTAAATATTTGTCTTCCAGCTAATTTTGTTTTGCTTTTGCGCTTCGAGTTGCAAAAGCATTTGTCTGACCCTTTCTGGCTGGGTGCATTTTCCCCTTTTTATTCGCGTGCGGAATCGCATTGAAATTTATAAATAGGACCTAGAACCATACCTAGGTGGCTTTGCAACCGTCACTGTGTTTTAGTTATTTAAGAAACTATTAAGATTTGTGATGATTAGTAATTGATTACTCTTATTATAAGTTAAAATTAAGAGGTAAACCAATTATTTTTATCGTTTTTGTCAAAAATTGTAACTGAAAATAACCTTAAAAAGTGCTTGGTAAAATTTGTTATCATGGGTTATTTGAGTATTTAAACGATAATAGAAATATTTTATAGCGTATACTTATAATTATCTTTTTGTTTATCTAAATTGTAACTGAAAGTAATCTTGGAAAGTGTTTGGTCAAAATTATCATTAAGTTTTTAAAACGACAATAAAATATAGTGCGAATATAAAAACAAATAACTGTACTTAGTTATTTTTCTTAAAATATTTGTTTTAAAAACAAAGTTATCATTAATGTTTATGTGAAAACAAAATCACACTAAATTAATTTCATTCATAATCGAAAGGATATTTAATAAATAAGAAAAGAATACCGCAAAATAAAATTTCCGGGGTCGTATCAGTTTTAGCCGCTAGAGGGCGCAGCGAAAGCATAATCTGGCCGGGGCCATCTTGTTTTTTCAAGGCAGTCTTTAATAAAATAAAAACTATAATGGCGACGCTTAACCGGCAAATGTTACTCTTTGTTACTTTGAAAAATTAGATTATTGCTTCTTAAAAAAAAGTAGATTATTGCTTCTTATAAAAAGTAGATTATTGCTTCTTAAAAAAATTAGATTATTGCTTCTTAAAAATCGTAGATTATTGCTTCTTAAAAATCGTAGATTATTGCTTCTTAAAAATCGTAGATTATTGCTTCTTAAAAAAGTAGATTATGTTTACCCAAAAAGCGAGAAATGTCATTGGTTAAAAACTGAGCGTTTCAAGCACACTTATATCTATAAAACAGCGCTTGACCATGATATAGTTCAGAATCCTTATGGGCATTTAAGTGACAAGGTCAAGGTTTATCCGTAGTATTAGAGACCACAAAGGGAATAATTTTAAAGAACTTTGTTAGTGAGAAGGTCTATGCGTGATATTTAGAGACCACCAGTGTGAAAATAAGAGCTACTCAAAGCGCGAGTAAAAAAACAAACAATACCTTGTATATGGAAAGGAGAAACCCTGTTAGACCGCGGAGGAAAACTCCTTTTAACAAGCGGAGAGAGAACTTGCAAACTCAACGCAGAAGGATTTGTTCCGAGATGCTCATCCGGTGCCACACTCCGGGATCGAACCCGGGATCCTCTTGCTGCGAGGCGAAAGCGCTAATCGCTACGCCACCCCACTGCAGACCTGACAATCAACGCCCAGTAAAATTCAAATACCTTTCACTTCGTTTTCACAGTGGAAACAATAGTTATACCACGAATAGATTCCTTAGACCTAAGCAACGAAAGAATCCTTAAATGTGTGCACAAACAGATTCCGTAGACTTTTGTACAAAGAGAGGTCATAGACTTGTGCACAAAGAGATGTCATAGACTTGTGCACAAAGAGATGTCATAGACTTGTGCACAAAGAGATGCCATAGATTTGTGCACAAACAGGTGTCATAATCTTGTGCTCAAACAGGTGTCATAATCTTGTGCTCAAACAGGTGTCATAATCTTGTGCTCAGACAGGTGTCATAATCTTGTGCTCAAACAGGTGTCATAATCGTGCGCTCAAACAGGTGTCATAATCGTGCGCTCAAACAGATGTCATAATCTTGTGCTCAAACAGATGTCATTGTCTTGCGCACAAACAGATGCCATAGACCTGTGCACAAACAGATGCCATAGACCTGTGCACAAACAGATGCCATAGACCTGTGCACAAACAGATGCCATAGACCTATGCACAAACAGATGCCATAGACCTATGCACAAACAGATCCCATAGACCTGTGCTTAGATTTCATGGACTTTTGCACTTAAAATCAACCCTAATGACGAACCCTTTTATTCGCAAAGCTTAACAAGATGTTCCTGCCAATATTACACTTTTGCGCTGCTACTACACTGCTGGCAATAATTTTTCCGGCGAACTATGGATGTTAATTCCTTATCGAATGTTGAAAACACTTATCAGGCGAATGAAGTTATGTTAATTTCTGGGCGTATATTGTTGTCAAATAGGGTGTTTGTTTTCAACATTTATTTCAACTCATCGACGTTTTGGAAATGCATTGAAAGTGGTGAGGGCTTCAAGTCAGGAAAGTATCGTTTCATAGATTAACTCACGATTATCAGGGACCAAAATAACAGAGAAATTGAAAAAAGGGCCGAAAAGGTCAGAGTAAAATCAGCAAAATTGAACAGGATAGCTTTATTTTATGTCGAGTACTGTTAAATCAATATATCGCGGAGATAGCTATAATCGTTCTTCATTTTTTACGTTAGATATCCATACAAATGAATAAATTCATATTTTTACAATAACATTTTTAGTTTCGATATAATTCTTATGGTTTGTTTGATATAATAATAGTTAAAATAATCCATAATTGTCAGAAAATATCCTTAAATAATCTCCTAAGAGATAGACCCATCAATCTTCTATGCACAATATTGCGAATGGTCTTATCTATGATAACTCTTGAACCGAGTATAAAGAACTTCATTAAAACATAAAATATTAGTAAGGGGTGTCTTTTTGAACAAATTATCGGTAATCAAGCTTAATTATCTTTCATGGGTAATCTAGTTTAATTTCCTTTCATCCGTAATCTAGTTTAATTACCTAACATCAGTAATCTAGCTTAATTACCTTTCATCGGTAATGTAGCTTAACTACCCTACATCGGTAATCTAGCTTATTTAACTCTCATTGGTAATCTAGCTTAATTACCTTTAATCGGTTATTTAGTTTAATTACCTTTAATCGTTTATCTAGTTTAATTATCTTTAATCGGTAACCTAGTTTAATTACCATTAATCGGTAACCTAGTTTAATTACCATTAATCGGTTACCCAGATCAATTACCTCTAATCGGTAACCTAGTTTAATTACCTCTAATCGGTAACCTAGTTTAATTACCTCTAATCGGTAACCTATTTTAATTACCTTTTAGTGAAAAAACGGAAAGACGCAGTTTGAACTTCATGATTCCCCAACAACGTAATTCTAAATTAAGAAAAACCAAAGGATGAGAAGCTGCGATGCATAGAGCCTGAGTTAGAGTCGCTTGAAAATCTTGATATCTATAAGGCTTCACCTTAAATGACCTATTCTGCTTGGCGTTGGCGTTTCACTCGGCACGTTCGAACAGCACTGCGTAAGTGGAACCTGGATATCGATCTTCGTGACTATAAATATTAAAACACTTTTCATTTACCTCGTAAACCGATCAATATTCATTCACATTAACAAAATTTAGGTGTAGATGTACAGTGTAGAACGGATCAAACGGACACAGATATTCATAAAATTTAATTGAATGACGGATCTGATTTGACGAGTAGTACAGCGACGTGAGCCCTCATGTAAGCGGTTAAACTATGAGCGTTCTTCACAACCGCAGATCTCTAAATAGCGGTTTCACGGCAACACAGTTTCCCCTTACGACAGTTCCCTAAAGAGCTGTACAATTAGGGTGTGAAAAACGATAGTCGTTAATGATGGTGCAGGTTTAGTTATTTGTAACTCAATAGTATTAGGTCAGATATGTTTAATTAAGTCACGTTATTTTTTTATTTGTACCTTAGTAGAATTAGATTAGGATAGGTTAAGTTTAGTTATTATAATCCCAATAGTACTACCTAGGTCAGTTTTGGTTTGTTTCTTTGAACCATAATACCAGTACGTCAGGTAAGGTTAGGTTTGATTATTTCAACCTGAACAGTATTAGAATATAAACAATTAGTTGACGTACGGTTAGGATATGATTATCTATTTGTACTTAATAGGTAAGGCAAACTGTAGGGTTTAGAAACTGTTCAAATCTTTAGTTTAACACTGCTATTTCCCCGAAACAGCGGCCACTATTTCTTACACAACAGTTTTGAGCAACGCCGTGCTATTTCGGGAACTTCTGATGCAAGGTGACATCAAAATAACTGTGTGTCTGATCTAGTCAACCCTAATGATTAATTGAAAATAAAACCATAACAGTGTAACCGAAAACAAAAGCACAACAGACAACAGTGCGATTTAATTTGAAACGGTCATGCCACGGTTTATTCCAGTAACTAAATATAACTTAGTTTTACTGATTGTATTAACTAACTTTCTCGAACGAGTTCTTTTAATCCAGATCTGTATTATCTCGCATAATTCAGCTATTTTGATCAAGGAGTTCTACAAATCAAAGTGTTACGTGCGCGAAATTACGGTGTGCAGCCTCTAAAAATCTAAAAATCATTTTATTTGAGTTGTTGCGCATTTCTGAGTTATTATAAATCTGGAATTATGTGAATTGTGTTATGTTAAACTTGTTAATTGTGATTATAGTACCAAAGAGTTATATGCTGAAAATTTGGAAAAACAGAATCGTAGAAAAAGGTCAGGGAATTTGAATCTTGAAAATTTCGTGGCAACTCTGTTAGTAGGTTTTTGATAAAAAAAACAGAATATAAGTTAATTTTATAAGTTATTTTATTCAAGAATAATAAGTTACGTAACTCTTAATCTGAAATTATTATTTACGCTATCAAGGCTTAAAAAATTCTAAAAATAAACAAATAAACAAATTAACATTTTTACATCGTTAACCTCGAATGAAATAATGTACTCAAATTCGGAAAACGCAACTTTAAAGAAGAAAATCGTGTTAACCATCGTTGATAAGTGTCAAAATGTCTTAGGTTTCTCGCGAAAATCACCCAAACACAGCCTTCGTAAATACTTTTTCATTTTTATAATCTACTTGCATGTTGCTCACGTGACCGCTTGCTTCATATACAGTGCATTAAACTCATCGGACATAATATCAACTTTACTTTATCGAATTTTCATACTTATTCGCTTTTACGGATATTTTTACTGCGTGAACTTTGCGTTTTTCAAAAGAAAATCGAGCCACGTGCCGAAAGATCGATTAAACGATATTTCAACCAATATTGCGATCATCGTAATAATTTTAACTGCTCTACAGCTTTCCACATTCATCTTCGCTCTTGTTTCGATGTTCGAAGTCAAAGGGTACATTGATTTTTACGTAGAAGTATGGTTATACAATATTAACTTTTTAAAATCGCACAGAATACTAGGGTATATTGTCATGTTCTGCGATATTTTTTGCTACAGCTTCTCTTTACTTTTTGTGTTTTTAATTCAAACTGAGCTGCTTATCGAGTGTACTGTTTTGGAAACGAATTTGGGTCATTTGTACAACAGCATCCGAAGAAACAATCGCAGTTACGAAAGATTATGCCGAAGACATACCGCGATTCTTTTAACAACCAAAAAAATTGATGAGAAATATCGTATACATATTCTATTATGGTTAACCGAATGGACATTTAACTTCTGTTTAACATTGCCGGTTACTTTGATGCAATTACCGTGGAATTATTACTACCAAGTATCTTTATATTGGGCCTTGGATTTTTTAGTACCCTTGACGAGTTACGCTGTAGTTTTCTTACGTTTATCTCGTGTTGATTCGCAACAACGAAGGCTAGCGAGATCGTGTCATTATCGGTTATGGAAAGACAAAACTGGTAACATGAAACACCGCAATTTAGTTCGAAGGAGGCATTTTCTGAAGGCTTTTACCACTCAGAATATATCTTTTACTATTTGTAATTGGGTTAACATCGACTACAATTCCATTAGCGCCTTTGTATGTGCGGCATCTTCGTATTTTATTTTTATAGTCACTGTATTGATACAGAAAAACCAAGTTGATCCATAAAAGGATTTATCTACATACAAGGTTTTTAAAAGAGGGCGACATATCGAAATCTATAAGCCAAAAGGGCCTTCCATAGGATATAGGGAACCAGTGTACTAAGGAACGTCCTTGCAAATTTTCAGCCTTCTAGGTAAAGCGCAGGGCCGGATTAAGCAATTTTGCACCCGGGGGGCCGAGATAGTGTGCCTTAAGTCGGAAAAACGGAACAGCAAATGTCCCTAAGGGGGAATAGTTAAACTCAATGCGCCCCCAATAAGCCTTGCGCCCGGGGGCCAGTGCCACCCTGGCCCCCCCTTAATCCGGCCCTGGTAAAGCGATTTGTGCAGTGCTTTGACTATCATGGTCAGCAGCCCTAACTTGGAAAAATCAAATTTGGAACATATTTCTCAAATTAATATTTTAAGAGCCCATTTTGAAGACCGAAAATCCCTCTATCCATGTTTGGATCTAGTGTTCATTTTACGCAGGCCTTAAATTGTTTTAAGTTAATTTAATTTTTGCTAGCAAAGATAAAATCTTTGCGTTCCCGGGATTTTATTTATTTAAATTCCATCGGGAAAAACCCGAAGTGCGGGTTTTTCGGTGCAATGGGGTTGTCCCATTGGACCGAATCATAAATCCGCCGAAGTGCGGGTTTTCGGTCGAATGGGATTAGGTTCGGTTGATTGGGATTCGGCGCAATGGAAGTGAACCCGAAAACACTGTCATAAAATCCAGAGAAGATTGAATCATAATTAGAGAACCTTATACGTGCTAGTAGGAAATACCCTTTCGACCCACATTTAGGTAAAATATAATATACAAACATAAAAGTAATTTTCAAATTCAGATTAAATTTTATTTCATTAATAGAGATGGGCCTATACCAGTTTTAACCGATACCGATATCATTTGATACCTTGGAAACCGATACGTACCGATACCGATTTTTTACCAGATCCTTCGAATAAACCGATATTAACCGATACCGATAAATTAACCGATATCAATAATAACAATAAATAAGAAAATAGATGCTAAAATAATAACATCAGCGTCTTTATTTAACGATGTATGTAACGTTTATTTCCTTCAAGCCTTAACGAAACAATATTTTTTTCGTAATTAATTTTTGTAAATTCTAATCATAATAACAATCTAGGCTTTGTCTACGAAAAGATTTCCACACTAAGCCTGTGGCTTATCTACAGTTGGGTCCCTTTACATTGCATAGAGGGGTGGTGGCTAGCCCCTATGCCACAGCTAACCTACAGCGCCCAATACTAACTATTACCTCTGCAAGTTTTGATGGAAAGGAGAAACCGGGTTGAACCGCGGAAGAAAACTCCTTTTTAACAAGCGGGGAGAGAACTTGCAAACTCTACGCAGGGTTTGTTCCCAGATTTTCACCCGGTGCCACAGTCCGGGATCGAACCCGGGATCCTCTTGTTGCGAGGCGAAAGCGCTAACCGCTACGCCACCCCACTCATACAACTAGTTCCAAAAAGGGTGGCAGAACCGAAGGTCTGAAGTTTCTGTGGGCGATACTGGGTCGAAAATCTAATTTCTATGACATTTTTACCCTAAAGACCACCGTTTACTAGTTACAAATATTGGATTGATTTAGGGATGGCACCTTAAAATTAAGTAAACACTCAAAGATAATGCTAATTTAATTAAGGGGCCATCCGTAAAACATTCCAATGATAACCTGTTTTCTTTAGGGTGACCTTTAGGATAAATGGTCACTGAACATTTTCGGTTCAGAATTGACCATCAGCCCACTGTACTTTCGTCCTACCACCCAATAACGGATGAATGAATTGCGATTTATTTTCAAATCCTATATAACATCATAACAGTTATGTTACTTTTCATAGTTATACAGGATCAACGTTAAAGGGGTATAATTACATTTTTTTTCTTATCCTTACATTTAAATACTATAAAATAAATATGTATGTACATATTTGTACATACTTGTACACTTTTTAAAAATATACTTTCACTAAAATAGGTTACAATTAACAATTTTATAGTACCTACTTTTAAAGCAAGTATTTTTCCGTTCGAACAAGTCTATTTTCTGTAATGTCTCAGAGAAATTATTATACTTATTTTATATTCTTTTTATGGGATTGAATAACACTTTGTTTGAGTTGCCTATGTAAAATGTTTTACATTTACGGAGAAACGTTTTAAGACAAAATCGGAGTTTAATTCGATGTACAAACGAAGAATCAAATCACTAAATAGGCCATTAATGGACTATTTTTGTTAACAATTTTAAAGTAGCCACTTCTAAAGCGAGTCTTTTTCCGTTCGAACAAGTCTATTTTCTGTAATGTCTCTGAGCAATTATTATACTTATTTTGTATTCTTTTTATGGGATTGAATAAAACTTTTTTCGAGTTGCCTATGTAAAATGTTTTGCAGTCACGGAGAGTTTTGCGTGATAATTGAAAATATATTGTTTCTAGTAATATTTTACAATCTATTTGAAAAGTTACTAGCTTATTTAAAAATTTCATATCCAGGTAAGTTAATCTGTTTCATATACGATTTGAACGAATTAACGTTGAATACGCTCCAAAATAAGCAGTAAATATTTGCTACAACCTGGCCAAATTTAGGAGGCATACTCTATCTTAGATCTTATAAATTAATGATACGTATAGAAATTTAAAAATTCTTAAAGAATTTAGATTTTTGGCTATTTTAGATATTGCCCACAGACTATTGAGGCAAGCGCTCTTTGTTCTTGATATATGGAGTCTAAAGTCGAAATAGAGCTCGGCATTATCTATCCATTATCCACGTTATTCTATCTTTATCCATACTTGAAAATTATCCACAGAACCTGCATGTTAAATCGCATTATAATCCACAACTTTGTTTATAAATAATCGGTTATTAACCAATTTTTGGATAATGGATAGATAATGCCGAGCTCTATAAGTTAATAAATCAATTATTTTTCTTAAATAAATAAACAATGAAATAATTATAGCCTGACGTAAAAATCGTATTTGCCCCTTAGATTATTTTCATTCATTCATTGGCTGTCAAAAAAACTTATTTGCTATAATTCTTCACCCTCTACCCTAGGTCCTCTGAATAGGCTGAGAGAATCGAATATGATCGCAAACGGCGGCGAATCAGCGCATTTAACTTTAAAAAATCTAAGAGGTCACTTCTGCCATGCCTTTCTTAACGAGTCATGACATTTTTCGCCTTCGGTAGACAGCTAAACAGACGTCTCACAAAAAAAGGACTCGACTTATGTTTCCACCATCAAGGGTACAACGAGAGCCCCCTTAGCCATTCCAGCCCCTCCATACATTCCTGTTTAAATAAGTGAAATAATCGTGTATTACTCAAATAAATAATAGATGGTGGTGTTAGACGGGCAATGGAGTAATAGCCATTGTAAGTGGAATACATTTTTCCATTTTTCCGGTCCGGAAATTGAGAACACATTTGCCCTGATTTGCCAATTTCGAACGCGATCTCCTGGAGTGTAACAACAGACAGACAGACAGAAACGTTGAAATTAGAACCTCTCCGTGACATACGTCATTTGGAGAGGTAAAAAGTGAGTGTCACATGATGGATTTAGATGGAGAGGGAGTTAACGCCATTTTAATACGTACACGTGTCAGGTTTTTATCCGTAACCCCAAATGGTTGTATCCGTAACATATTAATTTAGTGCCACATATGTGTCAAAAATTAAAATCTATTTCTTAATTTCGAAGGGAATCGAAGCACTTATACCTCGTTGCTAATAAACCCCAAGCCATTTTTACAACTTAATTCGCGTCTGCGCACAAAGCGGCTTGCATTTTAACATCAAACTATTCAGTTATTGAGCCCCCTAGCGTAATTACACTTTGTGTTCACTTCATCAGAGATTTTTAGCTGTCAAATCTTAAGCACCAGGCAAGTTACAATCCGTTGGAGAAGTAAGGCGCTTGCGCAGATCCATCCAGCTGCTATGATGTAAAATACTAATTTGAGGTCGACCAGATTAATGTAATTTGTTTCGTCACTCATTTTGATTTCTGTTTTATTTTTCTTCTTAGACCAAAATCGTAAATCGTCGGACTCCCATTTTTGTATCAATCCAGAACAGGATAAAATATTCAACCTGAAAATAAGGTTAGTTCGACTAAATGCAAATAAAGTGAAAAGGCAATCACACCATTTATTGATGCGTTGTTTGCAAGGAAACAATTTATGGAAAACGATGGCGATGTGATCAACGAATAAATTCTCAGTAGCGAAGTGAAAAGCCTCCCGTGGTAATTCAGATTTCGCAATAGCGTACTGAAGTATCCTTTTCGAGAAAACAAAAGCGTATCGATTTTGTAAAACCATTTTCAAAGCTTCCTTTGCCGAGACGGGAAATTTAAAACCGGGTTTTTTAGTTGAATTAGCGAATAATTTAATGCTGTCGATATCAGAAGCCTAAATTTAAAAGACGATTTAAATCATAAAATGTAGGGATGTGATTCAAATTTAACAACAGTAACTTTTCTAATCAAATGAACGCGTGGAATGAATACTATATACATTAGTATACAGGGTGTTTCTGATAAGTCTGCCATAAATCAAGGGGCGTGTTCTTTGGGTCAAACTGAGTGGAAAGTGTCAAAGTACATGGGGTGTACAAGAATTTGCAACGAAGATATGGCCCCCCAAACATTGGCCCCTAAAACAAGAAAATATTCGAAAATGTAGACTAAAACAAATTCAGCCTTATCAACTTGTTTAGAAATAATGAGACAATTTCAATAGTTTCCCTCTAACATCGTTATTGAACTTTCACCTGGCAGAAGTGTATTAAATGAGTAGAAGTATGCCTACTCTAGTAAAGTAAATTCAAAGTATCATGGTACCTTTCGGTTGGTATTACTTTTATTCTTAACAAGTTAACATGGACGTTACAGGTATTGTTCAAAATGTCCACCAACGGCGTTAAGACAAACATGAACCCGTCTTTCGAAAGATTCTTGGACATGTTGGAAGATTCCTGGCATGTTCCTGATTGTTTGACAACCTTCAATAATTCGTCTTCGCAAGTCTTCCTCATCACGGACTTCATTCTTGTACACGATGTCTTTGAGATGACCCCAAAGATAGAAATCGCACGGATTTAAATCCGGAGATCTGGCTGGCCACGCAACTGGTCCTCCACGCCCAATCCACCTCAAATTAAACGTAGCATTAAGATGTTCTCTAACTGCACGGCTGAAATGTGGGGGTGCCCCGTCGTGCATAAACCACATGTCACGAAGTAATGCTAACGGTATGTCCTCGAGTAGTTCAGGTAAAGTGTCTCTTAAGAACGTGAGATATGCTTCACCATTTAGTCTGGGTGGAAGAAAATGCGGACCTAGTAAATGATTACCGACAATGCCGCACCATACGTTTAAAGAAAATTGCTGTTGGTGACTTCTAACACTAGTTGCGTGTGGGTTTAATTGGCGCCATTCGTGGTGGTTGTGATAGTTCAGAATTCCATCCCGGGAAAAATGTGCCTCGTCGGTTACTAAAAGGACCCGTGGAAATTGATTGTCCTCTACTCTGGCCAAAAACCACTCGCAAAAGTCGATGCGTCTTGGATAATCTGCCGGGTTAAGAGCTTGCACCTTTTGAATATGATACGGGTGAAACTGATGTCCGCGGAGAATTCGCCAGACCAAAACGTGATTAACATGTAATTGTCGTCCAACTTGTCTGGTACTTGTCGAGGGGTCCTCATCGAACATGGCAAGGACGTCTTCCTCGATTTCCTCCATGTCTTCTGGAATGTCTCGCTCTCGAACGTTGTTGGGTTGTACTTGTCCGATGTCCCTCAAGCGCCTGTCAACAGCCTCGAACGTACGACGATTTGGTATGCGTCGTTGCGGAAATTGTTCCTGGTATCGCCGCTGTGCTTCCACTGAATTGCCCTGCGCCAGTCCATACATGAGATGCATGTCTGCATATTCTGCATTGGTATACGCCATACTGTACTACCACACGTTCGTTCGAAGTGATACTGTGACGTTATCAACAACATCGCGTTACTTTATAGCAAACCACCGTTTAGTTTTTACGTTTGCGTCATGACTGTCAGCATTGTTTTTTATTCACAAACGTAAACAATAAACGGTGGTTTGCTAAAAAGTCTTTGGGGTCATCTCAAAGATTTTTTTGACATCGTGTACAAGAATGAAGTCCGTGAATAAAAAACAATGCTGACAGTCATGACGCAAACGTAAAAACTAAACGGTGGTTTGCTATAAAGTAACGCGATGTTGTTGATAACGTCACAGTATCACTTCGAACGAACGTGTGGTAGTACAGTATGGCGTATACCAATGCAGAATATGCAGACATGCATCTCATGTATGGACTGGCGCAGGGCAATTCAGTGGAAGCACAGCGGCGATACCAGGAACAATTTCCGCAACGACGCATACCAAATCGTCGTACGTTCGAGGCTGTTGTCAGGCGCTTGAGGGACATCGGACAAGTACAACCCAACAACGTTCGAGAGCGAGACATTCCAGAAGACATGGAGGAAATCGAGGAAGACGTCCTTGCCATTTTCGATGAGGACCCCTCGACAAGTACCAGACAAGTTGGACGACAATTACATGTTAATCACGTTTTTGTCTGGCGAATTCTCCGCGGACATCAGTTTCACCCGTATCATATTCAAAAGGTGCAAGCTCTTAACCCGGCAGATTATCCAAGACGCATCGACTTTTGCGAGTGGTTTTTGGCCAGAGTAGAGGACAATCAATTTCCACGGGTCCTTTTAGTAACCGACGAGGCACATTTTTCCCGGGATGGAATTCTGAACTATCACAACCACCACGAATGGCGCCAATTAAACCCACACGCAACTAGTGTTAGAAGTCACCAACAGCAATTTTCTTTAAACGTATGGTGCGGCATTGTCGGTAATCATTTACTAGGTCCGCATTTTCTTCCACCCAGACTAAATGGTGAAGCATATCTCACGTTCTTAAGAGACACTTTACCTGAACTACTCGAGGACATACCGTTAGCATTACTTCGTGACATGTGGTTTATGCACGACGGGGCACCCCCACATTTCAGCCGTGCAGTTAGAGAACATCTTAATGCTACGTTTAATTTGAGGTGGATTGGGCGTGGAGGACCAGTTGCGTGGCCAGCCAGATCTCCGGATTTAAATCCGTGCGATTTCTATCTTTGGGGTCATCTCAAAGACATCGTGTACAAGAATGAAGTCCGTGATGAGGAAGACTTGCGAAGACGAATTATTGAAGGTTGTCAAACAATCAGGAACATGCCAGGAATCTTCCAACATGTCCAAGAATCTTTCGAAAGACGGGTTCATGTTTGTCTTAACGCCGTTGGTGGACATTTTGAACAATACCTGTAACGTCCATGTTAACTTGTTAAGAATAAAAGTAATACCAACCGAAAGGTACCATGATACTTTGAATTTACTTTACTAGAGTAGGCATACTTCTACTCATTTAATACACTTCTGCCAGGTGAAAGTTCAATAACGATGTTAGAGGGAAACTATTGAAATTGTCTCATATTTCTAAACAAGTTGATAAGGCTGAATTTGTTTTAGTCTACATTTTCGAATATTTTCTTGTTTAAGGGGCCAATGTTTGGGGGGCCATATCTTCGTAGCAAATTCTTGTACACCCCATGTTCTTTGACACTTTCCACTCAGTTTGACCAAAAGAACACGCCCCTTGATTTATGGCAGACTTATCAGAAACACCCTGTATAGACATATCCATAGTCTGGATTAGGGATGCAACGATTCGTAATTTTTGGGAATCGGCCGATTCGATGCATCGGTCTCTAAAAAATCGGCTTCGGCCGATTAATCGGCCGAAGCCTCAAGGTTATACGTTTTAGGCATTAGTATAGGAGTGCTACTTGTCAAAAATGTCTAAGGACAATAATCTATCTGGTTTGGTTTCCGAGATACTAGTTCATTTAGTTCAACAAACATTTGGTCCATTCTTTCTGCTACAACTTGTTTTTGATTAGTTCTTTCTTTGCATTCCGCATAGAGAAAAAGAATTTTAAGCGTGAGTTTTAAGTTTCATTTCCTAAAAAAAACCCCTTTCCTTTCTTATCCTTTAAAAAACAAGAAGTAGCATTCAAGACTTAAAGTATTATTACTTTAAGTAAACAAGGGACCGCAGGAATACACGCTAGATACAATGACACCCGACCAAACACATAAGAGGGATAGCTGACAATAATAAAATGCAGACTGTGATAGAGCGACCTTGTTTGTGGAACGGGTGGGAAGTAGCAGTGAGCACAAATCGAAAGGAGAGTCAAAGATAGAAGGGGGAAGGAAAACCATAACGGCCGGGCACCATGGCTCTCCCGCGCATCTACCTCGGCGCACAGCCGAGGATTAAGACGTCACGTGATCCGCTGAGAAGGAAATTGAAAGAGGGTAAACCCGAAAATACGGTTAGAGGATCACACTAGACTAGAGATCAGCATTCAGCGTGGTTACTGTAGCTTTGAAATAACGTAAACAAACTTCTCCGATTTTTTCTCTCTCGGTTGCGCCGATTGCGCATGTGCGCCACGCTCTTAGAGAGCGACTGGTAACATTTTTGAAAGGGGTGCTGACGAAGAATTTGGGCTCTTCGAAGTAGCGAGAGGGAGTAATAAAGTAACAGACACGTTTACGTTATTTGTTAAATTGCAAACTTGTTAGTTCCTTTATACTAGCTCAAAAGATCAGATCTAACCAAAGAGTCGGCCGAAAAAAATCGGCCGATTACCTTAGAAAAATCGGCCAATACGATTATTCGGCCAAGTGGCCGATTCTGGCCGAAGCCGATTCTTGGCCTATGCATCGTTGCATCCCTAGTCTGGATATGTATGAATACTAAAGTATTATGGATTCCCAACTAGAACTAGGTAAAAAGAAAAACTGCCGATCAAATACGCGTTACACCCGTGGATGTGAGAACTTTGGTCCCATTCAACCGAATACCAATTCGACCGAAGGTTTTTTTGTAGTGTCCCATTCAATCGAACGAAAGGGTGCGATTTCATTATAATATAGTCCCATTGGACCGATATTCTATTCAAGTGGAAGAAGACTTAGTGTGTGGTTTTGCATTAAATATATTTTTATCCTTATCACTGCTTATTTTTGTTGAAATAAATTTGAGTTGAAAATGTATTATTGTACATCTTTTAACTACGTTTTACCTAAGGTGAACCTAACCTAGCCAAACCCTTCTCCTCACCTAAACAAACCAATCCTCACCTTTCTTCCCCTTACCAAACCTAACATAATTCTACACAGAAGGATTTGTTCCCAGTGCCACAGTCCGGGAACGAACCCGGAACCCTCATGCTGCTAGGTGAAAGTGCTAACCACTTCACCACCCCACCATAATAAGGTATGTTAATATTATTATCAAGTTATATTGATGTATTTTATACATCAATATAACTGCAATGGTTCAATTAGAAACCCTGCATTGGTCACTCTGAAAACATTGGGCGCTCTGGTGGTGAACTTCACTTCATCTTGAAAATACGGATATGAAAAACGAATTTCGCTCGAACTTCGTTTATAGATAATGTAGAAATACTGATATCTGTTTCCTGATCCGAAATTAACAAAAAATTAAAACAATTAACAATGATACCCAAGCATAAACGTCACAACATCAGCCTTAACCCACTTAATAAAACCCAACACTAAGACCTAAAATTTTGATGAATTTGAATGCTAGAATAATTTCATTTTAAAGATATTTGTTGTTTCCACTTCTAAGAACCATTCAATATTATTTATTATTTTTTATGAGTCATTTTAAGACTTTTTTATTTAGCAGTTACGTTTGAAAGACAATTTCGTCCACGCAAACCGTTGTTAAAGATAAGAAACCCAAGTACCCAATAAAACCCAGAAAAACCTAATAAAACCCGGTGGGCTGGGCTTTTTTTTAAAACCCTGTAGCCAGGTGACGTGATCTCTCCGGAGAAACCAGAATGGTGGGTTTCAAATATCACCCATACCAATTTCTCAGGGGGTCACAAGTCATATTTCATAATCATGTCTCTAAACGGAAAATTTCCAATATCTGGGACTTCCGGCATTGCATTTTGTAGACTTATCTTTGGTCCACAAAGACATTTTTTATTAATTTTCTAATTGGCGCTTCGAGGCTGCGCTTCACAATCCCCTATCAAAGCTAGGGACGTGCGCGAGGTACTCTGGGAGACTCTTTGCCGCGCTTAGCTCACCAACATAATTTTTTCTCATTTGTAGTCCGTACCATAATAGCTTGTTGAAAAACTTGACCTTCCTCCGCACTAACGACGTAACCTTGTGATTTGATTAACTTAGCCATTTGTTCCAAAGTGTCAATTGGTAATGTGACCGGAGCCAAACTAGCAGCCGAAGTCAAATAAGACGAGTAAAGTGTATCCAATGTACCGAAAAGTGAAATGGTGGTAGCGAGAACGACCATAGTCGTGGATTTCCATGGAATTTCAATACCTGTTTTTATAAGAGGATTTAAATATTCTTGTAAAATTACGTGTTATTCTTCATTGATATTTTCAACTTGACGCAGTGCTACTTTCACAATATCCCAGAACATAATTTTTTCCTTCAGCCACAAACTTGCAAATTTTACAAGTAAAATTATAACAATTAACGAACAAAAAATAAATATCCACGCCTGCGATAAATGGATATTTTATTAGTAAATTTGCTTTTCATTGTTAAAATTTCAATTTTACAGTACTTGAATTTGCAATGGTTCAATTAGAAACCCTGCATTGGTCACTCTGAAAACATTGGGCGCTCTGGTGGTGAACGTCAGTTCATCTTGAAAATACGGATATGAAAAATCAACGAATTTCGCTCGAACTTCGTTTATAGATAATGTAGAAATACTGATAACTGTTTCCTGATCCGAAATTAACAAAAAATTAAAACAATTAACAATGATACCCAAGCATAAACGTCACAACATCAGCCTTAAACCTCTTGCGTGTATCTGAACAGTAGCGTAGATGTTTTTCGTGATCTGTTTCGAAGATGCGAATAAACGAAAGTGCGAACACGCACGTGGACAAAGCTTTAAACATTGAGTATTTAAGTCCCAGATTCTATCGCGTGTGTGTGGTTTAGCGCTAATTTTGGTAATGATTGGGATCAAGTATCACGAAAGTTAAAATTTACACAAAGTCGTCAAATCACTTGGCTGCACTTATAATTGAATTTAAAGTACACTTCCGAAAACATAGTTTTGAGACTTCGAAAAAGCGAAACAGTAAAATGCGATCTGGTTGAATTTTAGCAATCGCCAATTGGCTTTCCTCAATTTAACTAAAAATATATTATACCTTTCGGGCTACCATTCCCACAAGTCCAGTGCAATGATTGGCCCTTAGATTACAGAATCCCCATCGGCCATTCTCAGGAGTTACAATTTCAAAACTACATTGGATACACAAAACATAATATATTTGAACAATACCACAATAAATATACATTTAAACAATAACACAACAAATAAACTAATATGTTGAATGAAAAAGGTCGAAAGGTATTATGGGTAAAATGTCCTAAACGCCAGTAAAGAGCAATTTTTATATTTAGTATTCTTGAACAATTCGTCTACTAAACTCGAGATTCCTTTTCGTTCCCTGAGATAGAATCGCATTCGCCCGATTTTATCCGAAACACGATTTTAAATCCCGCCGTTTGTGCGGTTTCTGAATATTGGGAATTTTCTATTTGAAATATATTTATTACTCATAGTGCTATATGTACTTCGTCAAAAATTAATTTAGCAATAGCCGCTTTCGTCTTTTCGTGGCATAATAATCGTGCAACAAGTCCATGGATCGAATCCCCGAAGGAGATAATGGGTTGAATATAACGTTCGTGTTAAAGATTATTAATTTCAGATGAACTAAATTTCTGCTATATTGGACAGTGTAGGGAACAATAATGTAATCAAAATGTACACCTATTTATAATTTGAGTATTTGAAATATTTTGACTGAATTTCATTAAAATTTTGATAATATTTTTTGCGTTAAGTTCAGGGTTTGGTTTGCAAGGTTAGAGTTTGGTTTGTTTGATTTTGTTAGGCTTAGGGTTATAGGTAGCTCAGGTTAGCAAGTGGTAGCATTACCGACGTTTTAATTTTTTTTTAAATTCATTGAAGTTTTCGCATAATGAAAGTGTCCAATAAGCTCTATATTTTTAAAGATCCTTGAAAAATTAACGCTGTATTTATTAAGGTCTTGGAACAATAGATATCTGCCTTTTCCAAAGTATTGGTTGTTTCACAGGTCAGATTAACTTAGCTACGGTTGGGTTTGCTTGCTTTTAAACTTGTGACTTGACCATTGCCTTATGATTATCTATATAGAAAACTGTATCAATAGACCTAAGCATTACAACAAGGGTCTTTTTGTTAAAAAAAAACAAATACAATAAATCCGAAAGAAGCATTTTATAATTCTGTTTGTAAGAATGGAATTGAAAATAAATCTATCATTAAAAAGCATTGAAAATTTTATGATAATTAAAATGCACATTTTGGCTAAATTTGGTCCAACGGGATTCTGTTCAATGGGACGTTCGGTTCAATGGGGCGTTCAGTTCAATGGGGCGTTCAGTTCAATGGGACATGCAATACAATGGGACGTTCGGTCTAATGCGCTGTGCAGTTCAATGGGATGTGCAGTTAAATGGGACGTGCGGTTTAATGGGACGTTCAGTTCAATGCGAAGTCCGGTTCAGTGGGACGTTCTGTTCAATGGAACGTGCAGTTCAATGCGATGTTCGGTTCAATGGGACGTTCGGTTCAATGCGTGTGCAGTTCAATGGGACGTTCGGATGAATGGGATATTTGGTTCAATGCGACTATCGGTTTAATGGGACGTTCGGTTCAATGGGACGTTCGGTTCAATGGGGCGCTCGGTTCAATGGGATATTCGGTCTAAGGGGTTGCGGCCCATTGGGCCAGCAACGTTCTCAGTCACTTTACGGGAGTCTTGGACGTTTCATCTAAGTCACTTCATGACAATTTCTCAATGACTAGCGACAAACTTCCGAAACATATCTTATGAACTCATGATTCAATGAAGGAATTAATGAAAATAAACAAAGCAATTATGATATTTAGCATACTTGAAAGATAGAGATTTCGACAAAAATTCCAAAATATTAAAGTCTCTTCCATGATATTCCAGATTCTCGTTATTCTGTCTCGTAAATCCAAAGGAACTATGCTATTGCCATAAAATATATTCAAAACCCGTGAGAAACAATTAACCGTGTCAAATAATAAAATCTTAAAGGTTCTTACATTAGTGGCGGCTACTCTCAGCGTCTGATTTTCACACATTTTCACCTTAACAATTGTACAGGCTAGTGATATTCTTTTATTATGAAGCGCAATAAGAAATAGCGCAGGCTTTATCTCTAACGCGCACCGTTTTGTTTACCATTCTTTGGATTCGTAAAACTGCGTTTATTTCTTTTCGCGTCACGCCATTTCGCAACTCAATTTCGTGTTCCGAGCAGTAATGAAATATTGGGGGAATTAAACTGGGACTTTCATTCGCTTAAGGACAAGAAAATGGGTTTAACTGAAGTGCGAGAAAAATATTCAAAAAGTCCATCAAGTCCATCAAGAAGCAAAGAACACGTTTTAGGAGTTGTCTGTGTCTCGCCTTATTGACCATTCCATTAATTCCTGAAGAGAAGGAAAAGCCACTGGGCGGGAGAGATCACATTCTTGCATTATTTCCCTGGCGCCAAGATGCATCGCTAGCGGCCTCAGCGCGAGTCGACTAGCGAACTCGGGCTCCGTCTGATGTCGTTGGCTCTTGGCGCCAGGGAGGACGACCTCCAGCCCGTGTGTTGGTTTCTCCAAGTAATTAATGGAATGGTCTATTGAACGAGAGTTTGGCGTTTAGCGTATAAGTGAGAAAGTTGTCACGCTTGCGAAATTTCTAGTAATTATTCAAAACATTACCATGCTGGTGAGTTTTCCGAAACTATACTTGCCCCGAACAATATTTATTTTTATTTCAGTTATTTACAATATTGAGCCTCTGTCGTTTCCCACAGCTCGGTTCAAATCGGTTTTGGACGAAAACTGAACTGAAACTTTTCAGTTAAGATTTTCAAGAACTGAAACTAAACTTAGTTCGGTTCAGCCAGCAAACCGAATTGATGAACTCAGTTATCAGTTATAACTGAACTCAACCGAAACCCCTTCTGAGATTATCAAGAAGAAAAATTCGATGTCAGAGGGCCAAAATACCCAAATTCTAAATATAACCGCTTAAATTTTCTACTAAGTATTTTGGCATCGTGAAATGCCATACCTAAAGAATCATATTTATTTCACTAACTACATTAACATTGAACAATTTAACTTTAAGTTACTAATTATTGGTATTCTTTTAGCCTGTATTTCTCTGCAGAGGGTCCCAGCTAATAACGGGACTTAAATAAATAACTTATTTCAATGCTTTAATTACCTTTAATCGGTAACATAGTTTAATTATCTTTAATCGGTAACCTAGTTCAATTGCCTTTAATCGGTAACCTAGTTCAATTACCTTTAATCGGTAACATAGTTTAATTATCTTTAATCGGTAACCTAGTTCAATTACCTTTAATCGGTAACCTAGTTCAATTACCTTTTATCGGTAACCTAGTTTAATTACCTTTAGTCGGTAACCTAGTTTAATTACCTTTAATCAGTAACCTAGTTTAATTATCTTTAATCGGTAACCTAGTTCAATTACCTTTAATCGGTAACGTAGTTTAATTACCTTTAATTGGTAACCTAGTTCAATTACCTGTAAGTGAAAATAAAGAAAGACACAGTTTGAACTTCATGTATCCTCAACAACGTAATTCTAAATTAAGAAAAACCAAAATGAGGTGAAGCTATGATGCGTTGAGCCCGAGTTAGAGTCGCTTGAAAAGGTTGAAATCTATGAAGCCTCATCATAAATGACCTATTCTGCTTGGTGTCTCACTCAGCACGTTCGAACTGCACTGCATAAGTGGATCCTGGATATCGATCTTTGTGGCTATTAATATTAAAACACTTTGAATTTGCTTCGTAAACCGATCAATATTCATTTACATTAGACCTAACTAAATTTAGGTGTAGATGTACAGTATAGAACGGATCAAACGGACACACATATTCATAAAATTTAATTGAATGACGGATCTGATTTGACGAGTAGTACAGTAATGTAAGCGGTTAAACTATGAGCGTTCTTCAAAACCGTGAATGAATGAATGAATTTTTTTATGACCCAAATAATCCCTTTTGAATCAGGGAGGAACCCGCAAGGGGTTCACAGGTCCAAAAAACTATTTACAAAATTTGTAACAATCAAAGATACCGACAATAACAATATCAATATCAATATCTAAACCAAATTGGCTAAGGACAAAAAATCACGTCACAATAATAAAATGAATGGAATATGAATAAACATACAAAATTATACAGCCCAAAATATGAAACAAAACAAAAAAACCCAAATGCTGGTGAGATGCAGAACGGATCACGAAGAGCTCTGGAGGCGTAAAGACGCCCATCGACTTAAAACCAATTTTGTGACCTTAATGACGCCATTCACAAAATCACCCCCAAGAGCCAGCCTATCCTCAAGGGTGGATTCCCAAAATGCCGGTACAAATCCCTCGCGGGAGTAAGGACCGGACACACCATAAGGATGTGTTCCACGTCCTCTCGCGCTGCCCCACAAAGAGCACAAACAGGGTCAGCGTGATAGCCCTTGTGTTTAATGGCTCCGGCCAAGCGATTAGCTTTCGCAGCCAAGTAGGTATCCTGGCTCCCAGAAATGCACCCTATTTGTCAATTTGGCCCTCAAATATGTCACCTCCCATACCTCTAAAAGATTACCACATTGAAGGGAAAAAGGAACCGGCGATTCCCCCATAGGCGCGTTGACAGCTAGAACTACACACTTTTCGGTACTAAGGGCTAACCCGGCAGCGGACGCAAACAGCCCACAAATATCCACAATACCCTGCGAATCCACCCTCGATTCTGCAGCTACAAAAATGTCATCAGCGAAGAAACCCCACGATATCATGAGTTTCACACTCGAGGCGCCAGGGAGACAGAGGGAAAAACCACAGTTGGACGTTCTAAGAGCTCTTACCAGAGCCTCCAAGTATAAGGCAAAGAGGAGCAGTGATAATGGACAGCCCTGTTTCAAACCGACCGCACTAGGGAGGAACTCCGTAGCTAACCCACCAAACCAGAAACGAAGCTGTTTCACGGCAACGCAGTTTCCTCCTTACGGCAGTTCCCTAAAGAGCTGTACAATTAGTATGTGAAAAACTATAGTCGTTAATGACGGTGTAGGTTTAGTTTTTTTGTAACTCAATAGTATTATGGTTAATTAAGTCACGTTTCTTTTGTACCCTAGTAGTATTAGATTAGGATAGGTTAAGTTTGGTTATTTGAACCCCAATAGTACTAGGCCAGTTCTGGTTGGTTTATTTGAACCATAATGGTAGTACGTTAGGTAAGGTTAGGTTTGGTTTGGTTATTTCAACCTGAACAGTATTAGAATATAAACAATTAGGTGACGTAAGGTTAGGATATGATAATCTATTTGTAAGGAAAACCGTAGGGTTAAGAAAGTGTCCAAATCTTTTGTTTAACACTGCTATTTTCCGAAACAGCGACCGCTATTTCTTAAACAACAGCTTTGAACAACGCCTTCGGGAACTGCTGATACAATTAAGGTATTTACACTAGACAGTGACACCAAAATAACTGTGTGTTTGATCTAGTCAACCCTAATGATTAATTGAAAATAAAACCATAACAGTGTAACCGAAAATAAAAGCACAACAGACAACAGTGCGACTTTGTTTGAAAAGGTCATGCCACGGTTTATTCCAGTAACCGGATATAACTTAGTTTTACTGATTTATCGATTTCGGAACGAGTTCTTTTAATCCAGATTGTATTATCTCGCATAATTCAGCTATTTTGATCAAGGAGGATCGACGTATTGACGGCGTCAATTAGGCCCATCACATATTCACGTCAATTCTCCGAGTCTCACATAAAACCGAAGTTATGGCTCACCAAATTGAAGATGTTATTTAACTTACTTTCTTCTGGTATTCGTTGGAAAGTCGCTGCTTCAATAAAATGAAAAACATTAAGTCCATCAAGCCCATCAAGAAACAAAGAACACGATTTAGGAGTTGTCTGTCTCTCACGTTATTGACCATTCCATTAATACCAGAAGAGAAGCAAACGCCACTGGGCGGGAGAGGTCACCTTCTTGCACTATTTCCCAAGAAGCATCGCTCGAGGCCTCAGCGCAAGTCGACTAGCGAACTCGGGCTCCGTCTGATGGCGTTGGCTCTTGGCGCCAGGGAGGACGACCTCCAGCCCGTGTGTTGGTTTCTCCAAGTAATTAATGGAATGGTCTATTGAACGAGAGTTTGGCGTTTAGCGTATAAATGAGAAAGTTGTCACGCTTGCGAAATTTCTAGTAATTATTCAAAACATTACCATGCTGGTGAGTTTTCCGAAACTGTAATTGCCCCGAACTATAGAAAAATGCGTAGAAAAACGATATAAGCGTCATATTTATTTTTCATTTCAGTTATTTACAATCAATATATTGAGCTTTTGACGTTGATCAACAAAGGACGAGCTGTTATTTTTTTTTTACATTTCTGACTCTAAAAAGTGAGTGTCACTCTCACATGATAGTTTTGGATGGAGAGGGAGTTAACGCCATTTTAATACGTGCACGTGTCGGGTTTGTTGTAACGCCAAATGGTTTTATCCCTAACATATGTTAATTTAATGCCACATATGTGTCAAAAACTATTGTTGGAGTATAACTTGGACAAGAAAATGGGTTTAACCTGGAGCATCCCGCTCATCAAACTTCAGATACGGTGAATTCTATATCCGTTTGGTACTAAATCCTAAGCAATCAACCAACAAAACTCGTCTTGGGGTGGGACAAAAATTCCCAAGCGTGTCTTGCCAAATAGTTAAACGCAAATAGAGTAATGTCATTCGGTTTAATAACCTTGTACACTCCAAATGTTGGTAATGATGTTGGGCAAATTAACGTTACACTTACCCCGCTTTGTGGTACACTTCTCTGGAAGAGAAGTATTATATACTTCTGGTTTAACTTACGTCCGAGAAAAATATTCTAATGCTTCCTATTTCAGTGACCGTAAGACATCGTTTAAAATCAATCAAACGACGTTGCGCAAGCTGAGTACTTTTTGATTTTAACATCTCCGAGTGACGATGACGTCACGGCGAGGTATTACACTGGACGTGTGTGTGTCTCTCATGCTGTTCGCAGTTGGCGGATCGGAGCAAATGTGTTCGCAATTTCCGGACCGCCTTCGCAAGTCACAGAAATTGATAATAATGTTGCTCTCACACCACACAACGCACTAGTTTTCCATCTATACAACTTAAAAGTCAGACTCTACTTGCTGGCTTCTATAAACCACCACCTTCTGATCTTTCGTGCATTCCACATGCATATCCGTCTGTATTTATTGGCTACTAATCCATTGTTAGATTATGACTAGCATTATGACTATGTATAAGGAAGGCTTTTTGATTGGTTGTAACTTTATTTGAATTAGGTTTAATGTTTTGAAAACATTGCACTGAACTAAAATTGTGAAACAGAGTTTGGGTGACAATGTAGTATATGAATGAAGAAACCTTGGGTTTAGAAAATTTTGTTCTTTTTATTGAATATCAATTTCCCCTTGTTTATTGAAACGCAGTTTCAAAAGAAAAAAAAACAGCTCGCGAAATTAATAATAATTTACACGATTTTTAACACAAATTTAACAAAAATATTTCATAAATCGCCTAAAATAATGAAAATGTCGATGAACCAACTTTTTATACTGCATACTCAAATGCTATGGAGGAGAAAATAACGATAACACAAAAATAGCAATAACGACGAAATTATGTTTAAAATAATAAAATTATTCTTTCAGAAAGGAGCGATTAAATAATGAGCTTTTGCTAAGCTTAGAGCAATATGATTTGTAATAAAATATAGAGATCTTAAAAACAAATAAGAATTTTTTTAGTTTTTTTTTTCTTTTTCATTAAGTGAAGCAAAACTATTAATTTAGATTATTCAGCGCAATTCACTATGAATCCACCCTGTTAATTTAGGCTTCCTTAAACATTACAAAGAACTAATCGTAAATGTAAACTTTAACAGATACTTGTTCACTAATTTCAGTTGAACTTAATAGATCGATAAAATAGGCATACACCGGAATGATTTTCATTATGGTTAATGTTTTCCATTTCTCTAATAAATTAAAATTGCTGGTTTGATTCACGCCTATTTATTTTCGGCTAAACAGCTTTAAATAATTCGTATATAGCTAAATTCCTAACTGTATTGCTTAGCGTGGCAGTTTTGAACTTGCTCACTTATTAGGAGTATTATTACTGTTATTGTTGCTATTATTATTATTAATAGTAGTAATGTTATATAGTTAAATAGATAAAAAGAATAATTAATCGGATCGGAGGTTTTGGCACCTGTAGAATAGTTATTTGATTATACTGAACGGCGTCGATTTGTTAGCTTTTCAAAATTCTTCGCCGGAGTGAGTCGTTTTTATCGGTTTGGAAGCGCTGGCCACAACCTTATTAATTTGTTTAATATAATCAAAATATAATTTGATGTTTCGTTTAGATACTTCATCTTCCTCTAAACATTTTTAAAACACCAGATTCTGGTAAAAATAATGTTTCACGAGAAAACCTCTTGTTAGTTTCTTACATCTAAAAATGGGCGTCATTTTCCAGTGAAACTTGGACTTGCCCTTGGAAAATATAACCCATTTTAAGGTTGTAACAAACTAGAACACTTTATCTAATACCTAATACGAGTTCATAAATAAAAAATAGAATACTGCGTTTTTCAAGCGTACAGAGTTTTTTGTTTCAACAATTTAAAATGTTTAAGAAACTTTCTCCCTTTTCATCAATATGACGTTGTAAAGTTTCGATAATAACTGAAAAATAATTCTCTTATTGTTTTCAACTTAGTTTTCATTTTTTTCCGTTTGATAATGTCAGAAGTGGATCATATTACAGCTCCCTAGAAGTACAGGACGATATAACATCGCCGTGCATCAGCATTGCCTCCTAGCACTGAAGAGAAAAGGGTATATGCGAAACGCAGCGGCGAATTTGTGAACTAAACCAGAGGAATGATTTTTGCGCGAAAGTAATTTTTAATAAGCGGGCGAAGCAAACGGAAGTAAGTGGTAGGCTAGTAGCCAATGAGGAAAGGTTTGGGAGAAAAGAGCGCGGAAGGAAACAAGTTGTTCCATACAAAGTGTTGGGTTGTGAATATAATAGTAGAAGTCCACTTTATTTTTCCGATTTTAAAAAATAATTGGCGGTCTATAGGTATTTTTAAACGCTTGTGTTGAAAAGGAAATTAATATGAATTCAAATTATCAAAATAGCCTTCATCATGCTAGAATATTTTTAATGTATCCCAAGTACAGCACTGAGCTAAGCTTCCACCGATCGATTTAAAGGTTTTTAGCGGGGATAGTTGGACCGATTTATTACTAATTAAAGGTTATGTGCGTCGACATAGAAATTTGATTTCCTTTTTTAAGTGTGACAAATTTTTTCTATGCTTTAACGTTTTCCGTTTGCGAAAGATGCTGGTCAATATTTTTCAGTTTTACAAAACGTTTTTTTAGTTGCTTACGGTTAAGTGCTTTTAATATAACATAGCTCGTGTTCAGATGTCTCTTTAATGTGGGCATGCAACAATTGCAATTAGTTACATTGATCCTAACATAAGCCATTCTAAATCAAAATTATAACGCGATAATAAGCTTCACACTAATCACGACACTGACGGCGGTCTGACAGCCGTTATCATCAACCGGAACTTCCGTAGGTTAACCTAACTCAAGATCCGGGTTAATGGGAAAACTATACTTGTAAAACTGAACTATAGATGGCGGGCTTGGATGTCTTGGAAGAAAACGCTGTTTACAAAAGCATAACCTACGTCCAGTACTTATAGGGAGCTGTAATATGATTCACTTATGATAATGTCCTAAAATTACTTAAAAGGGAGAGCTCAATTTTCGTATAAAAAATATATCGTGACAAAACTACTATAGCTATGAACATTCATTTCTTGGCTTCCCGTAAGATTTCTTAAGTAGTATTCGTCTGAAATGGGGAACCTTTTTGGGATTCCAACAATTTAAAACTGTCACGCGCACATTTCTTTTCTTTTACTAAAATATTTTCACCGTTGCACTTGAACCATATTTTGCAATTTGAGTCTTGGTGAACGTCTTTCCAAACGCACCGATTTATAATTGTACTAAACGCAATAATTAAAACGCAAAAAAATAATAATAATTAATAAAGAGTTACTATCACACTCGCTGAATAGTTTACACGGAAAAATGAATGTTAATCCGAATGATAAATTTGACTTTAATTGTCTCGACGTTATCGTTTCGTCGAGAAATAGGACCTATTCATTCGAAGCAACAATGGAGCTTGAGGGTTGCAGTCTCTCGGGTTGCATTTCATCATACCACTCTCGTGACACTTGCACTCCATGCATGGGCTGCTGGCGGGTTTTACAACCTCTCCTGCATCGTAAAAGACACCGCCGATTTCGCAACCTGCTCAAAACATTTTAAGTCACTCAGAAACAGCCTTATTAAAGAATTTCTTAATTATATTATAACTCTAACCTTTCACTTGCACTGTTTTTTGAACAACTTGCTCCAGGTAAAGTGGACTTTCGGTCGTGGTGGTAGTAGTAGTGGTACGTGCATGAGGACCCTTTTTTGAACGTGGTGGACTTATATTCGTTTTATTCTTATATTGAACATGGACGGCTAAATAAAAAATATACATATTTATATATGACAGCTAAGTCAATTGAATTTTTGGTTCATTGAAACTTACGACACTCATATCTTGGACAACAGAAACCGGATATCGGCGTCTCTTGACAACCTAGTACAGGTGGTGGACACGTCTGTTGTAAGCAAATAATATCTCCTCGGAAGCAGAAACAGAAGTCGCAGGGTTCGGGCCTTGGAATTTGTTCAGCTGATTGGAATACACGACCTTCGAACAGACAAGCTAAAAAAGAGAATATTTAAGATATTAACGCACTTCAATTTCTAAACCTGTAGATCTAAGATATCTTACCTCCTTCTTCAACATCATAGGAAGCAGCTGTAGTAGTATCTGCATGGAAAAAGGAAAACATAATGTTAGTACCAGAAAATGTTACTTAATATTGTCTTTTAAGAACTCACCAGGTATTTCGCTCTTTTGAGTAAATAATGGTCTGAAAGTTGTGTGTGGCAGTGTGGTTTTCATTAGCCCGTAAATCGTTGTAAGGTCAACAGTCATTGTAGTTGTTGGACCTTCCGTGGTTACGGTAGCAGTTTCATTTGGCTTTTGGCGAAGGGAAATACCAATATCAGGAAGGATTGTTTCTTGGCTATCTTTAATGGTACTCGCACGAGTGGTTAAATACTCGAATACGGGAGTGGCAGTGACAGACGTTTGTTCACCTTCCGTTACAGAGGGAACGGTCCCTGTGAAGGTCGATGGTATTTTCGCTGTTGTATGTAAATCCATAATAGTTTCGGTTGACTGTAATTCTGTTTCCGTTTGAGCCGCTGCTTTAGTAATGCCTGTTACGGGTATCCCCTCACTGGTAGTTTTGCCCGTAGTAGGTTCAGTCGTTACATTTTGAGTTGAAGTCAAGCTGATAGTTTCAGTTTGATTCATTGCGTCTGACCTGGTTATAACTTCCGGTTCTGCGGTTACAGTTTGAATCTCTTCAGCTGTTTCATTTTCTTTAGCAATTGATGAGGTCACTTTGAACTGTGTAGTACTTTCGTATCCAACTGTTGTTGTGTATCCACTAGTTTTAGCATCAGTTTCTGTTCCAGTAGATGAATATGCTGTAGATATTTCACCAGATCCTTCCGGTTGAGTAACAGGCACAGAAGTGCCTTCCATAACCTTTTCAGTTATTTGTTTCGTTATATATTCTACTACAGTGGATGGTGTACTATATTGAATGCGATCTTCTGGGGTGATCTGATCGGTGGTTTCTGTAACCGGTATTTTTTCGTCCAGTTGCGTTGTTGTTTCTAGATCATCTTTAGGTGTTTCCGATGTGCTCGTTGACAATTGGGCTCCAATTGCAATCTTTTTAGTTACTGGAACTGTGCTCACTGTTTCATATGTTACAGTCTCGTATACGTCTGTGGCTTTACCCAATTCTTCGCTTTCGGAAACAAACGTAGAAGTTTCTTCTGTAATTCCGCCACTAGTTATACTAGGAAGCTTTTCTGTTCTTGAATATCCTACTTCTACTGGACTTGTGGTTGTTTCATAATCGACAGTTTTTCTTGGTAACGCCGACGTGGTTTCATCCAATAAAGCGTTAGTTTCTTTTACTCCTAAACTGGTACTAGTCTCAGTTGTTACGTAAGAACCTTTGGTTGAATCAAGCTCCGTTGCAACAGAAGTGTGAAGTAATCCGTCTGATATGGTGGAAGGCTTTTCGCTTGACAATTCTTTTAAAGTTACAGGAGCCTCTGAACCAGTTTCGCTTTCCGTAAGTGTCGTGGTACTTTCTTCAATTTTTATCTCTGCTGTAGTCGATTCACCAGATCCTTTACGCTCGTCAATGCCTCCAGGTACTATTTCCGTTCTTAATTCCATGGATGTCGTGAAATCAGCACCCGTCGTAGTCGACTTAGTGACAAAGTCTGTCGTTTTGAAGTCTTCCATTACAAAGTCTGTCGGGTGTGGTTTCACGGTTATCTCAGATACTGATGAGTCTTTTGTGTAGCTTTCGGTAGTTGTCTCTTTTTCAGTGGCTGAACCATCTGTAAATTGACTTTTTACGGTTGAAACGCGTTCTTCAATTGTAGTTGCCTCGGTAATCTCATCCAGTTTATCGGCTTTGGCAGTTGTAACTTTGGGAACTGAGGTTGTATCATAGTCCACTTTTGAAGTTACCTTCGTCAATAAATCCTTCACTTCCTCTGTAGAAGAGGTCGCATCTGTTACTTTGGCAGTTGTTGTAGTAATATGATCCCCTTCTGAAGTTAATTCAGTAATTTCTTCGGGAGCAGATGTTATATCGGTTGCTTCTTTTTGAACAGTAGTTGTATGATCTTCCGAAGCAATCTTTGTTGCTACTTTTGTAACGGTTGTTGGACTTTCTTCCGTAGACGTTCTAAAGCTTGTTTCAGTGATTGTTGGCAACTTGTAAGTTCCCGATACTGTACTTGTGATTTCTTCCGAAGGCAAAGTGCCCATCGTCGTAACCTCTGTTACCGTAATGCCAACGGTGTCTTTACTTCCAACTAAATCTGTTACCGTTGTATGCTTTAAAGTGGTTTCTCGAGTCACATCATCAGTTTCTTCTGCGAACGCCTGCGATGTTACATCACTTGAAGTTTCGAAGCTAACTGCTAAGTTAGTAGTGGTCTTTTCTGTAGGCGATGGTGTTGATCCTTCTGTGTCTGCTATTGTTGTTTCTTTGAAAGGAGTTTCTTTCGTAAATTTCGTATGATCTACTGCAGGTTCGGTTACAATTTCAGGTGTTGTAGCTTCTTCAATATCGTGCTTTGTACCACTAGTGCTTATCGTCTCAAATCCAGAAGTTATTGTTCCTTCGGTAACATACGAAATTGGAGTTGTATCTGCAGGTGTAATTTTTGAAACAACTTTCGTCACTTCTGTCGTTGTATGTTCAGTAAGATCTCCAGGCGCACTCTCTGTTCTCGCTGTCACAATTTCTGGTACAAGCTTCGTTGTAATTTCGGAGACTTCGTCAGATGAAAGCTTCGTACTTGCTTTCGTAATGGTTTCCGCAATTCCACCATCTGAAGGAGTCACGGTTGCTTCGGTATCCTCATTAGTTGAAAGAATTGTAATGTGTTCGGTCACCCCTCCAGTGGTGGCTTTCAGATTCTCATCCGATGGAATAATAGTGGTGGCTGTCGCAACTTCTCCAGTTTGAACAATCGTGGTGGCTTCAGAAATCTCACCAATTGGACGTATTGTTGTTGCTTTGGCAACCTCTTCAGATGAGACTATCGTGGTGGCTTTATCATCGATCTGTTCAGGTGGAAGCATCGTGGTAGACTCAGTACCGTCTCCGTGTATTGTGGTGGCTTTGGCTAAATCTTCGGGTGAAAGCGTTGTTGTGCCTTTTTCAACCTCTCCGGTTGTTAATATAGTTGTCATCTCGGATATCTCACCGGTTGGAATTATCGTGGTGGATCTCGATAGCTCTCCTTGTGAAAGTAACGTTGTGGCTTTTTCTGTACCTTCAGGTGAAAGTGTTGTGAAGTCCTTTGTAACTTTTTGTTGTGGAAGAATAGTTGTGACCTCGGGAACCCCTCCAGATGGAAGTATAGTTGAGGCTTCGGGGACCTCTACGAGTGGAATTATTGTTGTGGCATCAGAACTATCTTTGGGCGAAGTTCTAGTAGTGGCTTCAGCAACCTCTACGGTTGGAAGAATAGATGTGACTTCAGCCACCTGTCCCGGCGGAATTGTATTTGTCGTATCAGAAGCATCTTTGGGTGAAGATATAGTTGTGGCTTCAGCAAAATCTTCGGATGGAAGTGTACTGGTGATTACATCTTTTGCTCCAATTGGAAGTGTAGGTGTGGCATCATCAACATCTTTAGAAGGAACAGACGTGGTGGGTTTTGTAATCATACCAGTGGTAGGTACTGAGGTCACTTCTGTAACCTCAACTGGTGGAAGAACTGTACTGGCTTCGAAATGATCTCCAGGAAGATATGTAGTGATTTCATCAGTTAAATCATCAGATGGGATTTTGGTAGTTTTTCTGTCGTCAGACTCCGTCGTAGTTCTTACATCTTCTACTGTGGGAGGTGCATCTGATGAAAATATCACACCCGGTAACCTGGTAGTAGCTTCCAATATTGCAGTAGTTTCGTTTTCATTTTTTGATATTTCAGGTACATAAGTAGTTAGTTCATCAACGGCAACTGTAATTCCTGGAGGGTTTGTGGTGCGTTCAGGAATCGTTGTGGCTTTATCGACGGTGACAAAATGCTTTCGCTCGGTTACAGTACTGTCTGTTACGGGAGAGTACGAAACCTGTGATAATGTAGTGTGTGGTATTTCCAGTTCAGTCGTTGTAATTGCCTCTTTATCACCTGTCAGAGAAGTGACAGGGGAAAGTGGGGTTGCTTCTGTTCTAACTCCCATTTCACTCAGTGTTGATATTTCTTCTTTCACATCCGTACTTTTAGTGTAATCAGCGTAAGAACTTGTTGTTACAACTTGATTAGATAAACCAACAGTTTCAGTAATTTCGCTCTCAAGTTTTGTTGTATCTTTGGTTGCCGTCGCTCCTTCCTTGGGATACGATTGTGTACTGGTGGTAATATTGTCTTTAATGTCAGATATTGACACCGATATTGGGGTTTCAGTTTCGGGACTCAAAGTGGTTTGTTTTTCAAGCGAAACTGAGGAAAGTGATGTGACATGAGACTTAGATTTCGTGGAAGATAAAGTCGTCGTGAATCCTTCATCGTATTTGGCAGTCGTTGCTTTAGTTTCCATTATAATTTCCTTGGTAGAAAGTTCGGATAACGTTGTCAGTTCCGGTGCAGACGTTATGCCTTCATCTGTAACTGGTTCAGTTTCAGTTACGATGTCAGTATAAGTTACTACAGGAATCTCTTGTGATTTTCCAGTAGTGGCCATTGCCTTTTCAACGCTAATTTCTGTGGTTCCTAATTCTTTCACATCTTCAGTGTAAGATTGGCTAGTTGGTAATTTAGAGTAAGCAGGTGTAGTTTCAAGTATCTGATCGTCGGTCGCTTTTCTTGTAGTAAATAATCCAGTGGATGGTGTTACTGTTAAATCTTCGGCCTCAGTTGAAGTTGAAACAAATTCATCAGTGTGTCCTAAAGTATCTTGATCCGCTGTGGTGTGTTCTTGGAATGTAACCTTTTCTGTCACTGGGCGTGTTGAATCTGAAGTAGTAGGATAAGTCTCGTTTGGAAGAATTTCAACTGTTGATTCATGCCTTTCACCGATAGAACTTATAATTGTCGTGAGCTCTGCGAGGGATTCTGTTGAACCACTAGTTACCGTTGTTGTAGATTCCTGTTCTTTTGTTTCGGTTTTAGAAGTAGACGTCTCGGCGTCGAAAACATCTGTGTATAACGGCTTCGTTATTTTTTCTACTGAATCCTTTTGCGAAGCAGTTGTAGATTCTTCAACTGCAATGCCTGTGCCTTCAGTTGTTGAGGTTTCTTCCAATACGTGAGATTCATTTTGAAACACACCTATTTGCGTAACAACCGTTTGCAAAATTCTTATAGTCGTTTCAGTTGTAGTTTCACCATCAGTCGGTACTGTAGCTTTTGTCCCTGGAAATTTGGTGGATAAGGGTTTTGTTGATTCAGTTTCAGGGTGTGTTTCGCTTTCTTTAGTTCCCACTTTTTCTTCCAAGTTGGTTGAAGGGTACTCTGGAATTGTGGAAGATACCCTTATTCCCGCCTCTTCAGTAGTTGATTCTGATTCTGGTAGTCTCATGCCGGCTACAGTAGTGCGTTCTGTTTGTAGTCTTGTCTGTAATTCGATTGTTGTTCCATCGGTCACAAAGGAGGAGAATTTGGTTTTGTCGATTCCCGTTACAGTGGATTCAGAAGCAATTGTTGTTTTTTCTTCGTCATACTCTGTTGAAAACTCTGGTGCTCTTGTTTCGTCATCAGGTGATGACGTTTCGGAGAGTGGAGAAATTGTGGTTTCATTTGTTTCCGGAAGCTTTGAACTCACTGTCGTGATTTCTTCAATCGTTTCAACGGTGGTATGTTTTTTAGGTTTATCTGTGTATGTTGCGCTTTCAGCACTGTCGGGCACAGTTGATGTTTTTACTTCTGTTGTGGTTTCGGCTTCTTTTTCCGTGGATAACGAAGTAGTGCGCTCAGCAGATAAACTGTAAGAAGAAGTACTTTCAGTACTAGTTAAAGTACTCGTTTCAGTTCCCTTGGTATAATCTGTATCTAATGATATGTTTGGCTTGGTCGCAACTTCTTCTAGACGAATGTCGGTTGGCTTGGTTTGAGACTGCTCTGTTGAGAGAAGGGAACCAGAAGTGGTTGTTTTCTCAACATCAGCAACTGATGATGTAATTGGTTCAGTGATGTGTTCTGGTTGCATTTCACCATCAATTGTTGTAAATAGTTCGGGAGCGAATGTTTCTGCTTCAGTGGTATCGGTGGTTGAAGCACTGGAGAAGGTTTCAGGTGAAGATTCACTTTTTTCGGGAGTTGTAACGGCTGACTTCCGTTCGTCAATACCAGTAATGTCTGGGAGATTAGTGACTATTTCTTTTACACCATACGGCGTTGACATTTCTAAAAGAGAGGTTGTCGAGTAAACTGGTGTTGTCACACGTTCTGTTTCACCGGTTTCTTTATAGCTAACAGTATGTAGCGTAGTTGGTTCATCTTCTTCTTTGGTTGACGTGTAAACAGGTTGCCGAGTGTGCATACCTGTAACTGACGATTCGCTTATTGTTTTTGTAGTTGTTTCCATTTCTTCTTCAAGGCTTGTCCCAATTGAAGTTGAAGTTTCTGAAGATATTTGTGCTTCAGTAGTTATTTGTTCATCTGTAGGATGTTTCGCTTTAGTGATCTCGGTTTTAATTTTGTCGTCGCTGGTGACTACTGGTGGTAAGCTGCTCTCGGTTATGACGTCAATAGGTACTTTACCGTCGGTTGTGATATCGGAAGTCACCTTCCCTTTGCCCTCGGTTGTAACATCGAAAGATATTTTGCCCTCGGTTGTGATATCTGAAGGTACTTTGCTTTCGGTTGTGACATCGGAAGGTACTTTGCTTTCGGTTGTGACATCAGAAGGTACTTTGCTTTCGGTTGTGACATCGGAAGGTACTTTGCTTTCGGTTGTGACATCGGAAGGTACTTTGCTTTCGGTTGTGACATCGGAAGGTACTTTGCTTTCGGTTGTAACATCGAAAGATATTTTGAACTCGGTTGGGAAATCGGAAGGTACTTTGCCCTCGGTTGTGACATCGGATGGTACTTTGCTTTCGGTTGTGAAATCGGAAGGTGCTTTGCCCTCGGTTGTGACATCGGAAGGTGCTTTGACCTCGGTTGTGACATCGGAAGGTACTTTGCCCTCGGTTGTGACATCGGAAGGTACTTTGCTTTCGGTTGTGACATCGGAAGGTATTTTGCCCTCGGTCTTGACATCGGAAGGTATTTTGCCCTCGGTTGTGACATCGGAAGGTATTTTGCCCTCGGTTGTGACATCGGAAGGTACTTTACCCTCGGTTGTGACATCGGAAGGTACTTTGCCCTCGGTTGTGACATTGGAAGGTACTTTGCCCTCGGTTGTGACATCGGAAGGTACTTTGCCCTCGGTTGTGACATCGGAAGGTACTTTGCCCTCGGTTGTGACATCGGAAGATATTTTGCCCTCAGTTGTTATTTCGTAAAGTATTTTGACTTCGGTTGTTACATCGGAAGGTGTTATGTCGTCGGTATCTGAAGGTAGTTTGCTTTCGGTTGTGACATCGGAAGGTACTTTGCTTTCGGTTGTGACATCTGAAGGTACTTTGCTTTCGGTTGTGACATCGGAAGGTACTTTGCTTTCGGTTGTGACATCGGAAGGTACTTTGCTTTCGGTTGTGACATCGGAAGGTACTTTGCTTTCGGTTGTGACATCGGAAGGTATTTTGCCCTCGGTTGTGACATCGGAAGGTACTTTGCCCTCGGTTGTGACATCGGAAGGTACTTTGCCCTCGGTTGTGACATCGGAAGGTACTTTGCCCTCGGTTGTGACATCGGAAGGTACTTTGCCCTCGGTTGTGAAATCGGAAGGTACTTTGCCTTCGGTTGTGAAATCGGAAGGTACTTTGCCCTCGGTTGTGAAATCGGAAGGTACTTTGCCCTCGGTTGTGACATCGGATGGTACTTTGCTTTCGGTTGTGACATCGGATGGTACTTTGCTTTCGGTTGTGACATCGTAAGGTACTTTGCCCTCGGTTGTGACATCGGAAGGTGCTTTGCCCTCGGTTGTGACATCGGAAGGTATTTTGCCCTCGGTTGTGACATCGGAAGGTATTTTGCCCTCGGTTGTGACATCGGAAGGTATTTTGCCCTCGGTTGTGACATCGGAAGGTACTTTGTCTTCGGTTGTGACATCGGAAGGTATTTTACCCTCGGTTGTGACATCGGAAGGTACTTTGCCCTCGGTTGTGACATCGGAAGGTACTTTGCCCTCGGTTGTGACATCGGAAGGTACTTTGCCCTCGGTTGTGACATCGGAAGGTACTTTGCCCTCGGTTGTGACATCGGAAGGTACTTTGTCTTCGGTTGTAACATCAGAAGATATTTTGCCCTCAGTTGTTATTTCGTAAAGTATTTTGTCTTCGGTTGTTACATCGGAAGGTGTAATGTCGTCGGTATCTGAAGGTAGTTTGCTTTCGGTTGTGACATCTGAAGGTACTTTGCTTTCGGTTGTAACATCGGAAGGTGCTTTGCCCTCGGTTGTGACATCGGAAGGTACTTTGCCCTCGGTTGTGGCATCGGAAGGTACTTTGCCCTCGGTTGTGGCATCGGAAGGTACTTTGCCCTCGGTTGTGGCATCGGAAGGTAGTTTGCCTTCGGTTGTGAAATCGGAAGGTACTTTGCCCTCGGTTGTGACATCGGATGGTACTTTGCTTTCGGTTGTGAAATCGGAAGGTACTTTGCTTTCGGTTGTGACATCGTAAGGTACTTTGACCTCAGTAGTGACATCGTAAGGTACTTTGCCCTCAGTAGTGACATCGGAAGGTATTTTGCCAGCGGTCGAGACATCATAAGATACCTTGACGTCGGTTGTGACATCAGACGGAATTATGGTATCAGTTGTGACTTCGGAAGGTATTGAGCCGTCGGTTTTGACATCTAAAGGTATTTTGCCGTCAGTTGTAACAACGATCGTTTCTCCCTCTTCCGTAGTCACTTCAGAACTTATTTTGATGTTGTTAGTGATGTCGTCGGATATTTGGTCTTCCGCCGTTACGTGTGACGGTTTTCCAGTAGTGGTCTCAGACGGTATTTTACTGCCGGTTGTGATGGCAATTTCCGGTGTTTTAGTAGCGTCACTTACAATTTCCGGAGACGCAGTAGCGTCAGTTACTATTTCCGGAGCCGCAGTAGCGTCAGTTACAATTTTCGGAGCCGCAGTAGCGTCAGTTACAATTTCCGGAGCCGCATTAGCATCAGTTATAATTTCCGGAGCTGCAGTAGCGTCAGTTAGAATTTCCAGTCCCATAGTAGCGTCAGTTAGAATTTCCGGAGCCGCTGTAGTGTCAGTTATAATTTCCGGAGCTGCAGTAGCGTCAGTTAGAATTTCCGGAGCCGCAGTAGCGTCAGTTACCGTTTCCGGTGCCTTAGTAGCGTCAGTTACAATTTCCGAACCGTTAGTAGCGTCAGTTATAATTCCTGGAGCCGCAGTACCGGTAGTTATAATTTCCGGAGCCGTGGTAGCGTCAGTTACAATTTCCGGAGCCTTAGTAGCGTCAGTTATAATTCCCGCAGTCTTAGTACCGACAGTTAAAATTTCCGGTGCCAAAGTAGCGTCAGTTAGAGTTACTGGTGCCTTAGTAGCGTCAGTTACAATTTCCGATGTCTTAGTACCGTCAGTCACAATTTCCGGAGCTGCAGTAGCGTCAGTTACAATTTCCTGTGTCTTAGTACCGTCAGTTACAATTTCCGGTGCCATAGTAGCGTCAGTTACAATTTCCGGTGCCTTTGTAGCGTGAGTTACAATTTCCGGAGCTGCAGTAGCGTCAGTTATAATTTCTGGAGCTGCAGTAGCGTCAGTTATAATTTCCGGAGCTGCAGTAGCGTCAGTTATAATTTCCGGAGCTGCAGTAGCGTCAGTTATAATTTTCGGAGATGCAGTAGCGTCAGTTATAATTTCCGGAGATGCAGTAGCGTCAGTTACAATTTCCGGTGTTTTAGTGCCGTCAGTCACAATTTTCGGAGCTGCAGTAGCGTCAGTTACAATGTCCGGTGTCTTGGTACCGTCAGTTACAATTTCCGGTGTCTTAGTACCGTCAGTTACAATTTCCGGTGTCTTAGTACCGTCAGTTACAATTTCCGGTGTCTTAGTACCGTCACTCACAATTTCTGGAGCCGCAGTTGAGTCAGCTACAATTTCCGGAGCCGCAGTAGCGTCAGTTACAATTTCCGGAGCCGCAGTAGCGTCAGTTACAGTTACTGGTGCCTTAGTAGCGTCAGTTACAATTTCCGGAGCTGCAGTAGCGTCAGTTACAATTTTAGGAGCCGTAGTAGCGTCAGTTACAATTTCCGATGCCTTAGTAGCGTCAGTTACAATATTCGGAGCTAAAGTAGCGTCAGTTACAATGTCCGGTGTCTTGGTACCGTCAGTTACAATTTCCGGTGTCTTAGTACCGTCAGTTACAATTTCCGGTGTCTTAGTACCGTCAGTTATAATTTCCGGTATCTTAGTACCGTCAGTTACAATTTCTGGAGCCGCAGTTGAGTCAGTTACAATTTCCGGAGCCGCAGTTGAGTCAGTTACAATTTCCGGAGCCAAAGTAGCGTCAGTTACAGTTACTGGTGCCTTAGTAGCGTCTGTTACTGGGGCTGCAGTAGCGTCAGTTACAATTTTAGGAGCCGTAGTACCGTCAGTTACAATTTTCGGAACCGTAGTAGCGTTAGTTACAATATCCGGAGCTGAAGTAGCGTCAGTTACAATTTCCGGAGCTGAAGTAGCGTCCGGAGCTGCAGTAGAGTCAGTTATAATTTCCGGTGCCTTAGTTGCGTCAGTTACAATTTCTGGAGCCTTAGTAGCGGCAGTTACAATTTCAGGTGCCTTAGTAGCGACAGTTACAATTTCCGGAGCCGCAGTACCGTCAGTTATGGTTTCTGAAGTCGCAGTAGCGTCAGTTCCCACTTCCGTTGTCAATGTTGTAAAACTCTCAGGAATTGGAATTTTAGATGTCTTTCCTTCCGTTTTAAGTGTGGTAGACAACATTCCATCTGTTGTCTGCTCTTCGAGTGTAACGCCTAACGAAATAGCTGGAACCGTAACTCCAGTGGTCGTGATTTCAATTCCATCGAAAGGTGTAGTTTCAGAAACTAATACTGTTTTTCCTGTAGTTTCAACAGTTTCTGACGTAAGAGATTTTTCAGTTGTTACTAAATCTGATTTTTTCGAATCTCCCAGGGTAGTTATTTCTCCTATAGGCGAAACTGTCGTTCCTTCTTTGGAATATTTCACAGTCTGTGACTTGCTCTCTGATGGTGGTGTTGTGTCTCCAACTGACATGGTTGTGGGTTCTTGTTCTGTTACATCACTAGTTACACTTTCGGTGTTTAATTCTGTTGATATCGTTCCTTCAGCCGGAGTTCCAGTTTGTGGACGTTTTCTTGGGTCAGTGCCTCCAGCAAGAGTAGTTGTCTCTATTTCTGGTAAACGAGTTATCTTTTCTTCAGGCAACACGCTGGATAGTGTAGTTGTATCGACTGTCGATTCATAAGGAGGTAGTTTGGTGGTTCGCTCAATTGTTGTTAAAGTTACGTTCTCGGGGAGATATGTCACAGTATGATTATCGGGAGCTGAAAATAGTTTTGGTTATGTTTATTTTATATATTACATGAAAAATACAAGAAAAAGATAAGAGAGGAGAAATGTTGTGTAAGCAGATACCCAATTCACTAAATGGTGAGTAGGTTTTATGAGACGAATGATCGCTCAACGCAATCATATCAGATTTATTTCCCACAGAAATCACTACTCTTTCAGTGACTTCGTTTACCTATTTTTAACTACAAGCTTTTTTATCTTCAATACATAATTCTCCTCTCGCTCGTTAATACGACTATAAATACTTACGGCACTTGTAAATTACTGGGCAACACTCATCATCATTAATTACACTAGGCTGGCATCCGTCACCGGGTGTCTTACAAACTTGCAATATACAAATTAGTTCACCGGACGCGCAGTAGCACAGCTCACATGGATCCGAAGTTAATATAGTTTCACCGTCGAGATATAGCGTGTTGTTAACATAACAAACTAACGAAAAAATGTATTGCATTATTATATATTTTAAACTGCCTTCAAACAGTTAACTTACCTCCCGTAGTTGTTGTGCTTGGAAATATCGTTGTTATTTGCTCGGTACTGGTGGTTATAGGCTCAGAAGTTGTAAATTCAAGTGCGGTTTCGGTTGAACGGCTATAAGATTTAGTAGTTGTACCTTCTTCATCAAGCGCAGGAACGATTCTCTTAGTGCTTATTTCAATAGGCGATTCCGATGGCTGATCAATTTCTGACAGTGTAGTAAGCTCTGGAGCTTCAGTAAGAACTCCATCGTCCTCCGTCACGGTAGCTAATTCAAGTGAAGTACTTTTTTCTGGCTTCTCAGAAGTGGATTGGGATGTGCCTTCTACAATTTCCGTTGTTACTTTTTTGAATGATTCCGTTGAAGTTGGTTCAGATTGCTTTTCTTCACTTATATTAATTGTTCCAGCGATTTCACTTTTCGTATATGGTTCAGGGGTAGTACCGGATTCTGATTCTGTCTCTGTGGTAATATCTTGCAGGGACGTTTTAGTATAATCAGAAATTCCCGATGGTTTTGACGTGGTTAATTCGTCAGGCAATTTTTTAGTTGTTACATCTTCGTCGACGGTTCCTGGAGTAAAAGTTTTTTCCGAGGTGATTCCCAGAGTACTTGCGAGTTCGGTAACCCCTTCCGTTGGAGAAGTCGCAGTGTGTGGTACCTCAGAAGACGTAATCCTAGTATATGACACTCCTAGAGATAATTTAGGTTGGTCCGGTAAAGTTTCAGATGTAATAGACGCTGCTGTTGTTACTCCTAATGTCGATTTATCTTCCTGTTGTATAGTTGTGATATCAGCAATTGCGCCATCAACTGTTTTTGTTACAGACGTTACTCCTTCCGTTGATAGCATTGCCTTGTCAGTAGTGGTCAATAATTGTCCATCAGATGTCATTTCGGCAATTATAATTGCTTTGTCAGGTAAAACGGATGTTGTTGATTGTGGTTCTTCAATTTTAGTTCCAGTAACCAAGATAGATTCGGTAGTTTGTGAGATATCCGGTATGGATTTTGTGACTGATGAACTATCAGTTTCAAGTTTTTCAGAAGTTAAAATTTCTAAGGCACTCGTTGCCGTAAAAGGCTCGGTTTCTATTTTCGTAGTTTTCGTATCTTCCGATACGCCAGCGGTTGTTGGGGTATTTTCTGACGTCAAATCTGTTTTTCCGGGTGTACTACTGAACTCAGTTGTATTTGAAGAAGTTTCAAAGTCTTCTAATGGTGGTTCCGATACGTTTATTTTAATATCTACCCTTGAGATAGAAGTTGTGGTCTCATCAGAAAGGGACTCAGTTGTTAGTTCTACATCTGGTTTTATTGATGGTTTCAAAGTTGTAAACATTTCTGTACTCGATTTGGTTCCTAGACCATCTGTAGGACTTGATTCTGACGTTTGGGATGTATATCCTGTGGTTTCTTCACCTCCCGTTGTAACGTAAGGTACTTTATCCTTCTTTTCGGTGATAGCTGTAGTTACGTCTTGTTCTGGGAGTAGAGTGCTTAATGTTTCCTTTGATGAAGTTCTAGTAGTTACATCAGAAGGCACATCTGTAGACATTGAAAGTTCAGTTGAAGTTTCTCCATCGCTTTTGGTCTCTCCATATGGTATTCCTGTTGTAAAGCTTTCGACTTTTCCAGTCGAAACCGATCCCTCGTCTGGCTTAACTGTTATATATTTTGCTGGCACTGTAGGAATTTCTGGGACAAGAGTTACATCAACAGAGGAAGTTTCTGTTGTCTGTGAAACACCTGGTTGGCGTCTTTCGTCTATCGCTCCCAGATCAATACCAAACGGTGCTGTATCTTCACTAATTTTTGACGTTGTACCTATACTACTTTCTGATGAGAATGTATAATAAGGAAATTTCGTTGAAAGCTTTTCTGGCTCTTTCGTTTCACCGTCTTTACTTGGTAAAACAGGTCTAGTGGTTGGCTGAGGCTTTTCTGAACTAACTAGGGTACTGGTCTTATATTCTTCCTCTGGTATCTTAGTAGTTGTAGTTCTTTCTACTGATACGTCCGTAGCTCCTTCGGTTCTCGAAACGGAACTATCAGTAATTGTACTTGCTTCACTGGTAGACGTTTCTTGCTTGGTACTTCCTAGAACTTGATCGTGAACTTCAAGTATCGGAGGCTTCTTGGTAGAAAATTGAGTGGTTTGTAGGTTGAAAATTTCTGATTCAGTGTTCGATGTTGTCGTGAATGTTTGGTCAAAGCCAGTTATAGATATTGTTGTATCGGCTTTCGTTGGTTCACTCGTTGATGTGGGTGACGTAATAGGCTTTTCATCTTTGGAAGAATCTGTAATTTCTAATGGTCTGGACGTGCCTAGTAAAATGGTCGGTTTTTTAGTATCGGAAACACCAGTTGTAATTTCTTCGTCAACTTGACTACTAGATTTGGTTGTTTCTGCTATGGTCGATGGCGTGCTTGCGGTGGAAACCGTTTCTTTGGGGGTACTTTCGGTTTGCAAATATTTTGGGGTTGTTATTTCAGCGTCGGGGGCTGACGTGGTTTTAACCGCGTCGGATATATCGGTACTTTGTTTCGTTATTTCAGCGTCGGGGGCTGACGTGGTTTTAACCTCGTCGGATATATCTGTACTTTGTTTCGTTATTTCAGCGTCGGGGGCTGACGTGGTTTTAACCTCGTCGGATATATCTGTACTTTGTTTCGTTATTTCAGCGTCGGGGGCTGACGTGGTTTTAACCTCGTCCGATATATCTGTACTTTGTTTCGTTATTTCAGCGTCGGGGGCTGACGTGGTTTTAACCTCGTCGGATATATCTGTACTTTGTTTCGTTATTTCAGCGTCGGGGGCTGACGTGGTTTTAACCTCTTCAGATATATCTGTACTTTGTTTCGTTATATCCTGAGGCAAAATGGGACTTAAGGTAGTTCCCTCTTCTATAATCACAGGAGTCGAAGTGGTCGTTTTAAATTCAGTTACTGAAAGATCTCCAATAGTTGTCTCGGATGTATCTTGAGTAGGTTTTCTTTCGATTATTCCAGATGTAGTAAAGAGCCCCTCTGACTTAGAGACTGTTACGGTAGCTGATGGTTCTGGCTGTTCCGTAGTGGATGTTACACCTGGCATTTCTCCTGCAGTTGTCGAGGAAAATCCTATTTCCAACTCGGAAACCCCATGAATAGTAGTTGCTCTTTCTCCAGCAGAAACTGTGGAAGTCGAAACTTCTTCCGTAACTGATTTCGGTGTAGCCGTACTGACTGCTTTTTCCGTAGAACTAGCTTCAGTTTCCAAGTTGTCGCCGCTTGGAGTTTCAGATTCTCTACCAGGCAGTAATTTAGTGGATGGCTCAGTTTCACTTACTGAATATCCCTCTTCAGTCGTTGTTTTATGAGTGCTTATAGTTTGCATTGCTCCTGGTAAGCCAGTGGTAATAGGAATAGACTGTGACGTGGTTGTACTTTCATTAATATCTGGGATAATCGTTGCACCGTCGGTAGTGGTTGTTTTGGCTGTCGCACGTAACGTTACTCCTTCAGTTGTCGAGAAAATATCTATATCGGATTCGGAAACCGCACCACCAGTAGTTACTTTTTCAACTCCAGAAACGGTGGAAGTAGCTATTTCTTCCGTAACTGGTTTTAATGTAGCCGTACTGACTGCATCTGGTTCTAAAGAAGTCATTTCAGTATCCACGTTTATGCTTGATGTTGAAGAATCTGTTCCAGGCTGTAAGGTAGTGGATTGTTCAGTTGCACGCTCTGTAGATCCGTCTTCGGTCGTGGTTTTACGAGTGCTTACAGTTTCCATGGCTCCAGGAGGGCCTGATGTAATAAGGGTAGACTGTGGCGTAGTGACACTTTCAGTAATTTCTGGTATAGTCGTAGCGCCGTCGTCTGTTATACTTTTAAGGGTGCTTCCTATTCCCAATGTTACAGATTCAGAAGATTTCGTTACATCTGACGAAATTTCTAACGAAGGTCTTGTAGTTATATCAAATAACTTCTTGACTGCTTCAACCGTAGTGGTGATTGCTTCTGGGTGTTTGGTGGTGCTTGTTGCAACATCCTCTGGTACCGTGTATTCTGTTTCTTGTGACGAAACGTCAACGTATGATAATGTCGTCACTCCATCAATTCCAGAGGCTGGTTTAATGGTACTTTCATTCTCCGTTCTTGTTGTACTTTCTTGCGATACATCTGAAGAAGGTCTTGTTGTTATATGCAATACATCTTTGACTGTTTGAACCGTGGTTGTAATTTCCTCTTGCTGTTTAGTGGTACTTGTTGCAACAGCATCTGGTGAAGTGTATTCAGTTTCTTGTGACGAAACATCAATAGATGATGTAGTCGTCACTCCATCAATTCCTGAGGCTGTTTTGATGGTACTTTCATCTGTAGTTCCCGTTGTATTTTCTTGTAATGCCTGGATGGTACTTGTAACATTTTCTTCGGTAGGCTGTGGAGTTTCAGATGTTATTTCTCCTTTACCTGGTTGTGTCACCGTCTCTTCTGTCGTAATATATATTTTTTGGGTTGTTTCGCTTATTCCGCTATTTTCCGTTATTCCCTCTTTAATTTTTTCTGTTACAATGTCTTCAGTTGTAACTTTCACTTCATCAGTTCCACCATATGGCTTGGACGAAGCTGGAGTAGAGGAATCTATCTCAGGTTCGGAGGTACTTCCTACTTTGCCAGTTGTGCTAAATTCTCCAGTGATATCTGAAACATTTGTGCTTGTAAGGCCTTCTGTTGTAGTAACGTTAGTAGCTGCTTCTTCATATTTTGTTGTAGTTTCGGCTAATGGCGGCAGTACTGTAGGACTCGTGGTTTCTCCTTGTAATTCAGAAGGTTTTGTAAATGAAACTCCATACACCGGACCGGGTGATTTAGTTGATACTGTTGTTTCAGAGTCTGGCTCGCTAGTAATTTCATTTGGTATGGTCGTAGCTAAATCATCGACAAGGGTAACAGTCGATACCTGGACTGGCTGTACAGTTGTCTTGTTTACAGGTGTTTTAACTGAAATTAAAAATCTTGTAAATTTGACCTTATATAAATTAAAAGTATCTTCACCACATACCACACTCGAAGTAAGGACAACACTCTCCTGGAGTGTAAACAATACGACACTGAGATACGTCTTGAGCTGGTTTCTGGCACATTAATTCATCACAGTACACGACGCTGTTGGCACAAACGCAATTCACCATGCAGGGATCATTGGAAACAACGGACTGACCATTTGTGTAAACCCTGTCTTCGTAACGGCAGACACCTAATGAATTTTCAAGTTTAGATATAGCAAAAAGTTTGATTCAAAAACTCAAGGTAGCAATTTCTACCTTCGCCAGGAATTGCTCCTGGAAAGAACATTGGACCGATTGTCGTCCTTCTGCTTACAACGGCGGGAGTAGTTCGGAAAGTGGTAATTTCGCCTTGAGGTAGGGGTTTAAGACTAGAAGTTTGATTATATTTCTCATGATCAATATATGGTAATCGAGTCGTTGCTTCGGTAATGGTAGGGACTTTAGTTTCAGAATGATCCACTGTCGTCGTTTCTATTAAAGGACTAATTGTAGTTGGAATCTTCTCATCTAGGGTTGATCCGGATAAATTCGGTTCGGTTAGCTCAAGTGGATAATCGGTCGGTGGAGCGTTGGTCAGCTCCTCTGGTTCCGGTTCTTTTGTGGTTATCGTGGGCTTAAACGGCAGGAATGGTATCTCATCTTTACTTTGCTCTATTTTCATTTGGCTCGGAAATTCTGTAGCGTTGACGTACGTTGGTGATAAAGTAGTTTCAGCTGTAAAAAGATTATATGTTTATTTTATGGTAGCTTGATTCTAATCAAAGTGACAAAACAGGTTTGGTGATTTTATCATAATTCTCTAGCAGATGATAAATATCTTTTTTTTTCCTTCGCGATTATTTCGGGTCTTTTTTAAAGTATTCAAGATTATACTAACGGCATTCGTATCTTTCGGGACAACAATGTCCTTTTGGAGCAGGAACAGCTTCACAACCATCTTCAGGTGCTTTACATTCTCGTACAGCGCATACCACTTCGTTTCTCATACAGTAGCAGTGTTTACAAGGGTCTTTAGAAGTAACTGGGGCACCATCAGCATAAAGTTTGCCTTCGATCAGACATCCTTAAAATAGAAAAATAAAAAATCTTTTAGTTTCATTATGCTCTTTTTGATTTTAACTTCACCAAACGGAAATTAACAAAACAGAAGTATAGGTGCGTGAAAATCAAGGCTTTCTGGTATATCTTCGATCAAATGTTAGAGATTAGTGAGAAGGTTGGCATTTCAAACTGATTTTGGCATTATCGAACTATAATCCAATTAAAATATTTAAAATTTTAAAAAGATATGTTTGGAATAAAATACCACTTAATTTAAGATAAGATTTTCATAAATTTTTAAAGAAATATCAATCTTTAAATAAACAAAGGAGAAATTAAAAAAACTTATTCAGAGGTTCAAGAAAAACGTTATTTCAATTATACTGTGTAATTACTTTAAAGCTTATTTTAAAACTAGTAAGGATTTTAATTAAAATAAAATTTACTGCAGAAGTCATACTATACATTTTTTCAACAATAAAGATTTCCATACAACTATAGACTTCCTAAATTGAAAATAATTAATAATAATTTTGCCTTATCCATATAACCTTGAAAACGGTTAATAATTTACATCCCATTTTTTTCTTCAAATTGGCGTGCCTTTCATATAAATATATTTTTCACTTCTTTTGCATTGACATTGTTTGAAGAACAAAAGGGCAAATTGAAATTATTGTTTCTATGATTCACGGAATTTAAAACGCGAATTAAAGAAACCAGGTATTAATTGAAAATTTGTGACGGCGTCTTTCAAATTTCTATCCTGTACTTTTGGCTTTTCTCATTTCTGTAAGAAGCTAGTAATGGCAAAACTGCCGATGCAATGTTATGATTACATTTGGTGGCTTGCGTCTATGCTTGCGTATATTTGGCTTTTTAAATTTAATTTTTTTAGTTCTTCTATACAGTTGTCAAACTTCAGACCTTGAGTGAATTCAATTAATGTTTTAGGTATGTACATGGTATTGTTATTGAAAGGGTAGAGAGCTGAAAGGATACGATTGAAGATAACTAGCAAAACCACCTATGAACTAGAGATCTGAAGTTCGACCAGGACAACACCCCAACTAATCCCTATGACTGATGATCTAAGGAGTCCCTCAATCCTATTTCGGCTTACATTTGTAGATTTACACCCAAATGTGAAGGTACCCTAACACCACATTGGTCAGTACTTCGATTGAATCAGTTAAAAAGAGAAGAAATTAAAATAAATTGTCCTCACCTAAAGCGGCAGTTTCAGGAGTAACTCCAGGTGCAAAGGTGGTTGTAGCTTGAGCTGCAAAAAAATGGGTTAAACTTTTGTTTCGAGACTTAACAATAGACTTTAAAACCTACAGCAATTATATCTAGAGGGACAACAAGCTCCATTCTTGTAAACGGGCCTACAGCCAGGAACTTGCAATTCGCACTCTTGCATGGCACAAACAGTACTGTTGCGGACGCAATAGCACACATCACATGGCTTTTTTGGATCAGACGGGACTTGAGCACCTTCATGGTAATATTTTCCATCGAGAAAACATCCTAGAGATAAGCAATTCTCATTTGAATATTGTAAATAATTTGAAATGAAAATTATTGCACACTTCCATTTTATGTTATTAGGCCTACTATTTCGTCGAAATTTATTTTCATTTAGGACGACAATCCATGAAAATTAGTAAAAATATTTACAATAAATAATAAATCGTTAAAATTAATAACAAAATACTAATTTACTAATCACTACCTACATTTCCTGCTGTCATTTAGTATTAAACAAGCTAATTTTACCATCAAAATATACTTAACCTTGGGACGAAAGGAAAACTACAGGATGCATTATTTCTATCGATTATTACTTTTAAAAGTTATAATCATACAACGTTTTTCACAAGAAAAAAACGATAAAGCGTGTATAATATCGTGATGAAATCCCTTTAACGCATAAATTAATTTTATAAGACACGGATATGCACGCGAGAATAACGCGGCAATGAAGAATAAAACATATAACACGCCGATATCTTGTTATGTAAATTTAACTCCCCTTCACACCACTGCACTATCACGTATCAGGGAAATATAAAATTATTTCAGATAGAGTGAAAATCGACAATATTGTCATGTGGCCCAAAATCATAAGAAGAATAAGAAGGGAGATAGAAAAATGTTTGACCTCCTGAACCTCTATCAATAACACAATAGAATGGATTAGTGATTATTGATGTAGTGTTCCTTTCAACTAGTGTTACTTGTTAGTAAGACTTGTGCGATATAATAATTAATTTGTGAGAGTGTATCAACAGACGGGTGAAGCGTAAATAAACCGTTCATTAAAGGGAGGGTGAAGTAGAAAATCAAGTTATTTTTTATCGATTCTTCTACTAATTATAAGACGAGAATTTTGTTAACAAAAAGGCAGGGCGTTACGCGATTGGTCGGCAGTCCTTGTTTAAAATTATCCTTGAAACCTGAACCTAATTTGAATTTTAAATCATTCGGAAGTATTTCCTGAATGTTTCACTATGCAGACTGGTCTTATAATTAGTAGAAGAATCCATAAAAAATCACTTGATTTTCTTCTTCACCCTCCCTTTAAGAAACAAATCTGACAACATGTGGTAGAATGTCAGTCTGATTGATCATTGTTAAAAATTTTAATTTTGAAGAACTATTGAAGCTCAACGTATAATAAAATATTTCAGTCATCATCATAAATGTTGGAAAATAATTTTCCTAGGATTAGTCACAGGGGATTATAGACTTAATAAAGAAATATATAGAATTATGTAGTGAAATAGTACTCAATCACTAAATATGATATATAAATTGCATGATCAGCTATCGAATACTCAATTACATTGCACTGGTCAAAATATTTTTACACGGTTTATGGTTCATGTAATTTTAAATTTTTACTTGGAATTATTTTGCCTTTTCCGGATAAAAAGCGTATACCTCATCTATGTCAGAACTGCCATACCCGCGGGGGTGGTCGATTATGTAAGCCCGTTGCGTACACGCATACAGACAGAATCAAATATCCTTCTCAAGGTTGGCCACTGATCTAGCATTCGAAAGCAATAGGTATTCTATTAGAAAAATCGTGTTTGGCATAGTTTTTTCTCGTGATGTTTCAGCGTGCTTTGGCGCCTTGTTAACTGACGGATGGTCAAAGCGTAAAAGGAAACGGAGGGTAAGGGAAAATCTCGGTAACACGACTGCTTGCCAAACCGAAAAATCATCTTTTCTCTCGAAGCAGGAAATTATCGTCTCGCAGAAAGCTGACTTTTACCGATACGATGCGAAATTAGCCATGCAGAACTTTCAACTTTTACTTTTATCCACGCGAATTTTCCCGAATTATTTTAAAACGTGTGTCAGGTTTAAAGAAAAACTCGTGGGTAACTTTTTTGGCATGCTCAGTATGACTCGCCGTTGTCCAACAGCTGCTTTTAAGGAGCAAGGACAAATATTTCAATAACTGTGGTTTCCATTTGAACGGTTTGGATTTGCTCAAAATACTCCTTAATTACGCTTGAAAATTTATGCCGATTATGCATATTATATCTTGTGATCTTGGACTTTTTTTAACGTTCTGAAAGCCTTATCTTCGTGAAATGTGTTTAGGCCTAAATGAGAATATTGTGTATATTAAAAAAGTAGGGACCTGAGCAAATGAACACTTTCACTTCAGAAACAAAACAGACTCTTTTACCTTAAATGGTACGTAACATAACAAGTATGGTTTTTAAAATAACCTCAAATCTCTTCCAGTAAGTTTGTACCGATGTTATGGATAGGGATATTGCTCTGGGACATGATGGGCACGTTATTGCATAACTCCTCGGTCTAACTCCACACCAGGGAGCACTTCTGTGAAGGTTTCAAGAGTGAATCTTTATTTACTCTGAAACACATCTCCTTTAAATAATTTCCTTGGGAGCCCCATTAACCGAATATAATCTTGACTAAATGCTCGCAATTCCTTATACATCTAATTCCTATACTTAAAAAGTACATTTAAAGTAACAGGCGGCTCCATAATCACCCCTAGCATGCTGGCTAATCTTCTGGACACGAATTTTACCTTGCCAAAGGCAGGAACCAATCAGACCTAATGCACTAGGTCCCATTGGTTCCTGCCTTTGGTTTAACTAGCCTTTGCCAATATTAACCAACGTGTAGCAGAAAAGGCAGACTTTCAGGGACATCAACGGTGCCGCCCTTTGCTTTAAGTATCTGAAATTGCAGTAGTTACATAATATATGTAATAAAGATGCATATGCATATTTTAAGTAGAGCTCGGCATTAACTATCAATTATCCACTTTATTTTATCTTTATCCATACCCGAAAATTATCCACAGAACTTACGTGTTAAATCGTATTATAATCCACAAATTTGTTCATGAATAATCGGTTATCCACCAATTTGTGGATAATTGATCGAAAATGCCGAGTTCTAATTTTAAGAAATCCAAGTTTTGGTTTCACTGTTTCTAACCAAAAGTATAACCTCAATCAGAGTTAAAAAAATTTCTAAAAAGACTACAAACCTTAAAAATAAATTAACATAACCCCATTTTTCTCTTCAATAAAAAGAAACTGTGAGAACCTTATTATGTTTCCTCATAAATATCGCGTGTTTCTACAGATAAAATGCAAGTACTCGGGATAGATTTAATATTAGGAAGGGCCACAACAGGTGCCCGAGATTGGAATATTGAAAAGGGAAACCGTCATTTTCATACATATATCCTCAACCGTTAAATGTAAAAGACAACGATGAATCACCGCCGGGAGTGGCCTCTTAAGTGTTTCGATGTGTGTTTGTAGAATTCAACTCTCCAGACGTTCACTTTACAATTTGGACACGAAACATTCTGGGCGACTTTCTCCGAAAATGTTAAAATATCAACCAAAAAAAAATGCGTTTGACCTTGGACATTTCCGGTAAGTTTTAGGTAAAACTTTAATCGGTCACGCACGAGGTACTATGCGTACTTGATCACTTTCCCCCTAAATTAAATACCTTAAAATTATATTCGTCTTGCATAACAGTCAAGTATCATAAGGCGTGGAATAATTCTGTTATGACGCCTGAAAGGACAATTATTTCTACACATAGGCTGTTGCTATTCTTAATCAATTCATAAGAAGTGGTATTGTTCATAAAAATATCAATTCACAAAACTCGGAGCTCGGCATTTTCGATCAATTATCCACAAATTGGTGGATAACCGATTATTTATAAACAAATTTGTGGATTATAATACGATTTAACATGTAAGTTCTGTGGATATTTTTCGGGTATGGATAAAGATAAAATAAAGTGGATAATTGATAGAAAATGCCGAGCTCTACACAAAACCACCTATTTATGTAAAACTCATAGATAAATGCGTGAATTATATTGAATGCATTATCGGAAACACCGTGTATTTTTAGTACCAAATTCTTTTGCAAGATTATAGGTCTGTAGATTTTAGAACATTAAAATTTTGAACATGTAAGAAATCAAAACTGAGTGGCACATTTTGGTTCTTTTCCTAACACAAAACTGGGCTTTTTCCGAACGATAATTTTAACTAGTATACATACGTGCAAATCACGTCCTACACTAAATTCAATGCAGAATAGTCGCACCACGTGTTTCAATATGGCAAAAACTCCCTCCTACGCTAATTAGGTTTTCAGAGAAAGTTTAACTTCCGTTAGCCGTTACAACGCGTTAAAATAACGTACTTGTAGGATAAAAGGGCCTAAATGCTTTTTAAAGTCTTACATAAAGGCGAGGTGAAAGGTGCAATAAATTTCATCAATAGCTTTTCACTGAATTTTCGAATCGTTGTTTCGAAGTTAAATGAGAAAATTTATATCCACTCACCTTCTTCGTGCTCAATCGGAGGCGGCGTCGTTACTGGTTCTGAAAAGTAGAAAAAAGCCACGCATTTACAATTTATGTTTATCCAAAAGATGAGGGCATTATTTCAGCTTATTTAACAAATTACTAAAGCTTAGTAATTTGTCGAACAAAGTGGACTAAAACAGGTCAGAACTTTCTTTAATCCTTATAAAGCAGTAACCAAAGCTTTAATAAAACTAAACCAAGTAAAGGTTTAACTGACACCTTTTAGTCAATAAATGACAGTAATTTTCATTTAAAATGATTATTAAGTGAGAAATTTGTAAACAACCTGGAGAAAAATATAACACTAATAATAAGAGCGCACTGAGTTATGTGCTTTTGAAAGTTTCGTTAAAGGGAGATTGAAGTGGAAGTTTGAAATTTCATGGATAGTTTTAAAAACGTACCTCTGAACAATCGCAAATTACGATGACTTTTTATTAACAAAATTCTCGTAGCAAGCTACTTGTCGAATGAAATTTATCGCAAGATTTGATAAAAATAGCGTGCGATGTGACAATCGTGGCGCGTGACAGAGCGGTCCTCGATAATTTTGTTAACAAAAAGGCAGTGCGTTATGCGATTGGTGGGAGAGGCTTATTTCAAATTATTCTTCAAATGTGAATCTAATTTTAATTTTAAAATCATTCGTAGGTATTTCCGGAATGCTTCATTACACAGACTGGTCTTATAATTAGAAGAAAAATAACTTGATTTTCCACTTCATGCTCTCTTTAAATGTCTGTCAAAATAGATTTATACAGAAGTTTCGTATTCTTTACTTTGGTGAAGAATGTTAAGTTATTACGTAGTCGTGTAGTTAATTTATAATAGTATCTATTTCTGAACTAATATTAAGGGGTTTCTAATTATATTATAATATTAATTTAATTTTGACTTATGTACATCAATTTTCATCAAAAATGAAGATCCAAAAAATCTTATAATTAATGCTTACCATCAGGACACCATATCTTCGGACAGCATTCGCCTTCTTCCTTTTCTATGACGCAGTCATCGGAAGTAGGAGGCTTGAGGAACGAACACACTCTCAAGTAACACATTAGCATGCTGTTGACGCACGTACAGTTCAAGCAAGGCTCGTTCGTCTCGATCTGCTCACCGTTCTGGTAGTGTCTCAACATGTAGTAACATCCTAATGTTATAGTATAGTGTTAAAATCGTTTTAGTTTGATATTTAGGCCATTTTTAAAACTAACCTCTATCCCTAGGAGAGCGTAAATATGGATGATACGGTTTATGACCAGGCTTGTATTGTGAAGGATGATCAGCAGAAAAATGACCACGGGGAGAGTGACCACCTTTCGTGTGGACGTGGTGACCATGATCCGCTACAGGAGCTGTAAAAGAAAAAATAACGTTTTTAAAACCAGACCACTCACTAATAAATACATTGAAAACTACAGTGCATCTATTGCATGGTAAAGATAAAATACAGTGAATGGCAGAGTAAATATATATCTTTGACAAGTTTCACTGTATTATCATCTTGCTATTGAAAAAACTACAGCTGTCTTATGAAATAAAGTCAAAGAAAAATGCGCAGGATTAAGGAATTAGTGATGATACTAGCAATAGCAAATTCTAGTCCCTTTTTCAATTGAATGAATGAACTGTTAGATGAGTCAAGGAACAATTTAGAATAGAAAACGCAGACGCTTCCCCGAGACGAAAAAACGTTCCGCCTCGGAAAAATGCAATGTGTTATGATTTGCAAACGAAACGAATAGACAGACAAATTGGAGTCTTTTTATCATCCAGTATCAAGTTTTCATAATATGAATAGCTTGAAAAGTGAAATTTGCTTAAAAAAGGCTGATCAAAGAAAGTTAAAACATTTCTAAATAAAGATGTACATTTCACCACATTCAATTGTGATTTTCAATATTGTGAAATATTAGTTCAAATTATCATAATATGGCAGTGAGAAAAAGCTTTCATGGGTTTGGCCGCCAAAGACCAGTTTACTACTAAATATATCTTAAAATAGGGCTGTATAAATATGTCAATTATGGGTAACTTCTATTGCGTTTCAACCGATATAACTGACATTTTTAAGGTACTGTTAATGAAGAGCATTTGAACTCGTGTGTTCTGCTTACATAATTTGTTCTTATCAAAATAAAGTCAAGCTACCCTTGACCCATAATTGACGCTCTTCAAAATCGACTTTGAACAAATAAAACGATTTTTATAACAAAGCAGCGTTCCATTAAAAAGCAATAAACTTATTCAAAACAAAGTTTCCGTTTAAAAAAAAATATCATTCGTTTAAATTATACATTCAAGGATTCGACGAAAAATTAAGCGAGACCAGACTTTAAATACTAGAATATTTGCTTTTAATGCTATTCAAATTTCTCATAATGATCCTAGCTGAAGCACGCTCTAAGGTTAAACATATTGAATTTGCAAAAGAGTTAAATTGGTAAAACGGAGAAAATTTTAGAAACCTTGGCTTGATTTTTTTTGGGTCGTCGATAGTTCAACTTATAGATAATGTAGTATTTTTACTCTTCGCAATTTTTTCTCACCCGACGCCCAAGGTTACAATTGTAGGACCATCTTCTTTTGTAAAAAGGGATAATGAAACTCTAAAAAGAAATGATCAGTCTGGAATTTTTTGTTTTATCATTCGAAAGAGCGTATAATGAAACGAATATTTCAAATGAAAACCATGTGTCAATTATAGATGGTACGAGCACCTTCTACGCGTTAGACCTCTCTGCCTAGCAGATCATGACGTAATATAAGCATGGAACGATAACAGGAAAAGTCGAAACTCACGCATGCCCAGTAGAGCTCTATTTGTTGTAAGAGAAGTTTGGTATAGGCTCTGTCCCTACATAACACACTGTACACCCCATTAATATTCAGTTATTAATAATAATAATAATTTTCAATTATTTTCTTATTTCTATTTTTCGAAAACGTGTTCTTGTTTATGTATTAAATGTTTGAATACATATTTGAAAATTACCATATTATTTGTCAGACTTCTTCAAATTGAATTGATTGTAATATTGTACATTTGTGCTTGATAATATTTTACTCCAGAATTCTCAGATACGTTCATTATACCTTTATAATTTTATCTAATAGATGGGCTACATATATTTGGGTGAAAACGAAAAAGCCTTCTCTGGTAGTGACGCCTTTTTCGAGGGTCAACGCAACGATGCTCTTTGGGCTATTAGGGTCACGCAGACGTGTAAGGCCTTAATTAATTAAACATGTGTTTAACATTTTGGGGTCAGAACATTTACGATGGTTTTTATACTTTCACGAGTTTCTCTCTTTAATGGCTTTGGCGGTGCGTGATGATATTATGGGCTGTATATTTCAAGTGAATGTCGATTTTTTTATTAATACCGTTTTACCTCTAAATTTCAAATTTCAATGGGTTAAATACTTTCCACATCTATGCGATAGATGGCACCTTGATCTTTAAACACCGTAATGAAACTTTAAATGTAAGAAAACGGGTTTTTCTTCGTACAAATGTACTTCACTAACAAAAACGATACATGCAGAATATTGCTGGCTTTAAGATTTACTTTTCAAATTTAGCCTACGAATTTGGCCTCTGTGTAGCTGATGACTACAGACTGTTAGGGTTTTGCAAACTTCCTCTGTGGCCTAGTGCTTCACAGAGAAATCTAAAGCGTAGTCTGCAGTAAGAAAGCTTAATTGCTCGTATCGACATTAATGTTGTAGAGAGATATTTGAATTCGCAATTAATTCTTTAGTATTTTGTACACACTTTCTATTAGAATAGGAAAATTCATTTTTTATTATAAATATAAATCTTCATACCGTTGGTCAAACACAATAGGTAAACGTACTGCTTTTTGCTTACAAACTAATTCTTCCCAAAAAGTTAAAGAAGAGACTCTTTTCTGGCTGTTTACGACTATCGGTGTATTAAAGTTTAGACCCCGTCATTTAATGCGAAATTTTATTTAAAAAATTGGATAAAAATGTTTTTGACATAAGGGTACTCTGATTAATATCTCCTACCCGTCATTTAAGCATGGAATCACGTATTTTATGATGTTTAGTTGACGAGAATAACTGACAACATTTTCTAAGATAAGAAACGTTGCGTGAATCCCCTATGGAATTTGTTGATATTTATCGACCCTAAGAGAACAGTAAATTCAAACCCGCATTCTTATAAGCAATTAGCTAGTGCAACTCTATAATATTTATATGTCAATTTTTTGTTAGTTTTCCTTGCTATTTGAATATTAACATAATCTCGTCATATTATCCATAAGTCAATGGATTCGAAGCGTATTTGCTACGAACAATAAAGTGTAGAAGGTTTGACTCACAGAGGCGTCAATCGGTGATGGATTAACCAGAAGCAGAAAATAATTGCCAACTGCTATCTCTATCTCTACTCTAGCGGCGAATAATATCACAGTAGGCTATGCATCTATTCCGATTCTGTGTGCCAGAAAAACTTCAGAACGAAAACAGAGCAGGATTTTTTTTAATTTTGTCTCAAACGGACAAGCCACAATGGCAGACCAATACTGTTACATTGTTGCTTTATGCTATTTTTAGTAATGATAAAAGTGGTTTAAAACCTTTTTTTTTACGTAACTCGTAACGTCTGCAATTTTGTTTTTTACTGATTGCAATTAAAACGGTATTCCGGCACTTCTCTAAAACTTTGAATTAAGAAAACAAACAGACGCATAATAAACTGACTGTCTCGAAAATATTTTAAATGCCATAACAGGGAATTTTGGTAAAATTATTTTAATTTTATTTCAGGAGTTTAAGGAAGAAATGTTAAGATATGAATATTTCGTCGCGTCTAGAGTCTTGGGACTTTTGTGAGTGGGGGGTCCGACTTAAAATCATTAATTAGCTAAGAAAATGCATATTTTAAGACGGAACTACCAGGTAAACGATTAAAATATTTCATTCACGTGCTGTCTTTTAAAGTCTAGATCATATTTTAACATAATTAGATCCCGTCTAGTTTATGATATAAAATTTTAGAAATTGAAAATGAAATAAAGGTTCGTTTTATCATAAAGATTTTCTATTAAATTAATAATTGAAACTCCGGTGGTTTTTTGGGTAAAAACTATTATCAGGGATAGATTTAATTTTAGAAGTAGGAATGGAGAACGGTTAGTTTTTAATTCAGTCCGACGTAACGAAAAGTTTTAATTATCTTATTGGCTCACTTAAACTAGGTTTTGCTGACGTTGCTGACGGAGACGGCGAAAAATACGTAATTCCTTTTTACCTCTGGCGCTATGACCCGCCTCTTCTTTCATACCTTTCCGTCCCGTGGAAGGGGGTCCGGGACTTTGACGTGCGCCCAGATTGCTCTGTTCTCCATTCCTACTTCTAAAATTAAATCTATCCCTGCTATTAACACACTATGCAATAAAAGAAATACTAAAAAATGCGAGATATCTGGTTATAATTTAAAAAGTTATCTGTATGAAATGCTCGCAATTACTGTCATATTAGTGTTAATCAATAAATGAATTCTGCGCCTTTAATAAATTAACATTCAAACCAGTAGCGAGCACTAGCGTTAAAAAATACGCTGTTTGCTGAACGAAATAATCAAACAAACTTTAAATTGTCAAGACTAGATATTTCGTGTATATAACAACTGGTTCTTTAAAAAAAAATTTGAAGCTTAATAATCCGTAATTAAAAACATGTAAAAATACAGGAATCTCTTCATTATCAGCGATTAAAGGGTTGTCAACGCCTTAAGAGTAATGGCCGCGGGAAAGAAATTAAATGAAACTAAGGGGAAAGGCGAGATTCGAGAATAGAAATGGAAAAGGAAAAAAGCGCGTATACAACAATTGGTTTAATCTGCAAGGCGTGATGATGTGCGAGCAGTTGAAAGTGTTGTTCTTAGAAAGAAAGAGTTGAAATCTTTTAAACGGTTAAATAATTTGAAAGGGTTTACAACGAATGCTATTTCAAGTGCTTTCTTTAAGATTTCAGACGAGAATGAAAAAGGGCAGTTAATAATTTTTGGACGGAGAATACGTTAAAAACCGGACAGAATATTTAATTTTGGAGTGAGTGTATCGTATCTGCAGAAAACACATTTCAGCAATTTAGAATATCATGTTTACAATTCCTGCCCAATGTAATTCAGTGATGATTCAACAAGAATGCTTCGAGTTCAAAAATTAGGCAAAGTTTTTAGCTAATATTTCATGCAAATTGATGACAATGAAGATGCTTTAAACTCTAGCAGCTTTCACCGCAACTTTTAGATCATGATAAATTTTGAAAGCCTCGATTTCCAATTGCAAGAACATCCACTTTATTCTTAATGTAACAGTGTACAAGTAGTTGGAATAAAGGGTTGAAATTCGAATAGCGTACAGTATGCTATAATTATCAAAAAATGCCTTTTATATTTTATTTGAAGTAAAAATACTGTCTATGCAAATACATCTGCATTAGGTAACTCATTTTGGTCGAGGACATTGGGAGCTATTTTTCGTAAGCTTGAAAGATGAAGAAATGTTGGCTTCTGGAGATACGTAGCATTGGCGGTAATGAAAGCTAGTTGTGGGTGGAATGGCCCCAGAAGAAGCTAGATAATTGAAAAGTCTCACGAGATGTACGGACTACAGGTACGTAAGAATAAGTGAAACCTGCTGCTCATTGCCAACACCTTTAGTCTACATCCGTGAGCCGGGATTCAACTCGATATATATTATTTCTCGCTTTTCCCGTTGAGATCGTTTCTCACTTTTATGAGTTCCCCGCCGAAAGAGACGAGCGAAGATGAGAGAGATCAGACATATACGCTTCAAAAACTGCCAGATCCCATAGGCTGATGACCTCCGAGAAACCCGGCGGAATCTGATTATTTGTTATTTCACTTTTTTCTTTCCAAAATTCATTTCGTATAAAATTTTTGGGTTTCCCAAAAAAAGCTCGCGTCATATTTTTATTTCTTAATGGAATTTCAATGATTTTTCTTTATGACTTTCGAATTAATAAATGTAAATATATGATTTAGACAGACATTTGTTGGTTTTAATTTTAAGTTGAATGCACGAATACGCGCTGAAACAAAATTGTGCATAATTCTGTAACTACGAAGTTTTTGTTAATAATTTTTGCACAATAAGATTTAATTTGACTTGATATACCTTAAAAGTCAAGTGTATTTTTTGTTTAAAACATTCGGTGATAGAAAAATAATAGTTAAATTTCAATCTACTCGATGCGCAAACCATGTCAAAATAAGTAGAGGTGGTAACAACGTCTATATGCTCTGCATCATACCTGATAACCGTGGTGCTTTGTCAATATGCTCAATTCCTAAATTGGATACGGGAGTTAAGATTTGTTTTATAATTCTCTGATTCAGCTTCCATTCACTGTTATTTACAGAAGATGAAATAGATCCCGGGTAGGAGTAAACAATTCTAATCTTTATTTAAGTAAGATTAATTTCCAGACACGCTAAGTTTTGTGTTCAAGAGAGGCGTAGTTAATTCTCACCGTCAGATAAAATTTTCCATATTACCCTTTCTGACTGTTTATGAAAATTGAGGTGACGGATTTATAATTAGATTATGTTTTCCGTAATTGTCGTCTTTAATTAAGTCTATTCATTATGTATTATTAAATTCAGTCATAGATATTTCAGCTTGATTTGGCTCGCGAGTTATTGAACCCTGTAAATATCCCGTGATGCGGGTTTTACTTAACAGTTTTTGGCTATTAGGACATTCTTAACCGCCCCATCTTCTCGCTATGCTGTAATAACAATAATAAAAAACGGCCAATCTCCTAGCATGCTATACCAAAAAACCCTACAATGCCGACCCCTTCAACTGAGGATTACGTTGATATCACTGCACGGCAAATGCTTTTCTAATGGGTAATGGCGCCTTTTTTTTCTCCTCGTGTCTCCGCCCCCACGTGCATTAAGAAAACTTAAGCCCGAAGAAGTATACGGTATTTCTAACGAGAGATATCAAACGTTTTAACAACTTCTGGTCGCATCATTATACTTATACCTGGAAGGCTTACTATTTTTCATCGCAACAATCGTTTGCCCGAGTTGACTCCCGATATTTTTCGAAACTATCCGGCGCCATCAGAGGACGCCTAGGGTGATGATACTCCAGTTCTTCCTCTACGAGTCCCCATTTTATGAAAAAATTATACTAAATAGCGAGCACACATCGACCTCGAGGAGGACGTGTTAAATTGATGGAATTTATAATTATTTATGCGTCTATGAAATGAAAATCAGAAAATGTCTCACTTCTTTGAGGGTAATTTTTAGGGCATATAATCTTGCTTTCGTTTTAATTATATACTGCACTTAAACTGTCGTATTTTTTGAACTGTCAAATTAGTATTATCGTTTATCATTGGTAAAAATATTTTGACACACTATAATAATCTATTAAATTTTATGCTAATTCGATCACATTCACACCTTGGTGGATAATTAAGCTAGCCAATGCTTAGATTCGTTTAACGGTTGCTAACGTAGATAAATAATTATAGTCAGATTTCTTGTATTAAAATAAGACCCTTTCCTTAACAAACAAATGTTAAAATACTTTAATTAATTTTTGTTGTATAAAACATATATGAAGAGAAAGTAAAAAAGGAAAAAACTGAAATGCATCTCTATTTCTTTAAAGCGGAAAAGTAGTTCCAGTTAAAAGAAACTTCTTTCCAATAAGCCTTAATAATCTCAGATTTATGAGGTCGAACGGAATCATTGGTAAACAAACATACCTGAATGTCATGCTATACTTAAACATTGTAAATAGACACATTCAAAATTTGTAACAATTAGTTAACCATGCCATACAACAATTTTTTTAACGTATTATGTTTAACATTTAAATATCTCTATTTTACTGGTAAATTACAATTTATTATAGAGTTTGCGAACTTCTACATCTCTTTATAGTGTAAATTTTTTTTGCATTCTTAAAAAAAAAATCTTTGAAAACCGGATCGTTAAACTTGATCATTATAAAAATGTCCGATTTTATTCCTGTAAACAATATTTAAGGGCTTAGAATTTTTCCATGCAAGTTGTTACAAAGTTAAAAAAAATTCAGGGATGCCAATGTACGATATTTAGATAAATTTGACAAGTTATGTTTACAAAACAGTCAGTAATAGTTAAGTAGTAGGTTGGACCCCAGAGAGGCCGCTGACCCTGGATGGACACTTTCATTAAAAAAATTATTTTGTTTTTGAGTTGAAATAAAAAAGAAAAACAAGCAGGTAAATTTATTAAACCTAGTTACTTAAAAGAACAATTTCAAATAATACCATTTCTATTAAAGCGGTGAAACAGTTTTTGCAATTAACATTTTGTTGATAAGTACAAAAACGTGGAATCACTAAATGTTTCCATATATATAGAAAAAGATGATGGCCAATTGACAGGCGCCTATTTCAAATTCCAATTTTCAATGATTGAAAAGCGTAAAGGGGAGCCGTATTAAAAACCGGATAAGAACATCATAAATGCAAAAACTTCTTTTTTAATAAAGACTGTCAGCCTCGAAACCATATATTATTCATACGAATTTTTACATTCTTGATTTAGATCCCCTTTTGAAAGCAGAAAACGTACAGGTGATGGAAAAAAATCAGGCCTAAAAATAACATTATGTTCTATTAATTCTTATTAATAATAGCTGAAGAAAATATAGTTAATTCATGAATTCATTCATATTACTGCGAGTATGGAGATATAAACATTTCAAACCCATCCTTGCAAACTTCACGACTATGATACTAGCATATATAGGATGTCCTGCAAGAGTTTTATAATTTTTAAAAACTAACAATTTCCAGGAATAAATACCACGTATTAAAATCTGTGTTTTAATAAAATTTATCGATACGATGTATGCCATGACAATACCAGAGATTGAAGCTATTTCGCCTAAATTTTGACTATATGAACGAAATTTCTTTATATGAATGACACCAGGGTAAAACACAGGTTCAATCACAAGGTTTATTGTTTGATCTAGTTATTATTGTTAAGTATTAAAATGGTACCACTTCAGTTGACTGTTCATTCAAAGCCACAATGCTAACGGGGAATGTGGTCATCGTAATGATAAATTTAGTAAAGAACTGATGACTTAACTTATATGATAAAAACACGTTTACCTCTGTATTATATTTCAAAACTTCAACATGAGTAACTGACATTTAGTTTGAAGTGAATGCCCTTGAATCAATGACTATGATGATATAAAGATTATTTTCAATCCAGCAAGAAGATCCTACGCTTTAGGAAATTCTGACGTTTCTAACAAAACATCGTAATATATCGCATTGCATCCAACTATACAAATTAAACTTCTTTACAATCATCCGAGAAGAGGAGCGATTTCAAGCCCAAAACAGTTCTTTCTTAAGTTGTCCGAAAGCGTAAAATTACTAACAACGTCAAGTAGCTCGCTTGAGTGCGCGTCGAAAAGAAAAAGACGGAAATCAGTCATCACACACATACATAATGCGCGGTGTTCGCTAGTTGACCTTAGGGGCTTAAACCAAAGACATCTTTAAAACGTTAAAAAACATCGGAAGAAATGGGGAGAGGGAAAACTAAATAACATAGCATCGCGTGCTCAACACAAAAAGAAAGTTCAGGCTGAAAATAACCACTAGTTCCCTTATCCCACGGTCGCTAGTTTGTAACTAATTCCATATTTCGAGCTGAACCTTTGTCTTTCTTCAAATATTTTCCTTGGCCATTCCCGGACCGGGTCCTTCCGGGTTGATTCAACCTTGCTCGTCAATAATCACTTTTATTACGTAAAAAATATCGTTATTTGATGATTTCAGCGCCTGTATGTGGCCTTTTTCGCGTTACCCGCTTTATCTTCGCTATTGGTAGGGTGCGACCTTACCAGCTACCCTCGGGCGCTGAAAGATAGCGCTTTTATTTTGGTAATTTAGCCCTCAATACGAGTTCCTCCAAACGCCAATATCATATGAAGCAAATTTTAATCGAAACAGAGTTAAATCAGAAAATAATGTATTTTTCTCGAACTATGCCGCGAGGCTTGGAGATGATGTTTCAGTTGCTTTAGTACAGTGATTACAAGAGGGAAAATAAAAGATTAAGTTTCTTAGTTTGTTTTCGTCATGTGACAGTTCTGTTTCCTTATTCGCGGCCACGAGATATTTTAATTTGAAGGTTAAACAATAGTGACGGGGTTTTTATACCATCCTTATTAGAATTTATCATACCGGGGTGACCGAAATGAAGAAACGCGCCATGATATTCCTCAGGGTATTTCCCAGCTTGACCATGAACTTGAATTGTTTTAATCTTCTTAGTAACTTTTCTGATGTTCATTTGCTAGTCTTGCAATTTATTAAACTGAGTTTCAACAGTATAAAATATTTTTTTTATATTATAGTTCATTTTATGTTCACTAGCTTTTGATTGGTTAGGTTTCAAGAGGCTTGTTAAGCCCTACATGTAATTTCTCTGCACTATTTTGCATGTACATGATGAATCACCATTGCAAAATAAAACGTGATTTTAACCACCCCTTTATGGTTCAATTATGTAAGTCAATATATCTCAGGCTTCAATTATCTATTTCAACATAAGTTCATAAGATCTGTTCCGTAAGTTTGTCTTTGGTAACTAGAACTCGGCATTTTCGATCAATTATCCACAAATTGGTGGATAACCGATTATTCATAAACAAATTTGTGGATTATAATACGATTTAACACGTAAGTTCTGTGGATAATTTTCGGGTATGGATAAAGATAAAATAAAGTGGATAATTGATAGATAATGCCGAGCTCTATTGGTAACTGAGAGCTAATCATTAAATGACGTAGGTGAAACGTCATATATTCTCGTAAAGCGACGCCTGTTGAGGCGTTGTCAAAGGCTTAGTACAGGCTAAATAGTAAGATGAACTGCACAACCGAGTGTAGTCAATTCTCGCGTCGTTCTCGAACAAGCTCTCAGTAAGTCTCTTGCAAACTTAAGGAACATATCTTATAAACTTATGATATCAATAAGTGTTCAGACTGACAGGTTTGTTTCGTTCCTCTATTACAAACGGCCTTATTGGTTTTGAATTTCAATATGCCGCCATATTTTAAAATGGCAGCCAAAATTTTTTTAAAATGTTACGGGCAAGGACGAGTCTCTTTGATTCTTTTGCGCTTATTTTATGTATTTAATCAAAAAAAGATGAATAAGAACACTGCCAGGACTTTGGCTTCTGCGATTTCTGTCTTCCGTAAAAGTAATAGAAATCGGCACGCACGTGACAATATGTAAGGCATTCCGTTGGTTTTAGCTTGAAGCAATGGAAGGAAAAAAATGTTAATCCCGTTCACCAGGCGGAAGTGTTTAAAATAAAAATATTGAGTGGGCTTGGAAATATTTCGAAAGGGATAACGGCTAAAGATGGCCGTGAAAATCTTTATACTGTATGCGAGAGAGAGGACTGGTTTAGCGAGCTTAAACATGATTGAAAACTCGTTATAGCGAAATCGGGAGGGCGTTTTGTTTCTCGCGAGGCATTATGAACGGTTAGATAACCGACCAAATAAACAAAATTGTCGGAAGTGAAACGGAAGATTACGAAATAACTGTGACACCAGTTGTGTCACGTAATATTTACAGTAGAACGTAGGTCAAACAAACACGTGGTTTTAGGTTTAACTACCGTTATAAATACCTCGGATTAGATTTAAATGGCAAATATTTTAAATATTCGAAATGAAAGAAACGGAATGGAAGTCGAGCTGCGCAGCTTAGAGATGAGTTACTCTAAACAATGTATAAGCCCAAAGGTGGGTTTTTTCAAATATTGAGAATTTGATTTTAAAATTCTAAACCCTATGGATGGGTAACATTTAAAATATTGCGGTTGCACCTGAGCCAATTTGTACTGCACTCATCTTTCCTTTTAAAGTACTAACACATTGACTTAGACTATCAAATTTCCTTGCATCAAGGCTACCACACCAATGTTTTTTCTCGCGTCACTAGTCCACGCGACTATAATCAAAGACAATTCCCAGAAATTGGTTCAATATCAAATAGCTTGAAGCGTATTATGGTAACATATATTGCTTAGTTATGAATCGTGAAATTGTAGATTAATCCTAATATCCGGTTAATACTTAAATAAACCGCAAAAACGAGGATCTTCAAGTTTGGATAAAATCGAAACCACAACATCAATCAAAAAATTATGTAATTGGTAGGAGCGCGAGCGATATGAATCGGTCTATCGAGCAATTTCAATGGTTCCCTTTCAGTTCGATGACTTTGAATATTTTCCGTGAAATTCCGGTTTTTATTCGCTTTCCTCGCATTCACAATTTTTGAGATTATATTGCTTTTCCGACTCGGGTACTACCTATTTACAAAGGGGTTATGGAAGCGCTATTAAAAACGTTACGTATATTTATAAAACACTTTTTAACAGGTAAATAATTTTATCGTAATTTTTTAACAGAGAAATAATTTGAACGTAGAAAGAATCCCATAATATTATTTAAATAAATATAAATTTTGCTCTTAAATTTTAAGCCTTTTGCTATATAACTAATTATTGTGCTAGAAATGCGCAAAGTGAATTCTAGATTGAAATTCGAATTTTAATTACGTTCATCGATCAAATGACGGATCTTTGTTTTCATACATGCATACGGAGAAGATTCTAGGTTAAAACGCTCCTCATGCCAAATGCAACTTTGATAAATAATTAATTTATTAAATGTTGCTAATAATAAGTTTGTTCAAGTTCAAACAGAATTATAATCATGTCTTCAAAAGCGAAAATTTTAATATATGTTACTTCAGGCAATTAATTTATAAACTTATCTCTTACTTTTTCGCGTCTTTGTCTGCAAAGACAGTTTTTATTAATATTTATGTGGTCCTAAACGTACAGCATCCTTAAAAGTAATAGATTGGAATTTTTTCATTTGAAATATTTTTTCTTGATTGAGACTTCATTGTAATTTTATAATATTTCAATATCCCTTTCTAAGTCAAATCACTTTCCCTAAGGCGCCTATCATAATGTTCATGCTTTATATCTAATAAAGGACACGCTCCGTTAAAACTTTTACTCGCTTTCACTAGATTCGCTGGAAGCGTCTTTTTTATTCATGCAAAATAAAATATAAGAAACCCTTTTCGTGTTTATTATTTTCAAATTTTTATTGTTAGATTGTAAACCACGATTTTTTCCCTTTGTAATCGAAATTTTGTTAGCGAGTGAGCTCAGGCGCCGTTCCACTGAACTTGAAATACATTGAATCAAAAATCAAAATCGTGTGATAAGACCGGGTTTTTTCTCTTATTGTGTTTGTGGAATTAGAAAATAAAACACGGTCATCAAGATTTGGATCAAGTTCAGACGCCGGTTGCGCTTGAAATTTCGCGATTTAATGATTCACCCCAGTGAAGTTGAAGCCGATGAATATATAATTTGGTTCAAATAGATGTAATCTGGTATTTTGAATCCAGACTGTTCTTTCCACCTGGTAAATATGTGAGTGACTAGGTGAATTAATTTTTATTAAAATGCTCGAGAAAAATTAGCTTTTTAAAGCTCAAGTTAAACTATTGTCAGTCTTTACTTAAAGGGAGGGTGAAGTAGAAAATCAAGTGATTTTTTATCGATTCTACTAATTATAAGACCAGTCTGCATAGTCAAACATCCAGGAAATACTTCCGAGTGATTCAAATTCAAATTAGGTTCAGATTTTAAGGATAATTTAAAGGACCTCCAACCAATCGCGTAAAGCCTTGCCTTTTTATTAAAAAAAATTCTCGTGGCACGCATGCTCCATGTCTCGCGCCACGATTATCACGTCGCGCGCAAATTTTATCAAATCTCGTGATAAATTTCATTCGACACGGATTGTGCAACGAGAATTTTGTTAATAAAAAGGCAGGGCGTTACGCGATTGGTCGAAAGTCCTTTAAAGTTATCCTTGAAATCAGAATCTAATTTGAATTTTAAGATCATTCGGAAGTATTTCCTGAATGTTTCATTATGCAGACTGGTCTTGAAGAATTGATAAAATTTCAATTGATTTTCTACTTCACCCTTCCTTTTAAGGGCTAGAATTTGTTATTCAATTTTATTCAAATCGAAATTTGAAATTCATTCTTTTCCAATTTCAATGAAAATATTCTGAATATAAATCGTCGAATACGATTGATCCGCAACGTCTTCGTCTAATATACTTTTGCGACTTTATTTCGAAAAATTTAGTTTCTAGAACTTTACAAAATTACCTTAAAAAGCGGATTTAAAGTTTGAAAGGATTTATTTTGTTTTCGAAACAAACAAAGGATTCATTTTAAAGCCAGTACATTAAACAAAATCTCTATGTTCCATCATTTCTAACAAAATAGAAAGGTATTTGATAAAGCTCCATAATATACCCCTAAAAGAAAAATAAAATAGGAAGCAGAATTTAAATTGCCAAACTTTTTGCCTTAAAGCAATTGAACGAAACATTGTATATTTTGGTTTGGAGCTTTCTTCACATCTTAAATTTTTATTTCGCGGTATATGTATTTTTCGCTACATTAATTTAAAACTCCGCGCATCTCAGGTTCTGTATTCACTGTAGTGTTTTCTTCTTTGTGACACGCTATAACGACAAAATCGAATGTCTACCTACTGTCAAATCATTCCTACGGTATTTTACTGCAATAAAAGTGAAGTCAATACTTATTTAAACAGAAATAAAATGCTATCGTTTTCTCGAACTACAAAAAAGTTCGTTCTTCAGCAAGATTTCCTCAAGGAACGATAAGTTCTCCAATCAATTTTAGAATTAGGTCAGTTAATCGAATATCTTCCTAGTCAAACGCTATTCCACAGAGAAAACTTTCATCTACGAATTTCCAATACCCTTTCTTACCAATAGTCCTACTACTCGCTTTCAGTGTCAATTCTTTGTTCAAAAAAAGGTTAAGCTATCCGTAGAATTGACACGGGAAATCTCGCAGACGAAATGGATTTTCCTGAAACGGTGGCTTCTCCTTGCTACCGTTTCTTTAGAGTCACTAACAAAAAGTTTAAAGGCTAGTCTGACCTAAATTGCTTCGGAAATAGCATTCCCGGTGATAAAGTACATTTTATTCTTGTAAATTTGCTGTTCGAGCAATTGATCTCATGGAGCACATAACGTGCAATTCTGGAAACACTGAGTGGTACAGATCGGAACAATACTTGTTTTGTCCGAAAAAACTGCAGACTTTAAAACAAGAAGTAAATTCAGAAGCTGGAAGTTTCTCATATCAGAAATTGTCCATTTAATTTCTATCATGGCAGCGTAAGTAAAAATAAGCGATGATGAAAATACTGTTTGAACCATTCAAGGTGTTTTTACGACCAATTACGGTTGACATCTGTCATCTAAATGTATCGGCAATTTCAAAAATTGTCCTTTCTATTTTGTCTTAGCTGTCATTATTTACTATTAAATGGTAATTGATATCACTGGTGAAATCAAAGCCTTTTGCTTATTTCCAAATTTACGCTGAGTTTCTAGTGTGTTATCATCCACTTTATAATTCATTCATCTTGCTCTTGGTTCATATTTTTCCAGAAAACATTTCAAGTTACTTCATTAGGTTTGCTTTTAAACACATTATTATTATTTTAAACTATATTCTGATCTTTCATATTTTCTATTATTCGAAATAATCTGATTGCTTACGTTATATTGAATTAGCTAATACAAAAAATCCATTTTCATGAATATAACTTCCCTACAAAACGCCAACGTAGACAGGCTAAAGCCGCCTAGGGAGAAATGTACTTGAAGTATATTAGCATCCAAACAAAGCCAATTTACTCGACTTCATAATAGTACAATAGAGTTTTAAAACATTGAATCAAAACCGTTACCTCATTGAGATTTCTAAAAAAAATAGGGCCACAATGTTACTTAAGTGCAGTAAGAGTAGGAAAGTTGGTTACTATCAAAAATCCGCGGGAAGTCTTTCATATCCGAACCCTGCCAGACAGTCCAAACTCGTTCGTATCTTACTATAAGGAAAATAGAAGGTCACATTGAATCCAGCATTACGGACCGATAAACCTAAGAGACTTAAATCATACTGAGATAGGAACAAAAGAATAGCAGGGATTTAGTGTAACGGTAAAGACGGTGGCTATCATAGCAATGTACGTATATGTCCTTTAAAACAGATGATGAAAATCTAATTACGAACCCTCGCGGAGATTTCAAAGACGACATTTTTGTTAATACTGTCTCCGATTTAAAAATGCCATCACGACTAAATTCTTCGTTCAAAAAGGGTGTATCAGTCACCGTCGGTCATTCGAAGATACTATACTTACGAGATAAGGCTTTTAACCAGGAAGAATGTATTCAATCTAAAGAAAATCAAGGGTGAACGCTGGCGAGAAAGTCAATGACATAATGGCATGAGAAATATTTTATCACGGTAAAAAAGTTTTAATAAAATATTTTGGGAAAACGTTTTTACAACTGAGATTGATTTTAACGAGCTAACTGGTCTGGAGTTTTAAGATTAGTTGAAACGGAAATGTTTCATCTCATCTTGGTACCAACCTTGCTTTTTTTCTTCAACCGACCCAAAGGACATAAACACACCACCAATACGTGGTATCGGTTAAGTATCTTTAATAAAAATCCAAAAGTTGGTTCCCATCTAATTACGTGGGTTTGATAGTGAGCTATAACTCAGAGCGAACGGAAAACGAAAACGATATCGTGTTACGACGGAGGTTTCTCCAGACCGGAAAAAAAAGTTAAAGAAACGTAAAACAAGATGGCAGAGACACGTTAACAATACCTTGCAACTTAATTTTTGGATGGCTAATTTTAAGCGAACTATTTTCAATAATTTTAATTCACTAAAAACATGGTTTTTGATTCAAATTCTATGCCAAGATATAATGACTATTAAATCATAAGGTTTAATTTATGATGTTTTAGGAAAATTACATCGGAGAATTTTTCTTTTCTATAAACATTTTAAATGTTACAGAATTAATTTAACAATAGTAAAATGTAATTTGCAATGTAAAATGGACATTGTAAAGATGTAACTTAGGAAAATCATCTATTAATTTAAAAGAGAATTGCAAACTAGCTTTAATTTGACAGTTAATACTTTAAAATAGCAATTTTGGAAAAAGAACACCTTGAAACTTTATTTGGAAATTGCAAAACTCTACAAACTTAATTTTCATTCTAAAATAAATCGAATCATTCCTTTAACTGATGGGGTGAAACTAAAAGCATTTTAAGAAAACAAAAAAAAAAATGTTTGGAGAAACGGGTTTAAAGGGTTCGTTTGAGCAAACTGCGATTTTGGGTATAACAGCGTCTTAAAGTGGATTGATCGGAATTAGTTTTTATTTTTATTCCCAAATCCTTAACCTTCTTATGGGAAAATGCTAGTAGAGATGAGATTTTTGGGGCACCCAACGGTTCGTTGACTTCCTGTCCTACCTTGGCATCTTCCCTCTCGTTTAGAGAAATGAGAAAACTAGCCAGGGGAGTCCTGAAAGTCGTTTTACGACACGCTCTGACTGGCTCAGCAGCTATCCAAGGACTGGACATAAGTCGAAGCGCCCCCTGTAGAGGAAAGACCGCAGTTCCATGTTTTAATTTGAAGAGGCTACCCCCCCCCCACCTGCTACATATCTTTTTACCGTTCGAATTGGATTTAATTTATTGCAGCTAAAATTCTCATTCATTCAAATTGATAAAGGGTGCAACCAAAAAAGGCTTAATATATATTTCCGTGCAAATCATTTTGCCGTTGATATTTTATCCAGAAATTTAAAAAAGAGAACTTTCTAATTTCTTTAACTAATTTTTAGTAATAAAAGAAGCGTTTGGGTTAGTACTATTATACTATTTAAAACAATTGTCTGGTATTATTTTACGAAAAGAAATAATTTTCTTTATAAGATTTTGTGAAATAAAGTAAATTTCTTGTATTATTTTACGAAATAGTATAAATTACGTGTAATATTTACATGTAGTATTATAAGGAATAAAATTTCTTTCAGTAATTACTTTAGAAAAATATTCCTGTAATATTTACATGTAATATTATAAGAAAACTTTATTTCGGTAATTATTTAAAAAAAATTCGTGTAATATTTATATGTAATATTATAAGAAAAAAAATTATTTCGGTAATTATTTAAGAAAAATTCGTGTAATATTCACATGTGTTATTATAAGAAAAAAATTCGTGTAATATTCACATGTGTTATTATAAGAAAAAAAATTCGTGTAATATTTACATGTGTTATTATGAGAAAAAAAATATTTCGGTAATTATTTTCGAAAAAAAAATTCGTGTAATATTTTGAGAAATAAAATTATTAAACTTTGTTGAAGCGCAAATTTATTTTACGCTAGTTCCTAACCTATTGAGTACAATACCAACTGAGGATATTTTCTAATAGTAATGCTTTCCCTCGGATATGTTGACTGGGTGCGTATTTTGAAGTGTTTCAAAGAGTTAAACGTTTAAAGTTAACCGGAACTCAAGGATTCCACTGAAACCGAGCATAAACACTTCATACAGAACCGTCCATGAATCATCAAGATCAAAGAATCAAGCACCATCGCATTCGCTACATGTCATGAAAATGAATAATTATATAAGTTCAGATTTTTTCGGAAACGAGTTCAAGTGAGTTTCACCGTGACCGATTAGGCAATATATTCTTAAATGTCAACTTTTTTCAATAGATTTAAGCGAGACTATTTCCCATTAGTTTTATCGTTCAGCATCGGATGTGCCTCTGGCAAAGTGCAGCTTTCGTTCTCATGACTCTCTTTTCCATTGCCGGGTTCAATAAAAGGATTTATCAGCCTATCAGTCATGATCGCGAGACGCTGAAAGACGCGTGAGACTATTAAGTATTAGTTATCTTAATCTCACCCAGCGACTTTATACGAAAACACCGAGCCCGGTGGTCACCCTATCGAAAAAAAAAACCAAATTCCATTCTTATCTGTCTTAATACTATTGGATTTAGAATTTGGCTAATAATTTGGAAACGTGTACATGTTTTTGTCGCACTACATTAGTTGAGGTTAATTAAATTAACTAATTTAATGCGTTTGTTTTGGCTTGAAACTCGTAATTTTCTTATAAAACACATTTTTTTCCAGCAAAATGGAGAAATTACCTCAAAAAATAAATTTAAAATCTACTCATGAAACTTTAGACTAGGCTGAACTATTTAACCCTAAATGTTTCTTATATCAAAATTTGTGGTAAATTATGAAGGAAAATTTTTGAATGTTTTCAAAATTTGGAAATCGTATCTAAAATATTTTAGTCAATTTATTACTGAAAATTCGGTTTCTTTGCAAATTTTTCTTCAACTATGCTTAGAATATGAAATTAATGATGAAAATTTTTGGAAAAACATTCGTTGGTCACATAAAAGTAACTTATAACCGTAACATTACAATTTGGAAAGATTCTGAGCATAAAAACATTGCTGGTAATTAACCAGAATATTCTGTACCAAACCCATGATAAAATTTCGTTATAAAATAAATCGGAAATTCACAGAGGTATTTTCTAAATTAGTGATAATATCCTTTAATTTTATGGTCCCCAAAATGTAATTAACAAAAATTAACTGTGAATATAAAACGATGCGCTTAAAGCACTTCATAGGTTTTCTTCTCTAAAATATGTATCAGTAAATTATTTAAAATTAATAATAAAAGAATTTTTTAAAAAACAATTACTTAGGGGATGTCCTTTTATCGCATAATTTTTATGAAAACACGTGGATTTCTTTTAAAAACTTCAGAAATCATGGATGATAATGCGCATTGTCAAAATCGACAAACTACAAAAGATAGTTAAGAATTTGACAAGGCGTGAAACCCAATACAGATTCTCTTGACAGATTACTTTAAAATCAATTGTTTTTCATAAAGTTATTTTTAAATTTGCTGAATGATTTCTAGTGAAATATCTGGGTGACCCACTAAATAATTATAAAAAAACTACCTTGTTGGGATATTTAAGCAAGAACAAAACAGAATCACTCTTGAAGCTTTTGTTGTTATGATTTAAAAAAAAACTCTTGTTTTAAATGATTCCGTACTACACAACTAATTGGCTTGACTAGCCAGGTGTTGTAAAACCGCCCATTTCCTGGTCACCCTTCTATATACCAATTCTTCGTCACTTTACCCGCAAGTGTATCCAGTTGAAAAACTCAATGCTAGGGTGCCTTCTTTTCAGACAAAAGAGGAAAAAAAACAGATGATTATGAGTGAAGTAAAAGTGGTTTCGATGCAATCGGCTCCGAAATAGTTTTCTCACAGAAACGGAAATGTTTTAAGACAAAACTTTCTTATTTTTAAATGAGTTGTTATCTATTCCTCAACCATCTTTTTCACGAAATACATCAGCGGAGAAAAGTCACTATTTCTAACTCTGTCATTGCCCCTTGAATCTTCAGTGAAACACTATTCATACGATTGGATTTCATCACTTTGACTAGAGTTGAATTTTCCACGTTAGACATTTTTGAGGCTTTATTCTATAAAAGTGATAGACTTGCCTAGAAAATTAATTTAAATTTTAAGCTGCTATCCCTATTGAATATGTAGCAAACAAAGAGCAGGGACGTTTAAAATTAATTTCATTGTTAATATAAATTTATTATATACTATTAAAAAATTATAATGAAGTACTACGCAAAATTAAACAAAAACATTTCCACTAGGCCTAAATGTTCTAATTCATCAATAAAATAAAAGTTGTATTACTCTTATAGTTTTAAAAAGCCAATCCTGCCCAATTTTAGAATACCATTTAGGATTTTCGTTTACAATTACATCATAATTACTTTGATTTAAGGTTATTTTCATATGACAAATGGATTCGTGTTACAACAAAGAGGATAATTAAAGCGCTCGGTGCCCTGCGGTTTTATTATTTTTCTTTTCCTTTGAAGTTCGTGCAATCATGTCTCTTTGAACAAAGAAATAAATGGTATTCGTTTCAACTTGAAATTTTCTGAGCTGAGAGTATAGTAGGTTATTTTTTAAGACTCCAAATTGGACTAGCTAAGTACAGCATTTTGAATAGACGATTTATTCTAGTAGTTGAAAATACCGAGAGTGGATTAAGAAAGTTAAACCCTTTCCCCTAGCAACCATTGAAATCAGTCGCTGTGTGGTGGTAGACATAGACAAAAATAAAAGCACACAAACTCTTTTAAACCAAAAGAAGTTTAGCTCTTAAACATTTTTATTGAAGCTAGTGAGTAGTTTAATGATACTTTCATATTTCAATTTAACGTAGTAGTTTCGATCTTGTAGTAGCTAATCTAGTAAACTTAGTATACTATGGTATGAATCAATGGTGTAATTTAAGAAATAAGTAAGATGCCTTTGAATTCACCAATTATCATTTAATTGTGTAACAATATCCTTTATATTGTTTTATTAGTAATTACACCATAGAAAAAATTTTTAAAACTACTACGAAATCAAAGGCATGTTGCTTACATTTAATTTTATACTCAGTTTCATAGGTCTGTAGTGCAGTGTACGGTTTTTCCCGTAGGCACACACAAAATAACTCTTTGGCTGATATGTTGCACAGTGTATGGACCAAATTAAACAAAAATTATAATTAAATCTAACTTTTTATAGTACGTTCCCTGAGACCTACGAAATTAAATGTCACATGAGCATGTTGTCATTGATGTAGTAAATAAAGTGATTGGTAAATCCTAACTTCGTTATTTTTATTGACAACCTAAGTAATAGCAGTTTCAAAATCTTCAGTTTCAGTCAATGGCAATGGTGGTTATAAGAAATTTTGGCTAAAAAAACTCCATTTTAAATAAAATTTCCGTTTTATTAGACGACCTTTAATATTTGACCTTGCAAGAAAGAAATTTCACGTCGGCGTAAACACGAGTTCATGACACGAAGCCATCTTGTTTCAGTCAGAGTTGAAAATCATTTAAAAATGACGTAAGCCCCAACGTTTTCTTTATCCTATATTTTAAAACCCTTTAAGATATTGGCGCTGCATGGCTACATAATACCCCAAGGTTGTATGTATATACGACGAATGATTGTACGTACAAGGCGTATATACGTATAGCCGATGGCGCCAACGAGATGATGCTCTCGTAAGCTTATTAGTTAAGTCTTTATAGTCTAGCAGCCAGTATCCGACTTGATGAGAGAGAATAGAGTTGGAATCGTGACTACAGAAATACCCCCTTCCACTCTCCCTCAACTTTTATTATTTTTTCTCTGAGTTTTTCTTCAATCTCATCATCATCCCACCTACCCATCACCATTTTCATTTTCTAATTCTTTTCTCCATTTTTACCTTTTCACTAACATTATGTTCGTGATATGACGATGAATGCAGCGTAAGGCTCAATTGCCTCAAAATTGTGATTTACTAGCATTAGTTGAAGCTTCAATTATGTCAATTTCTGCATTAGGGCTACTAATAATAATATTAGGCTATATTAACTCTTAAAAATCTACACTTTAAATTTAATTAATGATAAGCAATTCTTTTTATTAATTAAAATTCTTCGAAATTAACCTTTACTTCTTTACTTCACATTCGCGAGTAACCGTGTTCTATTTCTGCTTTAGAAGTTGCTTTAGGGTTACTAATAGTAATATTAAACTAGATAAACACTTACAAATCCAAACCGTCAATTAATTAATAATAATTAGAATCCCATCCTTTTCGGTAATTGAAATGCTTCGAAACAACCCTTTACTTATTACTTTCGCAAGTAACAGTTATCATCAACCAAACCGTAACTTATTTTTCAGAATTACCACGGAAGATATGGTACAAAAAAGGCATTTTCCACGCGTAGGCGGACTTAATAGAACGATATATGGGAATTAGCTTACTGAAAATTATACCCACAGCGATTTTTGAGAAAATTACAAGCAATTTCATTTTTTTACTCGTAACAAAGGATAAACTTTAGTGATTCGTAGTTGCCGGGTAGTAAGGGAAATACCCTCAGAGAACGTCATTATTATATTTTCAAACAAATTAAATTATACCTGACAAAAAGACTATATCCCATAGTCCACGGCCTTAAGAAGAATGTTATTACTGATGTTCAACAAGCAACGGATGAACTCATCGTTTCAGAATTTTTTTTTACCCGTTTTCGTTTCTATTTAATCTTTTTAAACATAGAAGTATATATCCGTTTAGGATCCTAGTTTATACTCATAAAATATATGATAATAATATTTTTTTCAATTAATTTAAAAGGTACGTGACTTGGTATGACATAATGCTTAATTACGTGATTGTTATTATGCGGAATATTAATTAAGCAACGTATGCCTTTCATTTTTTTAATCAGTTAACACATAATATGCCTGCGATAGGTTTTTACATGAATACATTGTACCATCGCATTTCTCGAAATTCCTATTCATACACTATGCTTCATTATTTATGCTTTTAAATTTTATAACGTGCTTTTCCCACTCTATGCTTTATCATTTTTGATATTACACTTACTGATTTCCGACCACTGCAATTGGAAATTTTTAAATATTGTTAAGTTAGTAAAACTAAAGTTTTTGCTGTGAATAATCATATAGATCGAAATAGAGCTCGGCATTTTCGATCAATTATCCACTTTATTTTATTTTTATCCATAACCGAAAATTATCCACAGAACTAACATGTTAAATCGTATTATTATCCACAAATTTGTTTATAAATAATCGGTTATCCACCAATTTGTGGATAATTGATCGAAAATGGCGAGCTCTAGATCGAAAGATTTAGGTGGATATTTCTTTTCATAATATGTATGCCAAATATTTGGTTTGGTTTTTTCATTGGAAAAATAAACTGTTATATAAATAACAGTTTGCACTCATCCCTTTAAGGAGAAAGGTCACCATTAACACTTTTAGAAGAATCTTACTAACAAATTACTAAATATTTACGAATAATTAATATTCAAATATTGCAGCATCATATTTACTTTCTACTTATACCAGTTTAATTGCTGCTACAACGTGTGGGCTTAAATTTGGTAAGTATACCTTGAAACATGAAGTGAAAGAAAGAAAACGAAACGTTTCCTAAGCCGGCTAGAATAAACTTATCTTTAAAACGAATTCTTACGAAATCCTTAATTTCTATAGCTTCCTAGGAAGCTATTTAACAGCATTCGTTGAATATAATTAAAAACAGAAGTGTGCCACTTTAAAATAAAAAGTCGGAAACATAGGTGTATAGTTTCTCTTTGAAAATATGACTTCAGCATCGACATCGTCATCGATAATTATCGATGATGAAAAATGCCATCCTACCCCAAGAAACTTCGGAAGAGTCAAGACTGTGACCTTTAAAGGGAGGTTGAACAAGAATTTTCATACTCAGCACCTTGACGTTTAGGGCATGGTGGTAAATCACTACATCCCAAGTTAATATGTGGAATGCCTATTGCGTGCAAATTGGTTGAACTTGTTGGGTAAGACTATTTAGGAAATAAGATGATTGTAATGTAATATTAGGAAAATGTTTAGAGTTAGCTAAAAACTTTCATTTAATTATCAATGTTACTTAAATTAACTATGAAGATAAACGGATTTTCAATCTTCCTTTAAAGCGTAAAAAGGTTCAGGAAATTTCGTCATACTAACTAAATTTGACGACTTTGAAAAATGCCTTATTCGAGGAATGCGTACATTCGTCTATTTACGTTGATTGTCTCATCATTCACTGTTATCTGAATTTTAGATTTTTCATGAGAAACCTGCCAAAATGATTTTCAATCATTATTTGTTGGCTATGGACAGAAGAATGTAAAGTAGAGACAGGAACCTGTCACAGTGTCACGGGTGGCCGTTTAGCATAATGCAGGATGATAGTTTAAAATCATTAGTGGAAATATATAGAAATAACCAAGAGTCGTGTCTACGTTACTGTTTTATACCTTCTTGTCCTGCACTCTAATGGTTTGATGATAAAGACAAACTATAATTAAAACTATGCAAGGCCTATCATGAATTCATTAAAGTAATTTATTCCTCGTTTTTTTTACACCAATATTGTGTTTATATACATCAGAGTCCAAAACGTTTCTCAGCAACTTATTTAGCGTTTATGTGTATGAAACAAAGTAAGAACTAGTTTTTGCAAATTAGAAATCATTCATTTAGACAGTGATATGATTGTTTTAGAAAAAAACAATTTTTCTTTATCTAAACTACAAATTGACAATGATGCAAGAGTTGGGAACAGAGCTGTAAATAAAATTTCGCATACTTTTCTTGTGCTTGGTAAAATACGTGAACACCATCAACCTCAACACCTTCGGATTATAACCGTAACATATCCATTTTAAACTTCAGTGAAGGCGTGAAATTTCCTTATTTCATCTAGAATCCTCTGATTTCTACCATATTATTTTAAGAATAATGATTTTAAAACAACATTGCACGTTTAACTTTCGCATGGTGCTATCTTTAGGGGCGTGGAACAAACTTCTGAAATTTGACAGCCCGGTTAAATAGTCTGAGAAAAGGATTACAAAATGAAAACACGTTTGTCGTTGTTCAGGCGTATATTGCGGGATCCTCTTCAGATCACTCTCATTTCAAATTAACTGTGAGGCCATCGTGATTGGCCAAATACGGTCAATCTTGATAGTTTCAAGGGTCAAAAACGAGGAAATATAAAGCGATGCATAAACATTACCTAATTACAGTCATTTTGGACTACCAATTAAAGATAATTAATTAATAAATAATTCTTAATTACGTAATGAAAACTTCTGCTAAATCTTGCTTGTTTAACAGTCTTTGAAATTGAACAATAATAATACCTGCTATTTTTCTCTATGGCATTAAAAAATAGTTGAAAGTACACTTGTAACCTCTTTTCGCCGTTAACGAAAATGCCACCAATGACCCTAAGATACGCCATAATGAGGTTCATGTACTAATTTTTAATTTGTTGCGTAACATTTTAATCCATCCCACCCCCTCACCTTGTAACAATTAGGAACACTTACTCAATCCTCCCTCCCCCTTCTTCTGCTTTACTCAATTTCCAACTATCATTGGGTTCAGTAAAAATTAACCTTAAGTTTATAGGTTGTTTTGCTCCATTTGAACCGACGTGCTACGGTGTAGCCAAATACATGATTAAATTCAAATATGACATTATTTCTTAAACACCCATATCAAAATATTTCGCGAATGTTCATTCTATCATTTTATAAACGAGCATACACCCTTGTCAAAACATGAAAAAAAAAGGTGTTCAGACTTCATAACGCACTAGATATTTTGGTTGTAGTATGACTAATACAAGTACGTTTAAGTGATAAGGTCACAAACCCAATTTTGAGGAATATCTCAACGTAGCGAAAAGGTACCACCGTCTTTAAATTCATACAGATCCCCTTGACTAAAAATTGTTTTCCCTCCAACGCGAAATCAGTCATAATTTGCCTAAAAACTAAAGATATGCACATTGAAATGTTATTGCTAAAATATTAGAAAATAAACTATACTTAAAGTGGGACTTAAACATTACACTAAAATGGTTCCGGCTGGTGGGTTTTTGCGCGAATTTGTTCCTTGACCTTTGAGGTGACCTTTTTTTGAAACGAAGACCTCGAGTTGACACGACATTTCTTTAAGGGAAGGTAGAGGGCAGAGAAATAAGAGGTGATGTACCGAGTTAGTGAATTAACTTGCTCATGGACATTACTTGTGGCATTAGTTTAAATATTTCCTGGTGCAGATAATTAACTACATGCGAGGGCGGCAACTAATGTTAGGTTTTTGCTTATCAACTCTTGACATACACGCGGTTTTCAAAATCCCCACTAATTTAGTTTTTTAGCGAAGAAGTTGGCAAAAAAATATATTTGTTTCCTCTTTCAAGGAGATATATTAAAATAGCCTACTCAAAAGGGTTTTGACCTTCACGATATTTTTTTGTATTCTATTTAAGAATACAAATCTTTATTCAAAATATATATTGTGGAAAACGTTTCCCCTATCATGTTATGAAAGAATTATGGATTTTCTTCATATTTTCAGGGTTACGTCTTAGTTCAGCAGCATTTGTCATTTGTAATAATAGGCAATTTTGATTTATCAAATTTTACACGGTAATAAAGGGGTAAGAATTTTTTGATTTTGCATAAAGTACGATAATAAAGGGGTAAGTATTTTTTGATTCTGCATAAAGTACGATAATAAAGGGGTAAGTATTTTTTGATTCTGCATTAAGTTTTGGTAAAGAAATACATTCAAAAAGAATGTAGTAAAAACTTAAATGAAAATTTGAATAAATTCATATTAAAATTTTAGCTAAACGTAGACTTCTATTTTCAAAAAATCAACTGTCAAACTGGTCAAATCGAATATAATGAATTACTTTCAATTGTTTTGTAAACTCTTGAAAATAGTTGCATTTTTAAACAAAACTAAAATTAACAGATAACTTTTTATTTTGTAACAATAAAAAACAACTCATTTGAGCTTCGCATATCGTAAAAATAAATTGTGCATTTTGGACTTGTCTAAATAATTGATTATTTTTTCTCACTAAAGCGGTGAGATTATCCCACAAAAATGTAACATGTATGGAAAAATACATGCAGTTCGAGAAGATAGAGTACAGTCATATTTCTCCACGTTCGGTTTGTTTTTATTTGACTATCTTTAATTTTAGTTTTCTTCTTAGCGCGGTTTAATAATAAATTCTTTTGGGCTATAAAGTGCATAGTTAGCGAGTTTTAAATATATTTTCTTTGTGAAACGAGGTAGCAATTATACGCCTCCACTATAATATTCATATTTTAATGATAATAAAACCCTTTTCTTTAGTGATGCGATGAGATAACCTTGAACATCATTATGCCTTTCTTCATTAACTGGCTTCTTTTGGCCGGGAGCCATATTTTATTGAATAGAAAAAATCTTTATACATTTTTATTAAATTAAAATACTTTCTAACACATTATTTAGAACTTTAAGACCAATTATCGACACTTCAAACTCCTTAAATCAGTCATTCGCTAGAAAAAGAGCTATATGTTTTAAGGTTAGTGTTCGCACACTATTTCCCCTGAAAGAACACGCTTAGTTTTAACAATGGTTAACGTAATATTTTACGTAAATTTATAGGAACATTGGGTTTGTCTTGTAAGAATCCTTTTGGTTATATTAGGTTTTATGTGTTTCTGGTGATACACGTAGGCCTACTCTGACTACGAAAAAATCCTTTTCTTACTTTGAAATATAATGGAAAAATCAGACCGTAATATCCCTAACACAAATTAATATAATTTTTTTAAATGAGTTTTAAATAGGGTCCGAATTATTTTTTTAATTGCACGTAAAAGTTCTGACTGACTGACTGACCGAAGGATAATAAATACAAAGCCCAAACAGCATAATGGCTTTTTGGGTTTGATTTTCAGCCATATTTTAAAATGGCGGCCCAAAAAAGAAATAAAAATGTCCCCTTAGCAACGACTTTGCTGCTAGTGTAATATGAAAATTTTGGCGAAACTTTGAAAGCATCCTTCAAAGCACTGTATAAACGTTAAAATTTATAAAAAAAAATATTTACTGAAATAAAAAATTTTTGTATACAAAAGAAAATAAGCCAACAATTAATTATTATAAATGAATAATAATCTACGATTATCAAATAATATGGCAACAATGATGTATAAAACGATCCCTTCAATTATTAGTAAAAATAATGCTAAAACTGAAAAAAAGATATTTTTAAACACATAAACCATAAATTGCACCTGACAATACCAAGGTAATTAAAAAATTTAAAGAGCCCTAACCATCTTCGTTTGAATGTTTTCTTTTTAATATTAACGATAAGTAATTTTTGTCACGTCATTATATACATAAAGTGAAATAACACAGGCATAAAAATTGCTGTTATTTTACTTTACCGCCAAGGCCTAACGAAGTTAATTTGCGTTTTACGGAAGTTTACCTACGATGTAAACCTGAAGGCCACATTATGTCTCTTGACCTCCAGAAACCAACTCGAGATGACGCTAGAGTAAGGGTTCTGTCTACTATAACTTACTATTCCGTAGGTTTTAAGAGATGAAGTCGGATGACGTAGCGCAGACTAGTTTAACTTTTGTGGGGACGTAACTAGTCAGATGTTAAAATATTCCAAGCTACCTTGGACTTTATGTAATTTGTTTTGACCTCTGACGAAAGCTCACAAGTAATAATCTTCTTTTTCACCGCGTTATGGGGTGCATTAAATCTCCAAGAAAAATTAATTAAAGACTTCAGGTTTTTATTCGAATGAATTAAGCAATGGTATATTTAAGGCTGTCTAATTATTTTTTTTTCGAATATAATTCTTTAATCACTGGAGTAGCGTAATTGAGTTATATGGATTGAACATAGAAAGCGCATGGTATTTTAAGAAATTTCTACTGTGGAATAATAATATACTGGATTTATAAAACTTAAAGACGCTTTATGAGGTTCGTTGTTGAACTAGCCGCAATATTTTAAAAGTAGCAAAAAATTTCAACGATCGAGCTGAAGGACAACGCCGCGATCCTTCTCTGCTAGTAATTCATATCACATGAAAATTATTTTAGATCGAAAACAGATATGCTTGTTGTCTTCAGGCACTTATACTAGCTACAACTATAGTGCTTAGGGAATTTCTTGGTTTATTTTTATAAGCCAATGGAGACCGGGCTTACTGATAAATAGTAAAGAATAAAAAAGTAAAATATCTTGAAATTCAAAATAACCCGTGGCGATGAACAGTTAAAACTCTGCGAAGGCATGCATGTTTGTTATTCCTAAACAAAACTGTAGCGAAACACATATCCATAAAATCCATGAAATTTCATGCTCCCTGTTTATATTAGGCGGTACCGAACGTAACTTTTAACATTCTAGCGAATATAACAAGCCCTTTACTTTAAAGAGTTAAATCAGAGGCTATGAACCCGAGATTGCCACTCCTAAAAGAAGGGCAAAAATTCCCTAAAGACGTATGACCTTTGAGAAAACTTTACCCCCTTACTCGGTACGAAGAAAAACTTGGCGGTATATAAATGAAATTTTCTAATTTATTGTCTACTAAATTTCTCTGGTCGTCCTCCTACGCACCCCTAGGTGCACCGTGTTTTTATATATAACTCGCCTTTAAACTATTAAACTTGAAAAATAAAAGGGTATTTCTTCTTTCTGATTCTTATAAAAATGTTTTTATATTGAGATTTCCACAGCGGGTGAGTTCGATACCGGTCAGAATGGATTTTATAACTTGTAAGAGAGTTTGAATTCAAATTGCCAAGTTTTTGCATCATGCGGTGCGAAGAGGGTTTTTTAAAACTTAGTTTTAGCTTTTATGATTAGGTAAAGGGATTTCAGCTCTACAACGGAGTAAGGGCGCAAACTCGCGTTAGGGTGATGGGCCTGTCAAGTGAGACTTCGAGATTCAAGACGATTCATTTATTACGTTGCGCCAGCCTTTGTCTTGACTGAATTCTTGAATTAGAAAAGAAATCGTGGTCTCTTAATAAATTTTCTTCCTTTTATTTTTACTTTATAGAATGGAGAAAAAAAGAATTTGTATCTAAAAGCCCTGAAAACTTGGAATAGTCAGGATATTCAAAATGAGTATTGAATGTCAGGGAATCATAGAAATTTTATAAAAGTCAGGGCTTTTCATTGGTGTAAGGTTATTTTCCTACAGAAGTACTAATGTTAATGGTACTGATAATTTTTAAACACAACATTCTGACTTTTCGACAAATAAAAATGGGAAATTTGACCAGGCAAAGTGACTTTGGACGTTCAGGGAAGACATAGAAAATCGTGGTGTATTAAAACCAAAGCTTTGTGGCAACTGTAACCAGGGTTTTGATGCCAACTTTCTGCACTGAGAGGATGCGTGTGATGAACATGAAAGAAGCCGCGGTCTGATAAAATGTCTTCACTAGGCAAAACCGATGCTGAATATCTATCGACTCTTTACTACGATACTCTCTCATTTGTGGGTGGAGGACCTGTCGGATGGGTACAGAAGCACATTCCCTTTCTTCTCCTTTTTAAAGTTTTTCTCCATGGTTATACAAAGTCTATGATTGACAAAGAGATTTCGGGTTTTACCCAACCCTTTTTTTAAATAATTTAATTAAATTTCAAACATTTAGAACTAAATGTTCGAAGCAATTAATTTAGGTATTAAAGGTTTTAATGATAAGACATCCACATCTAACTCGTGTGGAAGCTAGATATTGATTGGTTAATACTTATTACAGCATAGAGCTTGGCATTACCAGACATATTAATCAAGACGTTATCCTCACAGCTTTCTCAGAGCAAAGAAAAATCTAAATGTTTGGACGGAAAAGGCACACGTATTCGTAGATTTCCTAGAGCTTTCCGATTCTCATGGGTCCAGTCTCAACTAGGGCTTGGTTAGCCAAGGCTATTAACACTATGTAATGAAGACCTCAAAATGTGCGGAGCTTACACCATGACAAACTTCGAACATAATCTAGTATGACCCAACAATTGATCAAATAGAGTTAAAGCTGAGAACATTGATTGATTATTTCAGCTTAGTAGTATTAATCATCAATCGATAGATCTCTTGCACTCAAGTCTGAGTCTTCGTCCTTCCATTTTCAACATACCTTAACCTTTACCGCCTCAGAATACTTCATTTCAGAATTTATATTTCTAAATTTCGCTTAAAGGGACTGTAAAGTCGTCGTCGGACCGTTGATTTTTTTTATTTTAAATAAATAGCATCCTCCCCCAATCATTGACGTCAGCATCTGATGTAAAACGCGTCAAGGAGGAATTATTTCATGGTTGTAAAGTGGTTCCTGACAATGGTTCATAATGTTAGCTTCCATCAGATTCTCTCTATTTCGAATAGCATGTCCCACTCCCGAGAGTCTGGGACCTGCTCTGCGTTTGCTAGAACCAAGCAATACCAAAAGCTCTGTGATTGGTTAAATTTTATTACCTGCCGGATAAACCTAAATAACTCAAAAATTGTAAAATTTCTTAACACTGTTTCCCGGGGCATTGTGACGTCAATAACGATATTTAAAAAAGGCCTCAACGGTCCGCCGAACTTTTTACGGACCCTTTAAGAAAGCTAGGCGCCTTTTGGTTGAAATTTATGTTCCGTTGATTGCGGTGCATTTAAATGACTGTTGTTCTAAGTATTTCTTTGATTGAACGATTTCTTTATCCAGAGGTGCAAAAAAGGAAGACGTCTCTACACAGGCGCACCCATCGGTTTTTCCAACTTCAACTTAACAGATTTCTCCGCGAATTGACAGCCGCTATCACGGAGATTTCTTTGTTTGAAAAATAGATGGCGGTAGTGGAAAATCAGGTAATCGGATTTATATTAATTGTAATTGCATTACTATCACTTTAATATGCGAAACTAATCTCTTAAAAGAAAAAAAACTGATTTGAAGCTAGATTTAATTGAATAACTAGAAATAAATTATTATCAATCAAGGCTTACTAACATTGGAATCACTAGCACTAAACCAATAATTTTAAAACTCATATAGAGAGATATTGCCTACTGTAAGAGCGATGCATAGCCCAACTCGTATGTGCAATACCGGTTTTTAAATATTCTGATAAAACGTAAAGGATCAGGTGTGAAAAAATTAGGGGTTGTATAAAATACATTTATGTAAATGACCCTGAATTTACATAATGATATCAATTCTGAATAGGTACTCGTACATCTGACATAATAGCTTCGTTTCTCCATATAAAACTTTTCAAGTTCATTGTTTTTGCCAAGGCGGTCGTCGGGGCCTCATTATAAAACTGGTATTCGAGAGAAATGATCTCTTGGTAGCTTTAAAAAACAGTCGTTTAATCCGTGGCTTTATTATTTTTATTTTGACTCCTTATGCCATAAAAAGGGAAAGTTGAATAAAAAAACTTCAACTTGAAATCTGAAAGCGATTCAGGGTTGCGGCGGCGTCGAGCATGGAATATATTTGGGTCAAGGGCTCCATTGGCTGCTTACCTTTCCCTAACTTTAGTTCCACGCGAGTAGCGCCACTTTCGCGAAATTTTATTGATGAACCACTACTACCCGGAGTGAATTACAAGTCGGAATACTAATTTTATTCAAAGGATCTGTTCGCATTAGCGACATTTTTTATTGTAAATTTCTCTGATCCAAACGTATTGTTTTAGGTTTTCTTTTTTATATGTTAATGTTATCAATGATAAAGTTTCAGCTTAAAATTAGTTTTTAACTTGTTAAAGACACGTATCACAAATTTTATATTTATTAATTTATATCAGGGATAGATTTAACTTTAGAAGTAGGAATGGAGAACGGTTAGTATTTACTTCAGTCCGTCTCATAGCCCAGTATAGAGCCCCTCCCTCCAACACGTAACGAAAAGTTTAAATTATCTTATTGGCTCACTTAAACTACGTTTTGATGACGTTGCTGACGGTGACGGTGAAAAATACGTAATCCTTTGTTACCTCTGTCGCTAAGATCCACCTCTTCTTTCATACCCCCTCCGTCCCGGTGAAGGGGGTCCGGGACTGTGATGCGCGCTCAGATTACTCTGTTCTCCATTCCAACTTCAAAAATTAAATCTATCCCTGTTTATATATAATTACATTTAATAATGATAAATAATAATAGTGAAATTTAAAAAAAGAATCAAATATTTTCTTCGTATGCGAATGGGATCTTGTTTTCGAGAGTTCTAGCCAACTATCTGCCGATTAAAATAAGTGAGTCGCTGCAGCAAAGCTAAATGATAGACCATTACGTTTAGGGTCAAGGAGGTGGGGGTCAAGCGAGGAGATATGTTATATTCCCCCATTGTGTGTAGTCGCTTCCTTTGCCCAAGGACAAGGAAGATTCTACAATACAATGCCGTTACGTCAAGTTTGTTTGAATATTTAAAGAATCCTTCTAAGTTGATGTGTTTTACCTTTCAACGATATATTGCCAATATATTCATCGTTCTCTTAATAGTGAGTGACAATCGACGTCTCCACATTTAAAGTTTTGGAAAATCAAACACTACCTAAACATGAGCTTGGTGTTTATCTTTTTTTAAAATATTTAAGGGATTAAATGAAAGGTTGTTCAAGGTAAAATATCCTTGCCCTATCTAAAATTTTATTTAAGAATTACTAGGATTACTATGGCAGTTGAAAATATTTCACATATTGTATATTTCCAAAAATATTTATGATTCTTATAAAGTGAAAAAGGTTTGGGTTGCCAACATCCCTTAAATGTGAAAAATCCACTGGTCAAATTTTTCTCTAATTATATATCAAAACAGCTGCTTTGTTATGCCTTCCTGAACGTGCGATAATTGGCTAAGCCGGTGAACCCCACATTTCGCAGTCCTGGTTTTTGAATCACACAAAAATCTGATTTAAACTTTCGTTTCTCGATAAACAGAAGATTTTAGTGGATTGATATTTTTATGAAAGTAGAATCATAAACAGGATTATTTTTTAACATCAATTAAACTTTAGAGCACTTTCAAATAGCATATTTCAATATGAATTCTGCGTTTTGTGTTAAGTTTGAAACATTTTCCCCCTATAGCTCTGTCTCACTGAGTGCGTATAAAAACGTTTAACAAAATTCTTAAATATAGAGAAATCTAACGGTTTTCAAAGGAAATGTTCAATTCTACATTCATTGCTAGCCTGTACTAAAGAAAAATTTGAACGGAGAGTTAGAGAGAAGGCCTCTTAATTATAGCTTCGCTTTATTGAGCCAAAATGCTTTAATTATTTACTAGTGGGGCAACTTGGTCCGCGATCTAATGATGCTATCTGTCTACCGTTTTGTAAAAGATACTCAAGCTGATAGTGAAGCGTGAAAGGTTCTGTTTTACTGCACATAAATACAGGGTTGATTTTGAATGATTCAACGTTCAAGGCGGTTATAAACATAATTTACATTTCCGAAATGCATTGTCTATTATTTGTGCAAAGTCAAAATAATTTTCCTGTTTTGTCAAAGTTACTAAAGAGCTAATGTTTTTTGTTATCCCTTTTCACTTTCACTTTAATACTAAAATTCCGTACCGAAGCTTTGTCTTAATACTCCTAAACACTAATTACGATGATTAACACGTAAAGAGGCCTTTGGATTTCTTAACGATGTAACAGTGAATTTTCCTACTCTTTGAAATGACATCCCATATGTATTGCAAGCTCGGGAAGGGAAATGTTGGCAGATGAGAAGAGAAATATGATTAGAGAATTTAAAATAGGTACTCACCAGCTGCAGTGCATTGAAGACACGTTAAGTAAATAAATATAATTAAAAATGCATATTGGAGCGCGGTTGTGGTTGTTGTCGTCGTTGTGAAATTCGACTTTGTTCGGTTCGGATTTGCCGAGCTTTGGCGAGACTCATTCGTCACCTCGTGGAACCCCATCGTTCGTCAACGGGGTCTCACGTGACTAAACTGAAAGAAACCAAAAATATTTATTTTATTAAATGGCTTTATTATCCATAACTTATTATTATTAACGATTAAAATTAACTTTTAAAATTAACTATTAAAATTAACTATTAAAATTGACTATTAAAATTAATTATTAAAATTATCTTTTAAAATTAACTATTAAAATTAACTATTAAAATTCTCTATTAAAATTAACTATTAAAATTAACCTAAAATAAAAGGTTTTCACAAAAATGTTTATTTATTCTAAATTGATGGTTCCATTTATTCTTACTTCTAAAATTGAAACGATTTTTATGGCAGAAACGAGCTAGTTTTAATAACCATTTAAAGAGATATTTTGGGTGGCTCCACGTAATTACAATGTTTAACAAAGGTTGAAGGAGCGTGTTTCTAGCTACTATAACAACACGGTGAGGTGTGACGTCAGGCGCAATATTATTTCCAAAATATTAATTATCTTCTACACTTTTTAAGCCTTTTCAAATCTAACATTATTGAAATCCTAATTTTTAAGCTTTATTTTTATGTTCCGTTTAGTTACATGATGCTTTTTTTTTCGAAGCTTCAAGATCAAAAGATTGTAGGCACAAGGTACAACTAATTCTCGAATAAGAAACGTAATTATCTGTTCATGATAGAAATCAAAAGATCATGACAATATTATCTCCTTTCATTACAGAGAACCACAAAAGCTTTTGAGTCAGTTTCCTGTAAAACAAACTGAATGGTCTGAAAGTTTTAGTTTTTCATAGATCTACCGAAAATGTTTCCTAAATTCTACGAATAAGATTCTCTCATTTATAGGGGTGTGCTTGATTGCATTCAAGACATTCAACAATAAAAATACGTTTAAATCGTTTTTTGATCCTTAAAGAACTCTTGGCATACAGAGTGACCTTGCTAGTTAAAGATCCAACCATACTTTTCACCGAAAATGTCTCAATTGTGGTAAATGGATTCAACAGACCGTTTAAATGCCGCTCTCAAACTTCAGTCTAATGGAATTGAAACCCAGCAGTTTCATAGCCTAACCGACGAGATAGTTATTAGTCGCCATTCTTCTCAAGTTTGATTCCCACACAAAGGTTTAAAACTCGTTATGACTATATAATAGAATTCATCATTTTTTTGATGCCATTGATATCATCAGGAGATAGTTAGGGTTATTTCTTCCATACGCTTCTAGATGGTTATATTAACGTCATTAGTGCATTTACGCGCTGGTCGTAATGGACTTGTTCAGTTGTGGTGACTGTTTGCTTCACTCAACCAAACATTCCAGCGGATGATTCACTAAATAATTATAGTCTAAAACGTGATGCTCATTGAGAAATACTTTGTCTGACTTTCACCTTTCATGGTCTGGTAAATCTTTAACTCGAGTTCTATCGAAAATCTACGTTATTACTTCTTTATGCGTCGTAATTGTTCAATAAATCTAACACAATATATCACGGGAAATTTATATCGGTCGTTTTCTGTTATCTGGAGGGCGCCATTCAGTATGAATTCCATGGTCAACTTCTCAAGTAGCTGTACTACGCGATAGAAAGCTCGCTTGACTGTAGTAACTAATATTTTTAAACTATGGGTAACGTTTGTTCTCTTATAAAAATTATCGAAGAATTATGAATTTGGAAACTTTGGAGTATTATTATAAATGGTTGTCTCTTTTTTCAGGTTGTAGAAAACTTCCAACATGAAAGTGAAATAAACAGAACTTTTATATTACAATTAATTAGTCCAATTACATTTAATTTCAGATCATTCAATAAATGTTTATGATATAACATATACATTTATATTTTTATATTGGGGCAATATATTAAAATAATTTTATAATATTATGCAATACAAATTTTAGTATTTTGACGTTGCTTGTTCATAAATTAGGTATACATATTTCGTCTCAAACTATTTTCATAGCATGATGAAGGTTAATAGACTTTGAGTGGAGTCAGGAGCTACGAGAACTAGCCGATGTTGAACATGTTTAATAAACAAAACAGTACAGAGAGCTTACCATTATGTTTAAAAATCGGCCTTGACTTACGAAAATAAACCGTAAATAAAAATGTACTTTACATTTATTGGGTAAGCCATGCTTTTACTACAACAAGTATGTTGCTCCTAATCGTTTTCATAAAAATGTTTATGTCATAAAAATAATAATAAAAAGAAGGGTCTCTGACTTCTAGTCGAATCGTGAGACTTGGAAATGATCGTTTCCGAGTGCAATTAAGTGCTTCTTCGCCATCATTAAGGCAACCTCCAAAAAAATCACCGTAACTCGTGTTATTTTTCCTTCTACATAAGCACGTAATATGTCCGTTCAATTTTTTGGTGACTTTTTAACAGGAAGGATTTTTCTTCAAGCTTCGTTTGAATTCAAAAATGTGCGGTTTTGCGAAAATGGAAAGTGGAAAATGTTCAAGGAAGTGAAACGGACGCAGTGTGTCTCATTTGACGACCGTCACCAGTGCTATTGGCCCCTCATGCTGGTGTATCTTTTTAAGACAAGGCTTCCACATTCTAAAATAATTACCCCTGTTTCGATTGAGTTGTTTTACTTTCCAAGTGTCATACACATGGGTTTGGAGTAAATATATTCTTTTTTACATATTTTCATTGCATGCATGGTCTTCTTCCCAAATTTATATTAAATATTTAACTTGCTCTTTTTCCCATTCTCATTATCCACTGCCAATTTATCTGTTTATTTTAGAGATTTATAAGTTGTTTTAACATTTTAATGTAATGGGGTGACTTGTTATTTTTTATAAAATTTAAATAAAGTTTTCAAACAAAACATTAGAAAGTAATTTTATGCACTGGATAAAAAAGGCAGGTAGATTTTCAAATATTGAGACGTCACCGTTTTAACTGTTAGTTTTTTATTCTTATGTTTTGCTAGAGCTCGGCATTTTCGATCAATTATCCACAAATTGGTGGATAACCTATTATTTTAAAAACAATTTGTCGATTATAATACGATTTAACATGAAGTTCTGTGGATAATTTTCGGGTATGGATAAAGATAAAATAAAGTGGATAATTGATAGATAATGCCAAGCTCTATGTTCTGACCACGTACGAAATCACTAAAATTAGATGATAAGCATAGAAACTAGTCTCCTTTCTATCTTACAAAATAAGCAACCGAACGAATTGCGATGTAATATGCAGTTCCACGCACATGTTTACGTTTTTATAAGACTTAAAAGTATAGAGTATCCTATTAAAAATCCACACTTATTTGAATTATATTTTCAATATATAATTTCACTAAGATGAGTTACAATAAGAGGCGGAGTTTCTATCTGAACTTTTTCAGAAAAACAATTCTGTCATAAAGGCATGCTAATATATTTAATTATAGACAATTTCACTTTATGTAAAATATTTTAAAAACATTTCAGATAAGTTAATAACCAATTATTCAAGGAACTACCTTTATTGTAATAATTACCTTACCAGTAAAAAATACTTAGACGGTCATTCATATTTCATTCTTTTAAAAAACCGATTGCCACCAGGTAAAGAAAATGAAACTTTCCATATAGAGCGAAATTGTTCCTTCATTGTTTTCTCTATTACCGGTCGTGGCTACGCACGATTGTTTATTATGGACAAAGTTAATGACACATAAGTCATATCCTTTTACTGAGCTTTATATTATTCAATTAGGCAGAATACACCCGGCGTCTAGAAAAAAAAACTCTTCATAGAGCGTAGCAGTTATTGCCGTCTTTTTTTAAAAGTAAATTGGGATCAGTAACCTTGAAGGTTTTTTTGTAGCGTCATATCTGATAAACCCAGTGTTTGGCAACGGGAACCTATAATACTTCAATTTTTACGAATATTATGATTATCATCTCCGAATGTTGGTGGTCAGTTATTAACTCTCCTAACTTTCTACGGCACCACCTGACACTACAGCCAAAACATTTAGAGTCCAACGCAGTTCGTGAAATCGTCAGTACATTGACATGATAACAATTCGTATATAAAATTTTTAACTTTATCTTCCACGCTAACCCTTCTATACTTTAAACTCGACGCCAGTAGGCTATAACGCTAGACGTAGAATATCCAATATGTTCAGGTTGGATGGCCGTTTTTACGATATGTACGTACTAAAGGAAAAACAGTTTAGAGGGCATACCCTCCTTTCCGCCGCTATGTCATTTAAAATGCGAAAATCGTATTTAGAGAATAGCCTACGGGCGATATGTGCCTAGTATCATTTCTTGCGACCAAGAGGATATAAGGGGTAATAAAAGTTATGGGAGTTATTGTTCACTATGGTATATAGCTAGATGTCAATGATACCCGGGAAAAATGAAAGCATGAAATGTATGGACTCCCAGAATAAGAAATGAAATTAAAATTCCTCAGTTTTTAGCTACTTCGTTTCAATTTTAAAACTCCACAAGTATAGGAAATTGTAAACTTATTATAAGGATAATATATTATAAATATAATATTAAAATCTGTGATTTTCTAACTTATTTTAGAGCACACAATATCTTTTCAGTATTAGCACGTTTATTTTCTAGTAAGCACTGTCTATATTTTAAAATGTTTTGCATCCTAAGCACTATCAGAGTGCTAATAATAGAAAATAGATTGACATACAGATAAAGCTCAGCCTTTCTTGTAATTCTAAATTTTAACCAAACGGTCTTCATCAATACAGTAAAACATTTTGGTAAATCATCAGGTCAAGATGGTTTACTAATAACATGATTTTACGTATGGACTCTGCATAATTCTCCTTCAAACACTGTAAATTAAACCGAGCCTTAAATCTTATTCTCTCAAAAATTACTTGAAATCAGAGAAAACTGTTTAATGTTCATGAGGATTTAATTAAAATTACGACATTAGCATTTTTCTTCTGGTGGCCTATAGTGAAGTTTAAAGGTCAAAATCATACTGAATTCATAATGTCAAATAAGGAGATTCGCAAAGCCATATTACCTTAGATATTAAAATCAAGAGCGAGAGTAGAAAGAGCTCGTGCGATAGAGTATAAAAGGAATTCCTTTCACTTTACCGACGCGCTCTCATTCGAATCAAGCTTAACCGCACGGAGCCAATGAGAAAGTCGATGACGTCACCCAAGCGTGAAGTGACAATGCGTCGTGGTATGCGATTCCAATTTTTTGCTCGGAATTTGGAGAAAGTGAAACGACGGCGACGGATGGCTTGGTCGAACAAAGAATCATTTATTTTTATGGCATTCGAATTGTTTGAGTTTTAGGATTTTTCCGCCTTCTTTAGTAGTTTTTTTTTACAAATTTTTCTTAAGGACGTTCCCACGAAAAAGAAATTTGTATTGAGTAAATATTTTTAACCACCCACCACGATAGCTGCCTCGCTTTCTGCAACTGAATCCATGATAGCATCATTCTAAGATTGTATCCTAAGAATGATAACTTTCAATTGATCAGTATTCTGTGATGCAAACCAGATTATACGAACGAACACCTTACTGATACAGGTTTTTTAGATGAAGAAAGATGGCTAGAGTATTTTTATTTACATTTCTTGGAGACCATAATTTTAGGATTTAGCCAAATTTTTTCAAGTTGTTTGGACTTGTGGCGAATTGGTGAAACCAGGGATAGATTTATTTTTAGAAGTAGGAATGGAGAACGGTTAGTATTTTCTTCAGTCCGACTCGTAGTCCAGTATAGAGCCCCTCCCTCCAACACGTAACGAAAAATTTAAATTATCTTATTGGCTCACATAAACCACGTTTTGATGACGTTGCTGACGGGGACAGCGAAAAATACGTAATTCCTTTCTACCTCTGTCGCTATCACCCGCCTCTTCTTTCATACCCCTCCGTTCCGTAGAGGGGGGTCCGGGACACGCGCCCATATTACTCTGTTCTCCATTCCTACTTCTAAAATTAAATCTATCCCTGGTGAAACTACAAATGAAGGATAGAGACGTAAAAATTTACAATTATTGTGTAAAGTATAAAATGTAAATTTAGCTCTTAGTTACTTAAAATGTTGAGAAAAATATTTATTTCTATCCATTAATAAGTAATTTATATCATGCATATTTCAATTTAGGCACTTTTATACCAAATTAAATTTCATGGAGGTATATCAAACATTCATCAAGCTTCATTATTCTTTTAAGTAAAGACCACTTTTGTATAAATTATACATAATTATTTTTCCTCTTTAACAAAACTTGTTCCTCTCATTTCGTCAAAAGAAATGAAAATTACAATTAAAATAAATAAGAGAAAAATACTGCGGACGAAGGATCACGTCTTACTTTCACTTTCAGCTTGTATTTTGTTATGCACAAAACCGGTAATGTTCAGCCATCCTTCATTATCAAGGGTAAATAAATATTAAAATTCTTAATTTTCCTCTCCGCATATAATCTGCTATAAAAAGCTAAAATTATAGCAGGTTTTGAATTTTACCACGGTTTCCTCTAAAAATAACTTAAAAACTAATACAATGACATAAACCTATCATACCCTCCATAAGTAAAGATCGGAAAAATTTCCTACGACCATGCAGCCTTTTTAAGACAGAGGTGGAGGAATTTCGACAGAGAAGGGGCAGTTTCCTGGTGGGAGACTTATTTGAAGCAGAAAGCATGTCCTACTAAAATCTCTATATATACGCACAAGGTACATTTGAAATCATAGTAGGCTATGCCGCTACTCTGTTTCCGTTTGTTGGAGAAATATTTTAGTAAAGATTTTTTCTCACATCGTCAATGCCGATACATAAAAACGGTAGAACCATACTTATTCGTTATAGGATTATGACAATACTGAAAAAATTAAAAACTGCTCCAGCACCACAAGCAGACGAGTTTTTGACCTTGAAAAATATTTCTTGGTCTCTTACTGTTATGGTTATAATCGTAAGTCCTATCAAGACCGCCAAAGGGGCCTCATCGTTCCTTTCCTACTCAAACACTAAATGGGTTCGCTCGGTATGCAGTGCCACGAGAACAGGTGCCAAATTATGCTTCATTCCATGTGAAAACGTTGTAAATCATATTAAGAAACATTCCCTTTCAATGTTTTAAGCTAATGAATTGATCACGTACAACACGGTGCTATCATTTCGTTTTCAAAATAATGTATATATCATATTCAATAGTACAAATTATAATTTTCAAATACCAAAGAGTAACAGTGTAGGTTTGGATTCAATTCATAGATTAATTTGAGTTCTTTTCATAATTTGACCGTTGTCGATTACATATTAAAATGTAATATATTTTATGTGAAATTGTCAAATTCATTTTAACATATTTTTCCTCAAAATTCGATTTACTGTTATTTGGCTTTAAAGTAGCACATTTTTTGTGATAGGTATTTTACGGGGCCTAAAGGTGGTCTATTACACTAGGTCTCCGTTCTAGAGGGAGAAAATTGCAATGAGCTGAACTCTATGTACAAAAGACAAAGTACTTGCCCACCAGTGTTTAGTGGCGTATATGAAAAAAAAAAAAACGTTTTATCGAAAGAGGTGTTCTTTTTCTTTCCGTTCATGTAAATTACTGGTTGTTATCGTTGTTATTATATTTTCCCTTATGGGCCTTTCCTGAATATTCAAGTGCTATTCATATTTGATATAATGGTTTTCATGTTTCCTGTATAGGTTATACATTGTATTGTTGTTAAAGGTGAATAAGTTGTTTTCTATCTTAGTGAATATGTTATAAAATGCATTATTATACTAATTAGTATATTGAAGAAGACTTAGCAGGTTGTATTATTAGGTTCATAACATGGGAGCACACTTTTACTGGAAAAGTTATTTTGGCCAAAATCGAGGTTCAAATTAGTGTATGCAATAAAAGTGTTTCATTCGTTAAAGTAAAATTTAGCGATAATTTTGAAGCATTAAAATATAATTGTACTACAATTGTTCATATATCGGTTTGATTTGACAGGCTGGTATGGTATGAGAATAAAGTCCAGCTGAAGAAATTTATGAATTACCTCAAGCAAAGGTAAATATCGAGATGTAATAAATATATAAATTTTGGCAAAAGTTCAGATTTTGTAACAAAGAATTTCTGGTAGAAGTATGATTTTATCGCAGGTTTTTTGCTATTTTATTCGTCTCTAAAATTTTTTGCTCAACATAAGGCATAATCTAGAAATCAAGCAACATATCTAGCAGTACAGATGCTACTTTAGAAGATGAACTCTTTAAAATTAAGATTAATATCTTGATTCCTCTTCTAATTAAGAGATAATCGTTTAATCTGTTTTCCACTCACAGAATCTAATGAAAATGGTTCCGATGACACAATATTTTTATTTATTTTCAAGTTAATGGTGGTGACAGGAAAGAAAAACAATCCGAAATGATCAAAAGTCATTCTATTTTACTTTTAAATGTTTTATTTAAAACCACGTTTTAAAAAACAATTTTTTTTAAACTTCTTTAACCTATTACTTGCTAGAAACCACTATTTAACTAAACATACCTTAGAGATCAAGCGGGCAAGAATGTGGGAACAATTTAGAGAAACAAGATGCGCAAAACATATTGAGTATTATGTTCCTATTTTAAATACGTTAGCACATCTTTTCTCATATGATGCGTGCCACTAGTCAAAAATGGTAATTAACATTTAGAAATTATAAATTATAAATATTATTAAATGAATAGGAACAATATAAGGAATGAATAGACATAAATTATTACACGCCTTGAAAATTTTAAAGGTCTAATTTTGACACTCACAATCACGTTACCTTTCCCAAGAAATGGGTGATACTTAAAAATAACTTAAAATATTGATATAATTTGATTAAATTTATAATTTTTTTCCATCTTACCATAACGTTATCGTCAAACGAAAATAAAAATTGAGTACTACATTATATTCTAATGTACTGACTTGCTATTCCCATAAAAACAGGAGCTGTATCCGAGGCTAAAATTGAGGCCCACCCCTTTTCTCAAATTTTTATTAGCCGAACACTCGAATCCCTCTGTTAAATACTCCCAGTCGGATCATTCCCCCGAAAGTCAAGAGCGGGCTAGAGCTCAAAGTCATAAAAAAATATATATAAAATAAAGAAAGCCACCTCTGATTCTTATACTTTGTGTTCTAACAGTAAGGATCTTGGCTGGAATGAATTCCATTCTTGCCTCAATACACAAAAACCTTGGGTTTTTTTATTTAATGATTTTTTTTAAAACTCCAGCTAACAGTAATTCAAAGGGCTGCGCACTTTTCACACATAAGAAACGAGATAATCATCCAGGTTATAGCTCTGAATGTTTACTCTAATGTCTGGGGGTAAAGATCGTATGGCATTGTAGTGAGTGCTTGTGTTATTTGCTGTCACCTCCATGCATTGATTGCTTTTCAGAAATTACATAAAACTTTTCCTTACTTTGAAGATTCCGTTCTATAAATTAAGGGAAACAATAAATATAAGCTAAGGTAAAATTGGTTAGCGATGAAGAGAGGATGCAAAAACTATTAAGAAAAGAAGGATGCATTAAATTTAATATTGTTTTGTCTAGTATTATAATTAGTGCTACGTTCCAGCGTTAAAAATTTCTACTCTGTTCCCAAAGACAAAATAAAATAACTAATAATTCCAATTAGAACCATGTACCAATTTACAATATTAAAGAAAGAAGGTACGAGTCTTTAAATTTTTAAATTGGATACTACGTGTTGAGCCTTTCTGTGAACATGACGACAGAGGGCATTACAAGCTTATTGGACGAACCCATAAAGTAGTGCTACTCGTCAAATATAATTTTATAGCCCTCAGTTGTCATATTTGCAGAACGCCCTGAAAGAAATATTCCTTTCTCGATTTGCAAATTTATGTATACTTCCAATAATCCAATTTGAAATAATGTTCACTTAAACCAAACGTTTGTCAACCTCGTTTACAGCAAATACCTTATATAGGTGCAACCCAAATTTTCCCCTTAAGCCTCAACCGTTCGTACCAGTCATACTTTCCATGGAGAAGCCAAGGCACAAAGAATAGAATTAAAGGTGCCAGTCCAGTGCCAATCCCAAGAATGTGGAGTTAACATGTTAACACTTAACAGTGAAATAGTGAAGGAAAGAATGGCCGATAGAAAAGGATTTGAACTTTACATTAAGTTTCTTCAGCCAATGCAAACTGACTTTAAGCAAAGTTTAAAATAGGCACTATCTAAAGAGCATAATATGAAAAAGATGGAATTATCATTGCCATTTAATATTCCCAGGGAATAATTTACTTTTAGATCCATAGCGTAAAGTTCAGATTCCTTCTGGAGATAACTGGTCACTATTCTTTATAAGGCGTGTAAAACAATTTATAATATACGGCGCCATATTTTTCTCAGCGAAAACGTCTGATATTCAAGGCAGTGAAGAAAATTTCTCAGTTTTTATTTCATTATTTTCCCTGGTGTGGAAACGGCAGGAAGTCAGATTATATTTTTATAAAATGTATAAATAACGAAAGTAAAAGTTTATCTTTCGTTACGCGAACAATTTTTACAAGTCGTTTCACGCTTTTTTGCCTACTGTGAACTTGGTTCCCCTTAAATATTTTTGCTACACTTGTTCCAAAACGCATTCATCCGTACGCTTTATCTGTATCGAAAGTGTTATAAAGCATCTCCTGAATTTTATAATAAAAATTAGATTATGCAAACTATTCCACCTTGAAACGTTGAACTTCCTCAAATTTGGTACGTGATCTGGATTATTTTTTAGAATTTGAGAAAGCAGGAAAATATTTTCTATATTTAAAGGTTAACAAGTTTAACTTCGTCCTATGTTTAAGATATTATTATTTTTTGATGGAATCAAGACTTTAGTTAATGTTTTCAACGTTTACTTGAGAAAAATCGTCTAAAAATAAAGTTTTGTATTTAACAGTCAAATAATATATTTTACTCAACTTCAGGCCGACTCAAAAAAAGTCTGAATCCATTTAAAGGCTGAAAATAATTCTAAACTTAAAACTAAAAATGTGATCTTTTTCAGTTTATTTTAAAAGATAGAAAACGATACTTTGTCATATTCATAATATCACCTATTAATTTCGGGGTTTCATGTTTTATAATTAGCTAAGGAAGCTTAATTGATAAAAATCATGTCTTTAGCAATACTCGATACTAAATATTCTTATTATTGGTCTATTGTGGGCATCCCGTAGTAAGTACTTAAGGCTTGCATTTATTAACATATACAGTGTATGAGTGGTAGACAAAAACCAATAAAGTTTTCTTCTTACCGTCGTATATGTTAAATATTTTTTTTTCTCCTTGAAAAAGACCGTTTCATTTACAGGTTATAATAACGGACTATAAGGTTGCTAAGTGTTGGCACGTGTCTTCACCAGACCACCTATAATGTACTTGTCTAGAGGTAATAAGCAACCCACGCGTTAATCGTTCATAAACGGTAAAAAACGCCTTTCAAATTACTCTTCTTTCTTAGTTCCTTGTTTTAAAAACCAAACATCCCATTAATGTCATTCGGAAGCTCTAATAACGTCAGCAACACCCCTCTAAACACTAAGGCGAAAATACTGGAAAAACAACTACGAATTTTGCAATTAAATAAAATCGTATCAAAATATTTCAAAATGTTTTAGATGGATGCCCAGGAGTAAACAAACTGACTTTACACTCAATGCGCTCTAAAAAAAATTATTCTGACAACGCCACTGATTATCTATGGGTCGTGGCCAAGCAGCTGGTAAGGAATATAAACAGTGTAGAACAGGTGGAATCACTGAAGTCAGTCTACGCTAAATCCTTCACGTGACCAACTAGTCTTCCAGCACTAGCCTTCGACTTTTACATTTTGCAGAAAGCGCTGTTTCTCTCAGTCACAGCTTTTTTACGAAATATTCCCTTCGGGAAATATGAATTATCGCTGTGTCGGGAAATTTTTAACAAACTTTTAAATAGTTGTTAAAAATTTGTAACTAGGGTTCATAGACGAAATTTGCACCATATATTACTGAATAACATGTTGTAGTTTTAATTCATTATTGGCCTACCAATAACCCCACTGTCTCGAGAAGTCTAGTCAAAAAATAAGGGTCTCAGAAACCAAGAGGAAAAAGCAAGAACAAAAATCATTTTGCAATACTGAGTGGTTTCATTGTGCTAAAATTTTACAACACCCTAAAAATACGCTAAGGCTATACAGTGGCTCGCACACTATATAAAATTTTGTTGAGTGAAACGTAAACTTGAGAAAACCTTACAGTACCAAATTTTACAATTTAATTTGCTATAGAACTAAATACATCAATTAACGTATCTGTTAAACGGGCTCCAGATTTCTATTAGGTTTCCAAAGCGAGCCTACCGCGACGAACGCATAGCAAAGCAAGGTGAACACTGCTATTCCACCCCTAAGAGTTAGAAACTATCGACATTTCGTGTACCTGGCTCTACACACACCAACAAAACATTGGCGCATTACTCCGTTGGCATTACAAAACTACACTGACTAAAAATTGGCATGGAAACATTTCGTCGAATATTTATAATCATGCAAAATATGTGTCGTAACTTCGAAAGCATAAGGTAATACAGGCTTATAGTATGCTTTTTAACCCCTTTAAAATCAAGAGTAATTGCTGCGTGCAAATACGTTGACTCTACTGGATGATGAAGTCTTAATTATAATTTGAAGTTGAAACATAATCTTGTCTCTCCAGTGTTTCATAACTAAACTTAGTCTACTACCTATTGGCCGTGTACAATTTCTCGTATGTTTCTTATGTAATCGAAGGTTTTGCCCGTTAAATTTTGAACAATATGTTTTGAGTGTTTTCTGTAAAAAGGAAAATCGGAGATACATAAAGATTTACCTAGCCTTGAGCTAATAAGCAATCGTGTCTTTTTAACTGATTTTGGAATATTTGTGGTGTTGTATGGGAGTTTCATAGCTTTCAAAGATTTACTTTTTAAGAAATAGTCAATATGTTTTTGAAGATAATTTCCAAAGACCATTTTAAGGGGTTTTTTGAATAAAACTACAATATACGACCTTTAGAATATGTTTTTATTTATTTTCTTTGTAAATTTCTGAGCCTTGAAAAACCGTATTAGGAAAATCTAGAATAAAAAATAATTATTCACGAAGCGTCAATCTCGAAAGATGGTTATAGTGTTTTCTCTAAGTAATGAAAACAGTAATGAACAAGCATTTATAAAGATTGGAAAAATTGTCTGTTGCTGAAAGCATGTGGCTATTTATCAGATGTTTTTTAGGTAACTTGGGCCAGGTTTATCACTTATCGTGTATCACTGTAGAACAGGCAGCTAATTGCAATTGGGTGATAATAGCTAATTTTGAGTGTTTATACTTCCCTTAAACATTGAAAACATTTATTAAAAAGATGGTGAATTGGAAAATAGAGTGATTTTTTTATCGATTCTTCTACTATTTATAAGACTATTCTGCATACTGAGACATCCAGGAAATATCTCCGAATGATTGTGAAATGCATATTAGGTTCAGATTTTATGGATAATTTTAAAAAAGGACCTCCAACCAATCGCGTAACGCCCTGCCTTTTTGTTAACAAAACTATGCTGGCACGCTCCATTCCGAATGAAATTTAGCACGAGATTTGATAAATATTGCAGGAAGGCAGGGCGTTATGCGATTGGCTGAAGGTCCTTATTTCAAATTATCGATAAAATCTGGACCTAATTTGAATTTTAAAATCATTCGGTGATATTCCCTGGATGTTTCACTATACAGAATGGTTTTAAAATTAGTATAAGAATCGATAAAATATCACTTGATTTTCCTATTCAACCTCCCTTCAACAAACATCCTAAAAATAATGCTGTGCAATTTTAACGGTAGAAAAAAATAATTTAACCGAAAAAAGCTAATCAAATTAGTCATAGTTTATTAGAATATACTACATTTCAAGGTTCAAAATAGCTACCCCAATGATTATTCTCTGAAAACCTACATTATCTTTGGATCATATAATTAAGAAATCATCGGAAGTAAATAAGAACGTTAAGTAATGGCTTAAAGATGAAATGACCTTTGTTTAAGTAGTTCAAGACGTTAATTAACTGAATAATGACGCTTCTCATCCAACTCCCACTTTCTCTTAACCGGTAAATTAAATACAATTTTTCATGGGAATAATTTAGAAAGAAAAAAAAATAAAATTTAATGAGTAGTGGTGATTCCCGATAGATTTCTTCGGACCTCTGCCAAGGTGATCATCGTAATTAATTTGTTCGAAAGACAGAGTCGGAGATAATAGTCTGTAAAACAGCTATACTAGTCTGTTAGCTCAACGTGCAGTTTTTTAAGCACGCAATATATGAGAAACGTTTTTAAGCCTTCGAAATTCGACTTAATGGGTTATTGATATAACCCTTAACGAATTTTGAAATATTGATCATCTTGTTTGCGTCTTTAATGGAAACTTAAGCGTTAAACTTTTCCTATTTTTATTATTTTTTATTTTTTGCGAAGCTCCAATTAAAGCTCTTTACATATTTGTTTCTTCATTATGTGGATACAATAATCTTCAATTAAATTTTATCTTTCACAAGAAAAATAATTCTTCGAGAAACGTTTAATACCGAAAAAGAACTGAAAAGCTCAGAATGATCGCTTACTTTATGTCGTGACACTCTCTACCACTTCATCATGCAGCTTCGCAATTGCTGATAGCGATATCCTACTATATATTAAGGTTTGACGGATAATTTGAGTAATTTAATTGAATGCCATTTGCTAAATTTAACAACAAAAACCTATCTACGACTCACTAAATTTGTGATAAGATTTCATTGCACAAAGATGATGTTTCAGAAATTTACGGTAGAATGTTGATGAAAATTGTAAGCAAGCCTACTTGGAAATTTACCGGACTTTTCTAACATATTCATTTAATAATTTTTACGATGTATTTTTCTCAATCCAGTACATTTAACATTATGCTTGACTGTCTTGTTTCTCTTTTTAGTGTTCGTAAAAGCATATTCCTCAAAAAATCCTTCAATTGCTCGTGACTTTACCGACCGTGAGGTTGCGAAGAGTTAAGGGGGCTGGGAACATCTCAAGCCTTAATTACTACCCACGCACATTTTCCATACAAAATTTTGTATTACTTTGGGGTCCCAGCCCCGGGCATGCGCGTAATATAAGATTCTAACCCGTTATTTTTCACTAACTTTTCAGTCGTGAATTACACGAAAACATGCAAATTATGTATGTATATTTTACGTCTTTCTAAGTTTAAATGTGGTTCGAGTTGCCGAGTTCTTTTACAAAATGATCTAAGAACTCAAAAAAACTTAGTCATACAATTCAAGAAAGTAATTTGTCAGTAAGCACAATTTCATAAATAAGGCGATCCAGTTCAAAACAGTTCATTATAGTTGTGACGAATAGAATTCTAAACGGAACTATTCACTCCAGACCTTTGTTTTGTAAACCAATAATAAAAAAAAATTAAAAATAGGATGGAAAACATTTCATATTAAGCCTCAATTCACTAAACTTTAAATTTCATAAAATTACAACTTTAATATCAGATGAAGGATGTTTCTCTCAACGTGTCAGTTTCCTCGCGATGTTTTTGGCAGATTCAATTTTAAAAATTAAAAATTCTTAAAAGTGTTTAATAAGTTGCGTATAGAAGTCGAAATTAAATTTCACTGAAATCACGAAGTAACATCACCGACTCATCAAGTTTTTAAAACGCGCTTCTTAAAAGAATTGGAGAATGAGGTCATTAACGTTTCATCATTGAAAACCGTTTGATAATTCATGATTAGATTTTACGCAATTCGTAGGTGACGTCATTATTATTAATAACTAAGCGAATTGTTTTACAGCCTCTAAAGATTTTTGGGAAAACTTCCAGAAAATTGCAACTAAGTACCGTGGCATCTTTCATGTAATTTTTTTATGTAAATAAGAGTAAATCTTATACATATTTCAGAAACATTTTTTTTTGGATGTTTGTCACAATTCTTGAATTTCCGCATTTGACTACACTGTATGGTTGATTTCAGTAACACAATGCAAATAAAAATTAAAAGTGGTTTGATTTAGTTAAGATTGGGACGGAGTCCAACACCTATCCATAAATCCATTATGAGTTACTAAAACTAGACTCGCCTCATTTTAGCAAAATGTTTAAAATATGTTTTATTGAATTGAAAGTGGTTAAAAATGTTAGTTTCTTTGAGTATACATCATGCACATATTTCACACGGTGGACCCTAGGAAGATTTAAAGTTTAAATAAACCATAAATATTTTCGAAAGAACGGACGTATTTAAAGTGACGTAACTATTACTTTCTTCAAAAAATGAAAGTGAAGTTTTTTACTACTTTTAAATTTTGAATGACTATTCTAAGTAGGCCATTATATTAACCTAAAATTTACTAACATTGCTCGATTTCTAGGAGTTTTATGTAAGATTCTTCGGAAATATTTTTCATTCACGCCTTACCCCACGCCTCAAACTAAAATACAATTAAAATTATCTTGTTGTATTAAATGTTATGTAAATTCCCTTTTTAACGAAGGTTTTCCTTTTAAGTTTCGAGACCTTATGAGGAACGGGTTTTCATTTTTTCCAAAAGAGGGAGTGCCGACTTATGGGAGGTAAAAAAAATATTGATACATCATAAAAGACATTTTAATATGAAATAACGTCATTTATGCGAAACTAGTAGCAAGGTTATATCTTATTTTAAAATTGATAATGTTATGCCATCGAGACGTTGTGGTTACATTTTCTGGCAGACATTTTGAAAGATGGTTGTAGATTCAAACTTAACCGTTCACTGAATATTAGTCAAACTGAGAATATCGACCAAAGGAGTTAAAATTTACAGATGATATTCAGTCCGGATGTTTTCCTTACTTTAATATTAGGCCTCCATCTTAAAAGATGGCGGCATGTTCATTTGAAGTCCATGAATGTAACGAATCAGTATACTTAGTGCCTTGGAAAAACAGGTTTTTTTTTTAATTTCTAGCCATTTTTTGCCAAGATGAACACAGATTGAAAAAACTTAAGGCTAATTATTAAGCATTCAACATTATGTTAGTCATTAAAAGATAAAGAATTTCTAAGTTCAACCTGAATTCGGCTCAGTTATAATTTTTATAATGTTATACAATCAATGAAAATGAAGCTAAGTTAACTATTTTTAACGATTGATTAATATTAGTGCACTATTAGTTTTAAACAGTTTTTAGTAATAAACTAAGTTATGTTTAGTTAAAAATACCCAGAAACGTTGAGCTAAATTTCCACAAAGCGTTATTTGCTTAAACCTCAAGGGAAATCTGCATCTACAGTGAAGTTAAATGATAACAATGCAACTGAATAAATGTCAAGAAAAGCATTACTGGTGCAAACAAGCTCAACTAAAACCTAGTTAAATTAATGTGAAATCTAATCCAAGCAAAAATATTTCCGGAGAATGTTCATAAGATAAGCAAATTATGATATTAAATCTGAACTTTTTCACCTTGGAATTTTTACTTTCATACAGACGGAAAAATTATTTTATTTAAAAAAAAATTATCCTTATAGACACATTTCAATTTATTATACCTAAATTTTTCGCGGCTCATATGGGTGGAATAATTTTAAATAATTTTAAACTCCTTCGCAATATAACACGTGGTAGAATTTTTGAACTGAGGGGGGTTAGCGTAAAAACCGAGAGTTGCCTGAACTTGAAGGGAAAAAAAATATGAGTAAGGTCGCAAATCCGGATATAGTCTTATAATTCGAATTAGAGTATATACTATCGCTTAAATTCATTAAATTCCATTGAGAGGAACATGAGACGTGTAGATTTCTCCCCTAGAACATCTCTTGCTTCCGGATCTTGCCTTGCAGATTATCACTCCTGACTGTCCGATAAGAAAGAAACTTTTGACGAACTATAGAATGACGGCAACAGGTTTTCAGAGGACATTGCTGATAAGGCACAGGTGAAAACCTTTCTATAAAGAGGGAAGACTTACGTAATAAAGCTATTGAAGAGTAATATTTCTTACATTTTGTATTAGAGTAAATCTTGTTTGATTCTACGTGTGGTTATCACTTAGATTGTAAAAAACTTTAGTTTGGTGTGTGTCTGTGGTGAAAAAACTGGTCAAAAAATTATGTGCCATCAGGTTTGAGCTCGTATTGAGTTGGAAAAATTATATTGTACACTTCTAGCTCAATGCAAGCTTCAGTAGTGAAATATTTCTTACGTTTTGTATTAGAGTAAATCTTGTTTAAGTCTACTTAAATTGTAATAAACATTTGTTTGGATGGATGTGTTTATGTATCTGTGGTGAAGAACTAGTCATAAAATTATGTGCCATCAGGTTCGAGCTCAAATTGGGAAAGAAAGAGTTGGTGCAATTATATTGTACACTACTAGCTTAATGCAATGTTCAGTAGTGAAAAAGGGTCATGTGCATACCGTTCACGAAGTGTTTTGCGACCATAAATTAAGGCTTTAAAAATTTTGGTTGCTTAGTCTTTGATTTAAATAACAGCCCAATGAGCTGCATCGGAGCCTATTTCAAAGTCCTACTTGCTAGGGAGTTGTTCCTTCGAGATTAAACACACCTTCGGGCTATATCATTTTAAAACAGGAGCCACCCATAATAGTCATAAGCTTCTTAGAGTTTCCCTTCCTTAAACGAAACTGTTTTATTTCTATTAATATTAAATTAATCCTGTTTTAATCCGATTTTTTATTAAAATTGACATAACGTGAGTTGAGATGCCAAAAATTTGAAGGTAATGGTTTTTTTTAATACATATTACATTAAGCAAATCGTTTTGTTATTATTTCGATTTTCATCTAATTTCTTCTATTAGTTGCACGAATAGAGGTGGGAAAGTACATGGCAAGAACAAATCCCTTCGTAACAGTCTCAATGGGTAATGAACCTGCGGTTTGATCAGAACAAATCCCTAGACCCGGCCAGCAAGACGCCAGATTACAGGAGCTGACTATACCACACCCGGCACTAAAAATTACTTCATCAAATAAATCTTCAAAATGTAGACCTTCTTCAAATAAACTGACGGGAAGAGTTTCTTAGCACCCAAGAATCTTAAATTTATGTACCCTTTTCCTCTCCAAATTAAAGCTTACGCAAACATTATCTATCTTCATGCGCTTCGCAAAAAAAAAAGAACTAACGTTGGATCTTTACAATTAAATTATTTTTTATTAAAAAGGGTTTCCGTGAAAAAAAACCTAGTCTGGCAGTTTTTGCTCTTTTAACTTGTTTACCAAAGCTAAACAATCGAACATCATTACGGGTTCATTGTTCTGGCTCTAGAAGCCAATATTCGGCATCATCTCCCTTCCAGGTTTTTGTCAAAACATCTTGAAACGGGTCTCAAAATATGTGCTCGACTTTTTGCTAAATTATTAAACCCGAGGTGGTTTTACGCATTTTTCGCTTATGTACTTAATTTTCATTCATAAATCGTTTTCCACTAAAGCAATGCATACACCTTTCTAAAGTAGAAACTGTATGATATTAATGCTAGAGTTTCAAGTTTTCCACGTGCAAACTAGTGATTTAACCACACGTTAATTTGATTTCCAATAAAAAAGACCTTGATAAAATTTGGAGAAATTCTTTATAAATAAATAATTATTAAATCTGTTACCGTAATATTAATTTCATGAAAAGAGCCAATTTATCAGAGAAAAAATAGGTGTGATCGATTTGAAAGAGAATAATTAGCATTTCTAGTATTATGCATAAAAAAAATAGATTATTGTTATTGAATTTCATTAATGGGACCTATTTAGATATGAAATTAAATCTGATCCGTTTTCAGTTATAATTAATTTGAGTTGTCATATTAAACTGCCCAAACAATTACAGTTGAATCACACTTAACCTAATGGTTCGTTAGACTCTTGATTGTTGAAGATCGCAAAATCGATCACGTAAATCGATGTTAGATATAATAATATTAAATATTTCTTTCCCGTTGTAAAATCGATCAGCTTATAATTGCATAACATTCTTAGAGCTATCGATATATTTTATCATCGTCAAACTCGGTTCGCAATATGATGCCAGGGTCAGTGGCACGACAAAATGAAGATCCGCCACCAGAGCGCAGCAGCCAACCAAGTTGGATTAGGCTTTAATGAACTACTGTGTCTACTAATATTGCAGCAGCAGTAGATACCGCTAGAGTTTAGACGCACTGAAAGGCACATGCAGACTCGCGACACGAGGAAAAAGTGGCGCGTGCAGAGTTTGCGTCTCAGCAATGATGAACATTTTTTAACCAACCGTCGCTCACGACGGGCGTGCTTATGCCAAGGAGCTTGCCAGGTTGTTACATGCACTGAAAAAAAACCTGACGTTCCGGAGCGCGTTTAATAGCCCATCTAAAGACGTAACCCAATAAATATGGATGGCAGATGTCATAAAAAGGCACATTTTTTGACGCAGACAGCTTCTTAGGTGAAATTCCGATGACATATTAACCGAGCGAGGTTTGAGCTTGAGATACCTAGCTACTAGATCCGGTGTAAAATATTTGGGAGGAAAAGAAAAAAAATTGTTGGGAGCATTAATTATTTCAGCTTGGCCTCATAGAAATGACTGCTTAAAATCGAACCCTAAAATAAAATATACAAAAATACCCTTACACGCGTGTAATATTAAATTCATTCAAGTTTTTCATACCGTACTTGATTTTATATTTTTAAATAAATATATTTATGAAATAAGAAAGTGAATTTTATTTAAATTAAAAAAAATCGCCACGAAGAACGTTTTCATGAACATAAGATTTAATATTATTTAATGAATTTTTCCTTAAAATCTCAGTAATAAAACTGCCAACATTTTAGTTTAGTCATTCAAATTAGACTTAATTTTTAATGTGATTGGCAATCGTTTCAACATAAAAAAGTTCCTATATTTTTTAACGAATATAGTGGTTTTATACACTCGAGTAATTTCTGACCTTGAAACGCAAGATTGAAATAAACGTATATTTATTGGAATTCAACATGATTTTTAAGGTGGAAAATTTACACTATTGTTTTAAAAACCTAAAAATCTTTTTGCATGTGACGCAAATTCCTTAAAATTTTATTTTAATTAAAACCTGAGTGCAAAAAAACCAATTTACTTTTCATCAATTGCCAATTACTATAGCACTTTATAAGTTAAATTACTGGTTAAATCAAAAGATAATTTTTAAGAATGTCATAATTATTATTCCACATTGAATCTAGCATTAACCGTGATTTTTCTGACCATGTTAAAAATTCACGAGAATTCGTGCATAGCGTAAAATTGTTAAATAATGCTCATTTTACCGACTATATGCGAAAAAAAAATTCCTGTTGAAAAAGCTTCAAAAATTTAGCTACAGTTTAACAAAAATGAGACCACATGGGAGGGCGCAGTTTTCGAGAGTGAAATTAAACCCATTTCGAGGTCAGACACTGCGAGACAGCTCTCTTGACAATTTGCCGAGAAATCCATTTTATTTTACTTTTATACATAAAAAAAGTAAAAAGTAGAACCCACAAAATCCTTTTTCTAGACTTTGACTAAAAAGATCACACCTCTTTTCAAAGAAACAACATATATTTTTTTTTATTATTTCAAACTAGACTAAACACCCACATTTTTTGGTTCAAAACTATAGTGGGAATAAGTTAACGTTCAAAGACATTGCAATAAATTATTACAGATCGGTAAACCAATATCGCTGACTAATATTATGTCACTGTAATCTCTTTTTGTATTATCGTTGCGGTAAATATTTTATAATTTAATTTTTAAACTATGATAGGCTACCCATTTTCATTTCTCTCAAGAGTATCTGAAATTGCTTATTATCTTCAAGCTTACACTATGCAAATTAAATAGAAATTTATTCAAAAAATATTTCTTTAAGCACTGAAATATTTATTTCAATTAAAATTTTTCTTCGGTTAATTTCAAAAGCAATTCCAAAAATATTAATTTAACATTTTCGTCAATTTTAAAATTATTTTAATACAACTTCAACTAGCCTGGAAGGTTTTACTTCATTTCATTTAAAATTTTCTATTAGAACCTTTAAATGGAATTCATCAATTCTATCATATCAAAAAATTAAGGATGAATCCATCTTCTTAAAAAATTATTAAAAAAAATTGTTTTCTTACCTTTAAATTGTACGCAAATCGATAAATATCAAATTCGAACAACACGAAAATCAGTCAATTTTTCACAGAAATAAAAAAAATTACCACCTAAACTAATAAATTAAAAGTAGTAGTAGACAAACTATTATCCAGGTTTTTAATCACTGTTATTCACTTCATGTCCGTAAAGAATCGTTAATTAAAATAAGGTTTGTCAACTTCACGCCCACATTTCCGTAATTTCCGCGGAAAAATTAATTAAGTTCGTTAGGAATGTCTTGGGAAATATACGTATTAAAATGAAGTGATAGCTGCCGACTGATTTGTCGGAGAGGAAATATAAAATGAGACTAGCGCGAGTTGACCGACGTCCGTAAAATCTCGCCTCCTCACTCTGTCCTGGTCTGCCTAAAACGGTCGGGCCTGTTCGATCGTTCCTGCTATAAATACCGCCCGATTTGAAGCCCCAGGGCAATTAAAGTGAAAGTTTCTAGTGGGGGATGCCATCGGATCATCGCTACGCGAGCCACAGTGGCTAAAGCCGTTTCCTACCTAGCAGACCGTGAGCGCTGGCGACTCGATCTTGGGAGCTTTTTTCTAATTTTTACACTATCTTACCGGTTACCTCCTGAAAAAACCCTATCTAGAAAGTATCTGCCGGATACTACCGGTAAGAGACCTCGTCTTTCGAACCCCTTGAAGCGCCCCTCCGAATTTAGGTGTCTATGGTATACCCATCTCTTTCTAGCCCCCCTCCCTCGTTACACCTTCCGCAACATTTCGGAGAGAATTTCCGAGAGGTTTTACGTGATGCAACGTTTCTCTAGTATGATAGGGATAGTAGGTTTCCTACTACATCCCCCTTTCAAATTTCTCCCGGCACGCGGAAGAATCTTCTCCCCTTTGTTACGTAAGTAGATTTTCTCCATCTATCACCGAACGCTAAGAAAAGTATAAAAACCATGTATCATTACGAGGTCCAGACTGAACCGACCACGGAGAGGTCAGAAAAATCGAATGCAAACACCACTAGTCATGGGCAATACGCGGCGAATCAATCATACGTTTTGCTTAGGAGAGTTTAACCACCTTTAATATCAGAGTGTTGGGGTGGCTTTCAAATCAATTTCAATGGGGCTATTAATTTCATTTTAAAGTGCTTACTTGTTTTAAAAGATAAATTGTCTTTGTAACGAACGATGAGCAAGCCAGTGAAGCGTAGAATAAACGCGAGTTATATGTTATTGCCCATTGCCAAACCCTTTCACACTATTTTTTACTTATGTAACATTAAGATTAAATATATTGGTATTAATTTTCAAATTTCTATGTACGATATTGTAAAATTCTCAAAATTCTTTAACGATCATAAACCCCTTTATTAGTTAACCCCTACAGAAATGTAAGGAACTAAGCTTTCATATATTGATATGTTCTGTAACTTCTGTTAACTGAGATTATTATAGACTTACTATTTATCAAAGTAATTTTTTTATGTTCTACTGGTAATATTTTTTTGACATGATTTTGTTTATTTCAAATCAAAATTTAATTTGATGTTCACTGCATCTTCAGATAGTTTACTGCTTCATGATCAATTCATTCTTTAGTATACACAAATTTAATAAAATCTTAGATGGTTTTTCTTTATGGATAATCATGAGATCTGGCATAACAACCGTTAATAGTTTTTCTTTTACTTTGAAGACGGAATCGAGTGGAGCAATGATATAGTTAGCCTCCGTTAAAATGTATTTTTGATATATCTATAAATTTTACCAAAAACCTGAAGAATCTCACATCGGCTATATCTTACACAATATAATGTAAATGATGGGAAGGTTTTTAAGGTGAACGCCTTAATTAACTGCCATAGAATTTGCGTGTATGACCGATTAATTGACGCCTTTTACTACCAAAAATGGGTCACATCGTTGGTAGTGGTTCTCCCTATAATTGACCACCTATATGAATTAAAACATAAGATGTTCATACAAAGAATACTGCTAATTTGTAGATCCTTTACTTGACGTATTCCAAAATAATAATACTCGAGAACTTGATAATATTCACATGTTTCGAACTAAACACAGATGTTTTAGTTATTTGAATAAGAAAAGATTTTATCAAATACTTAATAAATTTTAATCTAATAGTTCATAAAATCATTTACTAGGTTTTCGAAACGATTAAAAAAATTTTAGGGCGATTAATCCAATTTAAATTTTTTGACACTTTTCAAAGTATGAGAAAATTTCTGACTTCAGTAAAATATCCCGTTTTCAATTATTTGCATTTGTTTTATAATAAGGATTTACAATTGGAATCGTTTTTGAACCGAAGTTGAAATCGACTATTGCTCACCCTTAAAAAATTTGTGGCATTGGCCTGGAAACTTTAATTATGCTTTTCTTCTTAGAAATATCAGGAGTCATAGTAAGAGATTAATAATTTAAATAACACTATCTACGAAGTTAATTAAACTAATTAGTATTGAATTATATTTTTGAAAAAACATTTTCATCCTTTAATAAAAGGATGTAGCTTCAAAAACCTATAAATCTATAATTAATAAAAATCCATAGGTCAATATTATAAAATAAAACCACCAGTCTGATTCCATTTTGATGCTTCTCCCAGTACAAGGGTGTGCGGCAGGCAGAATGTGATTTACAGGCGTATGGTTAAATGTATTTACGCCTGTATATCCTCTTCTCATACAATTATTATTATGTATATTTTCAACTAGCATTGATATAACAAGAAAATTTAACAACACCTTAACTTTTACAAAATTTAATTATTATAGAATATCATTAAAATGTTCTTAATTTAGAAGAGAAATATTCTTTTCTTTGCGAAATTAAAACATGATTTTAAAATGCCTCCTTTGATTGGAGTGCTTTAAGTAGAGCTCGGCATTTTCTATCCATTATCCACAAATTGGTGGATAACCGATTATTTATAAACAAAGTTGTGGATTTTAATACGATTTAACATGTAAGTTCTGTGGATAATTTTTGAGTATGGATAAAGATAAAATAAAGTGGATAATTGATCGAAAATGCCGAGCTCTAGTTTGAAGGATAATCCGATAAAATTAATCAGCAGTTTTTTTCTTCAGTTTCTTAATTTTAAATTTAAGAAGTCTTCCGTAAAGCAATGAAATCATAACATGAAAACGGTGAACCAGACGGTATTATTCCATAATATAATTTTGACTCGAAATCGCCCAAATAACCCTAGATAAAACAGACCATTCAGAAACACCGAATTTATTTATACGAACTTGATTGCTTTTTCCTTAAAAGGTAGGTAATATAATAATATTAAAAAAAAATAGTTAAAGACAAAACTGAAAGCTCTCAGAGAGGTATTACCGAATTTAATCCCCCGTCTTTATCCCACACTCAATGTTATTACAACTGCATTAAGTCATTTTCTACTAGCTAAAAAAATTCACCTTTACGCACGACCCCTAACATTACGTCACGTAACTTTCAAGGAATCATCCTTTAAGCTTCGTAACGGGAAAAATAGTCGGAAATCGGCTATTTTTCAATAGCACACCGAGGTAGAAAGTAAAATTAACGTGGCAGATGAATTGACAACCAATTCCCATTAATTCTTTCTTCCTTGCCTAGGAAAACTACCTAGTTTTAACTTTCGCAAACGCTTTAAAGATAATCTGACCCACATGACGTTAGATATATTTTTTCAAACGCTTCTTTCAAATACGAAGAGATGTATTTGAAACGGAAGATTTTGCGCTAGTCAGACTCTCGACGGACAGTCTGTAAATGCGTGAAGCCGATACCATAACGTAGCTCCACCTGGTGAGATATCTTTACAAATCAAAGAAATGAAGTCAGACGCCCGATATAGTGACTGTTTACAACTCTGCGGGAATCCCGACTTGATTCTTTGGCCTTTTATCTGACTTTCTTTACGAGACAACCAACAGTTGAAGTAGTGTTCGTTGAAGTTGAAGCAGAAAATGAACAAATGGAGATACGAGGAAAGTGAACGGAAAATGTTGTTACCAAATCAGCAGTTCTCCATATTGGCTCTACCATTTTAAGTACACTTTAGACACGGTCTTAAAAGGTCAATGTCAAATTTTTAAGACACATGATCATTCTCAGTATCCACATGAGGGGGATTTAGGCTCAAGGATATGCTGCCATCGTTTGAATAATTTCGTAATTACTATTTTGGGCTATTTCAGTAAAACAAAGTTAGAACATCTTTCATAGTATGACAAATATGTTATTTCGAAGTTTTGAATACAACATATCTTGAAAGGTTGAAGTGTGTTTACGTTACGAGTGATTTGTGCTGTACATGATAACATACAGAGTGAAACAGTTCAGACAAAGACATAATTTGAGTGCAAAGTCGCTGTACTAATCCGTAATTCTTATCATAAGACACAACATCGTGTTTGCTTTCATAGGTCTAAAATAATACTGAGTATGCTTTCGTGGTCAGTACAGCAACATTTTACTTCAAATAAGTAATAATCATCTTTATAGCCACACGAGCCGTGGTTTCCTGTTACAAGTTGGCCCACTATAAAGGGGTGCTAGCTAGCATCTATGCTACAGCTTCCCAAAAGTACACTATACTATTACCGATAACCTCAGCAGGTTTTGAAGGTAAGGAGACACCAGATAATATTGCGTAGAAAATCTCCATTAGCAAGAGGTTTGCGGAGAGAACTTGCAAACACTACGCTGAAGGGTTTTTTTCTGGGCTTTTCACCCGGTACCACTCTCCGGAATTGAAACCGGGGACCCTCCTGTTAGTGTTAATGTGATCTTAATTACAACTTAAAACAGTCACTCGCTAAAAATAACACTTAGCAAAATAACATTATTATTGAAGCAAACTTTTGTTACAAGGCCAAATATGAAGTGCTCGGAAGTTCTATTTCTCACAAGTTTAAATGCAAATTTCATATTCCCGGAAAGCATCAAGACATTAAGAAAGTGTGAATCCGAGAAAGAAATTGTAATTAAATCTAAAACAGGTTTCCACTAATACCCCAAGATAAGATAAAAATTAATGCAGTGAAAATTTAAACTTTCGTAATGAGGCCACTTACATCTCGAAGTATTCTAATACTCACACCCCAAGGTCTATAGTTTAAGCGCGTTATACCTAGAGCAGTACATAAATGAACTATAATATATCAAATTAAAAATTTCTATAAGAAACCAATTTGTGCTGTAGTTAATTTAAAAAGGAGGGAATACCCATCTTCCGGCCTTTTGTTGCCTTTTTATGTGGAATCAACATCTTGTAGAGCGTCAATTACTTTCTAGCGATGCTTGAATCGTTTCAGTCGTGATATCACCGTATTTTTTCTGACTAGAATTTATAAGAACTTTTGTGTTACTCCAACAGGAACTAGGCTTGTAGTCGCTTGTACTTCAAACATATCGGGCTAATTAATTACTTTGAATAATTTCAAACGAAGGTACGCGTCATCACCTTTGATGCGAAATTTTGTCTCAGTAAATCAATAAATCTTTAAACTAGCTACTTGTCATGACCCTATCAAATTGGTAAATTGCCATATTAACTAACATTAGCCTTACAAATTTACAATATTTAAATAAAGGTTGACTTTTAAGAAATAGAGAAATGATGTTATCTCCCTTGATCATGCACCTTTTATAGACATGAGATCATTTTACAGTTTCTTCCGCGTTTGCTAAAGCAACTATAGCTTAAAATTCCACATGGAATTTAAAGAAGATTTCATTTTAGGTAAAACACCATTTGCAAAATTTTTCGTTCAAGAGCAGTTTGCAATTACTACTTTCAACCCATTCGGATGATTTAAAACTTCTTATAAATAATCTATTCTTCGGCCTTTGGTCTAACTAATCTTGAGGGATATTAATTTCAATTTATTTTTTTCCTATCCATTAACAGTATCGACAAAAATCCATTTTATTTACCCTAAGAACAGACATATTTCGTTATGCAAATACGTTCTTTTTCTGAGTTACTAAAACCCCTTCTCTGTGGACGGAATAGGGAAATTGCGGAGTGAACCAACTCTAGTAAGTACAGTACACCGTAGAAAAATTAAACATTCCTGCTATTCCTCATTTGAGGCGTATCTCGAGCCATTATTAAGTTCAATTATAATATGAAATAAGTGGAAGGGGTAGGAAAAGCGATCGTGATAAGAGGAGTGAGAGTGTCGCCTATCTTATATATTTGTAGCCATCCTCGTTGATTACCTGTTTTACAAAAGCCATCATTCCCTACATTCTAATGAAAGAGAGCCCCGAAGCTACCAGCCGATGATTCACGGGTCAAGCTCCCGGCTACCCGAATACCATCCAGCACACTTTTTCCCATGCAGCCTTTCTACCTTCGTTTTTAATAAGATAGACGCTTATGCGCCTACAGACAGAACTTCATTTAGTTTCATCCTCAATTCAGCTGGAAGAAACTACCTTATTTTGTGTATCGTGTAGTATTACAGATTTTGAAAAGACATTTTTCAGAATTTATTTATATAATCTTAATTTTTTGGGAATATTTCAAACTATCTAAACTACCCAGTTGTGTTTTAAGGGTCGAATGGAAACCGGTAAGAGTTAACACTAGAAGTCTTTGTGTCCACACTTGTGAAAAATCTACATAATGTGGTTTTTTAAAAGCTAAACTTTAATCTCAAAGAAAAATGTTACCAGTCTAAAATAGACTGTTATTAACAGGGTAGGAGCTCTGAAACATTCCCCTATGTTATTGATATGCGGTTTGGTCAAATTCTGTAACGTGAAAAAAGAACAGAGAAACAAAATATTTTCAACTATAATGAAAAAATTTTGGAAGATCAAATGTTTTGTGCAATGCCTAAAATCCAAAAATTAAACTGTTCATTCGTAATTTGTAATCGAAAATTCTTTTCCAATTAAATTTCAGATTCAAGAATTAGAATGGATACAGTCTAGCAACACTAATACTACTGTTTTACCTCTCCAAGCGACGATGACATCGCGTAGAGGTACTACGTCTCTATGTGTGTCTGTCTCCGCCAAACGTTCACGCAGTTGTTGGTTTTCTTCTCGTTTATGGTGAATCAATCTCTTTATATACCCTAATTTTCCAAATATTTCTAAAGAGGCATACGCTTGAGTTCTAACGTCAACAATAGCTATGTTTAAAATTAATTTAGGAATAAAGTTTCTTAAAACGATTTAACTAGAATTAAGGTAAATTAATGACGATTAAAATAATTAATATCAGTTATATTTATTTAATTTGTAATGATAAACCTCATAATTTCATCTCTACTCGGAAAGGATTATTTTGGTTTCCCAACTTGTTCTTTTCAAAACCCCTGCACATATTCATTTCGTGATCAGTGTGAGAAAATATTAATGCTTGGACTTGCCACCTTGTTCATAAGTTGCTGGCCCTGAGCCTCAACTTAAGAAAGGGAATTTTTCTATCAGACGCACTAGCTTCAATCCTGTGTATGGCGACTGAAGATTCTCCGCCGGAAACACGAGGCTTCCGAGTAGAACTAAACACTATATATATTGACGTCACGAGGAATATGGTTTTTCTCGCGGTCTTTTAATAATGGCCAGTTTCTCTTTCGTCATCCATCTTCCAACCAACAGAGTTTTTGCCACCCCGCGTAGGATTAGTTCCCCCATTATGATGGACCACGTCGCTCTTTGCTTTTATATATTCGATTTAACCCCTTTCTTATTTTCCGCCAATTTCTTTCCCGCTCATTTTCATTTTCACTGGCCGTCAGTCAATCCGTCTAGGGACTGTCCAACAAGGGTTCCTGTGAAATAATATTTGCGTTGCGTCTGTCTCAAATAAACTGCAAAGATCATGATGAATTGATTACCGCAGTTGATAGATAGATTTGGACTTCTTCTTATCTTTCTTCGAGACTTACACTTATTCAAGCTCAGTGTTCCAAAAATAGTTTTTGTTCGAATGTTATACATACACTATTAAGATTAGAGCTCGGCATTATCTATCCATTATCCACGTTATTTTATCTTTATCCATACTCGAAAATTATCCACAGAACTTGCTTGTTAAATCGTATTATATCCACATCTTTGTTTATAAACAATCGGTTATCCACCAATTTGTGGATAATTGATCGAAAATGCCGAGCTCTAGAAATAGACTAGTTTAAATCTTGATCAGTATTTATCATATCTGAATGGTGTTTAAAGTAATGAAAAGATTAAAAGTACTTACACTTTTTTAACGTTTAACTTCTAGTTTTATTTCAAAGAGAGTTATTCGTAATTTTTCTAATTATTATTTAATTGTAAATTCACTTACTGGTTTTTAACGTAACAGACATCTGTTAAACCTTGTAGAAGAAAAATTAAACTGAACCATTCACATTCTTGTAAATAGATAGGGCAACATGAATAGCGTTTCAGAGACGCATTGGCTAGATGGTAAATAGTGCAATAGAATCAAATTTCAAAATGAAAACTTCAAATTTACATTATTAACTTTATAAATTTTTATTTACAATATTTATATCACCATTTCTTTATCTACAATATTTGTATTAGCATTTCTCTATTTCCAAAGATAATATTACTTTCCAAAATGTTACATGATGGTATCACAATCAGACCATAATAATTTCCATACATGATGAGTTTTTACCTCTCCGAGTGACGTATGTCACGGAGAGGTTCTAATTTCGACGAGTCTGTCTGTCTGTCTATCTGTGTGTCAGTCTGTTGTTATTGACTTACACCCCAGGGGACCGCGTTCGCAGTTTTCAAATCGGAGCAAACGTTTTCCCAAATTCCGAACCGCATTTACAGTTCCCGGAAATTTGGAAAATTGTATTCCACTTACAATGGCTATTATCCATTGCCTATCTAACACCACTATCCTCAGGCCATTTGTCCATCTTACTGACTTCTATAATCCACCTTCATCTGCTCTTTGTCCATCCCACATGGACACCAGTCTGTACACACTGGCTTCTACACACCACCATTTTCTGGTCTTTGTCCATCCCACTTGGACACCAGTCTGTACACACTGGCTTCTACACACCACCATCTTCTGGTCTTTGTCCATCCCACATGGAACACCAGTCTGTAAACACTGGCTTCTAATCCCCACCATCTTCTAGTCTTTCTCCATCCCACATGGACACCAGTCTGTACACACTGGTTTCTACACACCACCATCTTCTGGTCATTGTTTTTGTCCATCCCACATGGACACCAGTCTGCACACCTGGCTTCTACTCCATCATCATCCTTAAGGTTAAGACATACGCGGCGATCGGCCAGGGTTACGAGAAACGTCCGGCCTCCCTAAGATGGAGCTTCCACCAAAAGTTCACGCAATTGCGCTGTTCTTATCCATAGCTGCGATTCGAAACCCTTATATACTACCTATTTTAGTAAGGCGAAGCAATCGGCGTATGCTTCATTTCAAACGCCAATATTAGTCAAGTCTCTCAAGAATGTTTAATTGTTCTTATTTAAAACGATGTAACGTTCAATAAGGCGAATAACTAACGAAGAAAATATTAAATATTAATTATATTTATTTTAATATTTAAGATAATCTTGTTTCTCAATTCAAAATTAATACGGAAAGAGTTAAAAAGCAGTCTATGTTATTGTCTGTGTGTGTCCGTCCGTTATTACACTAGTGCCGCAGTGCGCTGCGTTAGAAGTTCGTTTTGTTTTGATGTGTAAAGAAATCCTACAGAACCATAATATTCCCTTTATCCTTAATATAAAGTGAATATGATGAAATATTTTTCGTAATTATGATGCATTTAGTGCTTTTGTAGCTTTAAAGCTCTGTTTCATTTTGATATTCCAAAGATTTTGTTTAATATTATTATTTGAAATGGCTGTTTATATATTACTTAAGCTATACTACATCTGTATATAGAATAATCCTTGGTTTAGTAATTTCATGAAGAAAGCTAAGATCTAGACTCCGGCGGGTATATCTAACATTACATGCAATAGGCTTAGTGAAACAAATAGTTAATAATTTAGGCCTGAGGTGAAGTAAACTTTGGGCTTTGATTTTCGTGTCTGAAATGAAGAGACACCAACGGTTCAGAGTGAGCCGAAAGTTAAATACACTCTTAAATAATCAGGTTAAGATTTTATAATAGAAGAAAAGATCATGGTGGCAATTAGATTAGTAGGGCTAAGCTACAGAGTTTTATTCTCTTTATGGTGCGCATTGACTATCAGTGCGTCTAGCTACAATTTAGCTTTGGTATTATTTAACGTTAACACTCATGTTGGCAAACTAAGAATATTGTTGAGGTGAGACGAGACGATAGTGTTTACACTGCTAACCAGTTGTGAATGTAGCTATCAGAATATAGGGTAAACAGCTGAAGCGTAGACTTCATTTCCTGTTCTTTTTGCCATTAACTGATTTCCATGTGTCCAAGATTTATCCTTATTGGATGTAAAATGTCGTCTGCTTTACTGTATATTCGCTATGCTTGGAATACTGCTTCAATATTTCGTAAATTTTTACTTCAAAAAAGAGAAATAATTCCATATCTAGGTAACTAACTTTGTAGTAGTAGACCTCTTGACTCGGAGAGGTAATATTTTGGTTTTCCCAACTTGTTTAATATTTTTCTGTATCTATATATCTATATAAGTAAAAGTCCTGACTGATCATATGACCAAGCTAAAGCACGTTAGTCTTAGATGGCACACACTATGAAAGATATTTCCAGTCAGCCGCAAACTTGAAAGATTGCGGCCAGAAACGTATAAAACCTTTTTTTATGGAATCACGTCCGCGTGTTTCAATACTTAGTAGTACACTATTTCGCTACATCCCATAGACGTCCCATGGACGGGCCTCATGGATTTTGGGGTTCAATTTGCAGTCATCTTAAAAAATGGCGGCTCAAAATGTAACAGGCAACGCGGTGTGTCTTTGCTGCTAGATTAACTTGAGAAACTAGCAGCAAAGACATACCGCGTTGCCTGTTACATTTTGAGCCGCCATTTTTTAAGATGACTGCAAATTGAACCCCAAAATCCATGAGGCCCGTCCATGGGACGTCTATGGGATGTAGCGAAATAGTGTACTACTAAGTATTGAAACACGCGGGCGTGATTCCATAAAAAAAGGTTTTATACGTTTCTGGCCGCCATCTTTCAAGATTGCGGCTGACTGGAAATATCTTTCATAGTGTGTGCCATCTAAGACTAACGTGCTTTAGCTTGGTCATATGATCAGTCAGGACTTTTACTTATATAGATATATAGATACAGAAAAATATTAAAAAACTCATCATGCATGGAAATTATTATGGTCTGATTGTGATACCATCATGTAACATAAAGAAATGGTGATATAAATATTGTAAATAAAAATTTATAAAGTTAATAATGTAAATTTGAAGTTTTCATTTTGAAATTTGATTCTATTGCACTATTTACCATCTAGCCAATGCGTCTCTGAAACGCTATTCATGTTGCCCTATCTATTTACAAGAAGGTGAATGGTTCAGTTTAATTTTTCTTCTACAAGGTTTAACAGATGTCTGTTACGTTAAAAACCAGTAAGTGAATTTACAATTAAATAATAATTAGAAAAATTACGAATAACTCTCTTTGAAATAAAACTAGAAGTTAAACGTTAAAAAAGTGTAAGTGCTTTTAATCTTTTCATTACTTTAAATTAATTATATTACACCATTCAGATATGATAAATACTGATCAAGATTTAAACTAGTCTATTTCTCACTTCAAAAAATCCCATTTTAAATTTTCAATTATAATTTAAAATAACCTAATATCATTATAAACCAGTAGCGGTAAGGAACGTACAAAGCCACAAGACAAACCGATGACAAAAGCCGCTATGAAATTAATGACACACTCCTAAAAACATTTATGGCATTAGAGACTGGTTATATTCGAAAAGAATTTTCATTTCAACGAAACCGTTACATAAGAGAAACTGGTAAATTTAAAAACAGCGCTAGGAGATGAGCCATTTATTAATAAGGGAAAATGAGATTTTTCTCTCAATATGCGTGATGCGTTTCATCCTTGAATTTTTCAATCTTTCTTGTTTCTTTTTTCTTTCACCCTTTCAAGCTTTCCCGCTCTCGATGGAAAATAATTGAGTATTCTTCTTATCATTTCAATTTTTTATATGGAAACTTATAAAGTCCTGCCATATCGTTCATCATAACAGTTGTTTTTCATAATTTTCTACACATTTTGGTGTTTTTCAATAAGGATTAATAGCATTTGCATTAGACAATATTGTTGTGTTTTCATGGCAACGTAAGGGTGAACTTGGACCTTTTTAAATACAAAAGTTAATGTTTAAGTACTGTAATATCGTAAAAAATAGAGTATTTCAAATTGAGCCGCCTATACGTCTACCTACAAAATTAAAGAATATATGAGAAATTTACTTATTGAAGCCAATACGATAGGGCTATTTGTAATGCAGATAGGGAAAAGTTCTAAGGTGACAAAGCTCAAATTTTGAGGGAATATGCACTAATATAAGCCAAATAAGGCTTAGTTTAACATTTCTCGACGTGACAGAGGTACCACGAGAACGGTACAAAATTTTACCATTAAAGTAGGTCTAAGAAATGTGGTTAAGCTTTAATTTGAATAGATTTCAATCTTATGAATTAAATTTTGTTAACCAAGGTGGGAACTAAATGGAAAATATTTTAATTAAAAACGTGAACAATACTTAATTTTTTGTTTTAACTTTGTTAATGAGTTTTAAAAATCACAAGCTTTTGAGTACGAAACTCCTGTAGAATAGATTACAGTTCAAAGGAATATTTACCGGACTGATCCATTTATTTATTTATAAATATCGGCCCAATTTTACTGGGATTCTATAATTCAAATGAAAAATAGTCTCCATAGATGGAGCCACAGGTCCGTAGAGGAGCTTAGTAGAGTGCGTTTGAAACTTTTTTATTTATTTTTCTCGAAAAAACACAAGCATCCAAAGGCAAATTTAATTTACAGAAAACGAGCCACTAAAGAGAACAGAATCGCACGTTGCCTCTGACTTAACAATAAATACAAATTGCCCTCTATCCGTGATATACTAGGGAAATATCAGATTTATTAACATCTACACAACGATACTCTAATATAAACTTCAATCAGTATTATTATAGTTTAGGTAGTCTATGTTACGGATCTTTGTTTTTTGAATGTCTAAAACCCAAACTTTACTATTACGACAACCTTTTCATACATCATTGGTTTTTATTATTTTCCCCTTATACTTCAGCTCCATGCTTGTGGGTTTTATAAATATCTAATAATTAAACGCTAGACAGCTATTAAACTTGCCCACTGCGCGATTACCTCTAGGTTCGAACCCTTGCCACGTCATTCACAATTTAGCTAATATTTATTTTGAAGCTTAACGTTATTTGTGTGTTATAAACAGACAGAGAGACAACTCTTGGTTTTTCTGACTATAATTTGACAATAAAACCTTTTTCAGTATGAAATATCCGTAGTATACTTTATAAGTTCCTACTTAACATTGTTTTGGTTTGTAGAGTGTTCGCATAAACTTAGTTTGAAGAGTCAATTATGTCGAAAATTTTCATGTCCAAATCCGAAAATATTTTTAAAAAAAATTATTTTTTAACTTTATAGAATTTTGAAATAAGTCTTTGAATCATCTCCCCCACTTTGAAAATAAAAGAAAAAAATACATTAAGAAAAAACGGTTTTCCACAAACGCCGGTTCAAAGTTGAAAAAAAGTTTAATCTCTAAGTGGTCTTAATGGTCATGCATGTAGATGTACATAAGTGTACCACAGGCATTGACCGAAGATAGGACTTTGTTAAAGTCAAGGACGTTTGCCAATGTAGAGAAAAACGCTTCAAGGTCGCTCGGTGCGATATAAGTGGTTCCCAGTTATTTCATTTTATTCACTTATAAAAACAGTCAAAGGGAAAGTGAACTATGGCATTTGAATTAATAAATATTTTCTACATCTTAATTCATGTAACGAGATTGAGAAACACTTTTCTAGACTACTTTATGCAAGCCCCAGAATTACTTATTATAGAAAAACATATTCAACATGTAGGATCGAAGTAAAAAAAAGTTTGAACTATTATGTAATCAATTGATAGTAATAAGCTAATAATTTAGTCGATTTTAAAAACCATTTTTGTACTACACAATTTTGATTACGTAATCTTTATGTTTCGAGGTTTATGAAGTAAGTTTTCAAATCTTTGTTCCTTCATTAGTTAGGTTCTATCTTGAAGAGTCATTGAAGCATTCGAAAAAGTCGGTTAATTTAAGGCTTAATTAGATATTTGTTAAAATTTATAAAGTAAATTAATTTCCATAATCAGATCGTAAGATGTCACTTTTCAGAAGAGCGTCGGATTTGGTTTTTGTTACAATTTCTCATCAGGGTCCAAAACTTTTATACTATATCTTTGGCAGAGACGAAATGGTACTAATATTAAAAGAAAAACATTTATCATTGAAAAGATAAATATAATATTATAAAAAATTTTATAATAACGATTACATATAAGCTAAAATTTTAAATATGAAATAAGGATTTTTAGTGTCATTCGACCTTTAACTTAACCAGCCAGCTCCCCTCGTGAAAGAAAGAATTAAAATTTTGTAGGCGTTCTGAAGAGCATAAACGTCCTTCGGATCTATTCAAGCCATATCCAAAAATAACGAGCGAAGATTTGTTTTGAATTTCTTTCTCGTCGGAGACTGCAGCCATTTATTCATTTTTATAAACTTGAGGAGGAAATAAAGATTTAAGGTGCTTCTGCCTGATTGCCTATTATCACAAAGGATATATTAACAAACTCAAATTGATTACACCTTATACCAAACTCAATTGAAATTTAAAGTAAATTTTGCATTTCCGTTTTAAGTTTATTTCATTCAAAAGGAAACCGTTACGAGACATTAATTTCACTTTATTTCAGTCAACGTCTCTTATACAGGGTGTTTCTGAAAAGTCCATCACAAATTAAGGGGCGTGTTTATGGGACCAAACTGAGCGGAAAGTACCAAAGAACATGGGGTGTACAACATTTTGTTACGGAGATATGGCCTTCCAAACATTCGCCCCTAAAACAAGGAAATATCCAAAAATGAGGAGTAACACTTAAGACCGACTAACCAGCTTGTTTAAAATTACTAGACAATTTCAATAGCCTTTAATCGAACAATTGATTTCTACCTTTACTAATCAGAAGCGTATAAATGAGTAAAAGTATGCCTACGGTGGTAATGTAAAATTAATCCCAAGTGACATGATGTTTCAAGATCTTCCCAGCACCAAGTAAAATGGTTCTGATTGAAGGGACTTTTATTAGCACAGCGTAAACAACGTTATTTTCAGGAATTAGTCCAAATGTCCACGGGCGGCATTACAAAAACGAGGCAGTCTTTCGAATGATACTTGGACATGTTGGAAGATCCCTGGCTTGTTCCTGTTATCTCAAACCGTAAAAAGCTACGCAAATCTTCATCATCACGGACAACACTCTTGTACGTTAGGTATGACCTTGAGAAAACCTAAAAGGACATCTCGAATGTATTTGAAAAACCCATCTCCAATTAAGGGGCGTGTTGTTTGTTTCCAACAGAGTAAACTCGCCCAGAGAACAATTACAATGCAGAGCCACGTTTCGGCGTTAATGGCCCACAAAGGTGGTCCCAAACAAAAGAACAAACTTTAATTTGTTTCGTTCAGTAAGTGTTTCATGTGTCATAGATAAAACGCCATGATTAATGCACAAAGAAAATGTTATTGACAAGTTTTCGGACCGCGATGCTGAAATGTGGTGGTGCACCATCGTGCATGAACCACATTCTGTTTATTAAACCTAAGGGTACGTCTTCGAGTAGTTCTGGTAAATCGTCCCGTAAGAACTACAAGTAAGCCACACCGTTTTACCTGGGCTCTAGGAAATTTGGCCCAATTAAATTGTCACCCACAATACTACACCACACGTTTAAGCTGAATTGTACTTTGTGAATTCTAACGCAAGTTGCGTGTGGTTTTTTCTTAATCAGCAAACCAATTGGCGGCTGCTTGTTTTTGGATCGTCCTCGAAAATAGTGAGAACTTCGCCTATTCTTAAAAAACAGAGCACTAAAACAGAGCACTATGTTTTTTAAGAAAGGAATAAAAGAGGTTTCACGTACATGTGTTTGTTTTATTAAACTCATAATTCAACGAAGTCTGTTACAATGCCTTTCTTCACAAATGCCGAATATGCGGATATGCACCTAATGTATGGACTAGCCGAGGGGAATGCCGCTGCAGCTGTACGCTTGTATCAGGAAAGATTTCCGCAGAGGCGACTACCAAATCGACTGACGTTCGAGGCTGTGGACAGACGTTTGAGGCAAGATGGACGAATCCAACCGGCTTGACCTCAACCTAGAGCGAGAGCCATCCCAGAGGCCGTAGAAGACGAAGTTCTCACCATTTTCGAGGACGAGCCTGAATCAAGTACCCGCCAAGTTGGTCGCCGATTAGGCGTAAACCACACGCTCGTGTGGAAAATCCTCAGAAGCCACCGGTTTCATCCTTTCCATGTTCAAAAAGTTCAAGGTTTGAATCCAGCGGACTACCCACGACGCACGGCGTTTTGTCAGTGGTTTCTGGCTAAAGTAAACGATATCGATTTCCCACGGGATTTGTTGGTTACTGACGAAGCTAACTTTTCACGGGATGGTATTATTAACTTACATAATAAACATCAATGGTCCCAGCTAAACCCCCACGCAACTTGCGTTAGAAGTCACCAAGTACAATTCAGTTTAAACGTGTGGTGTGGTATTATGGGTGACAATTTAATTGGGCCATATTTCCTAGAGCCCAGGTTAAACGGTGTGGCTTACTTGCAGTTCTTACGGGACGATTTACCGGAACTACTCGAAGACGTACCCTTAGGTTTGGTAAACAGAATGTGGTTCATGCACGATGGTGCACCACCACATTTCAGCATCGCGGTCCGAAATTATCTTAACGCGACCTTCCCTTTGCGGTGGTTAGGTCGAGGTGGACCTGTGGAGTGGCCTGCTCGATCACCCGATCTGAACCCTTGTGATTTCTTTCTTTGGGGCCACCTGAAAGACTTAGTTTATCAGACTGAAGTGCCCGATGTTGAAGAGCTACGTCGACGAATAATTCACGGCTGTCAAACAATTCGCGAAACTCCAGGCATTTTTCAACGTGTAAGGGAATCATTTGTAAGACGTGCTAATGTGTGCCTTAACGCGGGTGGTGAACACTTTGAACAATTTTTGTAACTAGTTGCAATTAAATGTTAAAACTTGTCAATAAATTCATTTTCTTCGTGCATTAATCATGGCGTTTTATCTATGACACATGAAACACTTACTGAACGAAACAAATTAAAGTTTGTTCTTGTTTTTGGGACCACCTTTGTGGGCCATTAACGCCGAAACGTGGCTCTGCATTGTAATTGTTCTCTGGGCGAGTTTACTCTGTTGGAAACAAACAACACGCCCCTTAATTGGAGATGGGTTTTTCAAATACATTCGAGATGTCCTTTTAGGTTTTCTCAAGGTCATACCTAACGTACAAGAGTGTTGTCCGTGATGATGAAGATTTGCGTAGCTTTTTACGGTTTGAGATAACAGGAACAAGCCAGGGATCTTCCAACATGTCCAAGTATCATTCGAAAGACTGCCTCGTTTTTGTAATGCCGCCCGTGGACATTTGGACTAATTCCTGAAAATAACGTTGTTTACGCTGTGCTAATAAAAGTCCCTTCAATCAGAACCATTTTACTTGGTGCTGGGAAGATCTTGAAACATCATGTCACTTGGGATTAATTTTACATTACCACCGTAGGCATACTTTTACTCATTTATACGCTTCTGATTAGTAAAGGTAGAAATCAATTGTTCGATTAAAGGCTATTGAAATTGTCTAGTAATTTTAAACAAGCTGGTTAGTCGGTCTTAAGTGTTACTCCTCATTTTTGGATATTTCCTTGTTTTAGGGGCGAATGTTTGGAAGGCCATATCTCCGTAACAAAATGTTGTACACCCCATGTTCTTTGGTACTTTCCGCTCAGTTTGGTCCCATAAACACGCCCCTTAATTTGTGATGGACTTTTCAGAAACACCCTGTATAAAAAAGCGGACCAATTCAACGGAAGGCATTTTCACTGCTTCGAAATAATTTTTCTTTTTTTTTTTACTATATTGAGAGATCACCATAAATGTAGAGTTAAAGTTTATAATATTTTGGTTTTAAATTCTAACGTGCAAATAAAATAGTAAATATTTGAAATTTCAAACATGCATGGAAACAAATATTAAAGGTAAAGATCAGATAACATAATCTTATATCTTAAAAGAACGGCCTTTACTAAATACAAAAAAGAATATTATTGAAAAAAATATAAATTATCTCTAATTATAAAAATTAGTATTTAATTAGTCTTAAAAACGAGGAATACTGCGCCGCCATTAAAGGCGTCTGCTAAGTCGAACTACTTACCCGAAACGGGATTGGTTGAATCCCCAGTGGCTGAAAGAGGCTAGGGAAGGGTAGAGCTTCAGCTATATAGGTTGAATTCTCATAGGCTGAGAGAGGCAAGGGTAAGCCAGGGCTACGAGGTTCGGGCTAGCAGACGCCACTAAACCAATGGCGACGTAGTAGTCGTCGTTTTTAAGGCTAATTAAATGCTAATTATTTTGTAATATGATATAATTAATTTTTCTTTTATATTTTTACATTTATATTTAGAAAAAGGCCGTTCTTTTAAGATATAATGTTATGCTACCTGAAGTTTTACTTTTAAGGCTTCTTTGAGTTATGCCTTAGTTAAGTTAGTTTCTAAAAAGATGAAGACAAGAGTATTATAAAACGCTAATGGACGAATCCTTCAGGTGGTATTAGTTATCCAATAATAAAACACGGATTTCTGTAGGAAAATAGTCATTTTGGCAGATAGATCTAACGAATAGATATCTTTATGAAATATGAATTGCCCGTGTCTTATTATTGTAGATGGATAAATGGTTCCCTTCAGAAATGACCATTATTTTATAGTCTATTTTCAATAAAGCTGAAAAACTTCGTCCTGAGATTTTCTATGCTTTTATTATCAGAATAGCCCTAGTCAGTAGACTCAGTTTTGTCTTAATCAATGTGCCAGTGGAACATTTGTCCAGGGGGTCTCATGAACATACAGGCCCAGAGTACTTCATTGTTTCCAATATTTGGAGTGAATTTTTACCATTGAAGCTTTTAATTAATAAAAATAAGTGTTCCTAATTATTTCAGAACGGAAGCAAATAAACCAAATTTTTGCTAAAAGCAAAAAAATCAGAATTTAATTTTAATTAGTTTGATTAACCATATTTTAGGACAGATAGCCATAGTGGAACTAAGTCGAATAGCACAGTCAGTTGTAACTGAAATATTTTTAGAACCCCATGTCTATTGCGACGCGACCTTTCATAATGTCAGAAAATGGAGATTTTAACTCCAGCAGAGTTTACTGATGTATAAAGCAAAGTCCAACGAATATATGTAATTCATCAATTTATCGCCTTGTGCAAATAGTCTTTATTCCAAACCGATCTTTCTAAGGAAAAATTTCAAAACTCACTGTACTACACAAAGCCTTTTTCATGGTGCATTATCTAAAAAAAACTGCCAACGATTTTTGTTGGGCTAGGGTTTTCCCTATAATAAATTAAATATGTAAGCGAAAGTGGAGTGCGATACAGTATATTGTCTAGGTACGTACGGTACCTGACCCAAACCGCTGTCGGTTCCAGCCTTGAAATAAACCATTAATATCTCTCGCCATATTCTCATGAACGTTTCATGTATAGGCACAGGGTTAAAACGGGTAATCATGCTGCTCAAGATAACTTTATTTCTTCATAGTATCATAAGTTTAAAAGTAATGTTACAAAAGTATGACACTACCTATACCTCGTAATGCTAGAGACTTAGAGCTAGAACGACAAGCGAGAATTGATTACACTCGGTTTTGCAGTCCATCTTCCTATTTAGTCTGTACTAAGCCTTTGACTGCGTCTCACCAGGCGTCGCTTCATGAAAAGCTTTCAGTTAGCAGTGATAAACTTATGGAACATATCTTATGAACTTATGATAGTTTGAACCTTTTTTTTAAAAACCCATTTTATTACATGTAATAATGTCCGTTTATAAGGTATGTGAAAAAATAAATGGTATTTAATTTATAGCTATTTTAAATTAACTATAGATTCAAATTATACACAGCATCGCAAAACGTGAATTCTTTTCTACAATTTCGATGACGTTGAGAGATTTTTAATTATGACTGTTTATTTCTTTAACGTCTTGTGTTAGCATAGAAATTTGTGTTACAAAGATACAATATAAAATTCCTATTTTTGTGAGTGTTCTTGTATTCATACACTAATTTAAAAAGCGATATTTTTTAAATCGAAACATTTATTTTCGATAAAATGAAATAAAAATCCTGCTTAAAGTGTTAATGACATAATTTTCGTCATCCACAAACTTAAAATGCGAAAAAGTCCTAGAAAAATATAGTTTAATATGATATATTTACTTCTTTATATGGTTTCGTAGCGATTTAAAAAATTGCAATCAAAGTATTGTGTTTGGAAAAGGCCAAGTTAAAATTTTGTTTTGTAAGGAGACATTTTCTCTCTAGATGTCGCTCACGTGACGCCTGTTAGTGTCTCCGCGCCGCGTTAAGCCTATTTTATTCAGAATTTCGCGGCATTAGTAGTCTCGGGCGCTCGCGCTTAGAATTTCCGCGAGATGCCGTGAGTGACGTATCAAGGAGAAAAACCCGCAACAAATCTTCTCCGCAAATTTGCCTTTGCCCCCAAATTTCAAGTTTTCGAAGTATTTTTTCTGTGTTTTGCCTCATATTTAAATATTTATTATGCATATTTTTGGAATCAGAAGAGTTTAAACTCTCAAAAAAGTAAGGTTTTCTTAACATTTGAGATAAATTTTAAACCACGTCGCTATTCCATTAATATTATACATTATTGAGATGAGCCAAGTAAATAAAGTGAAAATAGTCGGTCACGTTGGTTGAAGCATCCAAAAGTACTTTCTACTGGAATGTTAACGAAATCCAATAAATTATTCATCTAGGTATTGCCACACCAACCAGGGATTAGCTATGGAACGAATAGAACGGGCCGTCTTGTTTTCTAATTCTCGACCAATATCTCATGAGTTATTGTAAAGCCCAAGAAGGATTCGTGAGAGACATCCAAAATTTTGTATAAACAGTTAAGAGACTCTTTTAATGGCAAGATAAAAATGTCAATATTCTTATTTTAGAAAGTAGGACAAAAAGCTAATTGTCTAAGAGGAATCTTTCAACACTTTATCTTGTCACATCATTTTAAAGGTAAAATCCGCGATAGATGTATTCTAATTTCCACGGCATTTAAGTTAACTTCTGAATCTTCTGGTATCTCAAAAATAAAATGAAGCAAGGTTTTTCAAAATAAACAGTCTCCGTATAAACACAAATGCGAAAAAAACCATTCGAAAAATATTCTACTTAGACGCCATATAAGATAGCTTTATAGTGTGGGCCTCTGCAGCCAATGAAATCATCATGTTCAATACTCTGCTAATTTATGCTACACTATTAGAGTTTCGTGTGTTATTATTGCTATATTTAAGGTTGCAATGCGATAATCATATGTTAAATCTTACTTCTTTCCGTATTCACAGGCTTTAATTTCTCATCTTTATAAAGTACTCGCACCGCTATTTTGGACAAGCTCCATGTATTAATGTACGTTTACAGGCAAACATTATTTCTGGCCATATATTAATACAACCCTTTGTTTACAAAACGGCTAACTTATTCAGTTCGAATGGGTTCTTTCTTTGCAAACTAAGATCAATTTCTTCTTAAAATAATTTTGGATTTTACCTTTAAAATTAATAGTAAATTCATTTGACCTATAGTGTAAGTCGCCTTCTCAGACCAAGTTTAGTTCTTATACACGTGGCTGCTCCGAATCTATTTATTAACACCGTTCATATTTAAGTTCGCGTGCTAAACGGAATCCTTGGTAGGACAGATACACATTTATTTTTGACCCACATGGAGGAAAGGCGCGGTTCCTTCAACTACAACGAACGTCCATCAGGTCTCAAACCTTAGGACACGCCCTCCCTGAAGGCCCCAAAATGCTGGTCATTATGCAAGCTCTAAACTAGCCACCAACCAAACTTAACTGGAATATGGGATAGAAGAAAGAGTGAACGATATTGAAAGCTCCTTGACATTACGGGAATGATGCATTGACCTTTCCGCAAAGATTTTCTTGCCCTCTTTTTCTCGTCGAGTCATTCTCAAGGTTGCGTATGTGTAAGTAATCTTGATCGTTATGTAAAAAAATATTTCTATTTCAATATTCAAAAAAATGTATTTAGTGAAAACCCGTAATGTTGAAAAGTTGCTAATCGTGGAACTTGGGTGTTGAATCAACTGACCAAAAATGCTTTCATAGCATTTTCTAGAATTCCTCGGTATTTAATAGCCAAATTGAGCCTAATTTTTAACACTGACCCAATCATAGTTAGAAAAAAGCATTCTAAAGAAAAAATTTTGTCAATCGTATGGACAGAAATAGTTCGAGATAAAGCTACAGCCTGGGCAGCTTTATTTGGATTTATAAACTTCGTTCTATTTCAAAATACGAGTGATCATGGATAGTATAAACCTAACATTGTACTAACAGTGAATGACCAAACAATGCTGAAAAAAACGCCATAAGCGGAGACAAAGGAAACTAATTGATCCTACAGCTTTCTGCCATTATCATTTATCAGTCGCTCCCTCAGAAAAACTAAGCCCACCATGTTCGGGCTACAATGTTTGTACTGTCAGAGTCGACACTTTACCAATCTCCATTAGGGTTTAAAGTATCCCCCACGGCATTACTTTCGTATTTCTTCGACGAAACTCAGTTTCTTCAGACTTAGCGAGAAGATTCTTTCGACGAACAGCCCTCGCTGGTCTTACACATTTTCTAATCTACAACACTTATTAGCAAAAGTATTGAGATATAAAGCAAAAAGTACATTTCGCTAGCCATTCCCTTTGGCTGCAGACGACATAAAAACTGCTAAGCAAACTACACTCTTCTTTACCCCTACACGAACTAACCAATTAGGGAGGAGCCTCTTGACGTCATAGGTTTATGGTAAGTAGTACATGATGCCGGTGACCCAAAACGTTTATTTTTGGTACTATAGCTAGCATCTGCTACTTCATGATACTATATACGATCGTGAAGGTAGAGGACGTTTACACTATTATAAGAGGTAAAGAGGGTTTTTCACATTCCAGAGCGCAGGCAAGTGTCAAAGAAGTGCACTTTTTGTTTCCATATATATACTTTTGCTATTAGTAGAAAACCCCTTAGATCTCAGTAGAATTATATTACCCTGTAAGAGCACTTGGCTTTAAAAATTTAAGCCAACCTCTATAATGTAACCATTGTTGTAGCTCTAGTAATATAGCAATTTGAAAATTTTAAATTTTAAGCCCATAAAATTACATCTCTTTCCATGGTCGCATTGCTAACTCAGGCAGGAGTGAGAGAGAGAGAGAGAGAGAGAGAGAGAGAGAGAGAGAGAGAGAGTGTAAAATTATTTAGTGTTGGTCATTTGTACTTAATTAATTAATTAAATAAACATTATTAGAAGCAAGCGTGTATTAATTCTTCAAAGAAAAATAAAGAAAATCACCTGCTCTTCCTTTTTATCTTCACGATCTTTGATGATCTTTAACTCAAGAATCAGTCTTTAGTTTTACTTATGTTTATTTTGTAAGATAATGTTGCTTTCATTGGATGTTGTAGAATCTATATACCAATTAAAAATAACTCAAGCTGTGAGGTTGTGAAGCAATGAATTTTTATGTCAACTGATGATTTTTGAAAAACTGTACGGTATCGTCTTCTATGGGAAAGATATGGCCATATGATAACTTGTTAGCTGTAGCTAACTACCGATATCATTGGTTTCATAGTGGTTCTAAGTGTTTCATAGTGGCAGCTAGGGGTAATTATTTCTTCAACTCCACATATTCCAAGAAAGCCAATTTAAATCATTTTACCCTTTTAAAGTGACCAGCAGCTAATACGTGCCAAATATATATTGTTAAGCTTAATTTTAGAGTACACTGATACCATAGGTATATGAACAAAAGTAAAAATAGTGAGACTAAATGGAATTCACGAAATTGGAGGTTTAATAGAACAGACGGTATCCAACGTATCTCTTTCTCCATCAGCAACATGATCAAAAATTCGATTTAAGAGATATCAAATCAGGGTTCATACAAACCTGGAAAACAGGGAAATAAATGGTTGACTAAAAAACAGGGAATAACAGGGATTTAAAGAAATTTTAGTAAAATTAAAGGGATTCAGGGAAATTTGTGAGGTTTGAGTAAGTTTGCTCTGAAGGGGTTGGTTCAACTATAAAAAAAAACACTCCCGTTGTTATCATTCCACATATGGGAAAAAACTGGAAAACTCAGGGAAATGGGTTTTCCAAAAGTTGTATGAACCCTGGAAAGTTCAAACGCTCTTTTTGCGCTATGAGTAAGACTGACGTAAAGGTAAACATAGTCATTCCCGCATCATTTAAATATAAATGCCTGATACCATTTTGAATAATTTATTATTTAACTTTTATCAGTTGATAATTATAATTATATTTAGGTTATTAAAATTTATAATTCATCAGTACAACGGAAATATACGAAAACTTTAAGAATTACTAGTGTACTTAAATGATAATAGCTCAACTTTTGCAAATTCAGTCCTTCACCCCATAACCCGTGGAATCGACAAGGTTAATCAAATGCTGTGGATTTAATGTTAAGGTGCTTGTTCAAATAGTAAATATTTAAATACCGTAGAGATTTCTGGTTATAGCTTTTATAAAAACATTCCCTCCTGGCTTAGATATACTAATAAAAACATTGAACGCATTCAAGCGTTATTTTAAAACTACAAAATCTAAAATTTAAAGAGAATTTACAAAATCTCTATTGTATTTATTTAAGAATCAACCTTGAGTTTTTCTTACGAAGTTACCATTAAAAAAACGAAAGCGAGTCGAAGTTTCCACGAATCTGATAAATAAATTGAATATGCGCCAAAATGGCATCAAAAAGCTATAGTTGTTAGTGACAGCACGAAAAAATTATAGTTAAGAAATTAGAATATATAAACCCTGGTCTAAGGTAAAATAATTTCCATAAGTGAGAAAAGTTATTTTATTTATGATTAATTGCTGGGTAGCCGCATTCATTCGTAATAAATTGAAACTTTTCATAACCTCATGTTAAAAATACTCCTAGATTATGCTAAACGCAGGAATTACATGAAGAATCACATTAATGATAAGAAGGGATAATTTCAAACTTTTTTCAAGTGTTTGAAGACATCTTAGAATCAAATGCTGAGTTTTAGATCACATTAAAGGTGATTTAAGTCCCCTTTGCTGGTGGTAGGCAATAATAGACAATTAAACTTCCTAGTTAACTTAATCACGTGGCGTTTTATTGTATGCACTGGTCTGATTCAATAAAGCAACCGAATGTATAATAAATCTGAAACTGAAAGACGAAATTTAAAATTTCTTAAAAATTTAATGTTCAAAACAACGCAATAAGAAACATGCTTTTAGCACACCGTTAGAAAGCTTTCATTCGTCTTAGGACATTACTAAATATGTTTGGTTCAGAAATTTCTCTACGTTAACTCTCTTACTCAAAGTTAATTAAATGTAAACCCTTTAACAAACCCAACGTAATAAATCATTGTATTTGAAATGAAAGTACGAATATTAGCAATGTGAAAATAATGTCCTTGAAAACGTCGCAGAAGCCTATACAGTTCACATGCGCCCAGATTCCTGTCTGCGTACGTGTCAGGAGCCTGACCCCTCAAGCAACGAAATCCCCTCTGGGGTGACCGTCGCATAATCACCCCTCAACTGGTCTAGCACTAAGGGTCATTCAATATGACTCAGAGCAGAACGTCGCGTATTCCCAAAGGAGTCCCCACGCAGCCTCGGTCGAAATCCCATTTAAAAACCACCTCCTCCTTTCCGGAAGTAATCGTTTCGTCAGTCTGGCCCACTCCAGGCGCGTGCACATGCACTGTCGTGGCCACAGTGCCTCGGGGGGAATGCGGGAGACATTGAGAAGGACCTTAGCAAAGCCTTCACCCCTTAAATGAGAGAGGTCTACAGCCCCTCAGCATCACTCGCTATTGGGGAAAAGAAGTCTTTTATCCATGGGATTTGTAAAAGCAATCTTCGAAAGAGATTTATCCAAAATAAATTATAATCGGGTGACTGTCGCGAAAGAAGCCTTCTTCCCATACTCTAAAAGCAAGGAGCTTCGAAATGCTGGAGCAGAATACTATAAAGAACGCCAATTTCAAATGATTTTCCAAGGGTCACAAAACTATAAAGGTATTAAAAGTTTTTAAATGCACAATTTAAAAATTCTTAAATAATTCAAAAGACAACGCTTTACAGATTCGAAATGAACACCAATTTCATTACCCAGACATTCACCAGGAATTGATCGATAAAGGAACTTAGCAATGGTCATCACATTTGAAACGTTTCATGTGAAGAAACTAAAGACGTAACAGATGGAGCCAGGCTCCCTCGTCTTTGTGCTTAACCATCCCTTTGTCATTTGCAGCGTGACTATCATAATACTGAAGCGCGTTAAGTCTGCTTAACTCACAACCGTCGAAACCCCTTGCCAGTTAGCTAATGTGTTTGTTACAAATCTGTTAGCCAATCAGGAGTTACAGTTTATTTCGAAAGCAACATTTAGTAGCTTAAAATGCACCCACAATACATTTCATTACTTGCTAGTTTTTCTATGGAAACATGGGAATTTCCAAAGTACTACTTTCAGGAATATATTGATTTTGAAGAAGAAGGAATAAATAGCAGTCATAGTCAGCGCCCCTTTTTAGGGATGGAAGGAAGACCAGATGTAGGAAAGAAGAGGCTGGTCTTATTTTCCAAGGGACCGAAGAAAGCATAATATACCAATTGAACGCCGTTGCAGATAAACTCGTCACCAGACCGTAGATTTAAGACTTAAGAGAGCAAATACGTTCTTTTAAAATTTTCGTTAAAAGTAGATTGGTGAAGCTTTTTACTGGCCAGTGAGCCGTATTGAAGTGAATTTATTTATTCCAGCCTACCACCAATTGCTACTATCTATCCTGCTTTTCATTGTAAAACAAATAATGGTCATAGTGCCCACTCCATTTCGCAATCCTTCTTGCTTTCGTCAGATGGACAGAATCCATTCGTACTGAACGAAACAGCTTGGGACTTTATTTTGGTAGTATGGTACTGTTCCTTCACAAACCCGTGATGTTTAGAAAAATGCTGACTCACAAATCTATCACCCGACACCCGCGCTGTAGACAGATTGATTTTTCCCCCGGTAGGCCAAATCTCACTTCCTTTTGGTAGCTTTTTATACTTTCAAACATTCACTCATTTTAAACCGACACTTAAATAAAAACAAACCTAACTACGTAACAGGTCATATTACCTTTTCATTTGACATTGATAAGGATTTTGGATAAATTGCTGTATAAACGTGTCATTGTCATACAATAGTGTCAAAAGTGAAGCGTCATGCACCATTATTTAAATTTAAATAAAATGAGTCTGATACTTCATGCACCATGTAATTCGCATTTAAATGTCTCCGATAACGGCATAGTAAATAATTTTTATTAACATTCACTTAGAAATAAAAGGGGTTTTTTTTATTGAGCTATCTGATTCGAGGCACTGAATTTTAAAAATAAATGAATTTTTTATGTATATTTTCTAAAGAAATTCTTGACAAAAATAATAATTATAATAAAGATACTTTGTACCAAGCGATTTACCAATCTTCAATTAATAACCTGTGACAAAGCGTTTCTATATTTTCAATATTATTTAGTCGACTTCAGATAATGGATTATTGTTAAGAAGACCAGCGCCATCTATTAAATCTCAACCATACTGTAATATGTTTAGTATTTGGTCACGGTCATGATGGTTTACAGTGCCTAACATATTACATGAAAATAAGTGTAATTTTTAAAAATAAATATAAAGAAAAAGTGCTAATTGGTTAAGGATCGATTAAACTATCTATAACGTATACGTAATGGCTGATATTTATGTTTTGTCCAAGAAAAGTCTATAAAAGACTCAAAGTGGCAGAAAACCTTCAGAGCTGGTTGAAATTGGTGATTACTGTAGGCGATGGTTTTTGGTCCAGACAAGTTTGCAACGAAGAGATGTCCTTCAACCCTTTGATAACGATGCATGCTTGTAGCAAATATATTTTCAACCAAAACTTATGGGAGTATTTCTGTTTCTGCTAATATTATACTATAAGTTTGTTCGTTCCCGAAGTATAAAAATGCAACTGATTCAGTTATTTCATTATTTAAAACTGTTTAGTTAACAACTACGGATTTAATACACGTCATAAGCCTAACATTTCTTTTTCGAGATCTTTAACACAGAGACTCGTGCTGTAATATAATAGGGGTTATATGTAGTATAAATTATACCCATTGCTTTTCAAAAATTAGTATAAGGTTTACGACATGTTTTACAACTTTGAAAATTTTGTTGAAGTAAACAACTTTTATCGATAAGTTTTGATAATTATTTTGATGGTATGTGACTTGTCTAAACCAATTAAAATGTTCGTCGGGCTTTTTCATTTTCACTTTAATGGCTTATGTTTTCGTATTTCCAACGTTTTATCGTTAAGGCCACCCAGAACCATTACAGTTCACGCAAATTTAGCTTATGTTAAATAACATCGAGACATCCTTGAACTTCTTTTTAATTTACAACCTTTACTAAGAAATCTAATTTATGACCGTTAATAGTTGAAAAATTAATTTCATTTTTGTAATTAGTCATATATTCTCAGGTAATTCATCGCAACCGCGCATGATTATAAAAAATTCATTATGTGGCTATATTATTTCAAGGTTAAGGGGCACAATTGTTCATGTATATAACGGAAATAACCAATCTTGATCTGCAAGGGAAGAGCGAATGTTTTCTGCGAGGAGACAATCAGTCGGCGTACCTTTGACTCTTAATGCGTAATCTTTTAGAACTCAATGCTAAAATAAGTACACGCGACCAAAAATCGGATCAGGTGGAATCAGAGAGTACGTTACTGGCGACTATGTTTGGTACTCCACATAGCAGTAAACCATTTGAAATTCCGAAGAACTGTTCATTCGTTATTTTTAAGTCAGACACACGTTGCAAAGTATAAGATCTTCCGATGTTTTCTTTGCTAACATTACAAAAAAACTTTTTTTCTGATCTTTCTAAGAAGATGTTTCCCTTGGGAAATAAGATTGGTCAACACTTAGTAGCACATTCCTTGGAGTTACTATACTAGCTTCCATGATGTTTTGCCTCCAGCTGTAGCTGATAAGAATACTTAAATTGCTAATCGTTTTCATTACCGAGATAACCGGAGATGATGAATTTCAGACAATATAAATAATATTGCGATAGAGCATTGTATCAAAGCAAACTCAGAATCTATCCCATTTCTACTATTTGTTTACTTTTCTAGCCGCTCTTTTATATTGTAGCGACGTATTGTAACCAAAAAGCATGAAGTTAATATGTAGCATATGTGAAGTAAATGGGCCCTACGTTGCCATTGGGACCCTATTGTTACTATTCGGGCTGCCGTTTTTTAAATACGGGTCACTTAACACTAAAACAGTTAAAAACCGTCTGTAGAATATTGTGAATCTTTAAATAATTATAAACTGTAAACCAGTACACTAAATGTCAGAGGAATTGGTTGAAACGTACGGAATTTATTTCAAGAGAAAGATTTGTTTATATACTTTTTTCCACCAATTTCTAATAATGGAGCGGTTTTTAAAAACTTTCTTCCATTAGGACAATGCGTACTTGATATTCAACAGTGCGGCGTGGTAATGGCTAGCGCTTTCACCTCGCTGCATGGAGGGTCCAGGGTTCGATACTCATGCAGGGTTTATAAGGTCATTTCCCACTTTTAAAAGGAGTTTTCCTCTGGGATCCTACTCGGTTTCTCCTTTCAATCAAAATTTGCTGATATTAACGCCGCTGAGTATAGGGTGCTGTCGATTAGCTGTTGCATATGGGCATGCAACCACCCAGCTATACATTTAGATGGACCCACCTGTAAATAAGCCACAGGTTTAGTGTTGGCATCCGTTCGTAGACAAAGCCTTGATTATTGTAAGTGGTTAAATATACTGTCATATTTCTCTCGCTTTCAGGTTTCAAAATCCAAAATATTGCGCAAGTCTTAGTCTTAGAACGAACAATTAAACGAAAAGTAGTTAAGAGATTTCTCTTAATTTAACGCATACCCATGAAATTAATTGAAAAGAATTTGTAGGTTTTTTAATTAGTTCTTTAAGCCTGGCTGAGTCCATTTCCTGAGATTCCGATGCGAAGGCTTGAAATACTTCTTTCGGGCTCTCGAACGACGGGTTTGTCGAACTTGTAGTGAGCAGCCTTTGTAAAATTCTATGCCGGGAATAAAGATAATAAAGTGAAAGGAGAGACCATGGTTTGTAAAAACTTGCCGGAGCATTTAGGTATTGTGAGTAATTTACTGCTCGTTATTGTAAAACTTATCAGTTAAATATGACAGGAAGTGAGAACGAAGTTGAGGTCACATAGTGAAGAGTTGAAGGGAATATAAATTTCACTGCTTAATTACTTACTGTTCATGCGGAATTAAATACTACATTGACGAAATTTAGTTTTTGGCCGCAACTTGGGACTATAGCTTATTAATATTGCCGCTGGGTATGAAAGACCGAGGATTTTCTGTGAGTAACACAAGTGAGAGAGTTTAACTTGTAAAATCATATTTATACGATAGTTAAATTTTGTAATAGGAAAATATTAACGAAATTATAATTAGAGCGGACAGGGATAGATCCCAGTACCTCAATCATATTGTTCGGATGCTTATTGATTGCGCCATCATGTCTCTCAAATTAGTAACGTTTTATTATCATAGGATTGTGGTACTTTCATTTACATGAAATTGAGAAATCTAAACTTAACCAGTTAGATTTGTTAAATTAAAAGCTTTAAATAAAAAGGGAAACTTGAACTTCTTGATGATGATACATGTCACCTTCTGATGAAAAAATACGTTAGGAAACAGATATTTTGATAAAAGCAAATTTTTAATATTATTTTTGAATTTATTATCTTATAGGTGTTTATAATTCTTAATTACTGTTATTTAATTATATGGGAAAGAAAGAAAATTATGGTTATCCCTTTTTGATAGCTCAAACGTGTGTCGATTCCATCCTGACGTCATGCTTTTCAGTTCCGTTACTGGCTGCTTGAAGGCTTTGGTTTTAAAAGGCTAGTCATGTCATCTTGTCGACTGATAGTTCTCCTTGGGAAAAGCACCTAGACCAATTGAGGAGTGTTAAAATATGATAGTTTTAGATCAAATTTACTTCATAAACGGGCTACTTTAAAAGTAAGGATCAGACAACATAACTTTATACTTTTAAAGAACGACCTTTTTTCTAAAAATAGAAGAGAAAATATAGATATGTACCAAAAATAATGTGTTATTGAAAAATAATTGGTCTTATAAACTCTTACTACTGCCTCGTCATGTTTAGAGGTGTCTGCAAGCCAGAACCCGCAAGGGATTGGTTCAAGTAGTTATGCCTAGCAGACGCCACTACACCAGTGGAACAGTAGACTTCGTTTTTAAAATTAATTGATTGCTAAATTTTTTGAAATAATAAATCATTAATATTTTTTATATTTTCCGTTGATATTTTGAAAAAGGCCGTTCTTTAAAGATATAATGTGTAAAACCGGGATCTTTTTTTAAAGGGACAATAATAAACATAATTATTGTAAGCCTAAAACATTGATATTTATTTATTTATGACTTTAATATGTTTCAAAAATTTGACATCATTTGATTATAAAAGCGATTTATAGACTGAAACCTTGTTAACTAAAACTTTTATCAATACAATGAAATTAATCTCACTTTTCTGTAAGAAGAGTTACATTATGGAATTCTTCTTAAAGTTGCACTGGTGGTCAAATAAAACCGTTCTGCTTGACAGCGCCTTTAAAGATTTCACTAGCCAAAACTTCAAATAACCCTGCCTTTTTAAAAACGAGTTATATTTTGAACAAAAAGAAATGCATTAATAATATAGCTTCATACTAGTGAAGAAGTTAGTGCTATATAAAATACTGCTTTTAGTAAGACTTAAATGTGAGACTTTATATGGGTGCAGCTGCCTGTATAGGTTCTAGAACCGAGCAAGGTTCTTTACCCTAATAGTATTGTAGCGTAAAAATTCGAAAATGACCGATTGCTGTGACCTTTGAACCTTCCATAAGGCTCTCCACTCCTTGGTAATACAAGAACTCTCTAAAACGTGATTTTCGATTTATTTCTGCGCAAATTTTTTACAGTATGTCTAATCTAACTATAGGTTTTTCAATATAATGTTACGAGATACTGAATATCAATTATGTGTCAATTTGCAATTTTTGAAATTCAAGGACGTCTGTTTGAATATTGATTATTTCCGGGTACACCAGTTTCATTGTCATTGCTTGAATGAAAAGTAAACGTTAATAAGATCACGAAGCTATGAAAAATTTCTCACAGAATCTAAACATTGTTATCATTTCACTCAGAATCTAAACATTGTTATCATTCCACTCAGAATCTAAACATTGTTATCATTTCACTCAGAATCTAAACATTGTTATCATTTAACTCAGAATCTAAACATTGTTATCATTTCACACAGAATCTAAACAATGTTATCATTTCACTCAGAATCTAAACATTGTAAACATTTCTCACAGAATCTAAACATTGTTATCATTTCACTCAGAATCTAAACAATGTTATCATTTCACTCAGAATCTAAACAATGTTATCATTTCACTCAGAATCTAAACATTGTAAACATTTCTCACAGAATCTAAACATTGTTATCATTTCACTCAGAATCTAAACAATGTTATCATTTCACTCAGAATCTAAACATTGTTATCATTTCACTCAGAATCTAAACATTGTTATCATTTCACTTAGAATCTAAGCATTGTAAACATTTCACTCAGAATCTAAGCATAGTAAACATTTCACTCAGATTCTAAACATTAAAACAACAGAAGCATTTAACTCAGAATATAAACATTAGAACAACAGAAGCATTTAACTCAGATTATAAACATTGTAAACATTTCACTCAGAATCTAAACATTGGAAACATTTCACTCAGAATCTAAACATTGGAAACATTTCACTCAGAATCTAAATATTAAAACAACAGAAACAATTAACTCAGGATCTAAATATTAAAACAACAGAAAAATTTAACTCAGAATCCTAATATCAAACACTTAGTCAATGAACTTTAAAACAATAGAAATATCTCAAACTTCATACATTTTAAACGAAATTCGGAACTATCATAAGATTCAACCAACATTATCATGATTAAATCCCATTTAATCGGCTGAAGAGTGCGCGTCGCTTATCGGGAAAGTGGTTTGATCCTCGACTTCTTGAGGTTTTTGGCTTTATATTATTTAGCATAAACCAAATTTTAACTGCACCTATTGTCATTTAAAATGTTTTATAAGGCGGATCATAATAAACCAATCCGCATCACAGTGTAAATACGATAAGACACTAATCGATTAGTCTAGCACCTGTCACTTACAGGAACAGTTAGTATTTGAATAACCAAATGTAATCTTAACAGTTTGAAAAGGATTTTGTCTATACGCTTAACAATTTCAATGACAGAACACACCCTTCGTTCTTGGTATAAGGACTTAAAAATTAACCTTAATCTGTTATGCCAATAACGGACAATTAGATCGACTTATATTGTGAATAATATTGAGTGACATATTCAATTTATCCGCATTTCTGGGTGGTCTATATAGTAGAATTTTCAGACAAATCTACTTTGTTCAATTTAAATAAGGTTTAGGGAATTATATGTGGGAGATACTTGGTTAACTACTTCCAGAAAGACACAAGTTTTTATTATAATGAATTCCGTATTAAAATACGGTTTCAAGTAGATTTGACTGTAGTAAAGTTTTCAACACCTGGACAATATGGATTGGAAAATCTTTAATGGACTTGAAAACGTAGCGCCATCTGGGAACCTTACCGTAAATTTTGAAGAACAAAGAAAATCAATACACAGAGAGAATTATGTACAACGCGCCACCTTCGCGTTAAATTATGTATTTCCCGAGGTGTCAGACATACTTGCAAATCCCGTACACTTTCAGAAAAATTTTGAAAACAACCAGAGAGACTTTAAGATATAAGGAAAGGAAGGCGAAGCCTATAGCGAGGCTTTTGATATGAGGGACTTCGTTTTAGTTATTTCTAGATCCGGTTATCTGTGACTAGTTTGATCACAAAGTCTCAAATTGCATATGTCGTCTGCTTTATCGCTAGAGCACGGAAATTCCACTTGTTTGAAAATATATTACGTACGTACGGTTTTCAAGTACTTCTATATAACAACAAAAGAAAATGCAAAAAATGTTTATTCTGGGAGTATATGCAACATTAAAGCAGAGCTTAGTTAAAGTGTTACTAACCTTAGCTTCGAAACAAAGGCTTAACACGATCACAAGACAAACATAGCAGATGGGATTAATTAAATTTCTAAAAGTCTGAGCGGCTAAAAAATATAATATTTCTACTATAAAATCTTACCATGTCACAACCATTTTGACTAAATGCTAAATTACCGAATTTTAAAGAGTCAACATAGAAGATAATATTGAGTAGTTTAGCTGTTCAGAATTCAGTAATTCCGAAAAATTGTTATAAGGTTCAGACAGTCTCTAATCTATCGTATAAATTTTCAATATACGCGGTTCAGAACTCTGACATTCTTTTATAGTAAGAATATTTAAATTTATTTTCAGTTCAGATGTTCACGCGTCCTGTAGATTAGTTAATTCCAAAGAAGATAATAGTGTTGACGTCAAACCAACTTAAGTAGAAAATTATAAATTATAATGAAAACCTACTCTTTGTATGAAAAATACTTTGTGAAAAGAATTTTTTTTTAGGATTTTAAGAAATTCTCAAAATATTGAAAAAAAAAAAATTAGTAAACATATATGAAATCAAAATCGAAAGAATTCTTCAAAATTTTAATATTCTAGAAAAAATCACGCGAATCCGAATAATATATTAAATTTCAGGAAAATCTCTAAATCGGCTTTGATTTACCAAAATCGTACGAGAAATTATGGGGAATTTTAAAAATCAGTACATTTATTCGGACCCCTACGACTTCTAACACCATTTTTTACCTAGAACAACTCCCTTAAATCATAACACTGCACCCAATCCGAGAAAAGATTGAAATTCGATTTGACAGGGGTTAAACTTTAAGATGTACTTCCGGCGAGCTTAAAAGTGAAAAGTGTAAAGTATCACTTCCAATGCAAAATTTCTTTATTCAGTGGATTATGTCAGAATAAGTATTCTCTTTGAAAAATCTCTTTTTGTCATTTTTTTGCCAACGTTCTTGACCTACTTTATCGTAAAGGCATACGGGAAGTTACGGTGAGGATAAAAGGCAGCTGACTGGGAATATTAAACTGGTACCTTTTAAACAATTCTTTTTACTTCAACGAATGACTGTTTGCTATTTAAAAGCACTATAATTCATTGTAAATCGTTTATTTTGAAAGTGCCCATAGTCTACGTTAAACATAAAAAACTCAATTTGACATCTCAACAAGTTGAAAACTCATCATATCAGAAGTCCATTAAATTAGCCTAGGAAGTAACCAAAAGCGGGGTTTGGGACTCCCCTCTCTTGTGTAGCAATACTGAAGAAGGGCGACACCTTCGCCACCTCGCGGTAATATTTCTCAGATCTCCGGTTTAAGTGCGACTCGTACGCCAAAATTCGCCCTATCGAGAGAGAAAAAACTATTGACCGAAAACGCCCCCTTCCACTGTAAAACCGAGCTCTCTTTAGCATAGGAGAAGGGATGGGGGTGTGAATTTTGGAACAGTGAAGGTCATTCAGTTTTTTTATGACTCTTCATTAACCTATTGAAAAAAACTATTTAAAGGGAGGGTGAAGTAGAAATCAAGTGATTTTATCGATTCTTCTACTAATTACAAGACCAGTCTGCATAGCCAAACGTTCAGGAAATACTTCCGAATGATTTTAAAATTCAAATAAGGTTCAGATTTAATGGATAATTTTAAATAAGGACGTCCGACCAATCGCGTAACCCCCTGCCTTTTTATAATTAGTAGAAGAATCGATAAAAAAAACCACTTGATTTTCTACTTCACCCTCCCTTTAACAACCGTGGCCGTTCCTTTTTTTAATTTTTTATAAAGCAAACAATCTACCCTTTAAAGATCGAGCGTTCATGGGCTGAAGAAGTCACGCCCCGCTCACGTCAAGAAAGACTTCCTAGAGAGGAGCTCGAGATTTCTAACTGTGTTAGGAAAGGGGGAAAAATTTAACCCCCTATCCATGGAGCTAGAAGGAGTTTTTATCCCAGCAGAGACGTACGCTATACCAGCCATTGTAATTGTTCACTTCCTAGGCTAATTTAATGGACTTCTGATCATATATATTGAATAACGAATCATTTATCAAACGTGCTAGGGCTACCTGATAATGTTATAGAATATAGTGTATAGCAATTCTGTTCGTGAGCATAATTTATATGATTTTTTTTCTCATTTTTATACACGATTTAAATTAATTTTGAAATTCCGTGAGAGAGAAGATTTTAATTTAAAATTGAAGAAATCAAATTCGGTAGAACTAAAATCGTTAATTCTCCCTTCTTGCCAAGGTTTTAACTGCAACTATTGTGTAATGGACTTCAGTTAATGACGAAACATTTTAATCATATTATCGTTAAAGATACGTGGTCTTTAATCTTTGAAGCACGATATAGGTGATGGACCTAACAAATTTTTTTTTATTTGCTAATTAAATACGATTTGAGCAAGATTAAATGATATTGAGGGTGAATGTCGTATTTTAAATTTCAGCTTCATCTAAAGAGGGTAAATTTTCAGACGGAATGTAGCTAAAGCATGTGATGAGATCGAAGTCAAACTGTGAAGATTTATATATTCATGGACAATTTGTCAATTGAACGTCGTTTAAAAGTTTTTGAAAAATATTCAAATATTACAGACAGATCTGTACCTTTCCTGCAATAAATTCATATTGGCTAGTAAAAAATGTTTCACAGCTATAAACTCTCTGCTTGTCAAGTCTTTCAACTATACTTTCAAACCCGTGACAATCTTCAGACAATGTTATAACGTAGGCCCAGATAGCATTGATTTAAACTACGTTATATTAAATTAACTGCGATGAGTTTAACAGTTGAAACTTAGAGATTTAAATAACTGTAGAATATTTGTATTCCTGACTTAGTTTAGGCTGAAGAGTTCCGTTCTTGAAAGTAGATAAATAAACAACCCGTCCACTTCAATAGCAAGCAAAAAAGTGTCTTTTGTTGTAAACATCCAAAATACAATCCTTGGGGGAAGGGGGTGCCCGTTCGTGGAAAGGTACCACGAAGGGAAATTATAGAAAACAGGACCCCAATTCTTAGCAATGTGTCGATAGGTCCCCATCGATAGGTACTCATTTCGGTAATAAGGAGTACCTTTCAAAATGTAAAAGAATTATTCTGACCTTTGTTGGGGTTTAAATGATGCCCATTTCGGTATCCCAAAATACCTTGTAGTCTTCAAAAATACCCTCTTTAAGAGGTATTTTTGAGCACCTTTTCACAAAGGTATTTTGTAAGGTTCACGGGTAGTTGAGCGGTTTTCAAAAGAGCGTTTTGGAATAAAGCGGTTCCTAAAACAGCGGTTTGCAAAACCGCGTGGAAGCAAAACCGCGGTTGCTGTTTCCGCGTTTCTCAATACAGCGCTATTTCCCAAAACAGCGGTGGCTGTTTCCGCCCAAACTGTGATTGATAGGGAGGGAAATATCTATTATATTAAGTATATAGGACAAAGAACAATATTATGCAAAAAGGAGTAACGTTATATCGGATGTAAATATAAAATATATTTTTTTAGAAAAAGCATATTATTTTGGGAAGTTAATGAAGATAAACAACAATATTTTGGAAAGGCGTACTTTCGTACGCTCAAGATATAAACGCTGTAATCAAAATGCGCTAAAACGAGAAATGGCTATAATGGCAAACGCGTTTATGAAAAAGCCGTTTTGGACAATGCTGTTTTGATAACACGCCCAATCGATAACATACCTTTTGGGGTACTTTTTTCTGGGGATGCATAGAAAAATACCTTAAAAGGTTCTAGACAGTACGGTTTTTTAACAGTGTATATTTGGTGAAATCAATTAATTCTAGGCTTAATGTGGTATCTATTAAAGAGTTTATGAAATTTCAGTTTAAAGAAGTGTGTATAGCGTTCGTCAAAGGCGTTCTCTCAATTCACAAAACTTGAACGTGTAAACCTGATTTAAGGGAAAAAAATTAAGCGCCTGTAATTTTTGACGCTCCAAACACGAAATATCTTAAATGTTGTGCTATAGACGTTTCCTTACACGTTTTTGGTCAACTTCTTAATGATGATTCTTCGAACTCAAGCTTTCGTATATTTCAGTATTTTACTTTCATCTTTATCAAGTTCAAACGTCGTCCAAAACCTGAACAAATTTAACAGATGGGTATAGTCTCCTAACTCTTTATGGAATAGAAAGCGAGAAGATGATTAATTTCCTGGATAAACTTAATGCGTTAAATACCGGAATCCCAAAATTGAAGTGTCTACATGTAGATCGATTAAAATACGATGTGATCTACGAAGTACATCTCGGCGCGTCCTTTGAAAGAAAATAATACATCCAACGAGCTTTGCCTGGTTAAATTATAAGTGTATTAACCCCTTTTAAATTCATTGTACAGACTAGAACTGGGTGCTTAAAGTTTACCTTAATAGCGAGAATAAACAAGAGGCGGTCGCTTTTGGCATAGTGATGGATGGGCCGCAAAATGATGCAAGGTCCAATGGAAATATTTTCCCTCACACTTTGTTCTTGTATCCTGCCCTTGAAACAAGAGGCACTTTTTATAAAGTCAAAAGATAGCGACTCGTCTTTATAGAGGTTAGGGCCTAATGTTATTACAATTATGTACCGAGAAAGAAATTACTTCAAGAGGTCACTTTCATTGAACCCTCCCATACAGTCATATTCAAATTTATCCAAACATTGTGATCAGAATCTCAAACACTGGTTTTTCTATCGAATTGTTTATTTTAGAATTAAAGTTGGTCATAAAACTTATCGTCAAAAAAAGCACTTATTCATAGTTTCAACATCAATAATTCTAAATTATGCAAGTTCGTAATTCAAAGTTCAAGACCTATAGAATGTTATTGGGAAGTTTAATTCGTAGTTTGAAACTATTCATCTAAGCAACCATAAAATCATAAGATATGTTCCATTGGTTCATAAGATATGTTCCATAAGTTCATAAGATATGTTCCATAAGTTCGTAAGTTATGTTCCATTAGTTGATAAGTTATGTTCCATAAGTTGATAAGTTATGTTCCATAAGTTCATAAGATACGTTCCATAAGTTCAGTTCATAAGATATGTTCCATAAGTTCATTAGACATGCTCCATAAGTTTGTCACTGGTTACTGAGAGATTGTCATGAAGTTGCCTAAGTGAAACGTAATAGATTCTTGTAAAGCGACGCCTGGTGAGGCGCTGTCAAAGGCTTGGTACAGACTAAATAGAAAAACAGATTTCAAAATCGCGTGAAGTCAATTCTCGCGTAGTTCTTGAACTATCTCTCAGGAAGTAGGAGGTCTCTAGCACTAAGAAGTATAGGAAGTGTCATTTTTATGGAACGCATCATATAAAGTTGTAGAGCAACCAATCGGATTTATAATTTTGGAATACTGTCGGCTTTTCTAAACATGATTGAACGAAAGTAATTTTTTTTAGTTGTTTTCAGAATAAAATAAAAAAAAAATCTAAAAAAGACTGAAAAATGCTTTTGAAATTTGTTAGAGAAAGCTTAATTGATTTTTATTATATTTTTAATTTTTTGTTCATGTACTGGCGCGGTAATGGGCTGAAAGTAAGAACTGCGACGAACAGTATGGAAATTGTACGTTTGAAGTAGACATGCATAGTATTTGTTCAAAAAAATAGCATATTTTATTTTTTGACAACAAATATAATTTTATAGAAAATCAAAGCATTTCTGTAACTTCACTTTAACATTTATTTTTCTTCATTTTTAAGTTATATTTTCCATACCTTATTTCTATCAAATTGACACGAATTTTTCAATTGTAAGATATAACCATATAGTCATTCTTTATTTTTAACATGTAACACCAGCACTGTAATTTCAATTATTTTCTGAAGATTACAACATGAAAACTGTGTGGGTGGTGTATTTGGTATTCATCTTTTCAAAATATAATTTCAATTACTCAAGGTAATAATAATTTTGGAAAACATTTTTCCTGATATAAAAGGCCTCCTATAATAATATTTATTCAAGGACCGAGACTTGTCGATGAATTAAAAGATCTTCAGTGAGCGATTAAGTTCAAATTTATAATAAATTGATAATTTTCCGGTAGTCTGGAAAAATATTATCCTAAGAAAATCACGAACGTGTAAAAATATGCCAAGCTTCACCGTAAAAACTTCTGAAATCGTATTTACATTTAAGTTTCATACAGTTTTATAAAGTCTGATTATATAAGCATATCGTCATTAGGCTATCGCAGTACGTTTATATGTAATATTATTATTAATTAATTTTTGCTACGCAATAACCAAGTGATGATACGTTTTATAAAAACAAACTAGGGCTATACAAAACTGTAAAAAACTTACCTGAACATGTTATCTAGCAAGGTTTAGCAGTTCCAAAGATGGCAGCTGAACTGTCATACGCCTAGATTAAAAACCTATTTGTTGTAAAGATATTGTTTTAAATGTTAGAAAATTTGACAATGGTAACTTTTTCGGAGAAAAATACCGCCGACGGTAAATATCGGTATGATAGATGTAAATAAATTTAAAACTATAACAAAAAATTACTGATCCGATTTCACTTTTCTCGAGTTATTATTATTTATTTTCTTATTTGCTATTGACATATACAATGCGTACAGATATATTTTTACCTCTCCGAGTGACGTATGTCACGGAGAGGTTCTGTAACGATCGTATGTGTCGGTGTGTGTGTGTGTCTGTTGTTACACCCACGTGACCGCGTTCGCAGTTTCCAAATCGGAGGAAACGTGTTCGCCATTTCCGAATTGCTTTCACAGTCACGGAAATGGCTCCTCTACTTGAGTTCTCACACCACCATCTTCTGGTCTTTGTCCATCCCACACGGACACCAGTCTGTACTTACTGGCTTCTAATCACCACCACCTTTTTGTCTTCGTCCATCTCACATGGTCACCAGTCTGTATATACTGGCTTCTAATCACCACCATCTTCTGGTCTTCGTCCATTCCACTTGGACACCAGTCTGTACATACTGGCTTCTAATCACCACCATCTTCTGGTCTTCGTCCATTCCACTTGGACACCAGTCTATACATACTGGCTTCTAATCACCACCATCTTCTAGTCTTTGTCCATCCCACTTGGACACCAGTCTGTACATACTGGCTTCTAAACACCACCATCTACTGGTCTTCCGTCTATTCCACATAGACACCAATCTGTCTCATTGGCTTCGAACTCCATCGTCATCGTTTGGTTTAAGACATTCGCGGCTTTCAGCTAGGGTTAGGAGAAACGTCTAGCCTCCCTAGGGTGGGTTGTCCACCAAAGGTTATCGCAATTGCGAACCTTTGTTCTTGCTTTAATGTGTAGTTCGACACCTTTATATACTACCTATTTGAGTAAGGCGACGCAACGGGCGTATGCTTCATTTCAAACGCCAATATTAGTCAGGTCTCTCAAGAATGTTTAATTGTTCTTTATCAAAACGATGTAACGCTCAATAAGGCAAACAACTGACGAAGAAAATATTTAATATTAATTATATTTATTTTAATATTTAAGATAATCTTGTTTCTCAACTCAAAATTAATACGGAAAGAGTTAAAAAGCAGCTTATGTTTTTGTCTGTGTGTGTCCGTCCATTGTTACACTAGTGCGTCGCGTTAGCAGTTAGCCTTGTGTTGAAGTGTTAAGAAATCAGACAGAACCTTAATATTCCCTTTTTCCATAATATAAAGTGAATATGTGGAAGTATTTTTCGTAATTATGATGCATTTAGTACTTTTGTAGCTTTAAAGCTCTGTTTCATTTTGATATTCCAAAGATTTTTTTTAATATTGTTATTTGAAATGGCTGTTTATATATTGCTTAAGCTATACTACATCTGTATATAGAATAATCCCTGGTTTAGTGATTTCATGAAGAAAACTAAGACCTAGACTCCGGCGGGTATAACAGAGAGTAAATAATTGAGGCCTGAGGTGAAGTAAACTTTCGGCTTTGATTTTCGTCTCCGAAATGAAGAGACATCAACGGTTCAGAGTGAGCCGAAAGTTAAATACACTCTTAAATAATCAGGTTAAGATTTTATAATAGAAGAAAAGATGGTGGCAATTAAATTAGTAAAAGGGCTTGTGGTAAACGGGTAGTAGGTACAGACTTATTATTCCCTTTATGGTGCGCATTGACTATTAGTGTGTCTGGCTACAATTTAGCTTTGGTGTTATTTAACGTTAACATTCATGTTGGCAAACTAAGAATATTGTTGAGTCGAGACGAGACGATAGTGTTTACACTGCAAACCAGTTGTGAATGTAGCTATTAGAATATACGGTAAACAGCTGAAGCGTAGACTTCATTTCCTGTTCTTTTCCCCATTGACTGATTTCCATGTGTCCAAGATTTGGATGTAAAATGTCGTCTGCTTTACTGTACATTCACTATGTTTGGAATACTGCTTCAATATTTCGTAAATTTTTACTTCAAAAAAGTGAAATAATTCCATATCTAGGTAAATAAGTTTGTAGTAGTAGACCTCTTGACTCGGAGAGGTAATATTTTGGTTTTCCCAACTTGTATTATACAACAATTAAACACTGACTGCGTTTAACACGCTTTAGTGCCAACATTAATCAGTTTATGCTTCAAAATATTTAACAACAACAAAAACTTTTCTTGAAGAGTGCACAGCCTTCACCAAGACGGACTATAATATGATGTTTATACTAAAAAAAGGTTGGTTTATTTTCATAAGGTGTCACATAATAACTAAAAAATCAAGAGTGTTTCCTTGTGGTTTTGTTAACCTGTAAGTGTCTGAGCTGCACATTGTATCGTCGCATAACCAAATATATATTAATACCTATTAGTTAAATGAGAGAAATAATTATTATTACTAGCTTTAAACGCCTGTCATAGATCTGACATTTATCACACAGACTATTTTCTCGTCGTGTGAAATAAGTGCGATGTTAAATAGTCAAAAGGTTTAAAGTGAATCTCTTATTAGTCGACGGTGTGAATGACCGATTTGAAAATCTAAAATATTTTCTTAAATCCCACCTTGCCACATAAATACTTAAAGCACAATGAGAAAAATCATTAATATCCAATCCAATAGGAAAACGGTCATATGATTAATCGTGTTCAAGGCTCCTAATTCCTTTAAACCCGTGCCACTAATGTCTCGGCACGAGAAAGACTATTTATAATTTAAAGGTGAAGTTCTACCTAAACCTAAAATTTCTTCATTTAAATTGTGAGAAACATAAAATAATGAAAATATCCAATAGGACCCATTATAAAACTTAAGAATAATCAAGCAATTAAATTTTCTTACTGTACACTACGCGTTAGGCTTCTCTGCGAATGGATGCCAAACCGTGGACTATACATAATTAACGACTAGTACCACCTGACGGATTCATCCAATAGGGGTAGACTCCGGTCTGGGGTTCTCTTCGTATGAAACCCTTACGTGTAAATCCGAGGGGTTGGTCATTCCCTTACGCTATCCATGAAATCCAACTTAAGAAATCCGAAATCAAGGCTGATTTCGAAATCAAATAAAAAATCCGAAATCAACAAAGAAATCAAATAAAAAATCTGAAATCAACAACGAAATCAAATAAAAAACCTGAAATCAACAACGAAATCAAAAAACCAGTAAAGAAATCACAATATCAACAAAGAAACCACAAAATCAGAAACAAAACAAGTAAAGAAATCGCGAAATCCATTACAAAATTTCATAAATCCAAAATCAAAAGAAATCGCAAAATCCGACGAAATCACGGAAAAAACCTCAAAACCCAACAAAATCAAGATAAATATCCCAAAATCCGTCAAAATCACTGGAAAAAATCGAAAAATCCGACGAAATCAAGCAAATATCGCAAAATCCGTTGGATTTTATCAGATTTGGAAATCCGACGAAACACAAGGAAATCAAACGAAATTCGACGAAATCCGAAGAAATCAAATTGGATTTCGAAATCCCGTACACTTTTTCCAAAACGTTCCCCTCCCCTCGTGTAAATCCCAGAAAGAAGGCGTAATTTCTCCGATCTTCTGATGAATACATGGTTCCATTGGAAATAATAATTACTGGCATTTTTGTTACCCGCAGTTTTGCATTCGTATAATTTAGCTTTAATCTAAATTTTATAAGAAGCGGTTAGATTTTATAGTATTTAGTAGTATAAAATAGTTCCGTAAACAACATTTTCCGGTTATCTTCGCTTTAGGGAATAATTAAAAAAAAAAAAAGAAACTTCTGTCCTTCCCCACGGCAAAAGCTACTTCCATACCAAGTTTCATTAATGTCGGTTAAGCAGTGTAACCCTGAAAACATAACAGACAGACAGCGTTACATTCACATTAATGATTTTAGTATATGGATGTGCTCTTTCAAATAAAATGAAAATTTCCTAGGTTGTCGTTTTCCTTTAAAGTAGTTGGATATTTTATATCGATAAATGATCTGAAAATGGTCCGGAAAAACGGGTATGTTCTATTATGTATTGGGATAATGCAGAGGCAAGCCCCGTGGCCACATTGCTCACAACTTCTATTTTGCCTGGGAATTTTTTTAATTATTATTTTGTTGCTTTTACACAACGAGTATGGGAATAACATATTGGGAACAATAGCTGACATCGCCCATCCACGAAGGAAGAAGTCATCGTTCTTTTAGAATAATACGCACGCCTTGTCAAAATTCACGTAGATTGTCAATATTCGATTTCTAGTTTTGCTTCCGGATTTTAGGAAAGAAAAAATCATACTTGTTAACGTTTGCATTCTAATTCATAACCCGCGAGTTCATTTGCATTTTCGATTTTCTATTAGTGAAACATAAGTTTATAATATACGTTACATAAGTTTGTCACTGGTTTTTGAGAGCTTGTAATAGGTTGTCGTAAGGCGACTGACTGGTGAGGCGCTGTCAAAGTCTTAGTACACTCTAAATAGGAATATGGACTGCAAAACCTAATGTAGTCAATTCTCGCTCGTCGTTCTCGAACTAGTTTTTAGTTAGTCTCTAGCATTACGAAGCATAAGTAGTGTCATACTTATGGAATATAACTTATAAACTTATGATGAAACAAGTTAGGTAAAGGAAGATAATTTAAATCACTTATGGAGAAAGTAATCACTACTTGCGTTTAGCTTTGATCAAACTTAAGTGCGCAGAAGTTCATACTGTTTATGTTACTTTTTTCTTGAACAATATATCAAAAGCAAAAATCCCTCGTTTATATAAGACTTCCTAAGCTTCATGGCGTTGCCCGTTGATAAACTGGAATGAGTTTATGGACATTGAAAACTAAAGTCTTAGTGCTCAACCACTTTCAATTTCAATAAAACGATGCCTAATTAGGGCTTACGTAAAGCTAAAATGTTATGAGAACTAAACCAAACTAACTGCTCCTCTCTAAACCCTTCCCATGTTACTGATATCAAGCATGCAGTTTGCACAATGTCGGTAAAGAATTGCGAATTTGCATTAAGATCAGAAATTTAAGCAACATGATTTACCAACGGCAGAACCGACCAGTGGCCATTTATTGACAACCATTTGTAAAATCGAAACACGCTCTCCTTGTGAGCAAATCAGTTCAGTGTATATAAAATATGAAGCGCCATCTTGCGTTTTCAATGTTTAACCATCTTTAAAAATTACAAATCGTGTACGTAATTTTACAATGAACGCGCATCAACATGACGAAGTTTTTTTTTAGAAGAGATATATCATATTCTTGTCCTTCAAAGAGTCTTCTAAAATCCAAAAATATCCCCCCCCCCTCCAAAAACAAAACGAAAAACTACGGGTTAACTGAACTATAGAAGAGCGATCAGGAAAAAGAAAAGATTTTGATCTTACGTGTCAGAAAAGTTATGAAAAACAATTAGATAACTAGCATAATATAAATACAATTTTTTCTGCGATGTTTATATCCTAATCAATCTGCTTGTCATGTAATCCAGAAGACTTCTTTTAAATTTTAAATTAACTACCTTCAGAAGCTTAACTCCTTAAATAATGTCGAATAAAATCGAAACTCCTTAATTTGAAATTTTGTTGATGAGAGTACAAGGTCTATTTATTTTAGATTTCGAAATATCGAAAAAAAAAATAAACTTTGTGGGCTTCTTTTTCAAACTTGTAATTCCTCTTAAAAAATAAGAAAATACAAATTAAAAGCCAATATCCCATTAAATAGAAAGAATTATTCACACAGCACCAAGAGAAGGAGAAAATAAACATGGTTTCAAACACTGCTGTTATTCTAAAAGTTTTTCAATTATCTTGGAAACAGTTCTTCGTTTCACGCGTCCTGAAGCATTTCAATAAAAAGTTGTGTTGGTAATTTACTCTTAGTAAATTACGAGTTATTTACAAATTATCTCTCTCAATTACCGACTCAAAGCGTACCGTAATTTTACCACGGAATATTAACGGTAAATTAACAATCAATTATCGTTTATTATTTTAGTATTTAAGCCTTAACTTACCAACAAACCATAAATAATTTGTTATCAAAGTCTGAATCGGAAAGTTACTTAATAATATCGGTAACTTCACGCGACTAATATCGACATATCACAAAATCAACAGTAAAAAATAAATAAGGGGTTCGACTATAAAAATTCAGAAAAGTGGAAGGGCTAATTCGAGCTTGATATTATAGAAAGTACGCTATGGCATTGACAAAATGTTGGCCTCCGACCTTGAGCCTAAACAATCAGCTTAAGGTAAGAGAGGAGAGGAGGGCGTCTAAATCGAGGATCCATTTAAACGTCACTCAAAATGGCGCCAACTAACTTGGGTCAACGCTCAGCTAATGACGCCGAAAGTCTCGCTCATGATATAGAAGGTAACTTTCTCCCCTCCCCACAAATGGCCCCTCCATCTTTATGTTTACCTCGTTTTTTTTTCCACTCGCAACCATATCAGCCAGTTAGACTTAAAAAAAGTGAAATGCTTTTCCCAAATATTTATAAAGACATTATCATTTTCATATCCGTTGACTTTTTTCTCAATTGTAAATTACTTAAAAAATATACCTATGTAGTTTTTGGGCTATTGCACCGGTATTATGTAAAATCTAAGTACCAGTCGACCTTGAAAATTATAGGATCATACCGCGAATACATCGTCGTTTTTTTGTTACAACCGGATTTCCTATTAAATCCGCATTTCGTTTTAACCTTCAAGTGAAACTGAAGTTGCTTTCATATGGTCAATACGGAAATGAAGGAATGTTCAATAATAATTTGAATGCAAGGTACCTATCATTTTGTAGCATTCCTAAACAAAATCATCTTCGGGGTTTTAAAGATACATGCATTCTGATATTCAGTATGTCTTGTGTTTCACTTCAGCACATATGTGGAACGAATAATACGAATTGGTTTTGCAAAATACTGCGTAGGATAAAACGATTTGTCTAACCACATTTCAAATTGCTTTGATTTTATTCAGTCCCGTTAGAAATCTATTTTTATCAATTGTATTCCGCTGGTAACGAAACCCGGCACAACCAGTTGACCAATTGTCAACCTCACTGAAATATTTGAAGTATAATGTAACACTGAGTAGCCTTGGCTCTTCACACAATGAAAGGAATCGTTTAATGGACTATTATCATCCTCGTTAAGGTCATGAAATCGTTGGATTAACTTCATATCCACTGTTTGCCATGCTTCAGGGGTAACACTTGATAACTAGCATAGCTTTTTGAGCTAGTTTTAGGCAAAGACACGTGAAATGTGCAGCCCGAAATTAGCCATAGAAGTGTAACCGCTTGTCCTCCATGACCAGAAGCCTAACCTGCAGCGTAAGCTTAACAAACTTTGAGACACCCTGCAAAGGACTACTAAATCCTTAAGGCTTCAGTATGTATTTCAGCTTATCGCAGTATCTACTGGCCTTCGCCATAAATTTAGTGTTAAACGTATATTTCACCAGCCCATTGCTTCTGTAGCCTCTCTACTTTAACTTTAGTTACAGCATTTTGTTGAGAGACTGACCATATTATGGTGAAAGGACATGGAGATAATAATAATAGTAATATCAATTCGAATTCGGGAAATGCAAGCAAAACTTAATGCTGATTCTAACACTGCACTTTGAGCCTACGCCTTCGTAACTTCGTTTACCATATTGAACCATTTTGAAAAGGCGAAAATGTTTCTAAAAATAAAAATTGCGTTGAAAATGTAGCGTAAACGCGCCTTATATTAATTATATTATAGTTTCCTTAATTTTAGTTCTGTAATTTAATTTAAACTTTTGAGCTGTAAAGATTGTTTTTGCTTTCAGGACCAATTTTAAACACAATATCTCCAATATCTTTGGAATTTGTTCAAAATGGTAGTGCCCCAGAATTATTTTATTATTGTGTAGGCCTTTTCCGAAGAAGGCAATGACATAGCAAACTTTTTCTCCAATTTTTTTATGGAAAAAGTTTTTTCTTTTCCTATTGCTTATAATATTGATAATTCAGACTGGCTGCGGTTAGATTTTTTTTAAGATTATATATTCGAATTTTTTTTTTTTTTAACTTGACTCGACCGGCAGCCAGAAATAATTTTTCTCTTGAATTTAGCTAGAGGGTATGGCGGTCGAGAGGCCTGCGCGCAACCATCACGAAGGAATTTGGGATTCAGCCTTGCAAGGTCGTTCCAGCGAAAGTCGTTGTTTTTCCCCGTCTTTTATTTTGCTTCGTAACGTTTCCTCTCCCCCGTCTACGCACGAACTTTCCGGATAAATTATTATTTTCCCCTTTCAAAAACGTCATGCATCTTTAGGGGGACGTACCTAAAACTTTTAATCTGTTTTTACGAATATTAATCTCACGCCAAAATTGCTTAATAAATTCACGTGCAATTTACTATTTTTCGACAGATTTATGCAAAAATTTTAAGTTAAGCTTATTATAATAATTTTATAATAAAATATTACTATTGTTCTTTCGAATAGGTTCTTTGACTTTTCTTAAATGCAAAATATATATAAAAATATTTATTTACATTATTATAATAAAACACGCCCAGCTTAATCGATCTCTCTCTCTCTGTCTGTCTGTCGTCCAGTGACGCTCTAAAACCCTTTGTAGATCGTCACAAGCATAAGTGCAATATCTCTATAGTAAGGTATAAGAACAATTTTGATTTTAATGTGATTGAAGCTCATCACACCCGATTGAAATCAGGATAGCGTTGGAATTAAACTAATCGGTAGTGAAAGGTCAAATGACCAACCAAGTCATTACATGATAAGAATGACGAATCTTTGACTTTCTGTTAGTAACACTATGAACAAACTTGAGCATGAAAACCATGACACGAAACATTGGGAATAGTTTAAATTTTAAAAATTATACTATTTCTTATAATATAATATTGAACATGTGACGAATACAATTATTCCTTAAACTTTCCAAAAGAATAGAATCTTTGAAAATGTAAATTTTCAGTTCACGGCAAATTAAAAATTTCAAAAAGCATTTTTAAAATAGATCAATGCTGCGGATGATTCCAAAAATATTTCGATAATTAAAAAGAAAAAAATATACTTCATGCTTTGCAAACCTCTGAAGTTGTAATTTGAAACATCGTGAATTATTTACTATACTTTCACACACTCAACATTCAGTGCAACCCGCATTAAAATAAACCTTATCGGAATATCCCCCATACAAGTCGCTAAATTCAACATAGTTTTTATATAAAGTATTTTACCAGCGCTTCAGTATCTTTACCACTTTCTTTAAATCCAGACTATACGAAAATGTAAGCCCTTGGCAATTATTGGTTGGTTTGAACCGAACGTCATGAACAGTTTGGCAAGCAATGAACCTTATCGTGTTCTTAGAGAGCGTCTTATTTTAATAGACAGTCCCGCAACCCCTCTTTTACTGATGGCCTCAAAGTGCAGTAATGCATTGTTGCCAGGGGAACAGCATCCACCCTCGTAATATCAAGTTATGATCAAGAGCAGTTTGAAACTTTATTTTTGAAGTAAAAACCTTCATACTTGATTTTCAGGTTCTCATATTCATAAGGAAAACCGAATCATAATCATTTGAAATTTAAGTTAAAAATTTCAATTAATTTTTTTGAATTGATTGATCGATCAATTTGACCGTAAGTTGACTCAGTGAGACGATAAGTATCTTAATTACAATAAGTATGAAACCCATTGAAAAACTTTGAGGGAGGAGTGTCTCTGAGATAACAATATTATCGCAAACCTACTTGTAATATAAATTTTAGTATAGGTGATCGTCGGTGAATCAGAGCCCATAAGTGTAAACTTGCCCATCCTTTTAAGGGGAAAATATTTATAATAATACTAATAATTTATGTCTTTCAAATTGCATACCCCCCTTTATAACATGGAAATCTACTTTGCTTAATTGATTTAGCTTGCGTCATTCTTAAGGTAATGTATGGATAGTGGAGCTATTCTGTTCAAGAAATTTACAAATTGATAATACAGTTACGCAAATTACAATTTTTTAAACAAATTAACATTTAACGTAGCTGAAGTGCTGAGGCCAGAGGAATATTATATATGCGTCTTTTAAGCTAATGCCGTTAAAATTATAGTTATAAAAGATCCCTACTAAAATAAGCAGGGAGTATGGAGATAGGAATAGAAGCTTTAACCCGACATGATTTTTAAATATGGTGATATAGTTGAGGTTACGTTCCTAGGTTCGAATAATGAAATGGAAATATTAATTTCATTGCGAAATTATCAGTGGTCTCACACCTATCTCTTATACCCATTTTCGTGATTTTCTGGAAATTGGGGTGTATAAGGAGGACAATCTTTGGAGGCTGGACGTTTCTCGTTACAGAAGCGGATCGTTGCGTGTTTCTTAACCCTATAGAAACATAATCAATGCTTAAGATTGGTTACAATGTGGATTAGACACGGATTTAGAAGCCAATAATGATTCTTATTTATGTTAACAGACAAAGATAAAGAACATTTGTTGGTGGTGTTAGAAGCCAATAAGTACAGGTATAGGTACTTAGAAAAAGACGAAGAGAAGTGGATGATAAGTAGAGATTGTAGTCTATGTGTAATGAACGATCAACTAGGTAGATGGAGCTATAGTGACCAGTGAAACTGGGATTGGACTCAAGTGGAAGAGCTCACGTATGATTTTAGAAATTTCTCTGAACTTGGATAGTGGTCTAGAAATGGCGAACACCATTGCTCCGATTTTAAACTGCGAGCACGGTCCACTGGGGTGTAGCAACAGACAGACGCGTCGTAAACAGTGTCTCTCAGTGACTTACATCAACCGGATAGGAAAAATATTTTTGTACACAATTAAATCGATGGAACTATTACAGCTGATGTTCAAACTCGGTTATGGTACTTTCGTATAGAGAAAAGGCTGTAGCTTTTCAATACATAAAATCAAAAGTGGATGAGAGGGAAAGTATGATAATGGCCATAGAGCCTGTGTTAAAAAACGCGGACATCAAAGTTTCGCCAATAACTATTTAGTTTACTAGTGACTGATGGACTTGCAAATCTGCGACTGAAAGTAGTTCAGACATTTATGCTCCTTGGTTTAACCATAGCCCACTCGATCACGCGCATCACGACGCAAGCTGCTCGCGCTATAGCTAAATTACAGAGATAAGTTTTAAACGTATCTAGTTTTATGTGCTCTTCTATTGCTTCGATAACTTTACTTAAATCCATATTATACCTTCAAATACCTTTTAAAACATTACCAGCTACTCTGTTCCGACTACAAACACAAATCGAGGAAGTTCTAGCATACACAATAGCGGACGACGGTAACAGCGTAACCGCGAATTAACACAAGACCTATTTTAAGGGAGTGAACAGGCCCAGAATACCTACGCCAATAAAACGGTCAACTACGGCGAAACTCTGACGACTCGCGACTTTTGGCCATTTTCATACTTTTCCTCTCATCCACTTTTGATAAAATATATTTGTCTGAATTTTTAGTTCTGATATTAGGCAGTGTGAAAAGAATCCAACAATGGTGTTTTTTCGAAAGAAAAGTATTATTTCTTTCAGCTAGAAACTGATATACTAAACTGCAGATGTACCGATTATACTTAATTAAAACATTTTTGGATACAGAGAATGCAAATTTAACGACTATTAGAAAAGCTTAAGTTAGCTTCGTTAAATTATTGTCAATTTTATTATCTGTAATTACCCACTAATTAAACCAAAGCTTTTTTCTCCGTATCGAAATATCCAAACAAAACATCCAACGGAGAAATTGCTTACAATAAATTTCACTACTAGAAAAAGAAGTGAACTGAAACGCTCCAATTACAATTGACGAGGTCGATTTTTACCTACCCATCAATTTTGGCATCAACAATAACATTTTAAGCTATCAAGTTAATCTTTAGTATGGTGTATTTTAAGAATTGCTACACAATCGTAGCGTCGTAACAAAATTCCTGTGCCTTAAAGACATGAAAACCAGCTCGAAATAGGAAATATTTAGGTAATAACAGACAGCATTATGAAAACGATCATAAATGGTCAATATTTGATGTCGATTTCCCCCACAAATCCCAATTTGTCTCCAACATTGAACTTGAAATCTCAGTATTAAAGCCTCCCGGCTAACGTTACTTATGATTAGATATTACGTCGACTTTTGGAACCGTCATTGTCCCTCTAACACAATGATAACATCGCGTCCCAATAGCCGGTTCAATGAACCCCCAGTTCAATGAAAGGCCACTCCATACGTATTAGGTAACATAAAACTGTGATGGATATACGTAAGAGTAACCAACTCTAGGAGTATCACGGGGGTTCGCAATAAATAAAACAGAATTAAACATGTTAAATAGGGTGACACGCTTTTGACGAAGGTCTTTAGTCTGAAACTAATTTATTTATACTCTAAAGTGGTACTTTGTAAAACCTTTGGAACTTAACTACACTTGATGGATTTCAAAATGATACAAGAATCAGACTAATCGCATATCTAACCTAAGGAAGAGTTGTAATTTATTTTCCATACGGTGGTAAAATACACTGGGAAAATATTCTTAGAAGTAATGGAAAGTATTTTTTTTTTTTTTTGAGAATGAAACGGGCCTGTGCTTTGACCTCATGGGATTGTAATTCTTGGATTGACATATGTGCAATTCTCATAGTAGGCATTGGCATGCAACTCTAAATATTTAAAGTCTTAGGCGAAATAACTCTCTAAATCCCAAAAATAATTTATTTTCGTGCATTTTACAATTGTATTGACTATTTAAAGAGTCAATATTATCCTAAGGTTAGCAGAAGCATTAATTCAAGAAAAAACACTTCTGTTCGGTGTAAACCACGGTTAACAATTCAACAGCATTAATACCTACCAACATTGGTAGCAGAATTTTGCACAGTGACACATGCCTGGTTAATTCTTCCAATGATAAACAATGCATTTTAAAGTATCGGAAACTAGGCCTATACCCGCAAGCCTTCGAAAATATTACCTGGAAATTAAGGTCCGTTTTATTTCAGCCCTCTTAGAAATAGAAAACGGGGCTAGCCAAATAGAAAGTACCAATTTCAAAAATATGCGGAATAGAGTTTGAACTTTAGAAGGTTTCGGGAGACTTCTTTCTTTCTACGAAAATCTATCAAATAGCTGGCGTCACGGACGGCTATTTGATATTGAAACCCGCCTCAAGTATACGCAGTTTATCCAATTGAAAATAAGCGTATTTGGGGACTTTCTTCTCATGAACTTTCATCGTGACATTCGGCACGGAGTTTAAAAATTCATTTCTCTTGGTTCGAGATTGTTTTCAACAGTTCTTTGAAAACCTAGAAATAATTGAAATTCCATTTAAAAGATGTTTTTCTAAGGTTATATAATTGAGTTATCGAGTATATAGAAGACATTTAAACAGCAACGTGATATTTTTTCCTTCCTAATGACTAAATGGAGAACAGTCCGTAAACTAACTGTGGTGGGTGAATTATCTGTTTTCATAATATGCAAGCACACATCGCGTCTTCAAATAAATCATATGTATTTGAAATGAATTACGAATTACAAAGAAAATCATCCTTAGCCGGGGTCGAAGGCAGAGAGGGTATTGACGTTGTTACCCGAGTCAATTCTATCAGCTTTACACGCTGTAGGCAACAGTTTAAAATATATGAAGTTGCAAATATCAGAAATATCTTTTAACATAACGAAGTAACAATGCTGATAATTGAAAAGAAATGTATGTTGCTCGCATTTTTAGCCGTCTTTTTTGCATGTTTGCGTATTTTGGATTAACTAAAACTTTATTACCGGTATTTTTCGCAATTGGTATAATAAAGTAAAACAATTCTATTGCTATTTTGACCCATGGATACATAATAAAGTTATTATTATTCATGTTTGACCGTAATCCTCGGTTTGGAGTTATACATTAAATAGAATCCCAATAAATTTAATCTTGCTAGACAGATTTTTTATACATTGTTTTTCTAAGTTAAGCCCATTTGGCTGTTTCTGTTGAGAATTTGATTCAAGTAAATAGAGCAAAATAATTAATGTATACCCTACTTCAGTCGTGGCTTTGTGGAAGAACATCGGACTAGCAGTCGTGAGTCTCGGGATCGAATCCCCGCAAAGGAAAGAATGATTCGAGATTATTATATTCATGTTTTCTAATGTATTTCTAAACTCCAAAACAGATTAAAATTAAGTATTAGGATAGATGCAGTTTCAAACATTGAATTCCATATTCAATCTCTTTTATTAGGGATCCGCACAGTCACTGACTTTAATTCAAAATTCAGTATTGAAAATTGTGCACTCACATGGTCTGCAACGTTTACTTTTAGGCTTAAGCATGTATGTTTCTTAAAATGAAAAAAGGATTTTTAATTATGCCTTCAAAAAAATACATCCTTTAACAAAATGAAAAGCTTTAATGCCAATTTTATGAAAATGAGCCCTCTCACTTTGGCGGTAAGCATTCTAATGGGATTCAGCCCAATAGAACATTCGGTTCAATAGGATTTGTTCCGACGGTACGTACCGTCCAATGGGAGCATTGGTTTTTGTAGATGTTTGTTTTTTTACCACTAATTCATTTATTCATGGCCCATGTAAAAACAAGGGAAATTCTCTTTTCATAGCCTATGTAAAAACATGGGAAGATCTAATGAACGTTTTTAAACCATTGTGCATGTAAAATTTCCCAGCATTCTTTAAAGATAGGCCGCCGGTGGGCGGGGGGACACACTACATATGCACGGCTCGCAAAATAATCAACTACTTTGCTGATCCTTTTAAAAATAGAAAAAGTAAGTTTTTTCAAAGTGGGAAATTAAGCTACAGTCAGAATACAGTAAATAGACGGATGTGTGTTTGACTTATTGGGATGAAATGTTATCTATTTATGATAGTTCATATTATATTCTGTAACGTTTTCTCCGTTATGTAACTTGACGCATTACAATTTGTGTGATCATTAATACACCTGCGCAAAACCATCCCGTTGTCAAAATGTAAAACAGTAATTTCAGATCTTCCAGTTTAATATCGTTAAATTGATCACTCGTTTCGATTTTCGAATTAGTGACATTTTTCAAAAATACCCTTATGAGGTCATCGTACTGCCATTTCTGAATCAGTCCTGAACACATAAAAACATCCAGCCTGAAAAAAAAACATTAAATCATGGAAACTATTTAGGGATGGCAAAATTGGGCACTTGTCGATACCATAATCGCGTCATGTGCAAGTGGAGAATGTGATTATTACATGATAAAAATTTGTCTGTACCATTTGTTGATCTGATCTTTGCAAGCAAACGATTTATGAAATGCGATCGAATTTTGATCGACGAACAAAGTCTCACGAGCGAAGTGAAAGGCGTTTTGTGGCAATCCCATGTCAAAGATGGTTAATTCCAATTCAGATTTAGCATAAATATAAGCGAAATTTTCTCGTAAAACCCGTTCCAAGCCTTCAACGTGCGTTTTTGGTAATTCATAATTAGCTATTTTAGAGGAATTCGCTAATAATATCAAATAATCGATGTCAGATGTCTATAAAATCAAAAAATAAAGTCGGGATCGATAAAAAAATCGTCCTAATTTGTAGAATATGTTTTAATATACCATGATATCACGTTGTAACGCGCTTTCTGATCTGGAACTGACAACTAGACCATCTGATATTATTAACTGTTCCACTTGTTTGAAGGTGTCAATTGGTAAAGTAATTGGAGTTAAACTGGCAGCGGAAGTTAAATAACACCCGTAAAGTCCCTCTAACGTTCCAAAAAGTACTATCGTTGAAGCGAGAACGACCATACTCATCGTCGATTGAATATTGTCATTTTTAATACCTTTGGAACTCAAGACATTTTCATGGCGATTGTCAATGTAATGTTTATCTTTAAAGTCATTCTTACCTTGACGTAATACTATTTCTACCATATTCCAAAAGCAGTGTTTTTCCTTCCACGACAAAGTTACAAGTTTTACGATTAAAATGACTGCAACCATTAAACAGACGTTCAATATCCAGACCTTAACAGTGACGTAAATTCATCACAAACTTTGAACTTCGCTTATAAAATACAAATCACAAGTGGCCAGATTTCATTCGCGTTACTAAGACTATGGGGACATTCTAACGCTATCAAAATGTAATGAATACCCTCTGGAAAAGTTGGGTTATTTAAAAAATTCAGTATAAAAGAAGGTCAGTCAAGTACGGTTAATATATCACCAAATAGTCCAACTTGAGGGCACACTCGAAGTTCTTCAGGTTTTGATTTTAATCATACTTTCCCCTCGGATTTCGTCTTTTGTTAACCCACTCATTAACGAAGTGCATTTTATATGCTTGCGGATAAATTAGAGCACACCAAAGGATAAAGCATCAGAAGACCAAGGAGTACTATATCAGGCCCATACCACACTACATCCCCTAAGGAGACCTAACTTAGCCTTTGAAAGTGATTAGCTACTTTCCGAGACAATTGTTGTTGGTCTAAGCCAAACTTGGTCTCTGATTCGCCAAAAAAATCTGTCTGCTCTAAAGTTTTCTTTTGAGGCGCTGAATCCCTTTAAAAAATTAATATCCCGGTTCCCAACATTCTTCCTTGTGTTTTTCTATTTTAAAGGTACAAATTGTTAACATTTTTCTCGGAATTAAATTGTATTTCGTTCCTAATTAAATTTTACTTAATTTTATACAAATATTAGAGGTTAATATTAGAAGCCTTCACCGAGTTCTTTACTTAAGCCTTGGTAAGTGTATTTTTATTTATTGACGGCGACGCAATCGGTACAAGTGTTAAAATATCAAAAAAGGTATAATTTAGAGGACCGCAAAGGCTTTGGGAAAACTCCAACTCCATAGAAAGCCAAGGGACTCCCTCATTTTTGGTCGGAGTTGGAGTTGGGTAAAATAAATAATTTGGCTTTAGGTGGCTTTGGGAGTATTATCTCTGAAATCGGAAGGGAGTGGAAATATTTCGAAAACTTATACGGGAGTCGGTCGGGACTGGATTATTGTTGGATTCAGGTGGCTTTAGGGGATGGGGTGGGGTGTGGGTCCAATATAGTACTCCTTGATAAGACTACCCACAATCTTAGTAACACGAAAGAATTCATCGTGGTGTTTACTTGAATTTGAAAAGGGTCAATTAGAAACAAATAGTTGGTGACTCTAAGTAAAGTGGGCGCTCTGGTAACGAAAGTCACTTCATCCTGGTAATAAGGATATGAGAAATCTAGGAATGCTGCGCGGTTAGTATTTGGAGTTATGGTAGAGATACCCAAGTCTGCTTCCTAAAAAATTAACTCAAGTTAATCCCGGCTAATTTTGTTTTTATGCTATGTATACCTTTCGGGCGACCATACCAACAAGACCGCTGCAGTGGTTAGTACGCGTATTACACACTCCCCATAGCCCATCATGAGAAGTTACAACGTCAAAACTAAATAGCATTTAATTTGTATTCAGTGATCCTCGAACATTAAAATAAGTGTAAAGTTCAAATGAATAAAATAATAAATAAATGATACTTAAACTTAAGTATTTGAGACAGATATTCCACAATTTTGAAGTCCCTCCCTTGAAATTTAGAATTAACGTCATGTTTCGTTGGAAATTGGAAGGATATGTGCTATTTTCATCCATTATGTGATTTAAAACATAAGAAATATTTAAAATTAATACAAATATAACATAAATTTAAGGTACTTACGTCGATGGCGGCTACAGTAAAAGTCTGATTTTCACACATTTGCGCTTTATAAAATCACTCTCAATTGTAAACAGGTTTGCAAAATTTTTCTAATTCACAACTATAATGTGATATATTATTAGTTTAATTTCTTCTTAATTTGGGAAATGACACTGAGGTTGATGTGATGATTATGCGCGTTACACATTTTTCGAAAGGCAATCGCGGAAGTTAAAATTGAAAACTAAATATATGGGGTTTTATAAAATTCGTTGATAAGCAAGTAATTGAAACTCAGTATTTTCGATAGAATTTAGTACGATTTAACAATTGTTCCTTCAAAATCTGAAACAAATATGCTTGAAAATTGAAGTGTTTTAAAACAAATTGATGGGCTTACGTCAATAGCATACGATTAGAGCTCAGAAATATAGAATGAAACTGGGGAAAAGGGCCGGCATCTGTTTAAAAATACAATGTAATAACGAGTACAATAGGCTTTGTTGATTGCATGACATTTCTTATCAATCGATACATTTTCATTTCTCTAAATGTACACTTCATTATATAATGAATTCTGGGGGCGTATTTTAATATCTTACACGGTCATGTACATATATACAGTTTTAATAAAAACAAAATATTGGTTTTCTGATTTACCATAAACTCATTTTTGATATTACTGGCAGTTTTTCATTCTTTCATCACCCAAATCTTTAAAGTCAATTCACTATGTATGTGATTAATTAAATTTTTCCAGCACCTTCCTTGTTTTACGAACAAAAGCTTATTGTTTTTGTCGACATTAAAATTTCGGTGCTTTCAACCGCACGTGCCGAAAAGAGTGGTAAAATTAAATGTTCAGTTTTTACCCTGAAAACACTGTGAAAAACCTAAGGAACTTATTTCGCAAGGAAGCTTTTTAAAATTTCTGGGCGCGAATTTTTTAAAAAATTCCATGGTGAGTATACCTAAACCTACCACCATAAGTTTATAAGATATGTTCCATAAGTATGTCACTACCTATACTTCGTAATGCTAGTGGCTTAATGAGAGCTAGTTCAAGAACGACGTGAGAATTGACTACACTCGGTTTTGCAGTCCATCCTCCTATTTAGTCTATACTAAGCCTTTGACAGCGCCTCACCAGGCGTCGCTTTACGAGAATCTATGACATTTCGCCTACGTCACTTCATGACAAACTCTCATTAACCAGTGACACACTTATGGAACATATCTTATAAACTTATGCTACCACAAAACAAGTTTCAGTTTCTTTGGTAAGTCCTGGGATTAGGGCAGGGCGTTGACCATCAGACAGTCTGACACGATTTTTCCTTTGAAAGACAAATAAATAGTGCCCATCGAGAAGATACAATCAAGGAATTTTTTGGCATTTTCAAGTGTGTTTTTGTGGAATTTTTCTCGTTTGGGACACGACTACAGCTAGTTTAAGAAAATGCGAGAGTTCTTCGGTATTATCGTGAGGATAGAATTTTACCCCACGTTAAAATTTGGAGAACTAGTATGGCTACTGCGGAACCATATCCCACAATTAGCAAACCGCAAAGTACTAATTGGAGATCGTCCATTACGATGTAATTGCGTGAATCACTTCCTTTAATTTCCGTATAATTGCTATTTTTTGAAAGCATTCGAGCGTCGTCGGTTTTCCATTTCAAAATAAGCCCTGAGCAAGTTAAAACGTTCAACCTGAAAACGAGAATTAATATGTTTTCAACTGAAACAAGTTAGGCCTAGCTGAAAGGTAAATTCTACGCTGCATTCTTTCATTTGTATTCAAAAGGGGATACAAGATAATGAACATTTCACAAACTGCATTAGCTACTAGTAGCCAAGAGACCCAACGCGTAGGGACCAGCATAAAAGCTAATTTGCTGCTCTATCTTCTTTATTATTTAAAATGTATGCATCTAAACAATTTGAATTATATTCATCAGTTTATATTCTCTTTCAAATATAAAACAAAAATAAGCCTGGCATTTTCAATTAACTTTCAAACGTACCATTTGTTGACGTCATCTTTACAAGGAAACGTTTTACGAAATGCGACCGAATTATGATCAAGATGCAAATTCTCATTGGCGAAGTGAAACGCTTCAATTGGCCATCCCATGTGTAACAGTTTTGATTTCACAGCCGATTTGGTTTGAATATAAGCGTAATTTCCAAGTAGAACGAGATTCAAGGCTTGTTTTTGCGTTTTTGGTAAGTTAAACCCACTTTTATTCGACGACTTCGCGAATATTTTGAAATACTCGAAGTCAGAAGTCTAAAATATCCATGAGGTTAGTAAAGACGACTGAAGAAGTGATATCTAGTTTATTAGGGAGAAGTTGTAAGTTCGCCACATTTCCAGCTTTATCTTTAGTCCAAACGTAGGTCCGGAGTAAATCCCCGACTCTAAATTACAACCAGCATATCATTGGTTCTTGAAAACTCACGTCAGCGCGACGCGAATGACGAAAATTACGTATTTTCCGACTGAGGAGAGGCGAAATAGCCCGGCCTTCTTAGAGCGTGGCATTGTCAATCAATTATCCACTTTATTTTATCTTTATCCATACTTGAAAATTATCCACAGAACTTGCATGTTAAATCGTATTATAATCCACAAATTTGTTTATAAATAATCGGTTATCCACCAATTTGTGGACAATTGATCGAAAATGCCGAGCTCTAGGCCTGTTTTTACGTCCCCCTCTTGTATTTTAAAAGGGGAACTCGGGCTTGGCGCGCGACTACTAAGGCATCTTATACCTTCTCCCTAATAAACTAGATATCACTTCTTTCACGACTATAAAGTTAAATTCTATATCGTACCATAACAGCTTTTTGAAAAGAGTTTCCATCTAGCGAACTGATGACGTAACCTTGTGACTGAATTAACTGTCTCATTTGTTCAAATGTGTCAATTGGCAAAGTGACGGGAGCCAAACTAGTAGCCGAAGTCAAATAACATTCGTACAATTTTTCCACCGTGCCAAAAAGCAAAATGGCTATCGTGAAAACGACTACACTCGTGTATTTCCTTTGAATTTTTGTATATTCAATACCTGGGCATAATTTTAACAGCTTGGTAAGAATTATACGAGGGGTGCTCGGAAAAACTGGATTATCGTATCGCTTCGAATAATATTATTACTAAAATTGCAGTCCAAAAATTTAAGAAGCAAACGCCATCCTCACCTTGACGGAATGTTATTTTAACTATATTCCATAACATTTGATTTTCCATTAACGACCAAGATACAAGTTTCGCGACGAAAATAATTGTTGCCAAGAAGAATAAACTTAAAATCCAAGCCTGAAATGAAAATAAGCAAATAATCTCAGCATTTGGAATTAACCGGTTTCGTAGATATAGACTGCGTTCAGTAACGCTCAACGGAGCCTCCGTTGAATATGCATTCGCCACTGAACGAATTTCGGAACTTCCGGTTTGACGTCACGATTGTAAGCGAAGAGGCATCGAAGTCATCGGCTATTGATTGACTGAATTATGAAATTTTTCCGATTATATCTATGAAGCTTAAAAATTTATTGGCTTTTCAAGCTTAAGCATTGGCTAAGTTACTGGTCAGCGTTTTCTCTTATTTCGGTTAGCAGGCTCTCGCATATCCATTTCCATGAACTGTAAGCAGACGACGTGAGGCAAATTTTGCAAAAACCGTTCAGTAGCCTAATGACGTCACGTATATCAACGGTGCTCAACGCGTTTGATCTCCGTTGAGCGTTACTGAGCGCACTCCTAGTAATTTTACCTGAATTTGTAATGGTTCTGTCAGGAAAATATTCTTGTTTGCTTTGAAAACATGGGGAGCTCTGGTAACGAATGTCACTACGTCTTGACGGTACGGATATGAAAAGTCAGCGAATACTGCTCGATCCGCAGTTCGAGATAATGTCGAAATGGCCATATCCGCATTCTAAATTTAGGTTACAGAGGAAGTTACTAAATATAAAGTACCTCTTTCAACGTCATACTTGATGGGTTATCATTCCAACGAGTCCTGTGCAATGATTAGTGTGGACATTACACGTTCCCCAAAGACCATCTGGCGGAGTTACAATTTCAAAACTATAATTACGTACAATATAATCATTATTTAACAGTTCATAATTAAAATAGATGTGAAACAGTAATCTGCCGTTCGTAAGTTACCGGTAATATTGTAAAAAATAGCTCAAAACTATGTAACCCATGGTAATTTACCCAGTTTAATACAGTAGTAAATTACGAATCAATTTTTTCAATGACTTTCGTATCAAAACCTACACGTGAAACCTTAAATAACAATAACCATGACCCTATAATTATTGGACTACACCGGGGCAATGCGAAACAAAATCAATAAGACTGCTGCGTTGTCCAGCTTTCACAAAGGATACGTTTTCGAATCAATTGAACATCATACTTATGAGAGGTTTACATAACTTTTCCCAAAAATTTTAATCGGTAATTTACACGGTTTATTACATCTTACTTGAAAAACAGTCTTTTCGATAGAAATTCTAATATATTAAAGTCTCTCCCAGCATATTCAGTTATATGATTGTTTTTCCGAAACCTGAACGCGATGTGCTTTGGAAATAAAAGGTGATTAATTATTATAGTAAATTGAAACCACTGAAAGATCTTACGTCAATCGCTGCTACTGTTAAAGTCTGGTTTTCACTCATTTTCATTTAACCTAATTGTCCACCTTTAGAATTTTGTCCTCGATTTTGTAGGAACATTATTCTGAATAAAAACAACAGTAAGGGCCAACATCATTTACATTACAACTCGCTATAAGCATTCTAAGTGCACAGGGTTATTTTACTTACTACCACTTAAACCATACGAACATACTGTTTGGTTATTTAATAGTTATTGTTACGCTAGAAGTATTTTATTTCGCAATTTTCTGTTATTTTAACCAGTTTTGGGCTGGAGTAAATTGCCTTTTATAGGATAAAAATATCGGATCGACGTTAAAATAGGTTAAAGGGAGAATGAAATGATTAGCAAGTCGTTTTCCAACCGCTTTAGATTGATGAATAAACTGCAAAATGGGATGTTAAATTTGCATAATATTCTAACTTGGAAAGTTTTTAATGAATTGCACCAAAAGGTACTTAACCATCTGATATAACGTGTTTTTATTATCTAACTAATTTGGTTAGAGTTCCCTGTGACGTTTATTGGCCTATACAAATCAGCACCAGACTAATTAGCACGTCGAGTTTGATACAAAATGGTAAATTTTTGGATAAATATTTGTTAAAGATCTTTGTATTATTTTATAAACCTAAATCGATATAACAATGGTTTTTCGACCCTGTCATTCACACTTTATCTTCTCAAATACCGTGACTGCAGTGTAAATAGCAAGCACATTGGAAACATATTTAAGCTCTTTAGATTTTATCATTAAGTTCCGCTTTTTTCCAGCTTTCTTGACACGATATGTTTTCAGCCTTAAAGAATACAGCGAAAAATATCTATCGATTCAACTGTAATTTTCCTTAAACGGAGGACGAAAATGAAAATAAAAGTATTTTTTTATCAATTTTTGTAGTAATTATTAGAAATCTACATTGTGAAACATTCAGGAAATATCACGGAATGATTTTGAAATTCAAATTTGTTTGAGATTTCATGGATAATTTTAATACAGCACCTTCAACTAATAGCGTAACGTTCTGTCATTTTGTTAAAACAAATACCTTTATCTAGCGCCATGACTGTCACAAGGTGCACAAATTTTATTTGATCTCTACCTTAATTGAAGCATGCCACGAGAATTTTGTTAACAAAAAGGAAGGCGTTACGTTATAAGAAGTGCTAATTTCTAACTACCTTACGAATTCTCAAACTAATTTGAATTTTACAATCACTCGAAGGAATTTCCTGGATGTTTCACTATGGTCTTATAATTAGTAGAAAAATCGATAAAAATCACTTGATTTTTAATTTTCACCTTCCCTTTAATACCGATTGTTCCACGCGATAAAAATCTTGATCAGAATAAATTCATAATCATGATGCATGTTTTTAACGAATTCAGTTAGAAATTGAATGTCAACCTAGAACAAAATAGGAATGGTGGGACTTCGAAGTCCGAAATTACGAAAATATATAACATTTTAGACCAACTGGTGTAAAGTGCAATAAAAATGGGAAGCCTTCACATGAGCAGTTCCCTTATGAGCGGATTTCATAATAAAATAACCTTTCTCGAATTATAATATGCCTTTTCCAAAAAATTACTGTTTACAATTATCTACTTCCGAAATAAAATAACCTTTTTCGCATTTTAATATGCCCTTTCCAAATTATTGTAAACTGATAACAGCCTGAAGAATAGTACAATACTTAAATGTACTTTTAAAAAAAAATCATAAACACGATCCGTTAGTAGGTCACAATACTGATTAAATGATCACAGAAAAAGGAAGTTTTTGAAACCAACGAATACAACTGTATTGTTAAGAAATGCTCGAAACTCAAAACAAACACTGCTATTTCCCAAAACAGCAGCCGCTATTTCTAAAACAGCAGTTTTGAAAAACTCCGCTGATTTTTGGAATCGCGGTTGCTATTTCGAGAACTGCTCTAAAGGGAACTGCTCATATGAGGTACACCCATAAAAATAACAGAGAAAGTATGGAGAATGTTTAATGCTATAGTTTCAGTATAGTAAAGGGACTTGGCTGTGCTTTTTACCACGGTTTACAAATAATTTTGAATACCATTTGCTTTGAAAATCCCCAGGTTTTGTAGATAAGTTACTGAAGAGAAATAAATAAATGTTAACAACAGTTTCAGAGTTTCAGGAAAGACATTACTTTTCCCTGATCTATCCCGAAGTTTAATAACGAAACCGAACTCCCCGTTTTTCATGTTTGAATGAGCTCTTCTCTACCTTGAAGGGAACCATATGCTCATATTTGCCTTTGACGTACACGAAACGATCGATGTGTTTCGAAGCGAGACAAAGGTCCAAAGAACATTGTATCTCTCAACGTTGTTTTTATTTACTTTGTACTGTGTGAGGTATAACCAACCATTTCAACGGTAGAAAGGGGTAGGAAAACAATAAGGGAAAATATCACAAATGCTTTCCATCGAAAATAATTTTTCTAACATTTTGAAATTACATATATGATATATTACTCATTATATATCTATACAGTATATTGATGATGTATTACGAAACATGTCAACTAAATATCTACACGTGGAGTTGTAGAACTGGCTTTCCTTGTCAAATGAGTATTTTAGACTGTGAGGTAAGTTCGGTTGCAATTTTCCTTTAATTAATACGCCACAGTATATACAGAATTTTCATGCAATATTTTACCAAACTAGATTATATTTTTAACGATGTATCATGTATCCGCGTAATTACATATACAGCTGGATATTTTCTCTTGAAAGTTAAAAAGGATAATTTATACGCTTTGCATTTAATATTAAGTATGAATGCACCAACATGGCTACAGCCGATAATATCGGTCATTTGTGACAGAGAATATAGACTGATTAAATAGTATTATTTTCCGTGAAAATAGTTGGCAAGGGCTCAATAACCATTTAAATTGGAGTATTATTTACTTTATTGATCTCATTACATATCTTTCATTGCATGTAGTTTAAGTGACGATGATATCACGGAGAGGTATTACACTGAACGTGTCTGTCACCGCGTTCGCAGTTAGAAAATCAGAGCAAACGTATTCGCAATAAACGTTCGCAGAAAGCAATATTAACTTCTACTCCATTATCATCGTTAGGGTGAAGATGTACGCGGCGATCGGCTAGGGCTAAAAGAAACATCTAGCCTCCCAACAGGGCTTCTACAAAGGTTTAGGCAATTGCGGCTTTTCTTATCATTTACTATGAATCAATCGCCTTACATAGTCTAAATTCACAATAATTGTTGTAAAAGGTGTTCACAAAAAGAACACAAACGTTAACTATAGCCCTGTTTAAAATAATTTTAGGAATAACGTTTCTTAAAACGACTAAACTAGATTTAAGGTCAATTACTGACGATTAAAAAAATTAATCTCAATTGAATCTATTAAATTAAAAGCAGTTTATAAAGGAGAGACTGCACATTCAACTTCTTGTTTTGATCATAGCTTGTGAATGGGATGCTCAATACGGAATGCAAAATAATTTCATTATATGTTAAAAAAAATATAATTTTGTAAACATTTTTGGTGGAATTGTAATATATATTCATATGAAATGACACTCTTGCCGGAATAAGTAAAGAACGAGGCATTGAGAAAAGTCCTTCCACTGTTAGATTTCAAATACTAAATTTTTAATTATTATAGACAATATTTTCAAAAAAGTGGCAACTAATTAGTTAAAAACCATTCATTTTCAACAGAAACCCGCCATTGGACTCGCAAATTGAATATATTTTAGATAATTAATTTTTTTTCTCGGTGGAATTTTATTCTGTCCAATACCCTTGTGCTTGACACATCCTTTTTATTGTAATATCTCCCTTTCTCAAAAGTAAGGGTGTTTTTTGTATATATCGGCTTGTAATGAAGCTTTTATTGACTGATACAGATATCATCAGAAGTTCATAACTCTCATGATATTATAAAATAGTTCTATATATGGTTGCACACCTCAAATTAAGTTAAAAAGTTTCTGTCGATTACAAAGTTATCTCTTTTAACTACTAAACAATTGTTCTTCAGTATTATTTAAGCGAAGCGACTTTTTTATTCGCATCTGTGCATAACGTAAATTACATTTTTCTATTGAAATATTCAGTAAATGAATCTCATAGAATTTGTTTTCATTTCACAATGAATGGTAAAAACCAGCGGTCTCCAAACATTTAGCCTAGGGGCTACACTGGCTCCTCCACCGATTTCCATCATGCCAACATATTGGAGTTTTGATCTACGCAAAAATTTTCGTGGTCGGCTTGATCACAAATTAAATTTATGGGTTTTGATAGTATTGCCAGGAGCAGATGACAAAGGAGTCTCGGACGCTAGCTTCCACAATATAGAGGGCAATGGCACCCGCGTACGTCACAGCTGTAGCGGTATCGTTTGCCATAGACGCGCTATCAGACATTATAGCAGACGATGCTTTTGGTGGATTATATCTGGCACCAAAGTCTGCTGGGAATTTTTTTTTTGTAATAACGGACTAACGGACACGGTGGCGACTGAGGTTCGTCTTATCCGATCACGACATAAATATACACAATATATTTACTTTATTCAAACAGCTGTAACCGTTGGTATTAAGATAAAAGATAGGACTACATTTTGTGACTTTAAACCTACTAAATAGTAAATTAAGTCCAAACTAGCAGAGAAACCCAGGTAAGCCAAAGCTTAATTAACAATTTGTGCCCACTGGATTGATTGGGCTCGGCTTTTCAAATTATAAAAGCAAGGTTTTAAAAGATGCCGAAACACAATGTTATATATGTGTTTTAGGGCCAAAATATTCCGTATTTTTTTTATTAATTTACTGCTACGAAATCACTCTCCTACTTTTTGGGTTTTAAAAGATCGTGAGTGATTTCTTTTCCCAACCTCTTGTAGCTATCATTTAATTCAAGACGAAATTAAGAAAAAATTGGCATTGAAACAAATTTTAGTTTTTTAATAGTGTACAAACGTTACTCGCTGGGCTTTTCATTATCAATTTTAGTCTAAAACAAGACGGCCCAAGAGCTCGTAATAGTAGCCATATCGTACGAGTGAATAGCCCCTCTATACCCTACCCTAACGAGTGGATAACCCCTCTATACCTTACCCTAATGAGTGAGTAGCGCTATCTTTTTCAATGCTTAAATGATTTACCGTGCATAAAATCAGAGTGAATAGCCCCTCGATTCCCTACTCTAAACAGTGATTAAATTATAACCGTATAAATTTACTTATGCTGTAATTCTAATATTCCGGCGAATCGAAGAACAGATAGTTTTTAGTGATAATCCCCTCGATGAGTTTACAACATAGACTTATGCCCAGAAACTTTTGAAAGAGAAAGTTCAGTTATAGTGATTACGCATTTTAGTGATTATCCCCTCGAATTACCTTTAGCAATGCTAAAATGATCAGACGCATAACGCCCATTTAACACTATGTTAGCTCTATCTAAACCCACATTTGAATTAACCGCCAAAACGTTCCAGTCAAACATAACATTGATGACAATAGCTACCGAACGAGAACGAAACACATAAGGAGCGAGGTAGGAAACGGGGAAGATCGTTATCTATTTAATTAGCACATACATAAAAAAAAAATATAAAAACCCCAAACATACAAATTCATAAGTATCCGACCCCACAGATAAAAATTCAAAAGTTTCCGACCCCACAGATTAAGAGGTACCCCACCCCACATCACATTTTAGAGATAAGAATAAATATTAGAAAACTCGAGGTTTCTATCAAGTCTCTATGGTTGAGTGGGTAGAATGTTTGTCTACTAAACCAGCGGTCCGGGTTCGAATCCCGGGTCTAACCTGAAAAAATTTTAATTAAAATTAAATCTCTAACCGAGCCCAGTAACCCCTATGGGTGGGTTGTGGTAATATAAAGTTCCTTTTAAGCTAAAATCTGACGATAACGAAGCGACAACCCCGGCCACTACTACTACTACTACTACTACTACTACTACTACTACTACGACGGCTCGGGTCAAACTAAGAGCCTATCGTATACTACGATATGGCTAAAAAAGATCCGGTGGTAATTTTTCAACTGATTCAAAAGTGAGCCAAGAGAAAACAAGACGGCCCAAGGGCTCGTAATAGTAGCCACATCGTACGAGTGAATAGCCCCTCTATACCCTACCCTAATGAGTGGATAACCCCTCTATAACTTACCCTAATGAGTGAATAGCGCTATCTTTTACAATGCTTAAATGATTTACCGTGCATAAAATCAGAGTTAATAGCCCCTCGATGCCCTACTCTAAACAGTGATAAAATTATAACCGTATAAACTTACTTACGCTGTAATTCTAATATTCCGGCGAATCGAAGAACAGATATTTATGCCCAGAAACGTTTGAAAGCGAAAGTTTAGTTATAGTGATTATCCCCTCGAATTACCTTTAGCAATGCTAAAATGATCAAACGCGTAACGCTCATTTAACACTATGTTAGCTCTATCTAAACCCATACCCCAAAGATACAAGTTCAGAAGTATCCGACCCCAAAGATACAATTTCAGAAGTATCCGACCCCAAAGATACAATTTCAGAAGTATCCGACCCCAAAGATACAATTTCAGAAGTATCCGACCCCAAAGATACAAGTTCAGAAGTATCCGACCCCAAAGATACAAGTTCAGAAGTATCCGACCCCAAAGATACAAGTTCAGAAGTATCCGACCCCAAAGATACAAGTTCAGAAGTATCCGACCCCAAAGATACAAGTTCAGAAGTATCCGACCCCAAAGATACAAGTTCAGAAGTACCCGACCCCAAAGATACAAGTTCAGAAGTACCCGACCCCAAAGATACAAGTTCAGAAGTACCCGACCCCAAAGATACAAGTTCAGAAGTACCCGACCCCAAAGATTCAAGTTCAGAAGTACCCGACCCCAAAGATACAAGTTCAGAAGTATCCGACCCCAAAGATTCAAGTTCAGAAGTATCCGACCCCAAAGATTCAAGTTCAGAAGTATCCGACCCCAAAGATACAAGTTCAGAAGTATCCGACCCCAAAGATACAAGTTCAGAAGTATCCGACCCCAAAGATACAAGTTCAGAAGTATCCGACCCCAAAGATACAAGTTCAGAAGTATCCGACCCCAAAGATACAAGTTCAGAAGTATCCGACCCCAAAGATACAAGTTCATTATAGTGATTACCCATTTTAGTGATTATCCCCTCGAATTACCTTTAGCAATGCTAAAATGATCAAACGCATTACGCTCATTTAACACTATGTTAGCTCTATCTAAACCCACATTTGAATAAACCGCCAAAACGTTCCAGTCAATCATATCATAGATGGCGATAGCTACCGAACGAGAACGAAAAGGGGAAAATCGTTATCTATTTAATTAGCACATAAATAAAAAGAAAATAAATATAAAAACCCTAAACATACAAATTCATAAGTATCCGACCCCACAGATTAAGAGGTACCCCACCCCACATCACCCCGACATTTTAGAGATAAAAATAAATAATAAAAAACTCGGGGTTTCTATCAAGTCTCTATGGCTCAATGGTAGAATCTTAGCTTACCACGCCAACGACCCGGGTTCGATTCCCGGCTGCGATCCGAAAAAAATTTTAATTAAAATTAAATCTCTAACCGAGCCCAGTTACCCCTATGGGTGGGTTGTGGTAATGTGGAGTTCCTTTTAAGCCAAAAAATAACGATAACGAAAGCGAAAACTCCGGCCACATGTACTACTACTACTACTACTACTACTACTACTACTACTACTACTACTACGGCTCGGGTCAAACTAAGAGCCTCATCGTATACTACGTGAGCTAAAAAAACGTTCCAGTCAAACATAACATAGATGACGATAGCTACCGAACGAGAACGAAACGCATGAGGAGCGCGGTAGGTAACGGGAAAAATCGTTATCTATTTAATTAGCACATAAATAAAAAAGAAAATAAATATAAAAACCCCAAACATACAAATTCATAAGTATCCGACCCCACAGATAAAAATTCAAAAGTATTCGACCCCACAGATTAAGAGGTACCCCACCCCACATCACCCCGACATTTTAGAGATAAAAATAAATAATAAAAAACTCGGAGTTTCTATCAAGTCTCTATGGTTCAGTTGGTAGAATGTCTGCTTATTGCGCCAGCGACCCGGGTTCAATTCCCGGGTCTGACCTGAAAAAATTTTAATTAAAATTAAATCTCTAACCGAGCCCAGTTACCCCAATGGGTGGGTTGTGGTAATATAAAGTTCCTTTTAAGCTAAAATCTGACGATAACGAAAGCGAAAACTCCGGCCACAAGTACTACTACTACTACTACTATTACTACTACGGCTCGGGTCAAACTAAGAGCCTATCGTATACTACGATATGGCTAAAAAAGATTAAAAAGCCGTTGAAATCCATTTTTAACTCTAATACTCGTTAAGCCTAGACCAATTATAAGCAGACGATACGTATTTTTAAAGAGAGACTCCAGACGCGATTTCCCAGATCTCCTTTCGAGACTTTGCAGCCACGCTATTGGTTTGAAAATAAAGCTCAAATTTCCTACGAGAGGTGGCACTGGCGTAATGATTTTGGTTAATAACCGTGACGTTCGCGGATCCCATTGCCCTCTACATTATGGAAGCTAGCGTCCGAGACTCCTTTGTCATCTGCTCCTGCGGATAAGAACAGCGCAATTGCGTGAACCTTTGGTAAAAGCCCCGACATTGGGAGGCTAGACGTCACTCGTAACCATGGCCGATCGCCGCGTATGCCTTAATCCTAAAGATGATAATGGAGTAGAACCCAGTAAGTACAGACTGATGTCTATGGAAGATAGACAAGACAAAGACCAGAAGATGGTGTTGTTAGAAGCCAGTACGTACAGACTGGCGTCTATGTGGGATAGACAAAGACTATAAGTTGGTGGTGTTAGAAACCAGTAAGTACAGACTTGCGTCTATGTGGGTTAGACAAAACTCAAAAGATGGTGGTGATCGAAGCCAATAAGTACAGATTGGTGTTCATGTGGAATGGACAACTGACAAATCATATGAAGGAATAGTGTCTAGAAAAATTGTGGATAGACTCAAGTTTTGAATTTTCTGGGAACTGTGAATGCGGTCCGGAATCAGGGAACACATTTGCTTCAATTTGGAAACTACGAACGCGGTCCCCTGGGGTGTAACAACAGACTGACACACACACCCATGTCTGTCGATTTCAAAACCTCTCCGGGACATACTAGATTGCTAGATTGTAACACAGCCAGTTCTAGCCTATTCTTTGTTACATTGCTCCGCTCGGGTGATATTTTTAGCCCTTGTTGTGGGATATTTAAGCATATTCGAATTTTTTGAAGTATTTTGAGTAATTTTGTGGCTATACAAGTAATTTTCAACAACTACTGCCCAAAAATGTTTTGTCCATATGGGTTTTTTTTCCAAGTCTTATTTCTGAAAATAATATTTTGGGTAAAATCCAAGGGATTTTGTTTAATTTTTGAGTATTTTGAAATTTTCGTGGCTAGGCTAATTATTTAGAAGAATTAAAAGTGATGAACCGGTACCGATACCATATCGGTATCGGCACTGATACTCGGGGTTCGCGATAGTATCGGATCGGTTGGTTTAATATGATACTTAACCGATACTCGTTTAAAATGCGTTAGATGGCGCTACATGACATTTTTAGTTCTTTCAGTAATTTATTGACGGTGATAGTATCTTATTACTACGAGTGTCAATCGTGATGGTTTCTCATTTATATAAAGAGTACCTGAATTTGGTTTATCTAATAACTAATAAGGAAAAATAGTTACAAAATTATTGATAAAGATGAAAACACATATTTTATATTACCTTATTTTGAAGAGACAAAAAAAATTTAGCTTTGCAAATATTTTTAAGTTTTGAATTAATTTAGTTTTTTGCTTTTAATACTTCAATGATAAATCAACTAACAGTTAGTAGATGTATAAGGGTAAAAGGGCCTCTCTGCATATAATAGTTACAAAAGATAAGCCGAGATATTATTTTAGAAGCACCTCTAAATATTCATGAAATTACTCTTTAAAGCACTTCTTAGTATTTTTGATACATATGTTTTTGGATCATAGTGAGTAAATATCGGTATCGGTTCCTGTTTGCACCGATATCGATCGGAATCGGGTTAAGCCGGGTATCAGCCATCTCTAGTTCAAATTACTGACCAAAAGATATGTTGTTATCAATGCTTTAAAAGCTAAATTCAAATTTCCAAAAAAAAAATTCCGATTTCTTTGAAATTGCGTGCGTTCCGTGGTGTAGGGGAGGAAGTGTTCCGGTCGATATGCGGTAAGCGGTATAGATGGGCCGATACCAGTTTAAACCGATACCGATGTATCGGTTTATCCAAATATCGGTACCGATATCGATATCGGTGTCGGCCCATTTCTAATAAACGGTATCTGTGGAATTTCGAGACTTGAAAATTTAAACGTTTTCGACAGTTTCTTGGGTACATGGTTTTCAGCATTGCGATAGAGAGAATTGACGCGATATTTTTTCTTATTTTCTAATTGTTCAACCCCTGATACTTGTATATCCCCTTGTGCTTATGACTCATAAACAAGGCATCACCAAATACCGGTTCGGTTGTTACAAAGGGTTTCAGGCAATTCAAATTAATTCCAGAATTTTGAATTATTTTATTTCTAAGCCTAAGAATTTTGTGTGAAAAGTAATTTTTTTTCAATTAAAATGCATTATAACTACTTGTTTTTAATGCGAAGCGACTTGTTTATCTGCGGTTGAAAACTATCATTGGACTCGGAGCACAAAGCGTATTACAGTTTTCCATCAAAATATTCAGGAAGATTTTTACTTGATCAGCGTTTTTTTCTGAAAAAACGAATATACTTTTCGCTTTACAATCTGTTGGACAAGTAAAGCGCTTGCGCAGATCCACCCCGATGATAAAATGTAAAATACTAATTTCAGATCATCCAGTCGGATGTAATTTGTTTCGTCACTCCGTTTTATATCAAAATTTGATTTATTAGTCGAAATTACCCTTGAATCGTCGGACTCCCATTTTTGTATCAATCCAGAACATATTAAAATTTTCAACCTGCAAACCGGATCGATCAGTTTATTATCAAGTAATGGCAACAGAAGTTAAAAGGAAGGATTTCACACCATTTATCTATCTTTCGTTTACAAGGAAACGATTTATGAAAAGCAATGGCGTTGTGATCAACATATAAATTCTCATTAGCAATATGAAAAGCTTCTCGTGACAATCCCATCTCCAAGATGGCTGTTTCTATCAAGCATTTTGTCAAAATTGTAGCGTATGGTTTTCGTAAGACCAGATTTATTGCCTCATTGTCCGATTTCGGTAATTTGAAACGTGTTTTCTTTGTTGAATTTCCGAATATTTGAAAATAGCCGATGACAGAACTCTAAAAAAAGTACATTTAAAACGGTATTTTATGTTGAAAATGAATCCATCTCAAAGGTCAGATCACGTTTTATTCATTGAAGTTCATTAATCTGATGAATCCCTATTGTATCACCAAGAGTATGAAGAAATAAAAAGGGGTTATGAGAACAGCTATTTAGGGGAAGGGTTTATGAGAACAGCTACTAAGATATCCGCTGATACGGGAACTGCTTATATGAGGGCTTTAAAAATAGACAAGGACGAAACGCTTCAGTTTAAATGTGATAAATCGTGTTTAGATTGGATGAATCCTGATCCGTTATACCAGGGATAGATTTAATTTTACAAGTAGGCATGGAGAACACAGTAATCTGGGCTCGCGTTAAAATCCCGGACCCCCTTCCACGGGACGGAGGGGTATGAAAGAAGAGGCGGGTCATAGCGACAGAGGTAAAAAGGAATTGCGTATTTTTCGCCGTCCCCGTCAGCAACGCCATCAAAACGTAGTTTAAGTGAGCCAATAACATAATTTAAACTTTTCGTTACGTGTTGGAGCGAGGGGCTCTATACTGGGCTATGAGTAAGACTGAAGTATATACTAACCGTTCCCCATTCCTACTTCTAAAATTAAAAATTGTTATACTGATTATAATGCACTCTGAACCAAAAGTGACCTTGGTTGATCTGAAATTTACCATAACAACTTGCTGATAAGAACTTCCTTCTAACGAACTGATAACGTAACCTCGTAATTTTATTAACTGGACCATTTGGTCGACGGTGTCAATGGGTAGAGTAACTGGAGCCAAACTTGTAGCCGAAGTCAAGTAAGACCCGTAAAAGGATTCCACCGCTCCAAAGAATAAAATAGTGGTGACGAAAACGAGTAAACTCGTGGTTTTCCATTGATTTTCTAAATTTTCCAATGCTGTTCTTCAAACAAATGGTAAGTTCTTTTGTCAAAAAACATTTTTAAACGGATGGAAATTCTCACCTTGACGTAATGTTATTTTAACTAAATTCCATAACATGTTTTTTTCCTTGGAACAACAAGTTTCAAATTTTAAAATTAAAATTATCGTAGCGAGGAAACATAAAACAAATATCCAAGCCTGCAACAAACGGTGTGTATTTAATAATTATATCTATTATGCCATAAACTCTACTATACGTTACTTGAAATTGTAAAGGTTCAGTTAGAAATATGTCACTTGCTACTCTGAAAACGTTTGGTGCTCTGGTAACAAAAGTCACAACGTCTTGGTAATACGGATATGAAAAATCAACGAATTCAGCACGATCAGCCGATATAGTAACCGTCGAAATTCCCATACTAGCTTCCTATTTAATTATATAATTAATGAAAAATCCCAGCAACCAAAGGTTAACATTTATTTGTTTTAATCTTTGGGCCGAAGGCAAATAGGAATATCAAAAAGTGAAACAGTAAATAGTGTGTAGAAGGCGGTTCGTTATTACAACCCCAACGATGAAGGAAAAACTCAAATATAAATCCTAGCACGAGTACGCAAGTCAGCAGCACACTATTTACTGACATGTTTGAAATATGAAATCTATGATCATCTAGAATGTCGAATAATTTAATACCCGAGAAAACTAGAGAAAAAGCGAGATTTCTCATAAAAACTATGGGAGGATCTGACTTTTTATAAATACGAATACCACTTTCTGTTATGTCCGTTTGCCTTAAATAAATTCCGAATACTTTTCGGGCTAGCATTCCCACTAGTCCAGTGCAATGGTTGGTCCTAAGATTACACACTCCCCATAGGCCATCTTTAGGCGTTACGATTTGAAATCTACATTGAAAATATATGACATACGCATATTAACATCTATTCAATTCAATTCAATTGAATAGATGTTAATATGCGTTTATCTATTAAAACATATGTAATATATTAACAGGTCTAACGGAATTTCGAGTAAAACGTCTCAAACTCGAGGAACGAGAAAACGTTGCTTAATTAAAAATTCTATGGATTTGGTCGAATTTTCTTTGACAGAACGCAGTGCGAACTGATCGAATCTTATTAGAACGATTCTGTTTCCAAATTCCAACTTCTTCTTTCCGATTTATACTATCGTTCTAAATTATTTTTCTAGAAGCTCGAAATTGAATTGGAAAATGTTTTTTAACAACTGCCCCGGCAGAAAGGACACTCTTTTGCTCTTTGAACTTTATTCGGACAGAATTACTTTCGATCATAATGAAACTTTTCGCACAGAATTAGGTTCAATAAGCTTAAATGTGCTCCATCAGAATTATTTTTGCTCCAAATAATTCGACCAAATAGAATAAAATTCGATCGAATAGAAAAATATTCGGTTCAAAAATTCGATCAAATAGAACAATTTTCAATGCATAAATCTATATCTATATAAATTAAAGTCCTGACTGACTGACTGACTGACTGATAATCAACGCCCAGCCCAATTCTCTATGCAGTAAAGTCCGCGCATTTCAACCGATTTCACAAATATTTAGTACAATAGTTTACTTTAAACTATCGACGGGCTGAATGGTATTTTGGGTTCGATTTGTTGCCATCTTTTTAAATGGCGGCCTAAAACTTAAAAACCTTTCTTTATAGAATAATGTCCGCGTGAAAAGTAATAAAAAATATCCCGACGGACTGTGCCGAGTGCCTTCGCTCCTAGGGTGCTAAAAAAATATTAGTCATCAGTAAAATCTACACATTCTTTATATAATTTTAGAAGGAAGTTCTTATTACACGCGAGCGACGCCGCAGGTAACGGCTAGTATACGATATTTAAATAGTATACGATAGGTCTTACTTGAATTGTAGAATTTTGGACAAAAATTGCAAGATATTGAAATCCCTTCCACTAAATTCGAGATTCCCGTCATTGTTGGTCCGAAATCGAAAGGATATATGCTAATGGCAAATGGCATTAAATATATTTGAAAGTCACACATCATAAACTATTAAACTAATTTGAAATTTAAAATAACTTTGAAATGCTTACGTTAATGGCGGCTACGGTAAGCGTTTGGTTTTCACACATTTTCGCTTTATGAAATCCTTCTCAATTGTAATGATTCGTGATATTTTTTCATATCGCAATAACAAAAATCATCGACCCAAAAAAATCCCATACACCGTGTGGTTAATTATTCATTTAATTATGGCTTAATTCGTAAGAACATTTTAACTTATACATGAGGTTTTTCTCGTCACGCCATTTCGCAACCATTCGCGTTTAGTGCCTACTTTTCGAGGAGAATATTTAATAAAAGCGACACATTTTCCCTTTATTCTATTATTGTTGTAATAGCAAAAGCATCGACTGGAATAGAAAGAGTGGGGTTATCAGTGACTTATCAGACATTCAAAATAGTTTCTGTATCTCTTATAGACCTCCAAACTGGAAAAGTTACAAGTATTGAAATTAAAAAAACTAAAGCTTTATTCTATTTTTTCCTTAATTACTCGTGCCAATCAGATGTGTTGGAACTGAAAGTACTTGGTATCAGATGATTCACCTTGTATAGGAGTAATTCATTGCTTATGCAATATTGAAAAGTGCAAGTGGTTTACGCGAAATATCTAAGTTTGCAAAACATAACACTATTTGGGAGGTATGTTTGACTCACGTTGCTTGAACAATATTACTTACTAGCGTGTATATAAGATAGTTTACCTCTTACTCAAAGCACAACACGCAAAATTTCTTGCAATTATTCCAAACACTGGTCTGTCTGCAAAATGTTTTGAATAATGAAATTGCCTCGAACCGTATAAACATAGAAAACCTGTATAAGAAAATCCACATGTGCGATATCACTTATTCATTTCAGTCACTTACAGTCAATAGTTTACTCCACTGACTTTGGTATACAATGAAATTGAAATAGCACTAACACGCTTACTTTTATTTCTGGTCGCCATTTTTCAAGATGGTAGCGGATTGCAAATTATTTCTTAGTGTGTGCCTAATACTTAAGAGTAACTTTCCAGAAAATTTTCATTCTTCTAGGTTACGCACTTGGGATGGACGCTGATTATCAGTCAGTCAGACGGGACTTATAGGCAGTATATACTAGCCGCAAGAAGACCGGGCGTTGCAGGTTCTTACATTTATTAGCCCATAACTTTAAAAGATGGGGGAGAACTGAGACCCAAAGACTGAAAATCCTTCTGTAGGACATAGCGAACCGGTGTACTAAATAGGAGAAAAATCGGTTTAAAAGCGCGGACGTTATTCCAAAAAGGTTTTTCTTTACTATTCCGGCCGCCATTTTTTAATGTGGCGGCGGATTGAAAACATCTTTCTTAATGCGTGCCTATTACTTAGGCAAATTTCAGCCTCTTAGGCAAAGTAGTTAGGGCTGGGCGTTGATTATCAGTCATTAAGTCAATAAATCTGTCGGAACTTTTGACAAACATAGATATAGATTATAATAGCAAGTTGTCAAAGTTAAAAATAAGGATTAGTAAATTTAAATCATTGCCATAAGATTATGGTTTTTGCTAAGAATAAAAATTTTCTATTCGCCTCAAATATTACTGCTCAATAAAATAACAGCATCACAATTTAGTCACCTATCGACACGGTAACTACGAAATACCGCTGAAATTATATCTTTTTTCAAATGATACCCTATAAAGTCTTGAAGCAAAGGATTTTCAATTAAATAAATCTGGAAATCGCTGATGGACGTATTTTGAAACTGTTTGTCAGCATTAACAAGCCTTTCTAAATTCCTCCCTCACGAGTTTTGGGTCCTGTATTAAAGCGACCATAAAGATACCATATAAGCTCCTCCCATAATGTTAACAAGCCATTAGAAATAGATCCTAAACTTAATACGACGAAAAGGTTGAAATCCGAGCGGACATTGGCGCTACCTTTCCTCTTAATTTTTTTTCCGTAAACACGCGCATCCTTGTAGCTGGCATTCACGCATGGACAGAGTCATCATAAGATCAATGGCCAAGTTCAATTCTAACGTGATCCGGCTTTTACGGGAAAGTTAAAACAGGGAGGAGATGATGAATCGCTAAATAATACAGCTCACTCCTCATTCGGATTATATAATTCCGTCGTCTACCCTCCAGACATGATTATACAGGGTGTTTAGTTAAGCACATATACGTTTTTCAAATATGGATGCAAAAAGAGGCTTATGAAATTCTAATTACGCTATGTAGAGCACATTCATTATGTAAATTAAATTGAATTTTTCACTCTTGGTTTCTACTGAACGAAAATATGTTGCCCAAATAACCAAAAATATATGTTTAGTTTTTAGTGCTTTATTTTAAACGGGTGGTTTTTAGAGAGCTCATATAAACGTAGGATCAAGGAGCTGTGAGACAATGAAAAGTAGCTCAACAAAATATGTTTAGTTTTTAGTGCTTTATTTTAAACGAGTGGTTTTAAGAGAGCTCACATAAACGTAGGATCAAGGAGCTGAGAGACAATGAAAAGTAGCTCAAAAGGGGCTGATAGAAACGATTAATTTATTGATTCTAAAATATTCGCGACTTTTTCAAAGATGGCGCAATCAAATCGATTAATCAGTAGTTCAATGCATATCTTTTAAATTGAAGAAGTCAATTTCAATGTCTGGTCCAAATTAATTTTATCAGTTTTTACCTCTCCGAGTGTTGGTGTTGCCACCGCGTTCGCAGTTGGCATATCGGAGCAAACGCATATGCAATATCCGGACCGCGTTCACAGTATTGGCTTCGACTTCATTTTCATCGTAGGGTTAAGATGTACTCGGGATCGACTAGGCTTACGAGAAACGTCTAGCCTCCCAAAGGCAGGGCTTCCACCAAAAGTTCACGAAATTGCGGGTTTCCTTATCAATTATTGTGAATCAATCGTCTTATATACCCTAAGTTTTTAAAAATTGTTAAGAGGCATACGATTTAATTCAAAGGTCAACAATATGTTCAAAATGATATTAGGAATAAAGTTCCTTAAAACGATTTAACTAGGATTAAGTTAAATTACTGACGATTAAAATAATTAATATCAATCATATTTATTTAATTATTTAAGAAAATCCTCTTAATTGCGTCTGGGCTCGAAGGTTTATTTTGGTATGGGGGTTTTGAATATTGTGAAGGTTCAACGTTTTAAATTTTTCTATTCATTTATATACACTCTAGCTGTACGATCCACACTGGTCTCTTTAAGATGTTTCTCACAGTGGATTTTTTGGAAATCAAAAATACAGTACGTGCTCTGGCGACGGTGCGGGCACATTCAGTAATATAGATTTCAATCGCCGATTATATTCAAATCAAAAGGACGTTTCTAGCCTCGGGCGGAGGTTGGGTCGTTTGAAACACCAGATTATCAAAATTATACTTTCATCGTGCAGGTCGTACTACCTTTCCTCCCTTTTTCACTTCATCTTCAAAATTTTTGTAAAACGCATTTCCGGTTTTAATCTTACTTTACATGGATAAAACAAATTTTTGGGGTCAACAGAGGGTTCAAGATTTCTCTGTGACAGGAAGTTGGTAGAAAGTTCCGTCCCGTCGAAAATGAGGCGCCCCCTATAAGCTTAACGATTCCGAGGCTAAGTCTGAGCGAATCAAGGCCTTTTCGGCTCTGCGTACCCTCGGTGCTGACTACCCTGTGTTCAAAGGGTACTCCAATTCCAATTCTCAAATCCTCCCCTGTGTTCGCAGGGTATTCCTACTTTCAAATCCACCCTTGCGTTCGAAGGTGATGAATTACTCCAATTCCAAATCTCTACGCCTCGCCTGTGTTGATATGTGGTGACTCACTCAATTCTAAACCTCAAATACTTCCCTCTGTTCGGAGGTGTTCTTTACTCCACAGTGAGTCCACTTCCAAACCTCAAATCTATACCTGTGTAATTATTTTAAGTCGACCAGGATCCGTCATATAAGGCCTGGCACTCCGTCTCTCTAGCGTTCGTCATGATGAAGAAAACCTAACAAATATTGGCTTTGAAGTTCAGTGTTAAAAATACTCTTCTCCTTGTATAACATCTTTTTGATTGTAGAGAACAGAAACATCTTTATGCACTGTTTACACACATATATTGTTGCTTCGTACATTTTGCAACATATACCAGCACATTTCCTCTACAAATTTGCAAAGAAGATTTGATATAAAGAATTAATGGTTTACGAAATTTCATCATGACTCTGCGATCATTCAATGTATGGTTTTAAATCTTATAGAATTGAATAAATAATTATGTTACAGGGTGTTTCTGAAAGGCCTGTTAGGCCGATTTCGAGTCGAAAATGTTCTGATTTTTGCCTAAAGGGCTACCATTTTCAAGTTATGATTAGAATATATTACGGATGACACATTATATTTAATTACGAAAGTGAATGTCAATGTGAATTGATTTTAGGGGGCCATCCGTAAACTTCTCAAAGCCTAGTTGCTAACGGCGGGAAAATTCAAAATGTCATGTAACATTTTCGACTCGAAAACGTCCACAGAACATTCACCTTAATTTCTGAGAGACCTATAAGAAATAACCTTCATATTAATTTAAAGATGTGTATACTCATAAGGAACATAACTCAAATCATTTCTCTTGAAGAATACAAATGGACAACTCATTTCTTTTTTGTAACCGCATAGAGTTCTATTGCGATAAACTGCACCCTAGTTGTGAAGAGACCTTTTTTAACGTGTGAATAATTCAAAATTATAAATTTAACGACAATAGATTATCATTGAATAGGAATAAAAATCCAGAATATTTTGGTCCATTAAAATCCTCATCAGCCGTTGCTTACTTGCTTCGCGTCAAACAAAGGTCAAAAGTAAATTTGATGGGCATATTGATCGCAACAGTCGGGGTGGGTTTAACGGCTTAAGCGTATTTTTTTGGAACTTCTATCGCAGTAGCAATATCATTAATGAAATGAGGCAAACTTTTTATTTATTTGAACTTGCACATAGACAACAACGACGCGTTACAGAACTTTTTCGATCCAGTTGACGTAGTAAGGTATGTACATATACAAACTCTTGAAATCCGAACAGCCAAACTCGCTGCTTTGAATTCCCGTGAGGAAATAACGATTGAAGTAGCCCTGAGTGTCCTTCATGACCAATGGACTTCCGAAATTTCCTGAACAAACTGGGGGATTTTTCATGCGGACAAACTTCAAGTTCTCGTCTCTGCGTAGGTTATTAATTTATGCATCAAGAATATTGACGATGCTTAAAATATTTAAGATTATTTACCTGTTTCCAATACATTTATACTTTAGCGTTATTTCTTTAATATTCAACCCTGACTTCTTTCTCTCGTGTTTGTATTTTCTCGCCATGTAATTGGTACAGTCCTTTTCAGTGATGAAACGGTCCAGAACTGGAACTCGTTTCGCGATAGGTGAAACGTAAGCGCCACTAAGGCTCAACATTTTGTCGGCTTTTTGATTGGCTAGGCTACCCCATCCTTCAATACTAAACTCTTTAGCTAAATCCATCGGGTGTACAACTCCAAGCACTAGAATAGATAGAACCGTTAAAATTTCTGGGCTTTGGTTTCAAAACATATTCGTAGTTAAGCTTACCTTTAGGAGATGGTAAACATATTGGTTTGTATTTGGAGCTTCGTGGTATTCTACGATCCAGTTTCAATAGGGCGAGCCTTAATTCGGGTAGCGTTTCCGGAAAGGATATATTCTTTTGAATTGCGTAGAAATTAAGTCCTTTTTGATATAAACCACGGCCACCGAGTACGATGGTCACCTGCAATCGTTAGTTTTTACAGTGGGCATGGCTAAACCTATTTCATTCGATTGTACTGATAAGGCGAATAAACTTTAACATACATGCAAGTCATTTATGGGATGTTTGTGAGGTTGGATACAGATTGCCGAGGTCAACACCCATTGATCTTTAACCAGGACACCCGAACAAAACCTAATCTTGCCATTTATGACAATATAAATTGCCGCCAACCAGGGATGCGCTTTCCGTTCGTCCATTTCCGAGTCGCCTAAGTAACCACAATCTCCCGGTCCAGGCGGTGGTGCTGTTTCGTGTCATAAGTTAGGTCCTGGTTTGAAAATTAACTGTAAGTACTTACGCGGAGCAGGGGCAGCCTGGTTTCTTTGTATGAAGTCTACCGCTTGATCAAAAGAACTATAGTCTTGCAACGTAAGAACGTGGGTTATGGCTGGTTTTGTCGCGATTTTGGTTAAAATATCGTGGCTAATGTCATTTCCTACTCCGATGCAGTAGATTTCAAAGCCGCCTAATATAAGGGAAAGATTTATGAAATTCTGGCCTAATATTCTTTTGGAATGAGGAAACCCAGAAGTTCATAACCTCTTGTGTGAGATAGTTTCCTGGTAAAACCCATATCTTTTAATACATCCGCGAAAAGCTCTGGAGTGGTGAATTTCAGAGCAATATTTGGTTCGCCATCAGTAATCAAGAACAATATCTTTTTGGCTTTATCTCTCAAGTCCCCCAAAAACAGGAACACCGTTTCTAGGGCTGGATCCATGGCAGTACCACCACCTTCCCCCTAAAATTCGTTTTCAATAATTTTAATTTACCTAAGATTAATTCCGTTTTTCTCAACTAGAACGTACTTGAATCGAATCTATTTGCTTCAAAGTCACTTCAATATTGTTAAATTTTGCGTCATTTAACGGGATGTCCACCGTGACGTTTGTTCCGAATGTAATCACGCAAACTCTGGTACCATCTTGAATATAATTTATGTCTTAGAACACTTCGTGGAAGGTCATTGTATATATATTAGAGTCAACCTACTTATTCTATTCTCGTTGCCTTTAAAAATGCGAGTGACTGTTTTAATAAACTGCACTCTTAAAACTCATGGGTTGAATGAGTTGGGCTATTTGAGTTTTAACTAAAATTTGGTTAAAAAATAACCCAGTAGCAGTTGAATAAACATTCCCTGGTAGTTTGGGATGGGGTTGTTTCAAACCCAAAAAATTTGGTTATTGCAGTAACCCAAATTGGGTCATTTGCAATTTTAGGCAAACCTAGCATACAAATACACGATATTGTACACTAGATGGATGTTTAGGCGACTTTGTTACTCTTTCTCTATTAATTTTGAGTTGATAAACATGATTATCTTAAATATTAAAATAAATACGATTAATAATACACATTTTCTTCGATAGTTATTTACTTTATTGCGGGTTGCGTCGTTTTAAAAAAAAACTATTGAACATTATTGAGATACAGACTAATATTGACGTTTTAAATGAAGTATACGCCTGTTGTTTCGTCTTACTCAAATACATAAGGCTTCGAACCTTAGTAATGGATCAGAACAGCGCAATTGCGTGTACCTTTGGTGGAGCCCCACCATTGGTATGCTATGCATTTGAATGCAATTTTCCCAATTTCCGGGACCTGTAAATGCGGTCCGGAAATTGTGAGCGCATTTGCTCCGATTTTCCAACAGACGAAATTAGAACCTCTCCGTGACATACGTCAGGTAAAACTAATCAGCGATCTTACAATGTGGTGGAAGCTGAAATATGGAACTTGAGGTGGGAAAAAACGCTTAGCTATGTAATAAACAGCAATTTGGGTTCTATTTTGAGAGGTTTTAAACAACACAAATTAGGGTTTCGTTCAACCCAAAATTATGTAAGAATTTAACCGAAATTGTGGCTACCTTTTATCCCAAAGTTGCGTCGAAATTACAATTAACCCTTGCTAGGGTTGGTTTTTACCAAAATATGATTTTACAATTTAGCCAGTAATGTGGTTACTGTTTAGCCCAAATCTGAGTTATCGTTTACGTTGACTCAACATTGTGTTACATAAACCACCAATTCTAGGGTCAAGGAACAACAACCCAAAAAATGGGTCGGTTAAATACTGACCCAGCAAAGAGTTGAAAAATAACCCACTTTGGGTCAGAAACAACCCAACATTTTTAAGAGTGTGTTTGGCCACATTGAGGTAAATTGGGTCAATACTGCTCGATCGGTCAAGGAGGAAAAATAATTCTAGACCCCCTTCAAACTCCTCTGGAGCCAAAATTCGACGAAATTTAGCTGAAAAAATTACTTTTAGAATATTTGAATTTTTTTTAAAATTTGTGTTTGTTTATACCGTAAGATTCAGTGATGTTAGGGTTTAAATGGTACTTCAACGTACTGACGTCCTCTTTCGATTCCAGGACATTCCCTATGGGTCAAAATTCACTTAACTACTTGTAATCATAATGGTATGGTCCCATTTCTCCCAATTCTGTGTTTCCCAAAATACATTTTTATCCCAAACTTTCCGATTCCCAGTTCTCCCAATCTTATATTTCCCAATCGGAATTTTTATCCCAAACTATTCAATTCTCATTTCTCCCAATCGAATGGTTTCGTCTAATATTTTATGCTGCAAAGGGTTGCTTTCAAAACGACTTTGATTATTTTTAATGCGAATAGGTTAGGTTAGGTTAGGTAAGGTTTGTTTAGGTTAGGTTAAGTTTGGTTTGGTTTGTTTGGTTAGGTTAGGTTAGATTAGATTAGGTTAGGTTAGGTTAGGTTAGGTTAGGTTCAAGTTAGGTTCAGGTTAGGTTAGGTTTGTTTAGGTTAGGTTCAGGTTAGGTTAGGTTAGGTTAGGTTAGGTTCAGGTTAGGTTTGGTTAGGTTAGGTTAGGTTAGGTTAGGTTAGGTTAGGTTAAGTTAGGCTAGGTTAGGTTAGGTTAGGTTAGATTTGGTTACGTAAGGTTAGGTTAGGTTAGGTTCAGGTTAGGTTTGGTTTGGTTAGGTTAGGACGTTAGGTTTGGTTTGGTTAGGTTAGGTTAGGTTAGGTTAGGATAGGTTAGGTTAGGTTAAATAATTTTCCTACCAATTAATGTGAAGTGTTATTCTAAATGTATTATATTTTTCTGCTAGATCCTCGAGAAAGTTCGTGTTTTATAAATCATTTAACTATGGTACGCCTTTTCCAAAATATTAATGTTTAACTTCATTGACTTCTCAATAATATGCCTTTTCCAAAACATTACTGTTATGTTAGGTTAGGTTTGGGTTGTTAGGTTAGTAATATTTTATAAATCATTTAACAATGTTACGCCTTTTCCAAAATATTGACGTTTAGCTTCATTGACTTCTCAAATAATATGCCTTTTGCAAAACATTACTGTTATGTTATGTTAGGTTTGGTTTGGTTAGGAGGACGTATCTTCCTCTTTGGAGCGGTTATACACTTCAAGTAAGTGTATCCCTTATGAAATGAAAAAATAAATAAATAAAACCATCAAATTCTACTCTATTTGAGTCTTTTTGGGTATGCAATATTGGGTTAATTGGAATAGGAGAACTGGGAATTGGGTTGAATGATGTTTGGGTAAATGGGAATTGAGTGTTTTAAATTGGGTGAAATGGGGGGTAACCTGTTCGACCACCAAAACAGAAAATACAAGATTCAGGAGGAAAGAATAAAACAACTAAAAAGGGAACTGGATGCGGGGAGAAAAACTCCATTTGAATATCTAGAAATCATAAAATGGAAATTCAAACTAAACTGAATATGTAAAACATATCATTGTTAATAAAACAAAAGATTCTCTTTGAATTTATTAACATATGTTTTATGCTGAATTGGGAGAAAAGAAATTGGGGGAAAAGACATAGTGTTGGGTCAAATGGGATTGGGAGATATGGGAATTGGGAGAAACGGTTTGGGTTAAATGGGAGTAAATCATTATAATATCTCGCTGTCATAAGGTTTTTTGCATACGTTGGTTATGTTAGGCTTATAAGGCAAGCGCATTTATTTACAAGGTAGTCATAGTTCCATTGTCCTCTAACACAACGCAAAATCTTATATGCGCATCGCACATTTTGACTTTAAGATCAGCTGAATGTATCTCGTGATAACAATTTTCCAATTATGATAAAAGTGGACAATATATTACTGTGGTTCCTAAAGTTTTCGAACGCTTGCGTATTATTTATAGAAATACTTAGGGTAGATCAAAATAAATCAAATGTGTCCCATTGAACAGAAATAATTTTCTATTGGACAGTAGTTGAAAGTGACACTTTCCCAATGAAATAAAATTAAATTCCTATTGAACAGTAGTACAGAAGTGACAATTTACTAATGAATAGAAATTGAATTTCCATTGAACCGAAGAGCAAAACTAGCACCAATACAGTGTTTTAAAATAGGGTTTGTTGTGTCCGATGGAGGCTTCTCTAAGTTCTCTTCAACAGTCAAGGGCAAATTAACAAATTCTCATTATTATTATAGCATATATTTTGGAAAAGGTGTCAACTAATTAAGGCCAATACTTTGGAAAAAGTGGAAACCAATTATTTCGCTTTGGTCCCATTGAACCGAATTCCCATTCGACAGAAGGGTTTTTTTTTGGGGACCCATTCGACCGAACGCAGCCAAAGGTGCGATTTTATTATAGTCCCATTGGACCGAAATTCTATTGAACTGGAAGAAGACATACTGAGTGGTTTTGCATTAAATATATTTTTAATTTCACAACTTAATATTGTTAAAATAAATGTGAGTTGAAAATGTATTACTGCACTTATTTTAACTACGTTTTAATTACGGCGAACCTCACCTACCCTAGCCTAACCTAACCTAACCTAACCTAACCAAACGTAACCTAACCTAACCTAACCTAACCCAACCCAACCTTGTTTGGAGGTAAAAAGATTATTTATATGAGTATTAAAAGACCGCCTCTTACCACGAACAATTTATTAGCAATAATAGAAATATTTTGGAAAAAAAGTCAGATAATTAATTGGAGAATATTTTGGAAAAGGTGGCAGCTAATTAATAGGAAAATCTTTTGGAAAAGGTGGCAGCTAATTAATAGGAGAATATTTTAGAAAAGTTGGTAGCTAATTAAAAGGAGAATATTTTGGAAAATGTGGCAGCTAATTAGTAGGAGAATGTTTTGGAAAAGGTTGCAGCTAATAAATAGGAGAATATTTTGGAAAAGGTGGCAGCTAATTAATAGGAGAATGTTTTGGAAAAGGTGATAGCTAATTAGTAGGAGAATGTTTTGGAAAAGGTTGCAGCTAATTAATAGGAGAATATTTTGAAAAAGGTGGCAGCTAATTAATAGAAAAATCTTTTGGAAAAGGTGGCAGCTAATTAATAGGAGAATGTTTTGGAAAAGGTGGTAGCTATTTAAAGGGAGAATATTTTGGAAAAGGTGGTAGCTAATTAAAAGGAGCATATTTTGGAAAAGGTGTCAACGAATTATTGGAACCAAACCAAACCAAACCTAAACTAACCTAAGCTAACCTAAGCTAACCTAAGCTAACCTAACCTAAGCTAAGCTAAGCTAACCTAACCTAACCTAACCTAACCTAACCTAACCTAAGCTAAGCTAAGCTAACCTAACCTAACCTAAGCTAAGCTAAGCTAACCTAACCTAACCTAACCTAACCCACCCGAAACCAAAATATTAAAATTTTAATTTAAAGACATTGATGGAACTACCATTAAGACTGTACTTCATTTTAAGCACAATTTGTTTATTAATACTATATATCTCTTGCCTTGAAAGGAATGAAAGTGAGCGTTTTAATTAGCATCACGAAACATTTACTTTTAATATTATTAACATACCTTTCGGAGATTCGAACCAACAACCTATCGCTTCGCAGTCCAACATCGTAGCCACCGAATCGCTGACGGCTACAGTGTTTCAAGTTAGATTCATGTATTTTTTAGGGGCATATTCGGACGATTGGGATTTCGGTCCATCGGGAATATAGCCATTGGGCTGGAAATCTAAAATCATTGCGGGATATTCGGTCGAATGGGATTTCGGTCCATTGGGAATTCGGTTGAAAGGAACGATACCATTATTTCGTCATATATTTTAAAAAAAGTGTCATCTACACAGAAAAAAAAGTGTTTAGAAACTAAACACTTGCCTAAACACGAAAATGCAACAGATATTTTATCATGTTTAAAAACACTCATGTTTAAATAAGAATGGCGTTTAGGTTTGCAACACCTTATGTTTAGGTTCAAAATGTGTTGATCGCTTGTCATATCTAGTATTTAAACATGTTTAAGGTGGTATATGTCATGCTATTGTGCTATAATGCTTAGTAACAAAACGTGTTTACACGATTATATGCCTTGTTGTATAACATGTTTTCAGGATTATATGTTTAGGTTTGAAACACAACTAAAGGTTTATAAGCTTAGCTTCCTATCATGTTTAAGGGTTTATAAGCTTAGTTTTAAAGATATTTGCAGGTTTATCTTGAATTATTTTGAATGGTGTTACGACCTGCGTCGCTTTAAATACATAGGTTGAAATAATTGCTGCGAAATAAGATACATTGTTTTCAGAAAAACCCGTGCCGCTTCTCGTGGGAAAACAAATTCCGTTGAACTTCAACTTAGCTTAATTGAAACACTTTAGTAACATTGTGCCGAGTCCCACTCAACCGAACCAACCCCATTCGACTGAAAAACTCTCACTTCGGAGGATTTACGATGCTGTAAAATGGGACAATCCGATTGCACCGAAAAACCCTCACTTCGGGTTTTTCCCGCTCGAATTTAAATTAAATTAACTTAAAACAATTCACGGCCTACGTAAAATGAACACTAGATCCAAACATTTTCTAAATTATTATTTTAGAACTAAGGATTATAAGAACGAAATAGTAATAAATCAGCAACATATGAAATAATAAAATCAATTGCTAATATTGATTTATTTTTTTATGTTATATTCATTATGAAAATACTTTAAGCCAGCCGTTTTACTGTACTTCAAGTGTATAACCGCCCCAAAGAGGAAGAGACGTCCTAACCAAACCAAACCAAACCTAACCGAACAGTAACTTTTTGGAAAAGGCATATTATTTGAGAAGTCAATGAAGATAAACATCAATATTTTGGAAAAGGCGTAACAATGTTAAATGATTTATATAATATTACTAACCTAACCTGGTTTTGAACAAAAACGTTTTATTGGACGAAATTGTTTTTGTTTAATGCTTAACCCAAGCAGGCTTGGAAATAAAATTTATTTCTGAACTAGTCCTCCGGACCAGTGACCCCTGATGTCTTAAATATGAAACTGGTCCCGGGACCAGTGACCCTTCCCCTATTTATTTTTCTACTGGTCCCAGGACTTGTGGTCGTTCTCTCTTCTAAAAAAATCTCTCTCGGCTTAGGGTTGTATACACAACTGGACTCCTGGAGTCGAAATTTATGTTAAAATGAAAATAATTAAAGAAGTCCCCATATCAATTTTTAATAAAAGTAGGAATTAATAAACTAGTCATTGGGACCAGTGACCCTCACGTTTTGAATAAAAAAAGTGGTCCAAGCTATTAATAAACTGGTTTTTGACCTGTAAACCTGTCTTATTTCCTAGCCTGAACCCAAGTCCATTTTTCACTTTTTCTGTATACTGTTATATTATATACAGTATTTAGAAGACACGGTGTTGAAAACTTACCGAGGTCGTTTTTTATTATCACCTTGTTGCATAGTCGTCAAATATTGGCGTTTCCAAGGCAGTACGAATGTATTGAAAACGCTAGCACTTTTGAGGTCGCTTAATTCGACAAATAGCGTCGTTTGAATTGTAAATACCAACACCCGCGGTTGGGCTAAATTGATAAGAAACTTTGGCGGGATTGGGTCTAATGGAATTCTGCGTAATGGGAATATACCAATTTAAACAAATCTAGCCGACCTGTTGGAAATGTTGTTCTAGTATTAAAGCCAAGAAAGCTTATTTATTCTTCATGTCGAACCATCACTTTAAACATATATTTTGCTCAAAATTTGAGTCAAGAAAGTGCTTTTCTCAATATAAAGTGAAAGCCATTGTGACTTACATTATGAATATAGCCACAAGGTGTTAGATTATTGACCATGTGGTAAAATATACCTCCACTTATTAGTTGTTTTTCTAAAATATTATAATTCTTCTTAAAATAAAGATTTAAAAAAATTTAAGCTATATACCAACGTATTAAAAACATGTTACGTTAAATAACACCTGGTAAGCGTTGATGTTTAGCTTAGTGTTAAGATTATTCTGTGTTTACCTCTTAAACGTGAAAAAATAAGAAGTGTTCCTATTTGGAACACATTTAAAGGGAGACTCTCAGCTGAAAATCTTAGTGCCGTGTTTTATTTTTTCCTGGTTCTTTACAATTAAATATGAAGTCTCAAATTTTTTCTGATTTTTCAAACAATTTTTTCAATGAAAATTCTATTTTTTAAAATTTGTTAGGCTTAGCAATGGGTCTCGATTTTAGCGCACTTACCTACCGGCCAAAAAAAAACATATTTAGGGATAGAGCCAAATCAGCCAATCCCGTGAAGGTTAGAAAATATTAAGTCGTATGTTGTCTGCTTCAAACAGTAAAAGCTGAGTTCCCTAGAGCGGGAAATAAGTATTTTTTTTAGAGAGGGCTCGTCGTTAGTCGTTACCAGTGACTCCGCGGGGCCCGTCGTCTGCTGAAGTTTGAGGAGGATAGAGTAATGTCAGCGCTACGTATTGCAACGTCACTCCATAGCGTAATCTCGGTAGAGAGGGGAAAAACCAGTTTATCCCTCCCTTTAGGCGCGCTTTTGTAAGAGGGAATACTGAGCGCGCTTGTTAGGGGGGATGACACGTAGCTTGGAGATAGAAGGGAGTGACGTTGCTCTACGTAGCGCCGATACTACTCTCCATGCTCCGTGTCATCCCCCCTAACAAGCGCGCTCAGTATTCCCTCTTACAATAGCGCGCCTAAAGGGAGGGATAAACTGGTTTTTCCCCTCTCTACCGAGATTACTCTATAGTAATTGTGTTGCAGCTTGACTCTGCTGAGGTGTAAAAGATGGGTAAAAGATGGGTTTTTAATTTTTTCTATCTCGAAAATCACAAAAAATAATAGAAACAATAATCTAAGAACACAGATCTTCCCATTCCAAAGGCTAATAACTAGACACTCAAGATATACAAAAAATACGACCCGCCACATTTTAACATAATAAAATTACGAGAGTAATTTGAGTTTAAGTGAAACGTAGTAGCATAAACTTGCTAATTACTAAAGTTCCTAAACCGCTTATCGTTAGACGATCGAACCGGCGTCTTTCTTTCGAGTACTAAAAAGTAGAATAGATATTTCTGAACCTAATGCAGACGACGCAAATGAGACTCGCGCGAGAAAACCTTTGGCGATCAGGGCCGGAAATAAGAAAAATTTCTTATAGGACATGTGTCCAGTAACCCCCTGTTTGACTGGGAAATTTATAGGACATTGTCCACTGGTGTGCAAAAATAGTGTCGGATCTTCATAGTCAAGGTATCAAAACTTGGGAAAATTTATTGGTCAAAATGTCCAGTGACCCCCTTAGTTTTTGAAAAAATTATGGGACATTTTAAAATTTTATTGGACAATGTCCAGTGTCCTGTGCTTATTTCCGGCCCTGTTGGCGATTGCCTCTTATAAATCGCGGGCGCTCATTGGCCGGTAGGTCGCTTTACCAAAATTCAAATGCATGTTTTGGATACAAAACTTCAATTACTGTTTAATACTATAAATAGCGCTTCAAAAAATCAGAAAAAATTCAAGGCGGCATATTTTAACATAAGGAATCAGAATAAAAATACTTAATTTTTGCCAATAGTATCCCTTTAAAGGATCATTAGAGAAGCAGAGATGTAATTATACATCAACACTGAAGCAATAAACATTACCTCACACCAATGTTTAACTTTATAACATGTTCAGATGTTGCAAACCTAAACACTTTTTTTTTTCTGTGTAAGTATTAGTGTCAATATTTTGGAATGTTGGCAATTTATTATTAAATATGCGTATTGCATATTTATTTTAGTTCACAAACCTAACACAACTTCTCCTATTCCCGCCCTCCCTTTAACCACTTCCTGTTTTTACGTTGGATGTTTTCCCTTTGCTGCCAGCAACTAAATCCTCTTCAATTCTTGGCTGAAATTTCAATCCCAAGGTGTATATTTTCACTCACTTGTAACGCCAAAAATTCCTATTTCTGACAATAAGCTTGTGGGCTTTTCAATTTCACGAAAATATATAATTGTTACCTCCCTGCAAAATTCGATTCCGGATAGATTTTGTAGATAAACCAATTTCGGATCTTCTCGACCAAAGAAGTTCGAAACCGCTCCTTCAAATCCCAACAGTCATAAACCAATATCCTTAAGTCATTAGTCCTTATCTTTCCCTTACTCAAAGCGAGAAGCGTTCTCCCTTCAGCTTCTCTGGAACGAATTTTGACAATCTTTCTTATTCATTTATTTCACTAAAAAGTATTGAGAGTTGCCTTTAACGTACGTACCAGTAAAATAGAATTGGTAAATGCATTGTTGTATATATGTATATAGTTCGGGTGCGCTTGGTCCCCTAATTGATAGCCGGACCATGATAAGATCTATTCGTGAGTGTGTGTGTGTGTGTGCGGGTGCGCTTTACCTATAGAAAGCTGAACTTTCTTGGAAAGGACAATTTGGTCGGCGGTAGAACCAAAGATGAAAGAGGAGCCACGATGACTTCTTCTTAAGCCATTAAGGGCATGGAAGTGGCGCCTTCAATAGAAACGACGATATTGCTCCCGGGCGCGGGCTCCCAAAGACTGGAGGGAGAATAAAACATAGAACAGAGAGACCCACGATTTTGAAGAAGAGAGCTGGTCTCTGGACGTCCCCGACTGAGGTCTAAATTTATATAACCGAGATCGAAACAACCAACTTGCAACGGTGTCGGTTCGCTATGGTTTTTAGTTAAGAAGAAAAACTCTTTATCTCCCGCGCCGAATACCGCGCGTCGAAAAGACTCTAGTTAAAGAGCTCGGACCATTAAAACAATCGTATTTAATTAAGACGCAGTGTTCAGCACCGCGCGCGACGACCACCGCCGCCAAAAATGATCACGTGACGTTGACTTTTATTCATTTTACTATTATATTATTTTATTAGTGTCATTATTATTGTATTTAAATATGTTCCTTAAGAACATGCATGCCAATTTGTATATTTAATTTGTATGGTCATGACCTTAGAAACATTTTTAGTTTGTTTGACTGAAGTAAAAGGTATCGACTTATGGGTAACTCTCAATGCCGTCTCCCATTAATTTATCTTATCTCCTATAAAATCATCCCCTAGACAAACTGACTTTATCTTAATATTACCTACGCTTCCTGAAATGAGTAAGGTAGCGAGAAACCCGGATAGCCTAATCCTTTTTCCTTATTACTTTTGTAGTGGATTGACATGTTAGTTAATTTTAATCTATTATTTCTTATGACCGTTACACAATTCGCTACACACTGAGTATTTTTGTTAAGTTACACCGTATAGTTTTTCTACCTTTTAAAGTGAAAGGCTGGTACAGTATTTGGTTAATCTTTGAAGATTTCAAGTAGGATATATAACTTTTTCATTTCTTATATATCCCATATTCGAAAATATTTCTTTGTGATAAACTCATAAAGAAAAATGTCTGGTCGCAAAAAAAGGGACCATGTAGATGATGGTGAGAGTAGCACGGAAGAGAAAGCTAGTGATAAAAGGGAGAGATACTGTGGATTCTGAGGTTCGAGCAAAACTAAATGCTAGGCGCAGAGAACTATATAAAATTAAGCGCGAAAAAGAGACATTTGCCAAAACCGAGGGAGGGCAAGGCCTAGGAGCCTAAAAAAATTGTGAATCCAGAGGTTAAAGCTAAATTAAATGCTAGACGCAGAGAATTATATAAAATTAAACGAGATAAAGAGACAATTGCCAAAGCCGAGGGAGGGCAAGACCCAAAAAGTATCGAGGGAGGGCAAAATGCAAAAAATAGAGAGAGGATTAGAATTTATATGGCGGAGCGACGGCTAGAACCCGATTTCCGGGAAAAAGAGAAAACATACAAAACTGAAAGAAGGCAAGAGGAGGGAAGTAGGAAGAGGTATGCAGCTTATATGGCTGAACGAAGGGAAGAACCTCAATTTCTGGAGAAGAAGAGGGCTAAGGTGGCGGAGCGAAGGGAAGACCCTGAATTTCTGGAAAAGGAGAGGGTCAAAATGGCGGAGCGAAGGAAAGACCCTGAATTTCGGGAGAAGAAGAGGGCCGGTATGGCGGAGCGAAGGGGAGACCCTGAATTTCGGGAAAAGGGTAGGGCCGATATGGCAGAACAAAGGGAAGACCCTGAATATCGGGAAAAGGAAAGGGCCAATATGGCGGAACGAAGGGATGACCATGAATTTCGTCAGAATGAAAATTTCGCTTCTTGCTTTAGGAGGGCTACTAAAAAAAAATGACCCATTATATCAAGAATTTTTATATTCTGAATCGATTAAGGATGTACCTACGCACAAGTGCGAAATATGTTCTAGACTTTGTTTTAAGAACAGTTCGACCTCAATTAGTTTAGAAACTTTTCAGGCACGCGTCGGATTAATTACCAGTGTTATGACTTCCTTAGTGGAATTATGCATGCCTTGTCATGCAGCCGTATTTAAAGGGTTGGTTCCAAAATACAGCCCGGTTAATGGCTTTTTTTTCCCTGTCGTTAATGAGACTATTACAGGGTTATCTAATCTCGAGCAACGGCTTGTTAGCCCTAGAATTCCCTTCATTCAAATACGATCTCTTGGCTGTGATTCGCAAAAAGGGTTAAAGGGCACCGTTGTTAATGTTCCTTGTAACGTGGACACGTCTTGTTCCGTTTTACCAAGGCTGCCTGACAACACACATACAATACAAGTGAAATTAATGCGTCGTATGCAGTATAATAACCCATTTTTGTTTGAAACAGTGCGGCCTAAGCTTATTTTAGCCGCGCTTAAGGCTTTGCTGCAATCACCACTTTACAAGAAACATTCCATCACTCTTTCGGAGGACCTGATGAACACTTTGGTGCATGAAAACGTTGATTTCGTCGTAGACGAAAACGACAGAAGTATTGCTCTAAGCGAAGTCGCACAGGTGAACGAGACTCCCTCAATCGAAGGTGATGGGCAAGTAGGCAACAGTGCCAATGTGCTGGAAATTGATAGTGACGAAGAATGGGTTGAGGAAAAGGAGGAAGAAAGGATCAATTGTGGAGCCAGAGATTCCTTGCTATTATCAGCTGAAGATTTATTGGACACAAATATCACGATAACGTTTGCACCAGGAGAAGGTAGCCGCCCCGTGTCTTTGCTTTACGATGAGGATTGCGAAGAACTGTCCTTTCCTCGTATTTATGGAGGGGCGAAAAGGGACATTAAGATTAAATGCAGCTATCAAGATATTGTGAAGTGGGAATTGCTGTCTTCGGACCGAAGGTGCGCTAGCGACGTCACCAATCTATTTTTCAAATGGTTAAAGATTGAGACCATGAAAGTCAGTCAAGCAATTCAAATTTGTTTACGCAAAACTAAGTCTTCTGACGGCCGAGGACTAACAGCGGGGACACTGAGGTTACAAGGTGGAATTGAATCACTGCTTCACCATGACGATGGTTTCAGAATATTGGAGCCCCTTCGCAACTCTCCCGCATTTTGGCAACGAAAATCGAGGGACCTTCTGGCCATGGTGAGACAACTCGGAATTCCAACGTTTTTCTTGACTGTAAGCGCGGCCGAAACCCGATGGCCTGAGTTAATTAATGCGTTGTTGGTAACTGATGGCAAATTGATAAGGAATAACCAAGACATTGAAGCTATGGCTTTTAAAGATAAAGCCAAGTTGATTCAGGAGGACCCTATTACATGCGCGAGATATTTTGATTACAGATTTCAAGCATTATTAAAGTACCTCAGGAGCAAGGTTGGACCTCTGGGACTAGTGGTGGACTATTATTATCGAGTTGAGTTTCAACACCGTGGGTCGCCCCACGTGCACAGTGTAATTTGGGTTTCCGGCGCTCCAAAATTAAAACCGGATGGTTCAAACACTGAAGAAGTCGAGACTTTTGTTGAGCGCTTCATTTCTTGCGCCAAATCAGAAAATGAAGATTTGGTTAACCTGGTTCCTCTTCAAACGCACAAACACACAAGAACGTGCAAGGTGAAACGGGGAGAAGAAATGATTTGTCGTTTTGGAATTCCCTGGCCTCCAATGCCGAGAACATATGTTCACGATCCTGTTTTATGAAATTGGACAGAGGAGTACGGTCAACATATCGCATTGGAATGCAAGAAAGTGGAAAAAGCCATAGCGGCTCTGACATGTGAAAATTCTCCTAAAACATTTGAAGAGTTTTTGCGGCCTCTTCAAATGACGGAACGGGTCTATATTGATTGCGTTACGTTAAATCTTAAGAGAAAAACCATTCTCCTGAAAAGATCTCCTCTGGAAGTAAGAGTGAACGCCTACAACAAAGACATTCTTAGATTATGGAGAGCCAATATGGACATTCAATTTGTTCTCGATGCTTACGCGTGCATTATGTACGTCATCGCTTACATTGGAAAATCAAAGCGTGGCATTTCCCAATTACTTATGGAAGCTATGAGAGCCGCTAGGCAGGCGGGCTCTACTGTTAAAGAAAGGCTTAAAGTTATCGCCAACAAGTTTCTCACTGGTCATGAAATTTCCGCCCAAGAAGCGGCGTACTTATGCCTGCAGATAACCGTGTCTAAGTCTAGTAGAGCTACCATCTTTATCAACACAAATATGCCAGAGAAACGAGTTCATATTCTCAAGCCAAAGATTCAGCTTGATGATTTGCTAGAAGATAGTACAGATATTTTTTCGGAAGGCCTAATCGATCGTTACCCTTTAAGGCCAGATGATATGGAATCAGTCTGTTTGGCTGAATTTTCAGCTTGGTATGAATTCAATAAGAAACAAGAGGTTACAAGTAAACCCTTACAATTTTGTCGCGCTTTCTGATGTATTTTAGCAATGTATAATGAACTCCATATTGATATAATAGCAAAGGATAATTATTACAAAAACTATATTTAGGCACTGTATAATTAATGCCTTACTTATATACAGTAACATTGCTAATTAATATTGAAATCGTATAAAGAATATCTCCTCAACAAAATCCGAGATACAACAAACCCCAAAAAATCCTTATTTCTCAGCCTGTTACGGCTACAATGACAGGGAGCCGAACATAAAGAGGTCACACAAAAGACACGTGTCCTTGGAATGACCCATATTAGTTTAAAACACGTTTCCGCACAATTTAAATGAGATCATAGTGTTTAGCAGACGGCATAATGAATTTTAAACTTTTTAGGACGGTCTGAGACAAGGACTAGGCAATATCCCCGTCGGCGTTACAGCGTCACTTTCGGCGAAAATGAGCCAAATAACGATGAAACCGAATTAAAAATAACGATGAAACCGAATTAAAAAATTAAACACCGTTAGCGGAATGCAGTGAGCAACAAAAAATGTCGAGTCCGCACGTTTAATTACCGAAATTCAAAGAATAACAGCGAAAACATGAGAGTGGAGGTATTTTTAGTAAGGTCTCAAACACAGTTATAGAAAAGCCCCGTCATGAGTCCCGAGGAACAAACAATACGAGCTTTTCCAAGACCTATGGCAAAACGCTGCCAGTAGGTAAAACCAAAAGACGGCGATAACACGAAAAATAGTTTAAATCACTGAAAATTAAGTTTGATTACCGTTAACGGAAGGCTTTAGAAGTCGTTATGTGCAAAAATCAAACGAAGCCAACTCGATCACGCGCTCAGCAAAAAAAATCCTTATTTCTCAGCCTGTTACGGCTTGGAATAGAGAACATTTCTACTCCAAGGTTACGGCTACCTACAATGCGGCTCTGGAGCAATGAGATAGATCTCTATGAGATAGATAGAGTTACAATTCAAATACTCGCGTATGCGTATTTTATTTAACACGTTTAAAAACTATCTTGACAGCTTGTTACACAGATTATAGCAGCAGACGTTAATAAAAAAAAGTTTTTAGGGTGGCGCCACCCGTATTTGATAAAGATTCATGCTCGATAAAAGGTGTATTGCGAAACGTCGATCTCGAGATCTCACGTTGTGACTCTAGGTTTCATATATATATTCTATCTCATTGCTCTGGAGTAGTTTAAAGAGAGCGAAGGCGAGACGACGACGAAGGCGAGACGACGACGAAGGCGGAGCTGACGACGAAGGCGGAGCTAATCTTCCGTTTTATGTCTTTTATGTCTCCGGAATATTTTTTCTCCATCATAGATGGCGACAAAATAAAAAGGCCGAGGTTGCCAAGTTTCAAGTCTAAACGAGGATGAACGACTTGATAGCGAGCCCGAATCTAATGTAGCTTCGGTTTGGATCGCTTTGAACCATGGCCATGGGTTTGTACGCAAACGTACACAGGCTAAAGTCCTCCGATACAGGAATTACAGTATCGAGAAAGATACATTGGATTTCTACAGAGAGCAAATTCTCTTGTTCTATCCTTGGCGCGACGAGGCCACAGATGTTTTGGAAAAAGATTTCAAAGAAGTCTACGAAGCAAATCTGGAACTGATTTCGCGGAAAAGAAAAGAATTTGTAAATGAAACTGGTGAAGCCGACTTTGAAAGAGCCAGGGTAGAATTCCTCAAGTAGATGTGGCTAATGTGCAGCCAATACTGGAACATCAAGATGAAAGAGATCGCCAATACACGATGGATGACAAAGAATTCGCCGTTCTGGCTTGCGTACGAGATGCTACGGCAGATATCGGACGGGAAATCCCCGATTGCCGTGTCCCAGATTACACAGTCGTGCAAACTGTTCGTATAGTAGAGGACAGTGATTATGCCAAAATGATACAGGGTCTAAACGTAAGGCAAAGAGAAGTATTTGGCTACATTCTTGGGCATTTCAAAACTAACCCCGACCAGTATCTCCGCCTATTTGTCACTGGGGAGCCGGAGTAGGTAAAAGTGTCCTCATTAACGCCGTTTGCGAGGGCGTCACTAGGTACTTCCACAAACAACCTGGGGCTGACAACTCAAACATTATTGTCTTGAAGTGCGCTTTCACGGGAAAAGCCGGTTTTAACATTGGTGGAACCACCTTGCATACGGCTTTCTCGCTTCCAGTTAGCCAATACGGAGGGCCCATGTCGAGAATGGAATCGGAAACTCTGAACAAAATTAGGGTTGCCTGGAAGGACCTCAAACTGATAATTATTGACGAGATTTCAATGGCAGGAGTTGGGATACTCACGAAGGTCAATTCTAGGTGCCAAGAGATTATGGGGTCACAAGAATCATTCGGTGGACTATCAGTTTTGGTCGTTGGCGATTTTAACCAACTAAAACCAGTAGGCGATAGTTACGCGTTTCAAATTCCTAAAGCTCGTGACACCCCTTATGCTGGATTGCTAGATAATAATCCGCAATGGAAAGAATTTAAGGTTTTTTTCTTGAATGAGATCATGCGTCAGAAGGAAGACAAGGCATTCGCCATGGCTCTGAATCGAATGGCAATAGGAAAAATGAAAGTCAGTGACGTATCACTAATCAAAAAACAGCAGGTGAATGTAAAAGGCGAGCCTCCTCTCGACGCCATACATCTGTATGCTACGAACAAAGGCGCGGCAGATTTCAATGAGCTACGTCTCAGCCAGTTCAATACTGAATTTTGCGATTCTTTGGCTTTTGATAACGTGAAAGGAGACTTTCAAGCGCTTGTGCGAAAAAATATCCTGGATAGAGCGAAACAACTGAAGCCCAGTTCCACTTACGGATTGAGTGAAAATATTCGCTTGCAAATCAGTGCTCGGTATATGGTTACCAACAACATTGACATTCAAGATGGAATTGTTAATGGAGCCACTGGTAGAATACGTCAAATTGACTACGGAGTGCGTTCAGATGGGGTTCGTGTTCCTATTAGAATCTGGATTTCCTTTGACCACGAAAGGGTGGGTAAAGATATTAGAGCTAAAAGTTCCGCTTTGATTGTCGCTTCTAAGGCCGAGCCTTCGTGGACTCCCCTTGTAAAGACGGTGAGGTCATTCACGCTTCGACCCTCGAATAAAAACGTCACTGTGTCTAGGAAACAATTTCCCTTACAAGTGGCAGAAGCAATAACCATTCATAAGAGTCAGGGTGATACCTACAAATGCGTGGTGGTTCATACCAACAAAAACCGAAAAATGCAAAGGTCAATGTTGTACGTTGCTTGCAGCCGCGCCACTTCCGCTCAGGGGCTTTATATCGATGGCGAATTTGTAGCGCCTGAACCTCCAAAGGACAATGACGTCGTCAAAATAGAAATGGAGAGATTGGAAAGAGAAGCGCAGCTCTTCGTGTCCACATTGCTTTCACGACCGGTTATGTTTTTCCATAACCCCGAGTCTTTAAGGGGTCATTTGCAGGATGTCAGACGTGATGATTTCATTGTCAGTGCTGACTTGCTTTTGTTTATGGAAATTCGAGCGAAAGAGCAAGATGATTTAAGTATCCCTCAATTCGAGAATTTTGGAGGGATTTTCTTGCCCGAGAACGCTCCCGAAAGACGATCTTATGGATCTACTATTTATGGAAATAGTAAAGTGACTGAACAGACTTTGGATTGTAAAGTACCTCGTGGTCGGCTTCCAAATGGGCAGCCATCGCCCATAGCCCGCCTTGAACGGATTTGGCTCGATTGTAAATTGGGAGGAGAGAAAATAGCGATAGTACTGTTGTACAAATCGCCTCAAGCCAGCTTGAAACTGGTGTTAGATGATTTGACTAGGCTATTTTCTAAAAAATACGATCCGACCGTAACGGTCGTTGGAGATTTTAATGTTGACTTTTTACTAAGGAAACAGGCATTGACAAAGTTTTTTTTGCCATGGCAAATTGAACTTATGCCAGGATTGAAGAACAAGGTTTCAACCAATAAAGGGAGTCAGCTTGACTTAGCTGATTATAGAGAATCGACCTATTCTTTTCACAAATCGATTTGGGTTTTTAGGAAGGTTTAAGACAAGCCTTAAAATGCTTAGAAAATGGCATTCGATAAAAGTAAGGGAGATCACTCAGAGGGAGATCACTCAGAGGGAGATAGCATATATTTATTTGATTATGCTTTCTCGGCCTTTACGGGAGATCACTCAGAGGAAGAAAACATTTCCGATTGACTAAATTCTATTAAATAATGAATTTATTCATATCGTTCATGCTTTCTTGGCCTTTAGAGAGTGATAGATCACTCAGAGGGAGATAACATATCCATTTGATTAAATTCTTAAATAGAATTTAATCTTGTTGATCATGTTTTCTCGGCCTTTAGAGAGTGATGTGTATACACGTGATCGAGATCACTCAGAGGGAGAAACCATTTCCAATTGACTAAATTCTTCTAAATAAAGAATTTATTCATATTGTTCATGCTTTCTTGACCTTTAGAGAGTGATAGATCACTCAGAGGGAGATAACATATCCATTTGATTAAATTCTTAAATAGAATTTAATCTTGTTGATCATGTGTTCTCGGCCTTTAGAGAGTGATGTGTATACACATTTCCAGTTGATTAAATTCTAATAAATAAAGAATTTATTCATATTGTTCATGCTTTCTTGGCCTTTAGAGAGTGATGTGTATACATCTGATAGAGATCACTTTGAGAGAGACTTCATTACCTCTTATGTTTTCACCTATTTTGATAAATTTTCAATTACAGGGCTCCCACCAGGTCCCTAAAGTTCCTATTTTCCTACAAGGTCCTTAATCTACCCTAAAATTGGTATTCGGTCCTTAAATCACCCTATTTTTATAAACCTCAGAAAAAGTATGTTTTGTCTGAGATTTGACCAGAGCCCCAAATTTGCGGACCTCGCTTCGCTCGCTCCGGTTATTTATGATTTACTTAATGTTAAAAACGAATTAATTGGCTAATTTTTATAACAATAACAAATCGTGCAAAAATTATTCGACTGGTTTTCGTATATGTCCGCCATGTACGTTATTGCAAATGGTCAGAGAAATTTGTTCAAGTTAGTCAGGGTAAACCTGGAAAAGTCAGGGAATTTCATTCAAAAAATTTTGTACGAATCCTGTAAAGGCCCAAATTCTAGTTCAGTGGATTTTTTAAAAAACAGTAAACATAATACGAAAATAGTTACTTCTAATAAAAAAAAACTTCCTTATACATTAGAGCCAGTATCAAGTCTTACCTACCGCTCCCTTAGAATAAGACTATAAACAAAAGAAAGTCAGAAATAATATCCTATCTTGTCGAAAAAATAAAAAAGAGTAATAGGTTAATAACTGTTTGTGATATTTTCACAGAATAGATATCATTTTGTTTTACCAGTGGTCCCTTTTTGGTTCCTACTTTTAGAATTTAGGTCCCTATTTTACCCTATTTTTATCGTGAAAAGTCCCTTTTTCCCCTATTTATTTTTGAGATTTTGGTGGGAGCCCTGCAATTATAAACTTCCCATTATTATTAATTTTTCCCAGTAAACTTTTCTTTCTTATCTATAAGTATATATGTACATTCTAAGAAACTAATTTATCAAATATGTACATTCTAAGAAACTAATTTATCAAATATGTACATTCTAAGAAACTAATTTATCAAATATGTACATTCTAAGAAACTAATCTATCAAATATGTACATTCTAAGAAACTAATCTATCAAATATGTACATTCTAAGAAACTAATTTATCAAATATGTACATTCTAGAAACTAATTTATCAAATATGTACATTCTAGAAACTAATTTATCAAATATGTACATTCTAAGAAACTAATCTATCAAATATGTACATTCTAAGAAACTAATCTATCAAATATGTACATTCTAAGAAACTAATTTATCAAATATGTACATTCTAAGAAATTAATTTATCAAATATGTACATTCTAAGAAACTAATCTATCAAATATGTACATTCTAAGAAACTAATCTATCAAATATGTACATTCTAAGAAACTAATCTCTCACATATATGTACATTCTAAGAAACTAATCTATCAAATATGTACATTCTAAGAAACTAATCTATCAAATATGTACATTCTAAGAAACTAATCTATCTAATCCGGGACTTTGACGCGCGCCCAGATTACTCTGTTCCCTATTTCAGCTTCTAAAATAAAAAATCTTTCAATGGCCTCACATTTGCGCTAAACGCGGGAGGCTATAGTCAACCTCAGGCTCCGTTTAGCGAAGCTCAATCGCGTAGCGAATATTCCTAGCATAGAAGCCCTCTCCTCTGAAGTTGTTTCATATATGGAATAGTCGAATATGTCAATTTGAAGGGATCTCGTGAAGCGCATATGCCATCATGAATGAGATTTTCACTAGGCTGCAATGAATCGGGCTGAAGACCTAGACGTAATTAATATGAGTTCTAAATATTATGATATCACGGGCTCATGGCCCAAATAACAATATTTTCAAACCGCTTCTCCTCTTCAAAAGACGCGAGTTTTCTCTTAAAGGGAGTGGGAAGTGGAAAATAAAGTGATTTTTTATCGATTCTTCTACTAATTATAAGACCAGTCTGCACAATGAAAAATTTAGGAAATACCTCCCATTGATTTTAATATTCAAATTAGGCTATGATTTTAAGAATAGTTTTAAATAACATGGCACACTCCATGTCTCGCGCCACAATTGTCACATCGTGCAAATTTTTTCAAATCTCACGATAAATTGATTCAACACGGAGCGTGCCAAGAGAAGATTGTTGATAAAAAGGCGGGGCGCTACACGATTGGTCGGAGATCCCTATTTAAAATTATCCATGAAATTTCAAACTAATTGTCGTTTAAAAATCGTTCGGTGTTATTTCCTGGATTTTTCACGATGCAGATTGGTCTTATAGAAGAATCAATAAAAAATTACTTTATTTTCCACTTCACCATCCCTTTAATGAACGTCTGATTTGTTTCAAAGTATTGCGCCACAACACCAATCATATATATATGCATAAAGTGTCATAACATCTAACAAGCATTATTACGACAAAGATTCGATACTCGATTATGAATTATCGCCACCCTAACCAAGTTTGCCAGATTTTGAATAAAGGCTGATTACTCGTGACCTATTCATCCGAATTGAATTTGGTGAACACTTTTCAAATATGAATCGACCCCAAGGAATCCGAAAATCGCATTTATATCCTCGAGAATCCAATATTTTCAAAGTTGATAATTTTGACATTTCCGGTTTCCGGTATAAGTATGCAAAGGACAACTTTGGAACGGGTAAAATATGAAAGAGGAATGCAAAACTTTTATAACGCACTTTATTCCAGAGCGCTAGCTTGAATAGTTTTTGAAATATAGTAAAATATGTGCGAAAAACGCAACGCGCAAAGACTTTTTTAACAGTCTGTACAGTGGCCATAATGAAAACATCAACATATTAAATTGTAATAAAAAAAAACTATCCTACCTAAATTAGATTACAAATAAAACGAATTAAAACAGGGCAGAACATCATACGGTAAATTTAATAAGGGGCAGTTAAATTTACAAAAAAAATCTATACTAGTACTAGTTAAAACAATAGGAATTAAGTCCTAGAAGCAATTAATTTATGAACAGATTGCTCGTCCAGTAACTGGATTGCGAGGCCTGAGGCTACGATAATTAGAGGGGTGTTCATTGTCGCTAAAATCGGCAGCATGTTCACTATCATCGTCTAACGCGCTACAAGACCTATCAAAGTCGGCATCACGCGCGACAGGCAAAGGTTCCAAAACCTGACTAATTTCACTGCTGGCAATACGCTCAACAGGCAAAGGCTCTATGACCTGATTAATTTTTGTTTGGTCGGCAATACGCACGACTGGTAAAGGTTCTGAGATCCCCCTAATCTCAGGCTCGGCATCACGCGCAGAAGACTGAGGCTTAGGCAAAGGGGTGGCAACACGTTCAACGTGAGGTTTCAATTCATGAATGTGAAAGGTGCCTTTGAGAACTCTCCCACCCTTAACACATTTCAATCTGTAAGTTAGTGGTGAAAGTTTCTCAGCAATAAGAAAGGGGCCATCCCAACGGGGAGCTAGTTTTGAGGTGAAACGAGCGCCGGCGGACGACAAAAAGTGGGTACAGTCGCGATCAAAAGTTTCCGGCCGTTTTCATTCGGTCGCCATTTTTCTTCTATAATAGCTAGAGCGACGAGTAAGACGTTTGTGGAAAGGCTGAACCCTTGAAAACCCGATGCCGTCGAAATTAATAGAAAATCTTGAAAAGAGCACGAGCAACACATGAAGGTGTAAATTATCGCAAAATGACGTCACGAAATATTTCTTCGAATTTGTTGTGGTTGGTCTCATTTTATGCATAACGTTACCCAAAAACCGAATCTGTTTTCAAAATTAAAATCGGATTTGAACTTCAAAGGTTATTAAGGAAATAGTGACGCAAAAAAATACTTTTTTATTAATTATAATTAAATTAGAGTCAACCCGACCATGCTTAAGCTATAGCTGGGAAAAACAAGTTGGACCACACCGTATTAAAATCTAGCTTCACCCTAGAACGTAAACTTATACAATTGTAATGGAAATGTTCACTAGTTGTCTAAATCGCGGATATTTGTTTAGACATGTGAAGGTGGAAGGGTAGACTAATGGGAGACGTCTGGAAACTTGAATTTCGTTTCGGTGGCGCTTATTCACGTTTTCGACATTAAAGTCTCAAAGAGTCTTGTTGGTAGGTGATTCGCAAATTTGAGAATCATCCACGCTTTGGATGACTGAAGGAGAATTGAGTGCTTACCGATTCATGATCGAGAGTGTTTCATAATGGCTGGTTGCTGGTCGGGGTTTCTAGACAGCCGGACAGAATCTGAATGATTTTGTTTTTGTGACTACTGTTCAATAACAGTGATAGAACTGGACAGGGCGAATGTTTATAGAATGGTGTAATTGACGAAGGACGTTTAATGTCGGAGTTGGGCAGGGAATGTGGAGTTGTGGCTGATATTGATCCTCAGCATGACAAAATATGCACACGGCAACGTTGAAACCTCATTGCCAGCTTTTTTTGCCAGGGAAAAACTACAAGGTAGGACACGTGTGACACGTGATATTATTTAAGCAGACAGTGTCTGTTGCATTTGGACAACCGCCATTTGTTTTTGTAGCGCCTAGAATGTTGTTGCGCAAAGATAGGGCAAAATTTGTATACCCGCGCGTTCAAGGTTACTTGCCGTATCAACAAGAAAAGTCCAAAGCACTCACGCACTGTGTTTTTTAGAAATAAGAGAGAAGCAACGGTTTTAGGTTTTTACCGGCTTTACGTGTTTTTCTCTTCGCATTGAGTTCCGATTTTAATTTTTTGGCCTTAGACAATATAAGGCAGGAATAGCAGATAGACCAATTTTTTAAAGGTTTACTGTTAATTTCAACCTCTCACGGCTTATACAACTCTGCTGCTGGAAAACGACTCTTATACTACTTAAGAAACTGTGTTTCACGTTTTTACCAGTGGGAAGCTGTCCGAATCGAGCAGGGCGGCTGAGCCGCTCCCAAACAAATTACCTTGAAAGATAATAGGCCTATTTCATGTTTTTATAGTTTGACCTTTCAGAAACAGTACGAATCTGTTTGAAAGAGTATAGTGTTGAATCGCCTCTAGATGGGTAGATTTTCCTTTTCGAAGCCCGATTTTTCCTCGTTAATCTTTACTATTTGCCTACTAAATTTACAATTGTTAGGCAACAACTAGTCTGTTGTCAAAGCTACTTGAATTAAGGATATAGATTAATTTCAAAAGAAGGTTCGCATGCGGTTGCAGAGTTGTAGGATTGAGTTTCCGCTGGTGTAGTATTCTGCTTTCAAAACGGATCCCTTCTTACAAGTCAGTGGCGGCTCCTTTTGACCCGCCTTTCTATGTTTATCAGTAGGGTGTTTCCGTGGTTCAATGATTAGAAGAAACGGTGATAATAACGTTGGCCGAATCGAACTCAATTCGGTTTTGGCAGAATTTAATGTGGCCGCTATATATTTATATTGCAAATGTGTAAAATCAGTTTGGTGGAATCTGTTTTAATTAATTAATTCCGGTTCTGTGGGCATGCTTTATTTAAATATAGACAGAAAAAATAACACAGTTGGAAAATAATGATAATTTTTATTCAATTTTATTTTGTTTTCTACTTCAAAGATAATCATTCGGCACATTTTAAAGGAATCATTGTTAATAATTAACTAATATTACAATTTATACTTAATAATGCGACCAGTAACCGCAATTATCGAACACTTCTCTAACTCGATTGGGCATTGACTCATTGTCATTGTAGGATTGGAATAATTCCTCATTTAGCTTTAGATCTCGCCAAGCATTTTGCACAGCCTCCAACAACTCTTGGACATTTCTCACGTTTCTGTGATCAATAACACGAACCATTTCCGCCCAAAGATTCTCAATTGGATTCATGTCGCATCCCTTAGCAGGCCAATTCATGGCCTTCAAATAAAATAAACCATTAACTTCAAGGTCGCAATGTCCAATTGATTTAAATACTTATACAAAAGTAAACAACATAACTTACTCTAAATCCATGGATTTCCCTAAGCCTTTCCAATGCTTGGGTTGCGATTCTTGCCGTGTGAATCGGGGCACTGTCGTGCATAAAGTCGAAGTCCACGTTCGGAAACCTTTCCAGGATGCTTGGAAGGCCATCGTTCTCCAATAACTCGACATATCGTTGCGCGGTATTTCTCCCTTGGATGTGATCAAGACATCCGGAGTTAGCTGCCGATAGCCAGCCCCAACAGTTTACGGAAAACCGACCGCTTCTTTGAACCTCGGTTACGTATGGTTCGTCGAAGCGAGTACCGATTGGTCTTCTAACCCAGATCTTAAATATAAAATATTGACAAATGCTTAAACTATTATTCTAATTACTCGTTATAAACACTCATTACCTGGCCATTGCGCCCGACAGCGAAGCTTTTTTCGTCCGTGAATGTCACTCGCGCCCACTGCTCGGGTGTCCAGTTTAAATGGTCTCTTGCAAATTCTAGTCTCCCTCGTCGGTTTTCTGCGCTTAACTTCTCTTTCTTGCAGGCAATGCGTCCGTGAAGGTCATGCCTGATCAACTCCCTTCTCACAGTTGGTAAGGACGCTTGGAGTTCTAGTTCCGTTCGCAGGCCTCTGGCTGTCAGAAATGGTTGCGCTCTACTGGTTCTAACTAGACGACGCGAATCTCTGGCAGACAAAACCTTAGGTCTTCCGGCGCGCTCCAAGTCCGCCCCGCCATTAAACTCATTGTTGCGGAATCTATCTACCCACGTAGCTACTGCAGCGCGAGAAACGTTCAACTGCCTTGCAATTAATCTATTTGAAAATCCTTGTTGATGCAACTCTACTATCTGACGCCTTTCTTCAAATCGATCGCCCATTTTTCGCGTTAGTAAGAAAATTAAAGTATAAAAGCGAATGAAACCCTTGATAGATCACAGTTCAATCGTGGAATCCTAACGCGAAAAATGGGCGATCGAAAACAAATGGCGGTCGTCCAAATGCAAGAGACACTGTCTGCTTAAATAATATCACGTGTCACACGTGTCCTACCTTGTAGTTTTTCCCTGGCAAAAAAAGCTGGCAATGAGGTTTCAACGTTGCCGTGTGCATATTTTGTCATGCTGAGGATCAATATCAGCCACAACTCCACATTCCCTGCACAACTCCGACATTAAACGTCCTTCGTCAATTACACCATTCTATAAACATTCGCCCTGTCCAGTTCTATCACTGTTATTGAACAGTAGTCACAAAAACAAAATCATTCAGATTCTGTCCGGCTGTCTAGAAACCCCGACCAGCAACCAGCCATTATGAAACACTCTCGATCATGAATCGGTAAGCACTCAATTCTCCTTCAGTCATCCTAAGCGTGGATGATTCTCAAATTTGCGAATCACCTACCAACAAGACTCTTTGAGACTTTAATGTCGAAAACGTGAATAAGCGCCACCGAAACGAAATTTCCAGACGTCTCCCATTAGTCTACCCTTCCACCTTCACATGTCTAAACAAATATCCGCGATTTAGACAACTAGTGAACATTTCCATTACAATTGTATAAGTTTACGTTCTAGGGTGAAGCTAGATTTTAATACGGTCTGGCCCAACTTGTTTTTCCCAGCTATAGCTTAAGCATAGTCGGGTTGACTCTAATTTAATTATAATTAATAAAAAAGTGTTTTTTGCGTCACTATTTCCTTAATAACCTTTGAAGTTCAAATCCGATTTTAATTTTGAAAACAGATTCGGTTTCTGGGTAACGTTATGCATAAAATGAGACCAACCGCAACAAATTCGAAGAAATATTTCGTGACGTCATTTTACGATAATTTACACATTCATGTGTTGCTCGTGCTCTTTTCAAGATTTTCTATTAATTTCGACGGCATCGGGTTTTCAAGGGTTCAGCCTTTCCAAAAACGTCTTACTCGTCGCTTTAGCTATTATAGAAGAAAAATGGCGACCGAATGAAAACGGCCGGAAACTTTTGATCGCGACTGTACGCTTATATACTAATTGGTCTATGGAAAACTCAACATCGCGATGGTGCTTATTATAATACGCGGCTTGACGCAGTTGCGCGGCCGCCAGATTTTCCTGGGCTTGGGTTATCGCGTTTTCTTTGGTTTCTTTAATAGCTATGGCGTGGGAATGTAAGTTAGCATCATTGATTACGTCATCAGGGGATAAGGGGGTACCTATGTCAGCAACAGTACGCAATACGCGGCCAAAGTTTAAGAATGCAGGTGTGAATCCTGTGGATTCCTGTGTTGCGGTTCGCAGGGCCATGGCATATTGTTGGATACCAATATCCCAATTCTGGTGGTTTTCCTCTACGTACGTCGCAATCATTGTTGACAACGTACACTCTAAGAAAAAAAAGGTTTTACTTTGCCGAGAAAAGGGTTCTTAACGCTTGTCCCCTATTTTAAACCCTTTTTTGATCTACATAGAACCCTTTGATATGAGTTCTCTATAAAGCCCTAAGGAGTTCATCTACGATCCGAGCTCGGGTTTTTCTTTGAACCAAGTTAGTTTCTTTTGGAACCGTATTAGGTTCCTACCTGAATCATGTAGCGTGTGCTTCAAAACCTTGTTCAGTTTTAATTGGAACCATGTGTAGTTTGACTGAGAACCGTGTTGAGTTCGACTCTGAACCCCACTTCGTACGGTTAAGAGCCGTATTGCGTTAAACCCAGAACCCGGTTTATTCGACTCAGAACCCTGTTTAGTTCGACCCAGAACCCGGTTTAGTTCAACCCAGAACTCGGTTTAGTTCGACCCAGAACCCTGTTTAGTTATAATCCGAACGCTGTGTAGTTTGACTCTGAATCATGTCGAGTTCGAATCTGAACCCTGTCGAGTTTGGCTCAGAACCCTGTCGAGTTAGCCTAAGAACCCTGTTTCGTACGGCTAAGAACCGTATTGAGTTAGACCCAGAACTCCATGTAGTTTGACTCTGAACCGTGTTGAGATCGCCTAAGAACCGCGTTGCAATCAACCCAGAACCAGTGTAGCTCGACTCTGAACCCGGTTTAGTTCAAATCTGAAACTGATTTATTTTGACTCAGAGCCCTCGTTTGTTTCAACTCCGTTGGAATTATATTATATCATATGACCACCTTATAGAGGTTCTTATTTCAACAGTGTTAGGTTGCAATCATAACAATGATTTTAAATTTTTCTCTCTTGGTGACTTTTTTAAAACTCTTCACCGTGAAATATAAGTTTACACAGAAGTGGTATGATACTAGAAGTATTGAGCAAACCAAATTCTTCACTCGGCATTAGTGAAAAGACTTGATAAAACACAAACGGTTGGCCCTCTAGTGGCGGTTTCAGAATTTTCCCTCCAAAACGTGAGACGCTCGCGGTGGTAGACGGCCGAACTAGATTCAAGGAGCCGGGTCCCTGTTCTGCGGCTTTAGGTTGAGGGGAAGGGGGTAGGAAATGTTTTTGGAACTCGACCAATTTTTCTCTCTCTAGTTTTAGCGCGTGGGAAGCGGCATAAAATCCTCAAATTTGTTCACTAGTGCCAGGATCTATTACCAATGCTAGAGCCTTTCACTTCTAGTCTCATACCACTTCTGGTTTACACTATATATAAATGTAGTAAAGCTGAATTAAAGAGTAAACACCAAATTTGAAATATTAATATAAAAATAATTTCTTGGAATATTGAAATGAAACAGAGCTTTGTAGCTACAAAACTACAAAAGGAATCGTAATGCCGAAACATATTTAACATATTTTCATTTAATATTCAGCAATAAAAAAATGTTATGATTTTGTAAGAGATCATTTCATCCTACTCGCTTTATATTAACCTTGTGTTTCTATTCATATGCAATCTTCATTACTCGTTCTATATAAACTTGCACTTGTGTCATTCCGTAGAAAAGATGATTATCTTAAATAATTAAATAAATATAACTGATAGAAATTTTTTTAATCGTCAGTGTTTTTCCTTAATTCTAGTTAAGCCGTTTTAAGAAACGTTATTCTTAAAATGAATTTATACATAGCTATTTTTGACGTTTGACTTCTAGCGTACACCGTTTTCACAAGTTTTGAAAATTTAGGGTATATAAAGCGATTCATTCACAAATAATAAGAATAAGCGCAATTGCGTGAGCATTTGGTGGATGCCCTGTCATTGGGAAGCGAAACGTTTCTCGTAACCGTAGCCGATCGCGCGTGCATCCTAACCCCAACGATGATAATGGAGTAGAAGCCAATGTTGCAAGTTGGGAAACCAAAATAAACCTCTCCGAGCCGAGACGACTTTACTTCTTAAACGCAGTTACATAGTTCAAATTGGCGAGATATTGCCAATGGCCCAATGTCATTTGTAAAGGTTAAAGCGCTTAATAATTCCCCGTGTATCCTCAATAAATCTAATGAGGGCCTAATATCTATCACTTAAATGTGTGTTTAACATTCGTCTCACTCTGAACCGTTAAGATCTATAAGAAGACACGAAACAAGGTCAATTCTGGTTTAAATCTAGGGTATCTTATTTAAATGACCCAATCGTTTCAACACTTGTGGAGAGATGAAGTATTAGCATCCATATTATAGTATAAAGATAAAAGTTACGTTCACACTATATATAAATGTAGTAAAGCTGAATTAAAAAATAAGCACCAAATTTGAAATATTAATATCAAAAGATGCTCTTGGAATATTGAGATGAAACAGAGCTTTATACCTACACAACTACTTAAAGAATCGTAATGCCGAAAAATATTTAAAATATTCCCATTTAATATTCAGCAAAATGAAAATAATATCGTTTAGTAAGTGATCTTTTCATCCTACTCGCTTTATATTAACTTTGATATTCGTGTAGTGTTTCGATTCAGATGCAATCTTCATTACTCGTTCTATATAAACTCTCTCTTGTGTCATTACATAGAAAGAAGTTTATCTTAAATAATTTAATAAATATAACTGATATTAATTATTTTAATCGTCAGTATTTTACGTAAATTATAGTTAAGTTGGTTTAAGAAACTTAATTCCTAAAATAATTTTAAACATAGCTATCTTTAACGTTATACTTCTTGGGAACACCTATATCAGAACTTTTGAAAATTTAGAGTATATAAGGCGATTGATTCACACTAAGGGATAAGAAAATGCGCAATTGCGTGAACCTTTGGTGGAAGCCCTGCCATTGTGAGGCTAGACGTTTCTCGTAACCCTAGCTGCTCGCCGCGTACATCTTAAGACTAACGACGATGATGGAATAGAAGCCAATGTTGCAGATTGGTGTCTATGTGGTATAGATGAAAGACGAGTAGATGGTGGTGTTAGAAGCCATTAAGAACAGATTGGTGTGTATGTGGTGTACACGAAAGATTAGTGCATGGTGCTGTTGTTAGAAGCCATTAAATACCGGTTGGTATTGGGTGAAACAATTGGCGGTTAGACAGCAGATGAAGGTGTAACGGCTAGTTAATGATTGGCGTCAAATAAGATGGATAGAGCAATTAAGTAAAATTTTCCGAATTTCTGTGTACCGCGAACGCGGTCCGGAAATTGCGAACACGTTTGCTCCGATTTGCCAACTGTGAACGCGGTGACAGACACACACTGATACTCCCAGTGTAAAACCTCTCCGTGACGTCATCGTCACTCGGAGAGGTAAAAACCTAAAGGTGTTTCTACGTACCAGTGAATCGCCATTTCCTTTAAAAATATACCTAAAAAGAGTCAACTAGCACCTTTGTACGGAGAAGACACCATCTCAGTTACAAAACACTCTAAAAAGAGTATATAAACACCTCAAGGTATTTCCAAACACCCACGAAACACCTATTTTTCTAACAGTGTTCTTTCGCGAACCTTTAAGGATCTTTCAAGAACCCGCATTTTTTTCATGAACCCTCAAGTATCTATCGAGAACCGAAATGTTCTTTCACGAACCCTCAAGGATCTATCGAAAACTTGAATGTTCTTTCACGAACCGTGAAGGCTCTCGCAAGAACCCAAATGTTCTTTCAAGAACGTTCAAGGATCTTTCAAGAACCTGAATGTTCTTTCTAGAACCTTCAAGGATCTTTCAAGAACCCGAATGTTCTTTCAAGAACCTTCAAGGATCTTTCAAGAACCCGAATGTTCTTTCAAGAACCTTCAAGGATCTATTAAAACCCCACACGTTATTACAAGAACCCTTTTAATTAGATACGATCTGCTAAGAACCTTCCTGTTCTACTGTGAACCTTCATCCACCTCTGGGAACCTTTAGCGTTCCAACAAGAACGTAAGAGTTCTATTGAAAACCCTCGAAGAACCCTTTTTTTACAGTGTAGAAAATTCGAATTTAACGAAGGTGATACCGTCTTACGGAAAACCCATTACCAATCGAGTGCTGGCCATAATTATTCCGCGAAGTTAGATAAAAGATACGACGGTCCATACCGAATTGCGGAAAAGCTTTCACCTCACACGTATAGGTTAGAAACTTTGTTAGGAAAAATGCTTAAAGCAACCTACAAAGTACCAAATCTAAAGCCTTACGTTGAGCGCACTGAGCATAAGCTACTAGATGACAATCTAGAAACGCTCAGCGATAAAGATAGTTCGGATGACGAGGACTCCAAAAATTCCGTCACCACATCAGGTCGAACGTTAAGACCGAGAGATCCGATTACGGGTAGAGTTAAAGTAGTGCGCAAGTAACAAGTTTAAATGCTTTTTTTTAGCTGTCTCAGTTAGGTTCATGATAGGATAAAGATTTAAGTTTTCGATAGTTGTAGTTAGTTTTGTTTTTCGTAAATGGTGCACCTGTACATATTGATCGATCGTAAATTTAGTTCACTTGATCTGTATATGATTTTTGAATGTTCAAGGTTATCTATGACCATTTTGAGTAGGTTATGTTTCCATTATTATGATTTATTTATGGCCTCACATCAGTATAGGGTGTTAGCGGATAACTGCTTGCCTAATAATAAGGTCTCACGAGGACGTGTGACACTAAGTGGGGGAGAGTTGTAGTGCCAGTTTTTAATAAGTTTTCATGTATAGTATAAGTTTTTATAAAATCTTTTACAATAGCGGAATTTTAGGTTATTTTTGGTTAGTGGAGGCAATATTCAATCCCTAGTTTTAGCTTCAGCCATAAGCTCAAAGAAATTCTGTTCGCAGGCACCATAATTAACGTCTCACATTTATCAAACTTATAAGAACGTACACCGAGGTATGGGGTTAAGAACTGACCCGAGCGCTGGTCGCCAGGGAGAAGCTTAACCCTATGTCTCTTTCATTTGTCGCGCCATGGCGGCGGCATCTTTTTTAGAATGTATGGGAACGGGTCCAGGTAGTTTCGCGGCCGAATTCTATTTGCCCCTTTCTCTTCAATTCTACCGAGTTTTCTTTGTCCTGCCCAGATCCTCACCGTAAGATAATTGCCCGCTACACTTATTTTTGTTCCCCTCACACAAGGTTACCAATGGACCTCACAAAGGTCATCAATTTGAAAGAGTGTATATATTGTTAGGTATTTTTGGGAACTTGTCAAAGTTCTTGGTTTTATTATTTGTTCTGTGTGATTTTTGTGGGCGATACCTGGTACGACATTAAGTCGAGGTTTTCTGGCACCCTGAGACCGACGCTAACCTCTGGTACGACATTACGTCGCGGTTTTCTGGCGCCCGAACTGGGACGCTGACCTTCGGGTCAAACGTTTAACACGCGGGAAGCTGCGGAATATTTTGATTGGCCACCTACCATCCGGGTCTTGAAAGTGGCTAAAGTTAATTGGCCAAGGGTCAATCCGGGTCCCAAAAGTAACCACGTGAGTCAAGGTTTTAAAACCGAGGACTTGGAAGAAAATCGAGAGTCTGCACCAGAAATCAATGGAAGAAGCTAGGAACGAGGGTTCTCCCGTTTGACCCGAGAATAAACTTCAATGTCGGAACTTCGACTTCTTGATAGGACCCAAGCATTGGGCTAACAACGAAGAGGCCAAGAAGCGAGCTCGTACAGATGAATTAAAAAGAAGAATATTTCGAAATAATCGCGATTGCGCGTTCGCCAAGATATAGAGAGTGCGGAACCGATGACGCGAAAGCGAAACAATAAACCAGGGTTGCCAGGAAAGATGGATTGAGTACAATTTTGTTTTTGTTTATTTTGGAGGGGATTGTTGTTATGTTTATGTTTATTTTGGAAGGGTTTTGCATGGGGGTTTAAGTTGATAAAATGTTTTAATTTGTAATTAGTTATTTTAAAGTTAAGTCAAAAAGTTACTGCATGCTATGTTCAAGTTTAAGTGCTAAGTTTAAGATGACATTAAAAGAGGAAGATTTCATTGGTAACCAAAGAGTGTTCTTTTAACATAAGCCTATATACCCTAAGAGTTATTTCATGAACTCGCTACCCCCTAATAGTGCCAGGGTAAGCGAAGGGAACTCGGATGATTAAGTAGAAGTTATTTGTAGCATAGGAGCTCCGGATGCAATCATACATAAAGTTAAGATAAGAAAGGTAAAACTAAAGGTTATACAGGGTGCTTCTGGAAAGTCTGGCACAAATTAACAGGCATGTTCCTTGGGTCAAAAGGAGTCCGAAAGGTCCTATGACATTTTGGGGTAAAGCGCTCCGTTGCGACGTTATGGGCTCTCAAAAGTAGGCCGAAAAACAAGGAGATTTTGCAGAATTATAGCACTAGTATTGTGGTTTTGACCCAATTGTTTTCGATTATTCAGCATAAGGCAATGATCGAAATAAGTTCAAACCTAGTGGAAGACCGTGAACGTGTTAAACGGTCAAAAGCGTTAATCCCTTAGTTTTTATTAATGATTGTAATTAAAGGTAAGGAAAGTAGCTCAGATATCGGTTACTTGTTTGTTCAGATGTACTGGTAACTGACCAGTCTTTTATTCTTTTTTTTTTCAATTAGACACATTACTTTTACAATAATTCGAATGAACCCCTTAAATTTTACAATAAATCAAATCGATTCCATTAATATTACAATAATTTGAATCGAACCCATTACTTTTACAATAATTCGAATCGAACCCCATTACATTGTTCTACAAAAATTGTTCAAAATGGGCACCATCAACGTTTAAGCAAACTTGCACGCGTCGTTTGAAAGATTCACGAACACGTTCGAAGATTCCTGGCGTGTTACGGATGCTATAATAATAATAATAATAATCTAAGCTTGGTCTAGGAAGGGATATCCACACTAAGTCAACTCGCGACTTATTTACAGTTGGGTCCCTTTACAATGCATAGAGGGGTGGTGGCTAGCCCCTATGCCACAGCTAACCTACAGCGCCCTATACTAACTATTACCGTTAACCTCAGCAAGTTTTGATGGAAAGGAGAAACCGGGTTAGACCGCGGAGGAAAACTCCTTTTAACAAGTGGGGAGAGAACTTGCAAACTCTACGCAGAAGGATTTGTTCCCAGATTTTCACCCGGTGCCACAGTCCGGGATCGAACCCGGGATCCTCTTGCTGCGAGGCGAAAGCGCTAACCGCTATGCCACCCCACATCCATCAATTATCCTTTGTCGTAAGTCTTCGACATCGCGAACTTCACTTCGGTATACCAAGTCCTTGAGATGGCCCCAAAGAAAAAAATCGCATGGGTTGAGACCGGGAGATCTTCCTGGCCACGCAACAGTTCCGCCTCGACCTATCAAGTTCGCCTCCCCATTTAGCCTCGGTTGCAAAAAGTTAGGCCCAATTAAATGATCTCCTACAATTCCGCACCAGAGGTTCAAACTAAACTGAACTTGATGTTTCATGACAGTGGTCGCGTGCGGGTTTTGTTGCTTCCACTCGTGATAGTTATGCAAATTAAGTATCCCGTCACGCGAGAAATTGGCATCGTTGGAAACTAGCAAAGTACGCGGAAAGTCTAAGTCATTTACCCGTGCCACAAACCACTGGCAGACATCGACCCGTCTCGGATAATCAGCTTCGTTTAAAGCTTGTACCTTTTGCAAATGGTATGGGTGGAACTGATGTCCTCGAAGGATTTTCCAGACGATTACGTGGTTAGCGCACAATTGCCGCCCGACGTTCCTGGTACTGGTTGTTGGTCATCTTCAAAAATTGTCAAAACGGTGTCCTCTACATCCTCGGGAACAATCGCCGCACGAGGTTCAGGTCCCGACGGTTGAAGTTTCCCGGTTTCTCTCAAGCGTCTGTCGACTGCCGTAAATGTTTGTCGATTGGGAACTTGTCGTTGAGGAAAGTGCTCCTGGTACAAGCGCCGAGCTTCCACCGCATTTCCCCGAGCCAGTCCATACATAAGGTGGATATCTGAGTACTTTGCATTCGTGAAGTAGACCATGATTAGTTCCAGATAAGCTTCCAAATATGCACGTACGCCATGAAGCACGTTAAGGTAGACACATTTAAGCCGTCTGTAAATCCTACAACTTCTGACGATGAAAACTATCCTAATGTTTAGACCAACACAGCATAATTGGTTTTTAACGAAGGTGGATAGGTCGAGTCGGAACTGTTGCGTGGCCAGCAAGATCTCCCGATCTCAACCCATGCGATTTTTTTCTTTGGGGCCATCTCAAGGACTTGGTATACCAAAGTGAAGTTCGCAATGTCGAAGACTTACGACAAAGGATAATTGATGGATGTGATAGCATCCGTAACACGCCAGGAATCTTTGAACGTGTTCGTGAATCTTTCAAACGACGCGCGCAAATTTGCTTAAACGTTGATGGTGCCCATTTTGAACAATTTTTGTAGAACAATGTAATTGGGTTTCATTCGAATTATTGTAAATGTAATGGGGTTCGATTCGAATTATTGTAAAAGTAATGGGGTTCAATTCGAATTATTGTAAATGTAATGGGTTCGATTCAAATTATTGTAAAATTAATGGAATCGATTCGATTTATTGTAAAATTTAAGGGGTTCATTCGATTTATTGTAAAATTTAAGGGGTTCATTCGAATTATTGTAAAAGTAATGTGTCTAATTGAAAAAAAAAGAATAAAAGACTGGTCAGTTACCAGTACATCTGAACAAACAAGTAACCGATATCTGAGCTACTTTCCTTACCTTAAATTACAATCATTAATAAAAACAAAGGGATTAACGCTTTTCGCCGTTTAACACGTTCACGGTCTTCCACTAGGTTTGAACTTATTTCGATCATTGCCTTATGCTGAATAATCGAAAACAATTGGGTCAAAACCACAATACTAGTGCTATAATTCTGCAAAATCTCCTTGTTTTTCGGCCTACTTTTGAGAGCTCATAACGTCGCAACGGAGCGCTTTACCCCAAAACGTCATAGGACCTTTCGGACTCCTTTTGACCCAAGGAACATGCCTGTTAATTTGTGCCAGACTTTCCAGAAACACCCTGTATAAGTTTGATGATTCAGATATAAAGGTTGTCTTGCATTGCTACGAAGGGGTTGCCTTAAAGTTAAAGAATAACGCTACAATATTCGATAAAATATGAAATAGAGAATTTATTTTGCACGTACTAATTAATAAAATAATGCCGTTTACTTAAGACATAGGAAAACGTTTGTCCCATGTGGTTTATTTTAGTAGGTAGCTCTTCTTTCATGGACTGGAAAAATATTATATAGGCTTAACCAAGTTTAGGGTAAAGATTCTGTAAAAAGGAAAACTTCTCAGTACCAATAATATTTATATTCTTTTCCTTCGGAATTAATGCATAAACCACTCCATTCCAAACGAGTTATGCGAAGGAGGGCACACTAAAGCTCGCCCCTTCCAAAATTTTCTTAGTATCTAAAATTTTGCAATTATCAGTGCTTGCAGTGTATGGGTCATCAGAGCCGTCTCAAAACACGCGGTCAGATCCAAATCTTTCCACATTGTAAACGGTACGTGACTCTCTGGACTTTCCTGCCAACCTTAATAATCTATGACAACAAATTGTTTGCTCTATTCAGGGAGTCAGTAGAATATTTCAAATATTCATTATTGATCCCTCAATACGTATTCCCTTCAAAAAAATTAATTTCATGATATAATGTTTTCGAAAAATGGAATTGTTCTTGAAAAAGTGTAGATATGCAATTTTTTGAATGAATTTAGAGAGAATAAATCGATTAACAGTAAAATCAGTTGATAGAAATAAATTGTGATTAAGGATTAAATTAATAATAATAATAATTAAAGAAAAATTGCAATATCTGAACTTCAGTCAATTGATAATCCTCACTAATATCGTTTGTTTTTCGGCCTTGGTTCAAACCAATATTATACATTTTTGTATAATATGATATAGACGAGATACGGCAACGTGCACATATACGAAATTGGTTGAATTTATAATATCACAGAGAGACGCTTTGGGGTATGACCTTATAAAAGACTTCGCAGATCCCAAGATAAGGCTTATCACAATTCTTCAAGCTGTCCTGAAGATTTCTAAATAGATCAAAACTGTGAGAACCAATTTACTCGCTCTATAAATTTACGCTCTATAAATTATCACCCATCTAGGTACACTAACGTAATATATTAAAACCGTTGAAATCGATCTAAACAGCTTTGATCAGATATTTTGTATAAAGGTGAAATATGTGATCTAACCAGCTTTGATCAGATATTTTGTATAAGGGTGAAATATTTCCTTTTGGTGGACATCGTCCACCGAAGCATCACTAATTTAAATGGTGTAGGTGTCCCAATGCCTACGAAGCCGACGGAGATGGACGGCTGGTCACGTCATATATAAGTATAACTTTAAAAATAAGAAATATACGTGTGTATGTCCATCACCACACAATATCATATCCAATAGGGTCTGTGGTCTTTTAGACTATGTCTGGCCTCGAATTTCTAGACGTTAACGATTTCTGTCAACAAAATATGGTTGAAACGTTGTCAAAAAGTAAATTTCATTGAAAAGAGCGGTTAGACGAGAAACATTTCATTACTTTTAGATAACTTATTTCGATAAGTTTTGCTTTTTCAACAAAATGTGGTTGAAAGTGTTGTTAAATGAATAAAAAGTGTTAATAAATGACTAAAATGTGGTTGAAAGTATTGATAAATGAGAAATAAATTTGTTGGAAGTGTTGAAAAATTAAAGTGGTTGAAAATATCGTTAAATGACTAAAAAGAGATTGAAAATATCAATAAATGGTAAATAAAGTGGTTGAAAATGTCATTAAATGACTAAAAAGAGGTTGAAAATATCCTTAAATGGCAAATAAAGTGCTTGAAAGTGTGGTTAAATGAGCAGAAGATGATTGATAGTGTTGTGAAATGAGCTAAAGATGGTTGAAAGTGTTGTGAAATAAAAATATGCTATTGAAAGTAATGAAAACTGACTAAAAACTGTTCAAAGTGTTGTTAAACGACTGAAACACCCAGGATGAAACATATTTGAATGATGATAGCATGTTTAAATGGAGGTTTTAAAAAGGATATAAATACTTCTCGCGGATCTGAACAGAGTGTGAAATTTGATCTTATGAATATTTTCAGTAATTGGTCCATTAACGTAACAAATGGAGATTGCCGAAAAAAAAATTGATTTCAATCGTGATTTGATACTATCATAACCAAAAATTCGGTATATCACGAGGTTTCGAGGAGACCTTCAGACACTTAATGCTAGTCAAAACTCATTGGTGAGAAATTAACATTTGCTAAACTTGTTTGCAATATAAACTAAGGCTTTGAATGCAGAATTTATCCCGGTTTGTTTATTTTATCAGTTAAAATCTCATCAAAACACACTTTCTTATCAGTTTGATATATGGCAATTTCATTGGTGGTAAATTATATAGAGCTACGACTAGCAAAACCGCATCTTTTTTATCAGTCATCGTCTTTTTGATCTTACGGTGAAATTTTAAAATATCTTTTAACCACTTTGGAACAGAAAAAACCCAATGCAAAAATAGACGGACTCGCGAAGTTTCAATAGAGAATGATATTCTACAGCCATTGGATGGAAGTGTCAAGGCTTCGAACCTCAAGACCAGGTGAGGGCCGCCAAACGTGTGTTTTCGTTTTCCCCGGCTCGTGTTCTATTAGGCGCCCCCTCCCGGTCTTGAGGTTCGCAGCCTTGACACTTCTATCCAATGGTTGTGGAATATCATAATGAATTAAAATACGCCTGTCCATGTATTTTGGCATTGTCGTTCTCGAACTAGCTCGAGCTGTAAGTCTCTAGCATTACGAACTTGTATAGGTAATGTCTACAACCGGACTGTTGTTTCACGTGTTTTCCTTCAACAAGAACAGAATACATATATATTGCCTAACCTCTACACGCAGCTTAAATATATGTTATGTGAAAAACGTTAACAGTCAGTTTGCGTGCTCAGCCAGTCTACAGATAGACGTTGAAAATTTTGCAGGATTTTGAAAACACAGGAAAACATAAAGAGTAGGTAAATATTTCGCAAAAACAGACGCATTTAGACACTCTTTTCTAAACTCGGGGGTTAAATTAGAGTATGTTGTGTTGAGCACCTAGGGTTTCCTTAAGACGGAAGGAACATTGAGAGGACGGTATATGGACAATAAAGACGTGCAAATTAAAGGCGGACTTCCATCGAAAAGAGTTCTAGGCTTAAAACCGAGCATAGAGACTAACAATGTAGCGACCTTTCCGACTTTTCAAATCCCCGCTGGAGCAAAAATTGGAAGGGTTTTAAAGAGAGAAATGAAAATGAACAATAGAAATCCTTTTAAATTTTTTCCTCTCCGATTTTTGCTTTAATCTGAAGGAAATTCTCTATAGAGACACAGCATTGCGAGAGAAACCCCTCCTAACTCTCGCCCAATCAGCTTTCGTATCCCACTAGCCTTCCACTTAATAAAATCTTCCACCATGTAGACGCAAAAGAGAGGAGACTTCTTCAAGTTCGGCCCTTTTGCTGTGTCCCTATTGAGTATCTTCCCTTAGTTAGAACAACAATTCCAGCTTTTGCCCCAGCGTGGATTCAAAAATCGGCGCGGGCGCTCCATTGTTAGTCTCGATGCTCGGTTTTCAGATCGCTAGAACCCTTATTGCTGGAAGTCGAACTTTAAGATATGTCTTCAAACACGAGGACTTTTGGTATAACATTGAAGCCCGATCTATCGTGTTTGTTGTCCACATACTGCCCTATCAATGTTCAGTCTTAACCTTAGGAAATATCCATTTAAGACAACATACACAGAATGTGGAGGGTATCTACGAAGGCGTTCAACTTTGTGGTGCGAAACATGACTTTGACAGACGCGGGTCAAGTACTGGAAATTGCTAAAGAAAATGGGCTAACGTTTCCAGTCGATTGCCTAGCTACCTTTATGAAAATAGATCTGGAGGGTGCGATGGTGGCCTCAACACCACAAGGTATGAGTAAAAACGTTTAGTTAATCATTTATCTTCGCGAGAAAAAAATTCGTTTAGCTATCTTTTCCCACATAATCCGCACCCAGATACATTGAGTGAAAATGGCTGCACAATGATTCCTATTAGCTGTACCAGAAGGGGATAATAGAAGAAGGATGACACTCTGTATCCTCTTAATACTTTAGATATGTTACATGATTCTTCCCGGTCATCAAACTTCAGATGGGTAACTATCGCACCGTGGGGTTAAATTCTATAACTTTTTATTACTAAATCCTCAGCAATCAATTTACCAACAAACCTCGTCTTGACGTGGGACAAAAATTCACAAGTGCATTCGCCTTGACACAGGGCCGTCGAGAGAGTGGGCATTTCGGTTGTGAAAATAAAAATATAGAACTTAAAAAAATGTTTTCTTCAACTGAACTTAAAGGAACTGTAAAGTAGTCGGCGGACCGTTGAATTTGTTTTTAAAAAGGCACCCGACCCCTCCCCCACAATTATTGACGTTAACAGCTGATGTAAAACGCGTCAAAGAGGGATTATTTCGTGATTGTAAAGTGGTTCCTCACATCAGATTAATCCCTCTTGTGATTGGTTGTGAGCCGCCCTGCACCGGCGTTTACCCAGGCCCCACATCCGAGTCTGAAACCCCCGCTGGGTTTCTAGAACCATCGATCGTACCAGTAGCAAAGGAGCTGTGATTGGCCCAATTGCATCACCTGCCGGATAAGGCTCAATAACACAGAAATAGGAAAATGCATTAACACGGTTTTCTCCGGGGGGGGGGGTTGTGACGTCAATAACGACTTTTTCCAAATAAAAATTTAGCGGTCCGCTGACCGTTTTACAGACCCTTTAAACATTAGAAGGTCAAAAATAGAATGAAGAGTAGTAGTTTTATAACTTAAGAATTCTCTTCAATTTCTCTCAGTCCCTTATTCTCCCCTTTCCTCACTAATCATGAATCACTCAAAGTAAAATATAAACGGAGGTTTAAGTTTTGTTTCTCACAGGAATAACCGTACACTACGGGAAAACTTCAACATTTTTACAGTTGTTTCTTTGCTGAAAACAATCGGGCAGGAATAAATATTTCTAAATATATCATAAGCCAATAAGTCATATGCCAACATCTTTTTAACTTCATAGCTGATGGTTATGGGTTTAGCCAAAGTAGTTTAATATTTTAACAACACGACAAGCAGTGCGGGCAGTGTCTCGCAGTCGCTCATAAATGGGTTGCTTAATTGTTACTTGATAATTTGCGAGTTAAAATTAAAGAAGCCAAAAGAGTATCATATATGAACTTTTAAACTATCCGTACAAAAACAATAACTTGTAAAAATATGACAAGCTTCGCTTTGGACCTGCTACATGTAAAATGTTCTGAGATCCCATTCACTGCCAAGATTTAAATAAAAATTTTACAGTTCCCTTATATAATGCATATCTTCACTTGGCTATGATATTGGTAATATTGTTATTATTATCTATTTTTTCTGTGCTATAGCCAAGTGATAATATTTTTTATATAAAGTGTATAAAATTCAAAAATATTCATATGAAACTTGGTCGTACGTGGGATCTCAGAACTTTTACGGTGTAGCAGTTCCAAAGCAAAGCTTGGCATATTTTTGAACGTTAGTGTTTTGGTTAGGATCTCACTTCTTTTCATAGGTATAGTTTTTAAAGTGATTTTAAAGAAATTTCAGTATTTTTACATTTTTCCTTACTTTATATATTAAATGCTAAATAAATCCCAAATTTTAGGTTTCTACCTCTTTCTGGAAGTACCTTAGATTTTTCATGATCGGTCAGTGAGTGAAACAATGAAAATTTGACATAAGTTACTTTTTAAACTATATTAGGTACAAACTTGTTAGAGGTGGGCCCGATAAGTTCTATTAGTTATTGAAATTTCAGAATTTTACCTTTAACTAGAACGAAGATACCAGGGCTTAAAAGTGCCTAAGTTGCTACGAGAAAAGAGTGTTTGGAGTACTTTTGGCGAGTGCACGGAGTGCAGCTGTGCCGCCAGAGATTTTCCCTCCCAATGAGTTGGTGAACTTTTATAGGGGCCCGACTCATAACCATTCCCGGGGGCTGCAAAGTGTCTCGACGGCCCTGCCTTGGTAAATAGTTAAGCACTAATGGTGTAATGATGAGGAAACTATATATAGCGTATGTGATTCGGTTTCGTAACCTTCCTACCAGTGCTAATTCTGATGTTGTGAAGAGTCATGTTACAACTACCCCGCTTTGTGTTGGTACACTTCTCTGGAAGAGAATTATTATATACTTCTGGCTGAATAAATAATCAATTTAATATTCTTAGGTCGTATTTTGGGTTCATGTTTAACCATTTTGCATAAAGAAGATTTTTTATTTTCCGGACAACTGGCAGTACGAAAAGAATGCCAAGGTACAGGCGTTGGTACAAAGCTAATAAAAGCCGCTTTGCGTCATATGGATGGGCGCAATTGTGGTGCAAACGCGCCAGAATCGCTTTTGCAAATGTATGGAGATCGTGCAGGTTTCAAGCTACAACCGGGTATAACTTCACTAGAATGCGTTGGTACCGACGGCAAACGCATTATCCAATATTGCCAACAGAAACTCCTTAAGAACGACGCAGTTAAGATTGTACCCATTGACGCAAAATCAGTGGTCCAATATGACGCCGAGGTTCACGGATACAACAGAGAGTTGCTACTCACTTTAACCCTACAGGAACCTAGCTGTTTCGCATTATCAGCCGTGGATTATAAAGGAAACGTCAAAGGTTACGGTATGATCAGAAAAGATGTCGGAGGGATCGCCATATTGGGACCATTGTACGCCGATGACCAAGCAACGGCCGAGAACCTAACTCGACAATTAGTTGCAAATTACGAAGCAGTTCCCAACAATGGATTGGCAATAATGGCCTTGAAAAATAATCCTGGTTCGGTGACAATTATTGAGAAATTGGGTTTAAAAGTGGATGGCGTTTACGAACGCTTGTTTAATAAAAAAATTGAAACCATACCAGATGAGGCTAAAGTATATTCGCAATACAGTTTGGATTTTTGTAACTATTAAAATCTATAAAAATTATTAAGGTTAATATTAATCATAATAAAAGCTTTTTATTGGATCACTCCATAAGTATAGACTTGTCTTCGTAGAGGTCCGATTTAAATTACAATTAGTTAATATACATGATTATTCTAGGAGAGCGGTCGCTCTCTTAGATAAGACTTGATACCGCCTCTAATGCTAAAGGAGGGTTCTTTGATTGGCCGTATCTTTTTTCGTATTGTGTTTGCTGCTTTCAAAATTTTGCCAGTGAACTAACATTTGGGCCCTAATTTTGTGGTTAAAATTTCAAAGAGATCCAACTAATAGTTAATTCTATAATGAAAAAAGTTGTTAAGGGTGGTTTTAGAATCCATAAAATTAATCCGACATTTGGTGAAAGATACGATATTCTTCCAAAGAGATAACATTAGATTTTTTTGAAAAATGACCTTAATTGGGATAGTGTATAAAGAAAACTATTCATTCGATACGTTTGGGAACCATCTTAAATGAAAGATAACAGTCCATCGATGTGCCTTCGCTTAGTTTCATTAAGATAAATTAAGTTAAGGTATTGATTTTTATCATTATTAACACATACTTTGACTTACGTTGTTTTGGGTATTGGAATTACGGCGTTTTACCACTGTTAGAGACACGCATTTTAGCCCTAATTTTTTATATTGGACTTACGGCGTTTTTGTCGCGATTCACGCCGTTAGAGGGATATTAAGCAAGAAAAACATGGCGTTTGAGCTCTTGTAGGTGCTTTGCCCGGGTGCTTGTAGGTGCTTGTGGATACTTGTAGGTGCTTGTGGATACTTGTAGGTGCTTGTGGATACTTGTAGGTGCTTGTGGGTACTTGTAGGTGCTTGTGGGTACTTGTGGGTTCTTGTAGGTGCTTGTGGGTGCTTGTGGGTACTTGTAGGCGAGGGGTCGGACTTCGGCCAAAATCCCGTACACTTACCCTGAAATAACTTTGAAAATCCTAAAATCCCTTTGAAAATTCTAAAATCTCAAAATACAAGTCAAAATAGTAAAATCCAAATGAAAGTCCTAAAATCCAAGTTAAAATCCGAAAATCCAAGTTAAAATCCTAAAATCCAAGTTAAAATCCTAAAATCCAAATGAAAATTCTAAAATCCCTTTCAAAGTAAAAAAAACTTCAAAATCAAGAAATTTGTATTAAAATCTAAAATAGCTTCTTGCTAAAACTCAGAGGCGACGAAGTATGCGCGAACACAATGTTAGAAAAGGAAATCAAGCTCCTGGCAAGAATTTTACACGGATACGGTTCCGCCATTTTGAACCCACCCCATCCGCCTGTTGTTGATGGCTAACAGCGCAAGCTGGTAGGAGTTCACCTTACCAGGGATATTAGATTTTAATACCACTTATAACCCTGGCCTTATAAGTATCCTCCCCCATTATCCTTAATCTTCCATGATCTACAGATGCATAAAACGCTCGACACCAGCTTGAGAGCTCACTGAAAGCTATTACATTGGACTTATCTGTGTGTCTGTCACCGCGTTTGCAGTTCTCAAATCGGAGCAAAGGTATTCGCAATATCCGAACCGCATTTGCAGTTCACGGTGAGCAATATTAGCATGTACTCCAGTATCATCGTTAGGGTTAAAATGTACGTGCCGATCGGCTAGGGTTACGAGAAACGCCTAGCCTCTCAATGGCAGGGCTTCCACCAACTGATCAGTGATCACGTAACTGCGGCATTTTACTTCGCCGAGTGACGTTGACGTCACGGAGAGGCTTTACACTGGACGTACGATCTGGGGGTGTGTGTGAGTCTGTCACCGCGTCCGCATTTGGCAAATCGGAGCAAACGTGTTCACAGAAAGCAATTTTTGGCTTCTACTCCCATCGTTAGGATTAAGAAGTACGCGGCGATCGGCTAGGGTTACGAGAAACTTCTAGCCTCCCAATGGCACGGCTTCCACCAAAGGATAACGCAATTGCGGGTTTGCTTATCACTAAATTTCCAAAGTTGTTAAAGAGGCATACGCTTGAATTCAAAGATCAACAATAACTAAGTTTAAAATGACTTTTGGAATAAAGTTTTTTAAAAAGATTTAGCTAAAATTAAGGTAAATTAATGACGATTATTTAATTTTATTAAGAAAAATCTCGTAATTGCGTCTCGACTCGGAGAGGTTTATTTTTGTTTCCCAACTTGTGTTATCATTTAATATGAACCAATTGCCTTATAAATTTACAAAATCAGTGAAAAAGATGGTCGCTAGAAATCAAACGTTAAAAATAGCTATGTTTAAAAATATTTTAGGAATAAAGTTTCTTAAATCGACTTAACTAGAACTAAGGTAGATTTCTGACGATTACAATAATTAATATTAACTATACTTATTTAGTTATTTATTTAAGAAAAACCTCTTAATTTGGTAGTTAGCCCTCGTCTCACCTCGGAGAGGTTTATTTTGGTTTCGCAACTTGTTCTATTATTCTACAGATAACTCTCGGATAAGTTTCTACTTCTTAATTGTTTCAACATGTTACGATGAAAACTAGTAGATAGGCCGAGTGTTAAAAGTAATAAAAATCAATTTAATTTTAAGGGTTCTAAAACGGATTTGTTGTGACGGTCGGCTTATTTGTTAACATAACTAGCGCCACTCCCCTGATATGCATTAGATATGGTGTCAAAATATGATGAATAGGTGATCTACTTTTAACTTTAAATTTCGGTTTTTACACTACGCTTAAGTGGTAGTATAGTAAATTGAATGAAAAGAATATACTTGGGATTGAAATCCGACGATAATACACTGGCATAAAATTCAGCGCTCAGAACACTATAATAATAAGTTGAAAACTAAAATCAAAGTCAGATTCCGAAAATACCGTTCAAAATCCAAAAATAGTGGTCAAATTCCCAAAATACCGTTCAAAATCCAAAAATAGTGGTCAAATTCCCAAAATACCGTTCAAAATCCCAAAATCCAGGTCAAAATTCCAAATTCCCAATCAAAATCCTAAAATCCTGGTCAAAGTTCCAAATTCCCACTCAAAATCCTAAAATCCAGGTCAAAATTGCAAATTCCCACTCAAAATCCTAAAATCCAGATCAAAATTCTAAAATCCTAAAATCGAGGTCAAAATCCTAAAATTCAAGTCAAAATTCCAAAATAATTTTGAAAATCCCAAAATCTTGAAATCCCGTACACAAAATCGCTCCATGTCCGACCCCTCGCCTATTCCAGTGTTAAATAAATCATTAATATACATACAAAATTGAAAACCTTAATATGTTAATAATATTTTATCTAAATTTCTTTTTTAAATGAACACTCTAGTGACGCAACATTTGACATATATATTTATCGATTTCAAACCTAACCTCACTTGTCTTAATATTAGTTAAATCTATATTGTTATTGTTACACATTGAAGCTTAAATAAGATGTTTACGACAATTACATTTATCTACTCCTAGGTTTTAAACGCTAGTATCTGAATCGCAAGCTTTGCGTTCTACCATGGTACTGTGTAGATGCGATATTCCGAATCAAACTAATGCAACAAATCGGGTTTCTGATATTTGGGACGTTTCGTTAAAATGGAATTCTGCTCATTGAAGCATGCGATTTCTGTCCATAGGGAAAAAATTAATTGTTAATTATTCCAATTAGAAGAAATCTATGTATTTCGGGTTTAATCGATAGAAGAAATTTTATTTTATTTGAAATGAAAACTTTGTCAAGATTCGAATTTTTAGAAAACTTAAACTGGTCTAAATGCGGCATTTCGAAACAATAGCTCAGATTTTCATGTGTGATATCATATAGAATCTATTTTCATAAAAAGTTAGGTATGTCAAATACTTAGCCCGAACAAATACAAATGTTTTACCCCTTTAAAGAATGTTCCCTGTCTGTATTCTCATCACATCTCGACCAGTGGCGTAACGACGTTTGTTGGGCCCGCCCGCAGCCCGACAATAAGGGCCCCGTCTTGAGTGTCGAGCTTTCATAAAGTATGAAAGCGCCACGAAGTCTTCCCTTTCATGATTTAGGGTACAAGGGGAATAACTAACATCAAGGTCGTATCTCAGACCTTTTACCGTAGTCTTTAGTTCTGAAAAATGTGACGTTGAGATTTTTTTTATGTTTCTAACGGAGCTCGGGTGAATGAAGAGAAAACTATCTAAAATCTCGGCCAAGACCGAGTACGAGCTTTTGAAGCAGCGCTCCACAGCATTGGAGAGTGAAGTAAAATAGGCGGGGCTAATTTTAGTCTGAGTAAGTTCAAGCACGGAGGGTTGATCCGTGTGGACGATGTTTACGTTTTTTACTGCGAAGGCGTATCGTGTAGCGTGCTAACATTTTTTAAAGACTATATTTCTTTAAATATAATGGATAAATTAGAAAACTTAGCTAACGAGATTAGAGATAAAGCAAAATTCGAAATTTATATTATAAAAACCATCTAAGAAACAAAACCTATTGGACGAGTAGCTCATCACGTACGAAACAAACTCTAATCCAAAAATTGGACTCTCGTGCCTTTTAAGGAGAGGGACGACATTATTTTAAGGGGACCCAGCTTTCCGTGGCAAGCTTGAGTTGGGGCGGAGAAAATATATTTAGAGAGAAAAGGTTTGGCTGTTCAACCGCGGTTTACTCTACAGTAAATATGTTCGGCCTCGGCTTGGGATAATAAATTTTATGAACACTCGTGATGAGACGTTCGTCATCGAGAACCTAACACACTGAGATATCTCCTTGATGTTGATTATTCTCCTTGTGTTTATAGTAATTCTCCTTGTCGCCGCTCTCGACTAAGCTTTCTCACACATACATGGCTCACTCCTCTAAACTGCAATGCAGGGCCTAATCTCTTTTAGAGAGTTTTTAATACCAAAAAATAGGATTCTCATCGCAAAATTATAGCATTATTCGACCAGATTTATCAAATTATTGGATTATACAGGACTCATAAATGATTAGATTTAGAGTGCGGATAATTTTGTTTTATAGAGAACGTAAGACTCTTCATATGAGCGTTACATCGCACCTAGATCCAAACAAATACTGAAAGGCTCACACAGACATACATTTAGCCTTACTTGAAAAAGTGACTATTCTGAGAGAGCGGTAGCTCTCTTAGATAAGACTTCATACTGCCCTTAATGTATAAGGGTGGTTTTTTGATTGGATGTAACTTTTTTTGTATTAAGTTTACTGTTTTGAAAAAAATCCACAGAACTACAGTTCGGGCCCTAAATATGTGGTTAAAATTTCAAAAAGATCCATCCATTAGATTTTCTTATAAAAAATAAAGTTGCTAAGGGTGGTTTTCATTTCCATAAAATTCATCACACCTTTTTATGAAAAACAGGAATTTTTCCCATAGAAATAACATGGGAAATTTTTGAAAAAGAACCGTCCGGTTAATTCGATGTTAGAAAATCTATACGTTTGTTAGTTTTGGGAACGGTCTTAAATGAAAGGTAGAACATTTCTCATTCCGCTAAGCGATTTTCATGGAAAATAATTAAGTTTAAGTATTAATTTTGATAACATTTAGAACATAACTCGATTTGCGATTTTATATCATGGATACGCTAAATTACTAGAAAATATCAGCGCGACCAAAATTGGCGTATTTTAACGTTTAGTTGCCTCATAATAATTTGAGAGTTTCTTCATAATGCTTTTTGGATGAAATGGCCTATAGAGAGCGGGATAAGACGGCTTTAAAAATGCCGCGCAGCCGCCGTGACGTTGAAACGGCGATAGCTTAAGTCGGCGACGCCATCAAAGACTCGAGTCTAAATCGTCGCCTTAAATAGCGTTTATAAACTTTGTGAAGCTTTGGGATAGTAATTTGGTCTAATTTTAGTATTTTTAGTTGCTAAAACTTAATATTATTTAAATATTAAACGCTTAAGGTAAGAATTATCGTTAAATTTGAAAATTATTGTAAATTAATCTATTTCATTTCACTAAGCCTTGGTCAAAACAATTTCCGTAGCACCGTGCTAGGAGCCTAGGATATCCTCTGTTCCTAACTTCGAATTTATGCTATGATTTTATGCATTGTTTATTTCGTCAACATAGGTAACAGTAGCGCTAGTTAATTCAGGATACCGTTATCTAATTTGCTCAAATCAGGGTAGAAAAAACCATGTAGTCGTGTTCTTTAGTACACATCTGCTTTTATCCGTTACGGCTCCATTGTATTAATTAAAAAATGGCATTTCTACCCAAATAATTGAAATATTTAATCAGATTATGCTTTTTGAAAGACCACGCTTACTTCAGAACAACCAACGTAACATCTTTGTTTACATGGTAAACTATTAAACACAAGAAATAGCACTGCCTTTAACGGCGATTTTCCAATGAAATAAGTAATGACTGCACACCTTATAAGTAATGATTGCAGACCTTACTTTGTTAACTAATAGTCCTCATTTATTATAATTTTAGCTCAAAGTGCTTTAATTGACACGCTTTTAACAAGATTTATTAATTGTGATTGTATGAATGTAACGCTTGATGGATAAAGTTCAGTTTGGTACGACGCCACTTAACGCGAGCCAACCAACGAACAATGGTTTCTAACCAAATAGACTATTGTGAGTAAATAAAAAATAGTAAATAATTTCCTAGAATGCTGCTAGTATTTTTCTTTTATTTAAACAAAATACTTCCATCAGTTTGGTGGAGAAAATTCTGCGTTAGCGTTAACATAGTTTTCTGAACAACGAATAATGGGATGTTGAAATCAGTATTTAATGCCCAACATTTGTTATTAGGTAAAAATTTAATTATAAATAAATTATTTGCGTATCCAGTCACTGCCCATAACTCAGTTTAAAAAAAAACCAATGTTCCTAATGTTGTAAAATTATTGATTTGCAGAAAAACAGTTTATTTTGCCAAGGTTAGCGGAGCATCTAGTGCTGTCGGGTTAAATTAACCCTAACAGAAATTTTTTTTTTATTTGAGATGTGTGGAAATTTGTTATGTGGACAAAATTGTTAACGCTAATTTATAAATAAATTGACAATTTTTAATAGATATTATTAATATTAGACAACAGTAGCTAAATGACTCCATTCATTAATTCATTCATTCATGACATGATTCATTTATGTCAGTATACATGTTTGTTCATTATTTTCAGTATAAATGATTCATTTATGTCAGTGTAAATAATGCGTTTATGTCAGTGTCAATAATTTATTTATTGAATGTGTTGTTCACAAAGTCAACAATATGACGTATGTGTGATCATCGGAATTCAATACATTAGGCAATTTGCGGAAAGACAATAAAGGAGTAGAGTAATACGAGAACAAAAATGGATAATGTAATATAAAAAAAATAATAACAATAAAAACAATGTCAGTTAATTAGGAATTCCCTGCACATTAATGTAATTTTTTAAAGTAATCATTTAGGTTGAAGGGTGAAAGAAGTATAATGCTTACAATTTAATAATATACCCGCGAGTTTTTTACCTCGAGTGCACGGACCTCTAGGCCTTAGTCTCAAATGCGTGTTAATTTACCTACAGCCTACTACACCTATTTGAAACTAAAAGGCCTAGAGGTCCGTGCACTCGAGACAAAAAACCAGACTTAGAAATAAGGAAATTTTTTAAACTAGTCCTTGGGACCAGTGACCCCCCTAGTGGTCTCCGGAGTGGTCCCAGCCTTTGTTCTCCTATAGATTTGCAATTAATAAACTGGTCCCGAGGACCAGTTAACCCCCACTTTTTGAATTAAAAAACTAGTCCAAGCAATTAATAAACTGGTTTTGGACCAGTGGGCGTGTGCTATTTCTAAGTCTGCAAAAAACTCCCGGATATTTTAAATCCTGAAGATCAAACGTTTTTCGCCTCTTGACAGCACGTAATCTAGCTTTGCGAGTGCTGACAACCGATGCTGTAACAGAGTATATACAGATTAAGCTCTCGTTCGAGTCTCGAGATAGGGAGTTGCCGATCCTATAGGTGAAAACCAGATTGGGAAATAAGGATATTTTTTAAACTAGTCCTTTGGACCAGTGACCCCCTAGTGTCTGAGATCATTTACTGGTCTTCGGACTGGTCCCAGCCTTTGCTCTCCAATAGATTTGCAATTAATAAACTGGTCCCGAGGACCAGTAACCCCCACTTCTTGAATTAAAAAACTAGTCCAAGCAATTAATAAACTGGTTTTGGACCAGAGGAAGTGTGCTATTTCCCAGCCTGGTGAAAACCAACCGCGAAATACCAGCCAGCGTGGGAAATAAGGCGTTGGCACAGGGCAAGTGACCAGTTTAAAAATTGCGTGGATCAGTTTAAAAATTAAATCGCAGGGGGTCAGTGGTCCACAGGACCACTAAGAAAATTCAAAGGTTTCCACAGTCCAGACATTAGCTAATATATTGTAATTATCCACTTCTTCAATTTAGCAGACGACGCGCCCTGGTCAGTGGTCATGCAAATAGAGCTTTGCGATTTTAAGGACCTTGGGCTAGAGCGATCGCTGGCCCAATGTCCAGTTTAAAAAAATCCTTATTTCCCACCCTGATACCAGCAATCTTGTTTTCCCAGTTACGACGTCATAAAGGGCACTTAAATTCCTTTTTTGATTGGTTGTTTGGTAATAGGAGAATAGGGAGCTAACAGTTCTGACCCTGAAACGTCACACCCTTCTATCTCTTAGTGTAGTTTCATCCCCCCTAACGGTTGGAAACAGTATTCTACGCGCAAAAATGCCAACCAGAAGGGGGCTGCGTGACGTCAGACTATCTCTTCCCCCTTGCCAGCTGTTAGCTCCAGACTTAGAAATAAGGATAATTTTTAAACTAGTCCTTGGGACCAGTGACCCCCCTAGTGTCCTAAATAATAAACTGGTCTCCGGAGTGGTCCCAGCCTTTGTTCTCCTATAGATTTGCAATTAATAAACTGGTCCCGAGGACCAGTTAACCCCCACTTTTTGAATTAAAAAACTAGTCCAAGCAATTAATAAACTGGTTTTGGACCAGTGGACGTGTGCTATTTCTAAGTCTGGTTAGCTCCCTATTTAGGGAACTCTCGACCTGTCTTTGAAGTAAGGATAATTTTTAAACTAGTCCTTGGGACCAGTGTCTCCCCTAGTGTCCTAAATAATAAATTGGTCCCCCCACTTTTTGATCAGGCTTTTTATTTTATAACGCTGTTTAAGGAATTTCGCTAAGCCTCGGTCAAAATAGCGTTATGATAATCATGTTGATGTTGTTATACGATAGGCAACATCAACTTCACTTATTTGGGATAAAAGCCAGTCATTAAGATTACTGTAGGTAGGTTAAAATAAATTATAAACAAATTAATTATTAATCTTACTGGTAGATGAATCAATTACTACATTGTTTTCTGTGACAGCTACGACACATTAATATAAGCTGTAAAGGTTACACCTCCGCTGCCGAAACTTTGGCGATAAATTTTCAAGGGAAATTATGACAAACAGAACTGTATAGATTATTTCATTTAATAACATTTTACATTTGCATTATTTACATTAAAATTCTTCATTCAAGGTAAAAATTATTGCGGTTTATTGAGTTCCCAGTTAGTTTTATACTCAGTGCCACCACACGGAATAAAATCAAGTAAATAAATTTTTATTTTAAATGCAATTTTAAGTTTTTAACGGTAGTAAAAAGCACATTATAGCTTGGAAATTACGCATGACGTTCATGATGGATTTCCTATAAGCTTAACGATAAAAACAAATATAACATTTCTACTCAAATTTTGGTGTTGAATATCAAAGATATTGTAGTTTTCTAATTAATCATTAGAAACACATTATATTTAAGAACATGTTTTATTAAATATTACAATGATTAACTAATGTTGAATTAATATATAAAATTGGAGTAAATCATTATAAAACTGCACACCATTCCCCCCCCCCCGCGTATGAATTAAGAAATTGGAATAATAGACCAAATTTAAATGATTAATAGAAAACGGATTTAGTAATTTTTCTAATTTTAATACAATGTAAGTTTTTTACAACAATGTAATTTTAATAATTTAAAAAAAAATGTAATTTTTATAATTTTAAAACAATGTAATTTTAATAATTTTAAAACAATGGAATTTTAATGATTTTTACAAAATAAAATTAAAAAAAAAACCGGTGAATAATGATCCTATATAAAACAAGAAGAAAAATTATAGTCTAAGAAGAATTTTATTGGAACACAGGAAATTAAATTAACCATATAATACTGGTAGAAAAGCCGGTAACTAATTATAAGGCTAGTTTGAAGTTTAAATTTTCGCGCGTATTAGCAACAGGTCCCTTCATTGTCACCCACAACGTCCTGGCTAATCCATAACTATGAGACTTTACTCATAATAGTACATTTTAGCCCTAACCAAAGTTTTGCCTATTCTGGAGAAATATGCTCAGAGTTTTAGGGCTTAAGAAGCTATATTTCGTCATTCATTATATTTGTACCTAAATTTTTTAATATGTTATATGATATTCATGTCTAACACATTAAAAACTGTTAACATTTTTTCCAGTGCCCCAGTTTAATATAATTCTTTACATTATTTCTAAGAACTTTAATTATTTATTTTACTTACAAAAAAAAAAATTAAACTGACTGTTTGGCGACAGCCTCCTGGGCGACAGCCTCCTCCTCCATTTGGATGACGACATCCTGGGGGGCGTTCTTTGACGCCCCCTCTCCTTTCTCCTTGCCCTCCTCCTTTTTTTCTTTTCCAATAATATAAATAGGCTATTAACTATCTTTATTGAATTTAGACTATCTGTTTGTTTACTAAGTCATTCATTTGGTCTAACAATTATTAAACACAAGGAGGATTCATACCATTTACACCTGAAGGCCAGGAGGCGCCTGGAGGAAAAAATGTAAAAGGGGTTTTTGTCTTCCAGGTAGCCTGCCCTCCTGGCGTAAATGGTATGAATCCCCCATATGTGAAAACTAAATATAGTTTAGGAACTAGAATTTGGATAAAAAAAGGCCCAGTGTTTACAATCATGGAGGAAAAAGGGGAGGAGTCGAAATCAGGGCTTATATTGCTGGAGAACCGTGATGCCTATAACTACAGGGGGGTGTTAAGAAAGGGGGTCGAAACCGGGTCTTTTTTGAGACGGCGTCACCGTTGTCATGACGACGGTGTTATACACATAATTTGGCGCCCTCTCTCCAAAAAAATGTTCTACACGCGTCCGATATTTTTGAAATTATATTTCCACGTTAGGGCACGTTTTGCTGTGATAGGGAAATCATATTTCACCCGTTCTTCATTCTCGCGTACGTACGTAATAACGGTAAACATTCAATTGAATTATAAATTATAATGGCAATGACCGCCCAAATATCGCGAACCCTATATGAAGTTAAACATTAATTAGCATTCACAGTTTAAGGAAAATCATATTAAAAAATACCTTAACTTCTTGGATCGGGTCAGGGAATTGTTCCGTTGGGCCGTTACCACCTATAAAATGTTTACCACAGACTACGGGAGGGCGCTACCAGCGTTATATTTGAGCTTTTACGTCATGACCAGCCGAAAAGACCCGGTTTGTTTCCCCTTTTTTGTCAGCCCCCCCACTCACGTAGGCATCGCGGTTAGCCGTTAAAATGTTTTTACAATTCCACTCCCTAACGCCTTTCTCTATGTTACAATTAACTAGTCATGAGAGATAGTGTTGTGCTGCCAGTCTTGCAACCACGGAGTTGTATCATTTCTTAAAATACATGCTGGTAGCATCAAGAGCAGGGTGGGAAATAAGGATTTTTTTGAAACTGGACATGGGGCCAGCGACCCCCCTGGCCTGGAATAAATAAACTGGTCCATGACCACTGACCAGGACGCGTCGTCTGCTAAAATAACTAAGTGGATAATTCAAGCAGTTGAGATAATGTCTGGACTCTGGTTACCCTCGAATTTTATTAGTGGTCAAGTGGACCACTGACCCCCTCCGATTTAATTTCTAAACTGGTCCAGGCAATTTTTAAACTGGTCATTTGCCCTATGCCACCGCCTTATTTCCCACGCTGATCAAGAGTGAATTGATCTTATTGATTAATTGGCTCTAACTTGTTATAATATTTAAATGACACATATAGGGCAAATAATTAACTATATGTCTCGGACGACAGCTTATTCTGTATTATACTCTGTTACAGCAACGGTTATCAGCACGCTCAAAACTAGGTCTCTATGTAACGTAGCTTTGTACGTAATGTTAAGAGACGAAAAATTTCAGTAACTTCACGTTTAAAATATGCGCGAGACGCGAGTTCCTTACTTCCAGTGCACGCCGTCGCCTGCACGGACCTTTAGGCCTTGGTTTCAAATACGTGTGAAATTGCCTAAGGCCTAGAGGTCCATGCACTCGAGCTAAAAAAATTCGCGGATATTTTAAATCCTGAAGATTCTTATTTTCCTCGTCTCTTGTCAACGCGTAAAAAGCTACGTTACATATTGAGACTTAGCTTTTCGCGTTCTGACAACCGTTGTTGTAACAGAGTATATACAGAATAAGCTGTCGTTCGAGATAGGGGGTTGCCTATCCTATAGCGTGAAAACAAATTCCCTCACGCGCATTCTTTATTCATGGTCAAACTAACAGCTTCTAAAAAAAGGATCCCTACCTTTGAGGGCAGGGCAATTTCTAATTATATGCCCTGCTTCTTTGCAGAAATAGCATATGCGCGGACGCCCCCCACGTTTACCGCGATCGCCTCGACCGCCGCGACCGCCTCGACCACCACGACCGCCGTCATTATTTGTAACATAAACGTTACCGGTTATATGCCAACTGTCCATTTTATAAGCCTTGGCCGGTTAACAAGGAATTAAAAAAAATCACAATTAACGTTAGAAAGTGCTTACTATCTATTTTCAAACTAATTCATATAAATAAACCTTCAAGTTGTTAAATATATGACTTAGCTTAAAAACAAATAAAAGAAAATTAATTCTTAAATAAATTTTGGCATAGAACTCACTTTCGTTCCTTAAAATTTGAAAGTTGAGACACTGACTATAGCCCACTCGATCACGCACTCCTCCGTCGTGGAGCGCGTGATCGAGTGGGCTATGCACTGACAGTGTAAAATAAAAGAGGAATAATAATAATGATTAAAAATTTAAATATTTGTGTGAATGCCGAGCTCCATAAAGGAGCCGCCCTGTGTTTTTAAAACTATTATGGGACATTTTAAAATTTTATTGCACAATGTCCAGTATCCTGTGCTTATTTCCGGCCCAGCCTATAAATGTTCTTGTGCTTATTTTCGGTCCTGTACACAACTTTGACTTTTTAACTAAGCCTTTTTTATGTCGCCACGTTTTCGGGCGCCTTCCGGTGTTTTGGACTTTTGGTACGTATTCTCCAACACATTTTCCTCTGACTTACAATTAATTTCATTTCTAATTAATCTTTTAAGGGTTAATAACTGCTTTTATTAGTTACATTACGTCTGTATTAAATTATTTACATTTTTTCTCTTTTTTAATTTTTATTCTTTTTTCCCTTCACGTTAAGCCTAATACTTTTGTATTACATTTCACTGTATGTTGTTTTTATTTAAGAGTGTATATAATTGTACTTCTTTGTGGTTCCAAAGTGTTCTTTGTGCAACGCTTTATTGGATAGCTTTGTGGTTCCAAAGCGTTCTTTGTGCAACGCTATATTGGATTTCTTTGTGGTTCCAAAGCGTTCTTTGTGCAACGCTACATTGGATTTCTTTGTGGTTCCAATGCGTTCTTTGTGCAACGCTTTATTGTATTTCTTTGTGGTTCCAAAGCGTTCTTTGTGCAACGCTATATTGGATTTCTTTGTGGTTCCAAAGCGTTCTTTGTGCAACGCTTTATTGTATTTCTTTCCGGATCAAAGGTGTTCTTTGTGCAACGCTATATTGGATTTCTTTCAAAGGTGTTCTTTGTGCAATACCTAATTTGGGTTCTTTGCAAACACAAGTTGAAAATTACTGTGTGGAATTAAGATCTGTTTCAAAAATACAGAACTGTGTTATATTTCTTTACGAATATTCGAAATGGTTTCTCGAGAAGAACAAAAGAAAATATATATGCGCTTAGTAATGCAAAAGAAAAGAGCGGAAGCCAAGTTAAAATCGCAAGTTCAGAGTAAATCATTGAAACATGGTAAAACTAACAAACTTAAGGGTAAACAGTACTATCTTAAAAACAAGGCGTTGTTTAAGAGAAATAGTGCAAAAAACTATGTGAAGCGTAAATCTCTACTTGAGACAGGGAAAAAACCTAAGAGAACTATGCCGCCAGGTGGAGACGCTAATTTGCGCTCAAAAAATAGAAAACCAAATAAACGGGTTAAATTTGTTTTTGCGAAAAGACTCCTTAATGCGGGGATTTTCAAGACGAAAAACAAGAAATTTATAGCCGAAAGTTACAAACGGTTTCTAGTCACACGTTTAACTGAAAAGCTGGCAGTATTGAAGTCTTTTGACGGTGAGACTAGTAAAAGATGCACCAAATTTGTCTCTTACAAGCTAAAATGCCAATTGTTAGCTGGTAAAATATTGCATTTGAAAAGGCAAATGTATTCGGCATACCACGCCCAACTATCAGGGATGGTTAGCGAATTTAAGGATTTTGTCAGAAAAATCAAAGAAATTGGGTCAGTCACTTGTGACAATTTGACGGAAGTTGTGGGTGGGAAAAGGCTTCACAGTAGCCTAAAAGAAGCCTATTTTCATGAAATTACCTATTATGCAATTGGAAATAATGGCAGAATACTGAAAAATGATGAAGAGTCACGCTATACCAAAATTTTTCAATTGAATTCTGATGGTAGTGTACGAAAGGTTCTGAGAGACCGTGCTTCCAATTCGACTAAAGAACTGTTTGTTGATGAAATGGGAAATTTCGTTGAAATAAGAAACAATGACAAAACTCATGTCATTGAACGAGTCTTACAAATTAATGAGTCGGGGGTTGTTACGAATCTTTTCAACGTTGTTGAGAATGAGGAGAAGAATCCCAAAGCAAATTTAGTGATCAACGAAGATGGGTTCATTGAAATCCAACCCAAAACAGTTTATTGGGAATGCAGTCATATTTGTAAAGTTAGAAATCAAGCAATTTCAAAAGTACTAGCTTTCGTAAACACAGTTGCGACTGCCAATGAAAAATCTTTGACTAAAATTTTTGAGTCAGATTTGGACCTTTGCGAATTAAGAAAACAGTTTTGCGCAAAATCAAACGTGTCTATACCACCAGATGGGGACGAAATAGTCGTGAAAATAGTTCCGTTTCTAGGACACACTGCTTACTGCGCTGATAGCGAAGAGTGCCAAAGTCATTTGCGTTCTTTCGCTGAACTCGCTCCTCATTATTCGGGAATTAGAACTATTCTGAATAATATTTATCGCGTCAAAGCGTTGCTCAACGCTTTAACTAAAATTTCAACTGAAATTGAACATGGTGATTACGAGTCTCTGACAAAAGTCATGGCGGAATTGAGAAAAATCCTTGTCACACGTGGAAAAAATTTGAATAAGGAACAAAACGATGCTCCTACAGGAAGCGTTAACGCTCCTCGGCCGAGTCTCGATGAAAGTGAAATCTTGAGTCTTTACGAGAATCAATTCGCTCGGGCAATGCTACATACCAACGAATTTCACGATACACCCTGCGACTGCTGTTTAAGATTACTGAAAAAATCTGATTTAAGAGCGGTAGAAAAACTGGTAAACAGTGCCGTTTTTTATAACGAGGCCTATTTGATTTTAAGGGCTGGTTGGATAATGAATAATTCCGACACGAGAGAAGCAGACATGCTTCTATGTCGTTACTGCGCCACGGATTTGGGAAAGGGTAAAGTTCCCATTAGATGTTTTCTGAACAACTTGGCCGTTGACAATCCTCCGCCAGATGTCACCTCTTTAAATATGTTTGAGAAAGTTTTAATTCAGCTTGTGAAGCCGTTCCACACTGTGGTGCGGTTAGGCACCAAAACCAATTCCAACATGCAGTTTGGTACGGTTAAAGCTTTAAAGGGAAGAGTAATTTATCTTCCAATACCCGTGGAGAAAAATTTGAAGATGATTCCTAAGACGTTGCCCACAAATCACGAACTGCATATCTTGGTAAATGGCGTTCCCACTGCGGACAAAAAAGTTTGGCAGCAGGTTGTTTGCCTCGAAAAAGTGTTGAAAGCATTCAGTGTGCTAAAAAAAATTAATCCATTTTACAAAGACATTGATATTTCGGCAATGAATCTGGATTATATTTGTGGGACGCAAAATGTTGATGGCGGAGAAAATTCATTGACTCCCGATGAATTACTGAGCGTGACAGATCCACTAGCGCTGATCAACGATGGCTGTGATGCGGTGCCACGTGCTCCCGCTGCGCTTCCAATGGAAGCGGTGAATAGCGGGCACGACATGCAAGCTGGCCAAAACGCTTCAAATATGGGCGTGCAGGGTGAAAATCACTTGAACCTTGCAGCAGACGACGCCTACGCAATTTTAACGCAGCCCGATGCTTTGTTGCGAAAACTTTCCGAATACGAAGCCAATGATCTGTACGATCACTACTCTATTCATCCGGTGAACGTCCAACCACCGAAGGATTTATTGGGTACTTACCAAATGAAGCGCGTCGAAGCCGAGCCGGTTAGCACTTGGGACAAAAAACTGGAATACATGAGCTTCGTTCATTTGTTCCCTCAGGGTCGCTTTGGCAAGCACGATGGTAGACCATTTGGAAAAATAACGGAAACCGAGTATCGTTTATCCCGTCTTTTGAACAAAAGTCCAATTTTTAGACGAGATTACGCCTATTTGTTTCATTCTTATCAAGAATGCGAAATGAAAGCGATTTCTAACAGTTTGAACTACGTTCTTCGTGTTAAAAAACCCATGCCAATTGGAGTTGAAAATTTGCTCAGTCGGGTTGAATCTGGCGATAAAGAACTTGAGAGTACACTGTTAAAAATAAAGGTATTTTGAAGGTACTATAAAATACCTCCGCGACCTTTTTAGTACCCATGAACGTATTTTATTAGTTGTCTCACAGTGCGGGTATTAAATGATTTCGAAAAAGGTATTTTGGAAATATAAGGTATATAATGAAACCTTTTAGAGTTTCTGCGCTTCTGCTGGTATGTTATCGTACCCTGGAAGTAGAAAAGGACTTAACAGACTCCTTTAGAGGGAGTTTTTAGTTCCGGCGTGCTGATTATAATTAACACTACGAAAGTAAAATACATGATATAATACTTCAAGCCCAAATTCTCTAACACTAACTGTTTACTTCACCAGTAGCACTAGTAATGACAGCGTAGAAGAAATCTCTGTTGGAATATTATTAATAACCATAAAGAATAGGTTCGGTAGGGTAGAATAGGGTAGTGGTTTTCTACCCGAGATTTCAATTTCAATCTCAAGTTTCCTAGCTAGTGGTTTTTCTTGAATATATAATTACATACAATTAACATTAATTATTTTCTTTGACAGCTATGTACACTAGCATACGTTACATCATTTAAAGGCAATACAATTATGATATAAGGCTTACATAGTTAATATAAAGGTTTGAATCCGAGCTTACGCCTTCAGTCGCCATTCAGAAAATATCCATGTATATGAGACCCTGAATTACCTTTACACTATAACAGTATCACACCTTCCTTAACAAGGGGAAGCTAAATATAGTATCGGGAAATGTAGAGTGGTTAATCCCTTGCTTACTATGCGAACTCTCACGACCCCGCAAGCCTATGGCGCAGACACTTAAAGGCGAGATGGAAGGCAAAATTTTACCCTCATCCCGTAAGCCCACAACACAGACACTAAAAGTTGAGATGGAAGGAAAATATTACTCTCGTGTCTTTCAGTCTCATTTGCATCGAAGTGGTGTATTGCTTACCATGTCTGAAAATGATTCAAGCCCGCGGTAATAAAGGAAAGTTTACCAGTTTCAAATGTGGCGCAAATATTTTTGATGGCGCGAAAGTATAATTTAGACCTGTTTGTGGGTTTTATTTGACACCTAATTCGGTAGCACAAAATACCTTTAGAAGTATATTATCGAACTTTTTTGAGTGTTAACAGGTACCCTTTTCGGTAATAAGGAGTACCTTTCACAATTTGAAAGTTTTATTCCGACCTTTGTTGAGGTTTAAATGATACCCATTACGGGATCACAAAATACCTTGTAGTCCTCAAAAGTACCTTCTTCAAGAGGTATTTCATAGTACCCTTACACAACGGTATTTTGTAGTACCTATATAGGTACGTCTGGGGATGCATTGAAAAATACCTTTAAAGGTACTAGACAGTACGGTTATTTTTTACAGTGTAATTTAGCTACTTTCTTGGGCCATATTCGAGGTACTAAGGACTACTGGTATAAAGTCCTTAGATCCGTTCTAGCGATGATTCGAGAATTTGGCCCTCCAACCTGGCTCTTGACTTTTAATCCGGCCGAATATGATGACGTGGAACTGCACGATCACTTGAGAAAAGTGAATTCAGACGTTCCAGGAGTAGAGTCGATGACGGTGGCTGAATTGTTGAATTTTGATCCACTTAGCGTCAATTTGCACTTTCACAACCAAGTGCGGTCGCTGTTAAACAACTTTGTCTTGTGTAAGCAAAATCCAGTTCTTGGCATGATAGAACATCATTTTTGGCGGGTTGAATACCAATCTCGAGGTTTACCTCACTACCACATGCTTTTGTGGGCCAAGGACGCTCCAAAGATTGGAACTTCTTCGGCCGAGACTATTTTGGATTACGTGCAAAAACACGTCACGTGTTCGATGCCAAGCGCATCAGTGAGTCCGGAGCTGCACCGGCTGGTAAAAAAATTTCAAACTCACAAATGCACCTCCAGTTGTTATAAGAAGGTGAAAAATTCTAAAAAGGGATCAAAAGTGTGTCGTTACGGTTTCCCTCGAAACGTAACAAACGTTGCCACCATGAATTCCGTCAGATCAGTTACTCGTCATCGTAAGATGAAAAAGGTGCAGAAACGACTGTACGACTTGCCGAGAAAACAGCACGAAGAGTTAATAAATGATTATAATCCCACGCTTCTTTTGGCTTCCAAAGCCAATATGGATTTGCAATTTGTCGCTGACAAATCGGAAATTGTGGCAAACTATGTCACTGCGTACGTCACAAAGGGAGACCGAGCTGACATGGACCAAACTTTTGCCGAGTTAGGGAATGAAAGTTTGTCCAAAAAATTATTTGCCTATAGATTGAAATCTTTGACGTGAAAGCAAATAGGAATTTATGAAGCTCTTGATATGATGCTGGGCCAAGATCTTTACAACAAGTCCGACAGCACTAAATTTATAAACACTAACTTGAAAGAAAACCGATCGAGAATTTTGAAAGGTTACAAGGAACTCGCTCGTTTGAGGGAAACTGACCCCGAAAGCAAGGACACTTGCCAAAAAGGGTTCGTCGACGACAAGTATCCGAATCGTCCCGACAGCTTGGAAAATCTTAGTTTTCGGGAATTTGGTCAGTTTTACGATTACGCGAAGCACTCTGAAGGTGTCGAGAAAAATGCGAATGTAATCGAGTTGAAAAACAATCTGGGTTTCATGAGAAAGAGAATTAAGCCCTACATAGTGGAGCACTACATTCACGACCCGATAGAGGAGAAAGAAAAGTATTGTCACGCTCTACTGATCCTCTTCAAACCGTGGCGTGACGAAACTGAACTATTAGGCGAGTTTGAAACTTACGCGGATGCTTTCGAAAACTCGCTTTCGGTGTTAAAAGATATGAGAGAATATCACGAGAAACTCTCGGTTTCCAAAGAAGTTGAAAAGAAACGCGAGGCTTCTAAAAAGGCGAAAGAGCCAGAAACCGTAATTTCGGAAGCAGAAAGTGACGACGATGAAAATGCGTTGCAAGGGAAGGAAATTGTTATTGAAGTTGAGAATGCGATGGCTGATGTAGAAGCTGCCATGGAAATGAATTTCGAGACTGATGTTGACAATGTGGCGTTACTAAACTCGGATCAAAGGCGAATATATGATCACATCATGGATCACTTCTCCCAAGAGGGGGAAAAATCTGGAAACAAGTGCCTTTTTGTGTCGGGACCTGGTGGCACTGGCAAATCGTTTCTTATCGACACTCTCGCCAACGCCGTAAGGCGACGCTTTCAAAATCCTGCTAGCGTGGCAATTGCCGCGCCAACGGGTTTGGCAGCGTTGAATGTTAATGGCGTAACGTTACACAGATTACTAATGTTGCCGGTAGATCATGGGCGTATTGCCGAATACCATTCCCTAAGTTCTGACAATATGAGCATTATGAAAGAAACTTTGGGAAATTTAAAACTGTTAATTATTGATGAAATTTCCATGGTCTCGTCGGTGTTACTGACTCATGTTCACTTGAGGCTCAACGAATTTTGGGAAATGAACCAACCATTTGGTGGTGTGGTCTCTATCCTTGTTTTGGGAGACTTTTTCCAATTGCCTCCAGTTCAAGGGAATCCCGCGATCATCAAAATCACTTCCGAAGAAGCCAGACTTAGATTCAATTGCATCGGAGGAAGTGATCTTTGGAAGTTTTTTAAATACAATGAACTAACGCAAAATGTTAGACAAGCCAACGACCAAAGTTACAGCGACATTTTAAGCAGAGTTAGAATTGGAAATATTTCCGAAGCTGATGTTGCAACCTTAAAAAGTAGATTGGTTGCTGACGGACAACACATCGAGGTGGCTATGGACCTTTTCATAAAGCTGTCCAATGAAGGGTTTCACCCAATTTGTTTGATGCCTAAATTAGCCATGTGCGAAAAATTCAACTGTGAAATGCTGCGAAAAAACGGCGAGAAAGTTGAAGTCATTCCTTGCCAGGATAGACTCGCTGACTACGGCAAAAAAATGAATAAAAACATTCTCAGGAGACTGCAAAGGCTAGAAAACGAACCGTCCAAAACGGGTGGTTTGGAGAGCAAATTATTTCTGTGCGTTGGCTGCCACATAATGGTCAGAAGGAATATCAGTTTTGAAGAAGGCGTTGTAAATGGTACGATGGGTTTCATAACTGGATTTAAGAAGGACGAACAAGGAAACGTTATTGGTATTTTTCTCAGAGTAGATCGCGAACCGAATAACGACGACTCTAACACTGACTTTTTAGTTGAGAAAATTTGCGTCAAATTTTTGCTCATGGCAAACATTTACGTTAAGCGCTCGCAGTTTCCCGTCATCCTGGCGTACGCTATAACGATACACAAAAGCCAAGGAATGAGTTTAAAATGCGCCATTATGGATTTGGGTCCAAATTTATTTGGAACGGGCATGGCGTACGTCGCTTTATCGAGAGTGACGACCTTAGCCGGACTCCATCTATTACAGTTCGATCCGACTAAAATTAAGGCGGATGGACGAGCCATAATGGAGTATAACAGGCTTCGCAAAAAATATAGGCCAGATCTGCCTGTTTTGGAAATAACGGAGTCGAAAGAAAGGCGCGGTGGGAAAAGAAGTGCGCCTACACTATCTAAAAGCCTTTTAGAAGGCGAGGAAGAGAGATGTGAAGAAACACCGAAGAAGAAAAGGAAAGCCCAACAGAGTTTGGATAGTTTTCCCTTGAAGGGTTTAGCTAACGATGATCAAGTAACGTGCTATTCTAATAGCGTTTTGCAACTGCTTTTATTAGTGCCGGAATTAAGAGAATTGGTTAAGTCTTACAATGGATCGTTCGTTGAAAAACCAGTTTTACGGTGCCTTCATAACACGATAAACGACATCGAGAGTTCTCAAGGAAGTTTCAGTCGTAAAGGGTTGGAACTGAGAATGGCTGTTGGAAATCATTTTACGCAAAACGATCAACAAGACGCCAGTGAATTTTTGATGGTGCTCTTGACGACACTAAGCCAAGAAATGGAAGCCGATTACTCTAAGGCTCTAAAAGATCTTTTTTGGTCAAAGTCGCGAAACGTTACCAAATGCCCCGAATGTCAAGTTGAACAAAATTCGGAGAGTGTTGTTGAAAGCAACATTTTCAATCTTCCACTAGAAAACCGAGATAAAATTGATTGGAAATCTCTAGAAAAAAGGATGGGATTAACAGAGGTGCCATGCGTATTTTGTAACAACCCGAAAATACAAGAGCGTAATGTATTGATATCCAGCGGGAAGTACGTATTTTTGTGTCTTCTCCGTGGCGATTACAAAGATGGTCGTCCAGTTAAGATTTCCACCAAAATATCAAGTTTTGAAAATCAAAATGTCACTTTGAGCAAGATGCTTTTTAAAACTAAAGGGGTGATTATTCATAAAGGTCAATCGTTAGCCGAGGGACATTATGTGAACTTTGTGAGAAAAGACAACAGCTGGTACGAGGTCAGTGATGCAATGATCAGAAAAAGGGAGAGATTCGTCAGTAACTTGACTGACGTGACTGTTCTGCTCTTGGAAAGAGTCCAGACACATTAAAGGGAATCTAACGTGCTTGAAGAATCCATATCAAATTTACCCCGCGTAAAGTCCAAAATTTCAATATTCGTACCAGAAAGGAGCATCATATCTGTCAAAGATATACTAATAGTTTCATATTCCCTTTAAAGTAATTTATGACTGGGTAAGATTGTTAATCCTAGAGGAAGTTTAAGGTTAACGATGGTTCTGGAGTAATTTTGATGTTGCCTACTATAATAACCGTGAAAGGGAGAGGAGGGAGGATTGTAGGGCCATGCTATTGTTACGAAAAAAGGCGATGATTCTTGCATTCATTTTAGAATTTTCTAGTGAAGGGTTTTTAGTACTCTGTATTAGTCTTGCCCCAATGGTGTTTTATGTAAAAAACACGCTAAAAACGTAACCCCTGTTGGTAATGCTATGTGATTAAATATAATTCTTTAATAAGCTGGTGAAACTATTGAGACAAACTCATCCTATTAGTTAACATTGAACAGATTTTTTGAACTGAGATTTAGACACTCGTATCCAAATTTTAAATAAATACTGATTAAAATTAATATATTCAAAGAGTTTTCTAAATATCAGTTCCGCATCTTCCATTTTTTTCTCTTTTAAGCGCGCTATTTTTTTTTTTAAATTAAGACGCCTATAACTTTTTTACATTAACAATTTAAAAATATTCAAAAACATTAAATTAAATTAATCTAATCTAATATTATCCTGTTACAATATCAAAGATTAGCAAAGCTTTTATGTTTAAATATTATCTATTAATATAACCTTTTCTTTGTATAACTTATCAATAATGTGTACCCGACCCAATCTAATACCACTTACAAAAATCCATTTTTAAAACTATTTAATGGCCATATGAACTAATTAATTTGTCCCACTAACTAATATCCTACTATTGTTGGAGAATTTGTTTTTATAAAGTTTGAGAATTATTTCCCCAATTGCGTTTACCAATATATATATATATATATTACATTACCCTTGTAAATAAAATAACTAAACCATTTTTTTACAATTAATATTCCAAGAAGTTTTGCATATTCTCTATGTGTTTCTCACCAGCTGGAGTAGTCTGAGTGACGGGTGCCATTGAGTAAAACCAACAGGGGTAGAATTTGCAAAACTTCTGGAATAGGTTTTTTTCTTCAAAATTTAATAACCTTTTCATTGTCCCTTTGGTAACCCACGCGCAAAACAATAATTCTCATGTTCTAGCAGCACTGTTTCCAAACTTAAAGCTAAGAGTTGCCTGACAAAATTTAAAAAAAAATGACCCTCAAAATTTATTTTTAAATGAACATATAATAGCCAGTAAATGGTAAAGTTTTCTTTCGCCTCTTCCCCCTCCGCCCCTTTACATAACTAATATAACGAAGAACAAAATTATTTCGACATAAATGCTACAAGCAGTGCATATTTTCAAGTTTGAAACATGCAATTTAAAGACTATTTTCGTACAACTACAAGCGTATTGTATCAACACGTGCCAGCTGCTAAGCTTCAACAGAAAGATAATTCATCATAGCCTTTACCAGTATAATGAAAGGTTAAAACTACACAGCTAAAAAAAATTATCATCATCATTATAAAAAACAACACCACAAGACTTCGATAGACAGATCAAGAAATAAAATATTCAACTTCTATGCCGAAACAACAGACACTTTAGACTGGCGTGTTCAAAGAATGAGAGCGACTTTGGATTAAAAAAAAGCAAAGATATCAAAGAAATAACCTTCGTATTGGTTGAGCGAGTGTCTATAGAACGTCAAGGTGTACCAAGGCCAAATAATACATGTCAATTATTTGATTTCCCTGCATTTATATAACAGCTTGGCAAGCCTTGCCTTCAAGTTCATCAACACAATAGAAGTTCATAATAGATATGAATTCGCCAAAAAAAACTTTTTTGAACAAAAGTTGCTTCAACGTTATTAAAATTTAGAACAGCAATGGTTTGTTACTAAAATTATGTACTTCACTATGTTGGGAGTTTGGGCGCACTCCTGTAAGCCAAGCTTCTGGGCGACAAAATTTTGAGGGAATAAGGGACTTGTCAGCATGCCTACCCTACAGGAACTGACTACCCCGTGTCCGCGGGTGGTGAAATACCCCAAATCCCCCCTCCTTCACCACCCGATTAAACCTCAAGTACTTCACTCATAACTCTAAAAACCCAACTGTGATTAACCACCTAATCACTTTGGACTTCAATTTAAATTTCCATCAAAACGCCTTATGAACGTTATTTTACGGACGTTTGCCAAACAAAACAAGCTCGATGGAATAAGTAAAATAAAGCTGCCAATTAATGACGTTAAGCAGTAATGCTATCTGAGTTCAAACGTAATAAAATAAAAAAAATAAAATGGACTGGAGATGTCGCTACCAAACACAAGACACATCATTAACTCTCTGAACTAAATTGCAGATTCTACATTAACAAAACAAAATCACGCGTGATGGAGCTAGTAAAAAAGCTACCGATTAATGACATTAACCACTAACGCCATCTTAGTTCAATAGTGAAACACAAGGCTCCTCATTAACTGTGAACTAAACTGCAGACTCTACATCAATAAAACAAAACCAAGCGCGATGGAACCAGTAAAAAAGCTACCAATTAATGACATTAACCACTAACGCCATCTTAGTTCAATAGTATTAAATATAGAAAAAAAAATAAATCAACTGGATTGAAGATGTCACTAACGAAATACAAGGCGCTTCATTAACTCTCTAAGCTAAACTGCAGATTCTACACCAAAAAATCACTACCCTTTTTAAAAAGGATCTTTAAGTATATTAGCAGTATTTTAACAAACTCCCCCTTCCCTTTTTTATACCTAAAATAATTTAACATTAAAACCCATGCTTACTATTTTTCTGGCTATTATATATTCTCAATTTTACAGTCCTAGGATTAAATGTGTATAAATATTTTTTCATTGAATTATTCACTTGAGAGATTAACAAAATGATTAACGTTTATGTTGAACTTTTCACACTTTTTAAATCCAACCTTCACGTATGACTGTCTTTGAACATTTTTTAATCCATCTCATGTATTCATAGTGAAACTTACATTTTAGATTCAGTTAAAATTAATTATAGTTATTCATAGCTTTTCCCTGTTAAGGTCTATTTTTTGACAGTTAGGACGCTATCACTAATTATTCTCAAAAGCCTTTCTGGTGTCCAAAATAATTTTCCTTATAAAGTTATGAATGAAACCCTTTAAAAAATACGCAACTATTAGCTTTAAACGTGAAAAACAAAATTTTTATTTACTGGAAAATAATTATAATGAATACCATAAATAAATAACAACCAGGGAAATATAATTCCAAATTGCATGCTATATATAAACGTAGCAATTATCAAACCAAATGTGTTTTTAAAATAATTTAGCACATTCCAATAAAATATAATCATGCGTGTTTTAACTTTTAAAAAAAGTTTAACTTAAATATTCTTAAAGCAATTTATTGTTTTAATGATTTAAAAGTAATTATTGAACAGCCATAACCTTAAAAAATTACAATTTATATATTATAAAATAAATAATACTATTAACCCTAACTTTTGTAATCAATAAACTACTGTAACTCTCATTTGACTTTATCAAAGGTAAAATAGTTACCATTAGTTTCATAAATACTACTAAATAATTTGTTGATCCTATTATTTCCTATATTCAATGATAAATCTAAGCACAGTTCCATTGCCAGACTCCCGTAGTACACTGGCTAATCATTTTTCATCTATCCCAATGGCTAATTCCAATTAAAATTGTACTTAAGGACAGAGCGAAAAATAAAATATGCCAAACTACCACACTATACGGAATAGAAAATCTTTTTAAGACGCGTTATATTTATATTATATTATAATTATTATGATATTGCCAGCTTTTCCAAAATACTACAAAACTGTATTTCTTTTCCCTCGATATATTGCCAAATTATTGCTAGTTGTCTTATTTAATGCCATTTTTAACAAAAAAAATTACTATTTTAGTTTCTTAAATTAGGTTAAAGTTAATCACAAAAGATGGTATTCTATATGTTGAATCTCGTGTAAAGGTTAAGAGAAATATCCGTTCTGAATAAGATCTTATTGACACAATTACATTGGAAATGGGGTTCAAAATTAGCGTGGAAGCAACTGGTATATTCTGGTCTGGGTTCATCAGAAATAGATGAACTAAAATCTTTGTCATGACTTCACACCCTCGTATATCTACGAATTTCACCAGCTTAAATTAAGACTAAAAATATTGATGTGACGTCCCCTTAGCTACTAACTCTCAGTCTATTTAATCACAAACTATTTCCTTTTCTGCAGCTAGCGGGAATGAGCACTGAAATAAATTAATCACCACCGCATGTACGCAAAATTAATAAAAATTAAGACCGAAGTAACAGATATTAATCAAAACGCGTCTTGGATTTAACCAAGACCTAAAAAGTATCGATAAGAACATGGTTAATCACTTGACTGAATGAGCAGATATTGAAACTTTTTTTTAATTAAATCTTACATGCTTAAGAAAGTAATGTTCCATCACCCTATTCCATTGAATAAACTTATTTTACTGGTAGTAAATATTTTCCCTCTCAATAATTTGAAAAATTTACTTATCTCGGGTTTTCGAGCACAATTCCATTCCCCGAAAACATTTTATAACTACATTTATTATCACTTTTAAGAGTTTTCGTGTGGAAAATACCATATAACTACAACATAACAATGACAAAACGATTTAGTCGTAGTCTGCTTTAGCCTCTGCTGCGCCCGATACGAACAAGGAGGATGTATAGCAGGGTTGGAAATAAGGTGAATTTTGTAAGTGGTCCTCGGGACCAGCGACCCCTCATGTTGGAATTATTAAACTGGTCCTTGGGACCAGTGACCCTTGCATTAATTATTATTTTACCGGTCCCACTATAAATTAAATTTCTAAAATGGTGAGAATAAAAATCACGTAAAGACACAAAAGTAAAGAAGGTGAAAATTATAAAGACGCTAGACAAGATCAATAGTCAATAGACTACAAACTTGTAGCCAAGGAGTACTAACTACCTATGAGTAGAATTGGTGGAAAATGTGTTGAGCTAGAAAAATTCTAATAAGGAACCCCGAATTAAAACACTGGTCCCACCGTCTATTTTTTCCAAAAACCATAATTAATAAAGTGGTCCCTGGGACCACTGACCCCAAGTTTTGGAATAAATAAACTGGTCCAAGCTATTAATAAACTGGTTTTTGACCTGTAAACCTGTCTTATTTCCTAGCCTGATGTATAGTTGTATACCCCCCTTGATAGAAGTACGCCTTGTGCCATTCTCATGGCTTGTCTTTCGCTGGCCTCGTTACCAAGGCAATAGCCCACTCAATTACGCATTAAACTGCTCGAGAATTCTGTGTGAATTACTTTTTAAGGTATTCGTCAGCAAATAGTAATTGTTTTTGAGAGCATTCCTCGCCTTGAAATAGGACAACTACGAAATAATTCGACCAAATTGAAGTTTAAATATTCGAAAAAATTTTATTTTATAAATATCTTCTACCATTTCAATATCTATAAAACTGTTCTACCAAATGCATACAGAGTGCTACTAGAAGTCTCTGGGGCTACTAGAAATACTACATTTTCTATAGGAAGATTCGCAGCGACAAGTTTATAAATCCCATTTTCCTTTAAAAACCGTTAATACATGTTCCTTGTTCCTGAAAATATACAGACTAAGTAGCGGAGTCGAGCCACAGCGTCCTAGATCACGCGACTCGGTGAACGCAGGCTATATTGCAAAATAACCAAGTCAGAATTTTCAGGCTACGACCGTGCTTAAGTTAGCAATTGCAACAAAGAAAATAAAAAATTACGAATATCATGGACGCCCCTACTGCTTGCGAACCATAGAAACGCCATGGCATAGAACCGTGTGACCATTGTCTGTCGTACCGCTGCTACAGACCCTTTCTACGTAAAAAAAAGAGATGCCAATCCTCAGTATCGGGACATACGGGGGGGGTTTGACCCCTCGCCGTCTCTGCTCTATTTATGATCTTTCCATCGAGCGAGTTTGAAGGCTAAGTTTTACCCCCGTGTCTTTCCCTCTAAGATATGTCAAAGTGGTCTATTACATAATTCAGTTTAACCAAGAGCAAAAATCATAACGTCCCCATTGAATGTGCTGCCATTGTTGAAATTTGCACTAAAATTAACAAAAAGTTTCACTATGGAGCGTACAGGGCATGAACGGGGGGGATATGTTAGCAACCTATTAACGACACAATGTCATACACGTACTCTCTTAAAAGTGATAATAAATGTAGTTATAAAATGTTTTCGGGGAATGGAATTGTGCTCGAAAACCCGAGATAAGTAAATTTTTAAAATTATTGAGAGGGAAAATATTTACTACCAGTAAAATAAGTTTATTCAATGGAATAGGGTGATGGAACATTACTTTCTTAAGCATGTAAGATTTAATTAAAAAAAAGTTTCAATATCTGCTCATTCAGTCAAGTGATTAACCATGTTCTTATCGATACTTTTTAGGTCTTGGTTAAATCCAAGACGCGTTTTGATTAATTAATTAAATCAAACTGTGAGCAAAAAGAGGCCCAAGTGAGTGAAAATGACCAAATCAAGCTATTTAAAAGGGTCAGGTAGGAAGAACTGTTTTCGAAGATGACAGATTTTCAAAACTCTTTATAATTATACATATTTTAAAGGTCTGTGCTATAATGCAGTTCAATCTGTGGGATTAGATATTTAAATGAAAGGTCTGAGGCGAAATTCAATTGTGTTTTTTTTTAGTGCAGCTCGGAATGCAAAGTAATTGTTATCTTTTCACGTAAAAACCTTAGAAAATCGTATAAATTCAATTATGTGAGAATTGAAGACAAAAAATTCGTGAGGGAGCGAAACGAGTTTGGCGACTTTTTGATCTTACCAAATGAGATAGCACTAATTCTGCGTTTAAAACGTCATGCAGCTGGGATTATAAATAATTACTTTGGAATCTCAATAAATAGGACTTTATTGAACGATTTGTAAAATTATAGGGCATTTTATAAAATATGGGACAATCATTCTAGAAGGAAAATTTTAAAAGGGCCCCCAAAAGCCATGGGCCCGCCCGCAGTTGCGGGCTCTGCTCCCCTGTAGTTACGCCACTGATCTCGACTTTACAAGAGAAACTATTTTTACTAAAAAGGTAGCTTTCGGAAAGTTTTCATCGCTAACGCCGCTAAACCTTCTTTGTGACTACCTTATAATAAATCCCTGTTACAACAGTCTGATCCCGAGAAATATCGATCAGGGTTCCGTTCCGAACTTCTATTTCGTTAGTTTTTGTTCATTTTCTATCCATTATCCACAAATTGATGGATAACCGATTATTTATAAACATATTTGTGGATTACAATACGATTTATCATGTAAGTTCTGTGGACAATTTTCGAGTATGGATAAAGATAAAATAACGTGGCTAATGGATAGATAATGACGAGCTCTACTCAGAGTACCGTCAATATATTTTTATCGCTTGCGCGGCGATCCTTTTTAAATGTTCAAGACCACATACCTGTTCCATGAGCAATATTACAGAGTAAGAAGGGAGCCAATAGATACAACAAACCATACATCGCGAAGTTAAATTCATATTATAATAGTGGGCTATAGTCTGTCAAACGAAAGAAGAGCCCTGAGAAATTTGTCCAAATTGGTGTCGCCACCATCGACCCCATAGTACTTTATCAACTTGTTTTGATTTGTCAATTGTCGTCTGTAATATAGTCTGCTATTATGTCATTAAAATATATTGCAATGCTAGTTCAACAAAGATAAAACTCGTGTCTTGTCGTTAATTTTGTTTTATATTCTTTAATACTCGATGATCGTAAAAAACCATGAAACATAAACATATATATTGCAAAATGTATTGGTTCTATTGCGATTAAGCCTATCTGTTTATAGCAGACTATATTACAGCCGACTATTGACAAAACAAAACAAGTTGATAAAGTACTATGGGGTCGATGGTGGCGACACCAATTTGGACAAATTTCTCAGGGCTCTTCTTTCGTTTGACAGACTATAGTGCTGTGGAATATATCTTAGAGGAAGTTTCCGTTTCATTGAGGAAATCCAAAAGAAAATTGATAAGGCTAATGTAAATTACGTAAACACCACTATCTTAACTGCGAAGCGAAAACACTTTTGTCATCTTTCCAGTAGTATTTTAAAGTGTAAATCCTAGGGTTAGGAACTTAGGATATGTTTCTAGCATGAAACGAAGCAGACTAAATCAAATTCCAAAACAGAGCTGGAAATCAGCTTTTTTTATAATCTTAAAGGACGAAAGACGCTATAAAGAGTATATTACAAAGACTTACCAAAATTCAACTTAAGCCTTGGCCAAAACGAACGTCGAAAAATTACTTCAAACGATATTAAAACCTCCATTAACTGTAATTATTTACCTGAATTACTTTTTTAGACGAAAATTGGACCTGATAAAAACAATTTTGGTTTTCAAGGGCGTTATAGTTCATTAGAAAATCCAAATAACAGTGTTAGAGCTCGGATGAAATATCAAAAAAATAATTAGCGTTGCCTTACTGTCGTCTGCTATCATAGCCCTCGCGCATCACGACGCTAGCTGCTCGCGCTTGAGCAGCGCAGCGTCCGAGAGCGCGGATCGAGTGGGCTATGCTGCTATGAAATAAACTTTCCTACTGTCGTCTGCTATGAAATAGGGAATTCGAGGCATAAATAATTAGTTAAATTACAAAAATTAGACTTCAATTATTTAAAATCTAAGCAGGTAAGTTTCTCATTTAGTAAATTCTTGTTAATTTTAAAGTATTCCGAAAACTAACTTCGCTGTAGTTTTTCCGTATCGCCTATGACAATTTCCCCAAAAAACCGGGTAAAATGTAATGCTTTTTCTATGGGACGCTAACACTAAAAAGGTGATTTTTTCGTTTAGCATTACAAACGGGTATCAAGTCATATCTACAAGGGCCTACCGGCCCTGTAGAATTTTTAAAACGGAAATATTATTCGCCTACCCAGGATTTGATACTTCACGGTCTACTACAGAGGAAATTCAAAATTACGGATGCTGATTCAAGATTATTCAAAACTCTCTATCTAGATATAACCAAGACTTAAAACAGAATTGATAAGAATAAGGTTATTACTTGACTGAAGGCCTATTTGTAGATTTTTTTATTTTTAGTTAAAGACATGCTTAAGAAAACCACGTCCCATACCGTATTCCATTGAATAAAATTATTTTTCTGGATATCAATTTATTCCCTGTAAATTACTTGAAAAATTGCCATCTCTTCTTTTCGACCATAAAGTCAAAACAGTTATCGAAAATTTCATGTATGTACCACAATTGAGACCGCTACATACGCGACTAAATGCATTCTGCATTCAGTCTTAAAAAATTATTATAGGGGGAACTTGACAACAAGGACTCGCGACGAAAATATAGCTATGAAATTTTTAACACCCGCTAAAACATTTTCAATTTATCAAGTTACGGTAACTCACATGTAGATTTTAAAATCGCGTAATCCTAATTTCCTGTTTGTTACATGATAAGCTAAAATGAAGGCACTTTCTCGAGCTTGTTTCTGAAGTAGAATTTTACTTTCTAACAACCAATTCTTAGAATTGGTTTTAATCGTTGCTGGCTTGACAAATTTTTAAGTTTGCACCAAAAGAAGTTTAAATCTGTTTTAAGTTGTTGATAAGACTGATGTCGAAGAAAATATGATAAAGGATTAGTTTTGCTCAAGCTAATTTATAAACTAATGTCGTCTACTTAAGACAAAGCAACAAAGTTTATCCTGTGTGGTTTGTTTTAGTAGGTAAGCAGCTCTCTGTAGCACCGGAAAAATATGATATCTTTATAAATATAACCAAAGGTAAGAGAGAGTAAGGGTAGCCTTATAAACCCAAAAATTTTACCCCCTTCTTTCCCGCCTTTCGGGGGAGGGTAAAATTTTTGGGTTTATAAAGCCACCCACGGGGTTGGGGGGGAGATGGGGGGAATCTGACGTCACATGATGGTGTTGGGGGAGGAGAGGGGGAAACTGATGACGTCACGTGATGGTGTTGGCGGGGGGAGGGATTGATGACGTCACGTGATGGTTTTGGCGGGAAATTTGAATTGTTGAGCCACCTGGTGGTGGTTTTCTTGATGACGACACGGCTAATTTTTGATGAAGTAACGTGGCTGATACCTGTAAGGATAGGCTTATGCTATGGTAGATCCTGCAAGATAGGCTTATGCTAGGTTATTCTAGGCTTTATATTATTACGAATCGAATTTTAGTCAAAAACTTTTAATTAGCGTGATAATAATATACATAATTAAGTTAAATTAAATTAATAATAAATTAGTTAAATATTTAAAAAAAACCTCCTCCTTAAACTTGATTCAAGCCGTATCTGAAGATGTTTTTTTCTATACCGGACTAATAAATCGCCGTTGGTAGGAAGTCGAACCCTGGAATGGAAACTCAAATGCTGTTGAAACAACACAGAGCTGGACGCATTACCACCAGGCAACCACACGGTTTGTTAATAAGCTCCTTTTACACTTTTTTAGTCGCCGTATATGATTTTGAAATTGTTTAGCAAATTTTCATATCGTTAATTTTTCGATTTGCAGTAAAAGCTTTTAGGAAAGCTTTCGTACTTTTCTTCTTACTTCTATGAATAAGATAGAGGGCGCTATACTGCCCACATACGCTACTTTCTAACCTCTGAAGTTGTCGCTTACCAAAAGTCCATTTTCTGCAGTTTAAAGATAAAAATCTTCTTATACTAGGCAGAAATGGTGGTAAACCGTAGCTATCGAAATAATACCCTACACGAGCTCCATCTATGAAGGCCGATACCCAGTGAGACCCCTTTTCATAGTGCTGATCTAAATTTATAATTAACGATGCGGGATATCTGGTAACCTTAGGTAACCTATTTGATGCGAAAACACCCAAAAAGTTGGGCGTATCTGATAAAGCGAGAATCAAGTCTACGGTGGTGGTTGCTGACATTTTAATAATCTACAATTACGTTTCTATTTTTATCGATTTGAATCATGCTTTGAAATTCGGCGTATACAATGCAGACTGCGGCTTCCGACAAAGGTTTAGCGAATCCCATGTCCAATCTTAATTGTCCTTGCTTAACGGGGTTCCAGTGGTTTGTTTCGCTAGCAGATAGGTCCGGTGTCAGATCAAAAGCGTAGAGGGTTAACCCGTTGGCAAACTCGTTGGGAGTAATATCGTTACCGTCGTCTTTATAATGAATACCCGTGCCCGCGAACAATGTTTGATAAGCTTGTATATACAAGTTTTTACCGAAATCAGGAGTCAACGGTTTCGAGGGTATTTGTTCGTTATCGAGGTACAGAGACAAAAAATTTATATCCCAAGTTTTAAAGTTAAAGGGATTCAGAGCGTTGGAAACTATTCCAATAATGACGCGATTAGGCTGAGGGCCTAGATATATATTGTTAAAACTCTCGGTGCTACTTCCGGTAGAGATAGTTTTAGTTTTAAGTTCGGTGCGCGTAAAATTATATTTGGCAGTACCGTTATTAAGCGCTGCTTCATGTGCTAACAATATTTTAGGACTGAGTTTAACTTTACGTACCGCGAGTGCAGCGTCTAGTATCTTGACTTTACAGTTTTTGAGAGTGGCTTTTTCTTCACACATTAAGGCAAACTCGTCCTTGTTGCGAGTAAACACGACTTTAAGGTCCACCCCGTTTAAGAGATATTCGGGAATATTAAACACGTCACTAAAAACGGGTGTAAAGAATTCAATCACGGCCGATTTAGCAGTTTTAGCCATTCGGGCGACGAAACCTTTATTTGAAAAGTCGTCAAACTTTCCGGCTTCGTCCTTTTCCCATCAGGCCATCATGAGGTGAGATTTTTTGGCCGCGGGTCCGTAAATTGAGACAGTTTCGATAAAAGAAGTGAAGGCGTAGTTTTGGGCGGCTGAAGAAACTCGGGTATTGTTCAAGAAAACATCGCAAGTTCTCCACAATGCATGGCCAGCGTTGTTCACGAAAGCTACCACGGCTGCATCAGGAAGATCACTTCCATCTTTGTTGGTGATTTTGACTTTGTTGTAATGCATGGTGTGGGCTACATCGATGTAGCTATCTCAATTGCCCGAGATGAGGTATTTGAGGGTAGAGCTATCACCAATGGCCGCCAAGGGTTTGGCCCATACACCTTGAGCATGTTCGACACTAGTTTGAATCGGCACAGGGGCAAAAATGTCCAATTCACTCTTAAGAGCTTGGAGAGAAAACATGATTTTATTTTTTTCAGGAGCTAAATATATCGCGTGGCGTCTGCTTTGAATGACGGTGATAAACTGATAGGCGTTTAACTTTGCGTCTCTTTATCTTTAATCCTGAACCTTACTGAGGAGCAGTCATGTTCTCATAAGTTTCCTGCAATCTCTTTTTCGCGGCACTTTTCACATTCTGACCTTGCATTACGTCACCAAGAATCTTTTGTCCCGTACTAATGGCTCTAGGTGCCAAATACTTTGCACCTCTAATTAATAAGGGGCGTGCCCATCTAAATAACCCTTTCAGGGCGCTCCCTATCCCGTGACCTTTTTGGTGGGGGGTCCCGACAAATACTTTTGACACCCCTCCACCCCCTACCTGATCTAAATAATACCTCCTATACTCGCAACGAGACTCTAATGTTTGGGGTTTTGGCATGGTCTAAAGTGTAGTTTACAGGTCGACGTTCCAAACTCGAATGACGCGGCTTGGCCTAAACTATTCCTTATATCAATGTCTATAGTATCAAAGTAACGTTTAGCAACTTTAACGTAATGGGGAGAGTTGAATGATTTAGTTATAGTCGAACCGTGAGGTTTTTCGCTGTCTACGCCTACTATACGAAGTAGCGGGGCTACCGTATCGCCTATAAATTCATTAGCTACTACATCGGAATAAATAAACAATTGGTCGGGAATATAATAATTTAAATTAGCGGGAACAGAGCTTCTATACGATTGGCTGGTTTTATCTGAAGGGCAAGAGAAAGACGTACTTTGGCCTTTTGGGGTTTTAAATCCTAATATCCTTTTCAAAGTGGGAGAAAGAGCCAAGATACCGTTAGGTTGAATAGTTAAAGAAATGTAATCAGAGAGAGGATCCGAATCAAATTTAAACTTTGAACTGTATTGAAAGCCGCTTAATCCGGAAGCTATTTGTTTAAGGAGGGCTTCTAATGATTTGTAATAACCCCCGGGAACTATAAAGGCCTCGGCTTTAACAATAGGCTGTGATTTTCCGTCCCGACCTTTTTTATTTTCATGCGAGACCACCTGCACGTGACCTTCCTCACTGGGTATTTTAAAAAAAGGACATTGGGTACAAAACTTCTACTAGAGCTACCTCCCAGTCATCCCCGATCAGCTCTATAGCCTAAGGCAACTTGGTAGTGTACGAAGAGATCTTGTTGTTGTCATAAATTTTCATGCTAGCGTTGCTCGGTAGCGTTAGGTAAAAGGGAGACTGCATCTTTAGCCGGAATCCAACAATTCATAGAAGGGGGATAGCCTAACCACTTTACAAAGAACTCCTTTTGTCCTCTCCTAGTCCGCTTACGAATTACTTTCTCGATCTTGTACGTCTCGGGTCTAGCTACCGACTGAAGTTCCATTCCGTAAAACACCCCCTTTATTGGTTCCCCGTTTAAATCTTCTAGTTTGAATACCGGAGGGCGTCTCTCTATTTTTCCCACTATTTTAAAAACCTCTATAGTGTAAGTTCGCTCGTACCCTTTTTCAAAAATCATCTTATTCCTACTTACTCTGACGTATTCGCCCACCTTTAAATTTTTCCCGTAAACTTTCTTTTCACTAAAGTACTTTCCGTAAACATTTTTAAAAACCTGAAGGACATTGGTGCCAGTAACTTCCAAAGGAGTCATTTTTATCGCGGAATGCACCGAGTTATTGTAAGCATTTACCAGGTCATCTAAAACATCTATATATCTATTGGTATTCTTTTCTGTAAAATACCTATACATGCGTGACTTTAAAGTTTGATTTAATCTTTCTACCATACACGCTTTTATATCGTCATTCTCAGTTGTAAAAAATATAACCCCTTTCTCTTTCAAGTATCCTTGTAATTGGGAATTTCTAAATTCGGTACCTTTATCCGTCTGTATCTTCCTAGGAACCCTTTCTCTAAAGACAGACTTAAAAGCCTCAACCGTTTCAACACCGCTTTTTGATTTTAAAGGTACGGCCAAAGCTCTTCTGCTAAAGCAATCTATTACGGTTAATATGTATTTGTACCCGTCGTTGTACTGACTCAAAGAACGCATGTCGTTCAAATCAGCCTGATATTGATCTCCTATGTTAGTTACAACCACCTTGTTTCTTTTAAACTTTCTAAAAACTCTCTTATGTAAAGTGTACGCGTCTTTGCCCTTTAACCAATCTAGTACTTGTTTCTTACTAATCCCCTTTAATTTTACTGCTAAATATAGTTTTTCAGCACCCCCAAAACTGGCGGGGTGGGAAGGGTTAAAGTAGATACCTTCTAAAATTTTGGAGATTTTACGTACGCTGCCCATTTCGGAGACTCGGTTTTAAGTTTTTTAGCTGCTGACTTGACACTAACTTTAGGAGCTCTAGTTCTTTTGATTTTAATAGGCCTTTACAGAAAGTTCTAAAGGAATTATGGGTACTTGTCCCCTCTTGTAGTTCAAACTGAGTCAGTTCAGTTCAGCCAGTTTTGTGTTATAAAAAACACGAACTGGAGGCAAGATTTGGAGAGATAAAGCAGACTGATAAAATGGTGGGCTTTTTTTAAAGCGTTTGTTCTTCGTTTGTGTTTCTCTACTTTGTGCCAGCAAATCTTATTCATATTATGCCGAACTATTCTAATGTTGATATTTGATACTCGTATGAATTCATAGTGATTAGATCTAACGTAAAGTATATTTATTTAAGAAGTTTGATCTAAGCCTTGGTTGTTGAGTTTAGTGACGTCACTTCCGAGAGAATTTTGGTGACATATGGCTGTTACAATGCGCAGGCGCGGCGGGACAAATCAACAAGGTGCGCAAGCCGTAAAAACTTTCTATAAAGGCCTATTTGTTGGGGTATTGTATACGAGGTTAGAGGGGAAAAACTAGAAAGTAGGTTTGTAAATGCGTAAAAACCTCTAGGTTTTGGGTCTTTGTTAGAGGAAGGCTTGACAAATTCTAAAGCTATATCTCTAATATTCGAGCCGGGTATTATTGCATCATTAACTATAACTTCCCCACTATCTGTCCCCCTAAGCTTTTCAGGGGTAGTGGACAACTGATCAACGATACTTTGTACATGCCCTATATATTTAAGGGGGATATCGTCTAACCAAGCCAAGTTATAATAGTTGGAGGTCGGTTGGGGGACCGTAGGTATAGGTTGCCTAGCGATATTATGTAAATTATTATATCTCTGTACAGTCTGTTCGTATAAGCGCCATTTTGAAGCTTCGTCTAAATCTTTACGAGCTAAAATAACATTCATCTCATTGTCCAATTCCGAAACTACTTGTTGTTGGGGGTGTGGGAACGGGTCGTTTTTAAAGGTAGAGCTAGGGACAAGGACCATTTTCTGAGCGTACTGCATTTTTTACTGACTACCTCCGGTTATGGCTCCGATAATTGAGGAAACGAGAGGGAAAAGGAAAGAAAAGAAACTACCGCCCTCCTGAACTAGTATATCACGTTTTGTTTTCCAAGATATTCTCTTATTAGCAATTTTTCTAAGTTTTGCTGAATGCCTAGCTAATCTAGCTTTCTGACTTTTATTTAATTTAACGTTACCGTGTAAAGTATTTTCAACACACTCTGCGATTGCGTCAATTAAGGGTTTCTTGGCGTTACGTAATATGATCCTACGTTGTTTTCGAGAGGATTTGGCAATAACGGAGAGCAAATTTCTTTGTGACCGAACGGCATAAGGCATAGTGACTAAATGAAGAGATGGCTAAACACCCGTCTATTATTATAATTATTTGGGAATGTAAACTTCGCAAGGGTTGTCGGGAAATATTCCAGTCCTAAGTCTATGATTCTCGGGGCATCTTTGGTGTAGATCGAATAATAAATATCCGAAAGGTAAACTAGTAGCGTCACGGTAGGCGTCGACAGCGAAACGCCATTTATCTGCAAACATTTGTCTAGCTATTATGGAACTTTGCAAATTGTCTCTAGGGGATTTCATAAGAATAAGATAATGAGCGTTCAAAGAAACATCTCTAGAGTCTTTGGATCGATGGAATACGTTTTGGACGATATAAATTACTCTCAAGTTGCGATGATGCGTTCCCTTGGTAAAAAGAGACCCAACTTCTCCTTTGTTCTCTGTCATCAAATCATCGATGATTAAAAGGCAAGGCTTACCGCCTGTATATTCTGATAAATCTGGCATACCTTGTTTGAAAACCACAAATTTTCTCAAACTTTCGAAAAAAGGTTGCCATTCACCGTAGAACCAATGTATTTCGCTTATATTAGGGAAAAACATGGCTTCCCTATTCTCTAATATTTTTAAAACTAATTGAGTTTTCCCGCTTTGAGACGGGCCTGCTATCACCATGTTAAAAGGATGGTAGAAAGGATACATGACCTTACCCTTGGACTTTCAACGAACGAATGAGATAAAGATTGTAAAGTGTTTGTATATATAGATGACGTAAAATGAACAATTGCAATTTCGAAAATACATGGGATATTTAAGGAAGCATTGACGAAAAAATTAGTTAATCACAGGACATTTCACCGAGACGAAAATGACTAGTTGACAATATTGATCAAAAACAATATGACTAGATTTTATATAATGACTAAATACATGCTGACTAGATAAATAAATACATAAATAAATATCACCGGGACTGACTAGATAAATAAATATATATATAAAAAAATATCACCGGGACTGACTAGATAAATAAATAAATAAAAAAGAAGAGACCCCGCACAGAAATAGATACTGTCGAATATGCTCAAACTCGGTAACCGTAAGGTAGCGTGCGGAAATCTTCAATTAACCTTACCTTATCCACCACAGTTCTATAAACCTTGGACTTGTCGACACTTATAACAGTGTGATCAGCCTTTCGGCGTATTTGCTTGGGGATTGGTACTTGGATTGGTTCCGCCGGCGGTTCGTAAATGCCTATAAGCCCCATTAACCGATCCATGTTAACCAAATCTTTGGTGGTATGGTTAAGTCGGTACCCCTTAACCTTCATCTCGACGGCTGTCGATCCAGTATCAGGGTTCACAACTCGGTATGCGTAGTTCTTACATCCACCACTCGCATAATCTTCGATGTAGGCCTGGGGTCCGTACTTTTCAAGCTCATTGGTCATTTCACCGAGGAAATTCCCAGTTTCGATTTCGACGCCCCCTGGTGTGTAAACGTACAGTATCGAATCAGTGTCTATATATAAAACAGACTCACCCAAGCGCTCTAAGTAGGAATAAAGCTTAATCCGAGCCATGGCCGTGGTGTACGCTGCGATCGGAAACCTGACATTTTTATTAATTGGGTCAATCTCGTTGATATAACACCACTTAGAAACGCAAATGTCGTCGCTAACTGGTATCAACGTCTTGACCTCAATTGCTGGGTCATAGAACAAGTTAAAGAACTTCTGTGGATCATCAAAGACTTCAACCTTGTCCAGCCGAGTCCTTTCACCAAATTTGCCCCAAAACGAATTCAAACACAGTTTGGCGATGGTACGCTTGCCAGCGTTCTTCTTGATACAGCTAGGATCAATTTTTACCCCTTCCTTTTCGTAGTACTCGGCTACGTATTGGTCTATCTGCGCTTGGGTTACTACGTCAGAAGGCCAGCCGCTACTCTCCTGTTTTAGCTTCAGAAAGCAGTTGACGTAATTGTTAAAAAGCCCGCCTGATTTAGTTACGGGGTCGTACTGAGATATTTTGTACGACCAGGCTTCATGGATTTTAACAACCACGTAACCCTTTCTAACCGCTAAATGGACTTCGTCCGCCAAAAACGTCCCCGTAATAACTCTTTCCTCGTCGGAATGTCTGCAATCCCCCTGATATTTGTTTTCAGCGCACAGCTGACACAGGGAAAGCACAATTTTCCCCCGATTTTTGGGGTAAAACGGGGTGGAAGAGGTTACGAGGGGGCAGGATATCCAGTTTAATAAAACCTTCAATCTCGTTAATGGGTGGGAAGTCAAGATCGTAGGGTGGCCGTATGGTAGTTTACCGTATTTGTTACACCATGGATACAGACTAGTGACGTCGACATATCGAATCTCCTCTCCCGGCTTAACCTTGTGATGAAGACACAGAGCGGAAGTACGTCCCCCGAAAAATGCGTTACGGGGATTGAGTGGTTCCCACGCATCGATTTGGACATGAATGGAAGATAGAAAGGTGTTAAATTCGGGCTTTTGCTCCCTCAATTTGAGGAATACACATTTCCACATTTCGATTACCTTATACCCCAGCTCCCTAAGCCTCTTATTACAGTTCAAAGTATCAGTATAGCGGGAGTGTAAAGTTTGGGTGACGTCACCGTGCAAAACCAGGTCTCTGTTTACCGGGAAACAGGTTCTACACCCGTGCTAAAAACAACCTTGGAATTGGTAGACGACCTTTTGATCTGCGCCAAGATCGTCTACTAGAATCCCGTCGACTTTAATGTTCAAAATTTTAGGTTCGGAACCGTTAAAAGCCGACTTAATAATGACCCCGCGCTTATGGGCTTCCCACCTCAACCACTCGATGGCTACTTTAGATTGAGGGTCTTTCATTCTATAGCTGTGAGGTGGAACAATTCCAATTGAATTTGGCTCTAGGTGGTCCTTCCTGAAAACGGCGTTGCAAAGCCCGGCAATTGTCACGGCAGTGTTAAAAGGGTTAACGTCCGCAATCTTCTCAAAAATCTCCCTGTACTTTAAGCACCCCTCTCTTAAAATCCTAACGTCCAAACGGCAATAATGTATCAACTCTTCAACATAGTTGAAACCTTTTTTGGCATCAACTTGTTCGTTGTACCATGAAATTAAAACCGAACGTAGTTTTTCGGTTAGCCTGTCTGGCGCTGTAAGCCCTACAAAACTGGTAGGCTTACCCTAGAGTAATACAGCACTGTTTCAATACAATAATTTATTCTCACTCACCCAGTCATCGTTTAAAATAAAAAGTAAAGTACAAAATAAAAATAGAGGAGTTTCCTCTCTTCGTTGAGCAGCCAAAAGATAAAGATGTCTTCTTCGCCCCCGGCCCCTCATTTTATAGACACAGGGTCTCGAGTCGGGTCTAAGGGTTCCTTCCCCCTTGACTTTTGGTCAAGGGGTTAAGTCTCTGTCGGTATTCCGACGAGGACAGTTGCGCGGTGCAATCGGACTTTCTTAGACCCCCCTGATAGTTTTACAAGCGTATGCTCGTTCCGCTGCCACCCCAAGCTCGCTAATTTTAACGTTATGAGGAGCAACGGCCTACCAGGGGTAACGCCATTTCGCCTTTGCGATATGGCCGTTACAACTCCCCCACCCAAAAAATACTTATTGGGTAGGGCTGTGCTAACCCAATGCTGGGAAGAAAAGGTCTTCCTCCTCCTCCAGCAATGGCGAAAAATCCAACGCATCCGAGAATTCGACCGGGACCGATGACGCCTCCGACCACCGGGGAACCGCGGCTGCGCCCCCCCCATTCCCCTCACTTAATTTAAATTGCGCGTATGCGCCAAATAAATTAGCCATCGAATATTTATAGGGGTTCCTATAAAACTCGGAAATCGCAAATCCCCACCCAAAAACTTTACAAAGGGTTTCCTCTGTTAGAACGTAAATTGTACGAATGCCTAGGGGGGCTCTTTTCGCTCTCTCTCGGCTCTCTCCTATCACGTCTAGGCTGAACTTTACTGATAGCATTGTCAGGTGAGTTTTCACCGGCGAATTTGCTATCCAGCGGAGAGTCTCCCGTCCAGGGTGGAGTGTACCGTTTCAGGTTTGAAACGTGAGAGATACCAGCGAATTTTCGCGTAGTTTTCTCCTCCAACCTGTACGTCAACGGGGTAGTTCTTTCCTGCACTACGAATGGGCCGTCGTACTTTTTCGCCAGCGAAGCCGTGAAACCACGACTCGCATCGGAAAGTGGGTGCGTACGGCGCAAAACATGGTCGCCACGTCGAAAATACACGTGTCTCCGACGCTTGTCGTAGTGCAGTTTCTGCTTCAGCTTCGAGTCCTGCAGGTTTTGCCTTGCATGATCGATAACATCATGAAGTCTAACCTTCAGTCTCTCAGCAAACAGATCTGGGTCTCGGTTCTGGTAAGTATTTACCGGTTCCAATTCCCAATCTAACGGAGCGCACAGCTCCCTACAGAAATTCATCGCCGCGGGCGTGAACGCAGTCGAGCTGTTTTCAGCCGACCTTAAGGCGAAGCCCAACTCAGGAATACGAGCATCCCAATCTCTATGTTTCTCAATATAAGAAATAATCAGAGGCTTGATATTCCTATTCATGCGCTCAGTAATGTTTGCCTGAGCATGATACGGAGATGTATTTTTCGGGCGTATACCCAATCTTTTACATGTCTCCTTGAATTTCGGACTGGAAAACACAGAAGCATTATCAGAATCCAAATCGACAGAAAACTTCAAATAACTTCTCCCATATTTTCTCCGTAGTCATTTTTCGTAAGGGGTAGGTTTCTACCCACTTAGTGAAATGGTCTACGATGACGAGCAGGTATTGATTACCCTTGGAGCTGCGGGTATAGGGACCCATGAGATCACAGGTCACTAATTCCCACGGCCTTTCGCTACGAACGCTTGATAGCAGCCCGGGCTTTAATTGTGCAGATGGCTTCGATTTTTGACACATCTCACAACCCCAAACATACTTCAAAACGTCGCGCTTCATACCCGACCACGTGACTCGGGATTGTAAACGTTTATATGTTTTACAAACACCCAGGTGGCCGGCAAGGGGCTCGTCATGAAAATATTTAATTGCCTCTAGCCTCAAGCTTCGAGGTAATACTACCTTCCAAGCTTTCTCTAGGGCATCCTCATCCTCCTCGTCCCATGGTGCGAAGTATCTTAATAGAAGACCGTCTTGATCCATTACATACTGATCCAATACTACCCCGGCCTTTATTGCCGTTTCCGGGTCTACAGAGCTTCTAACACGCTCTAACTCCTCGATTAAACGAGATAACTCTGGATCAGTAGCTTGGGATTTTATTATCGCCTCTCTATTAAAAGGTAAACCCAACTTGGGTGTGTTACCCCCCACTACTTCATTTGCAACCAATATGACGGCTTCTTCATCGGCCAATTCGGTTTCGATTGGTGCCAGACTTAGAGCATCGGCTACCATATTTAATTTACCAGGGCGGTATCGCACCTCGTAATTAAATGGTTGGAGGCCTAGAGACCAGCGGGCTAATCTTCCAACTGGCTCTTTAATCTTTTTAAGCCATTGAAGGGCCTGATGGTCGGTTTCGATTATCACATCAGTACCTTCAACATACATTTTAAATTTCTTGAGAGCGAATACTACTGCAAGACATCGTAACTCTGTAGTGGAATAATTACGCTCTGCTGGAGTCAGCCCACGACTTATAAACCAGATAGGCATTAACCCTCTATCTGTCTCTTGTGCCAATACTGCACCCAAGCCGTGGCTACTAGCATCGGTTTGAATAAGAAATTTCTTATTCAAATCCGGGAGAGCTAATTCCGAGGTACTCTTTACCTTTTCCACTAACTCCCTCATAGCGTTGGTATGGGTTTCCTTCCAACGCCACGTGGAATCCTTCTTAAATAGGTTATACAAAGGACGAGCTATTCCCGCAAAGTTCGGTATAAACTGGCGGTAATAACCTATCATGCCAAGAAATCTTTGTAATGATTTCACATCTCGAGGATCGGGAATTCCTTAATCGCTCGAAACTTATCTGGATTTGGCATACAGCGCCCTGGACCAACCTTATAACCGAGAAGATTAATAGTTAATCCGGCATCTTTAAGGCGGCCTAGAATTTCTCGAATGTGAATCAAATGATCCTCAAACGTCTCGGAATACATGGTGATATCATCATAAAAACCGAGAGCAAAATTCCATTTACAGGGTCCTAACACACGGTCAACTAATCGCATGAAAGTTGCCGGTGCGTTTTTAAGTCCAAAGGGCATCTTTACGAATTCGTAAAGTCCCCTATGGCACACGAAAGCTGTCTTTTGTATATCGCTATCTTTCATCCTCACTTGGAGGAACCCCTTTGTAAGATCTGTTTCTTTCCTTAGTGTTCTGGATGATATTAATGTTAGTGAGATCAGAACTGAGTCAACTTTAGTATTTATTAATAGTTCATGAACATTGTTACAACTTCGATACTGAAGCAGCCGTCTGGTGAGCGCGAGAGACGCGAGTGTTCTGCCAGGGCTGTATATCAGCTTGCATGAAAAACGGGCAGCCAAGTTAAAGGGCTGGACGGAAGGTAAATTACAGGGCTGGACGGAAGCTATAGCACCGAAACATCTCTCTTTTTTTTATCCATTCGTTTTTGATGTTGAAACCCAAAACCCAGAAAATAATTCAAAAAAAAAAAACTAATACAAAAAAATAATAAAAATGCAAATACAAATTAAAAAAAATAATAAAATGCAAACACAAATTAAAAAAAAAATAATAAAGATGCAAATACAAATTAAAAAAAAAGACAGGAAATGAACCAAACGCGCAAGATTACAGGACAAAGTCCTTGAGGCGTGGAGTGAGACGTGGCTGGCGACGTGGACGGGAGGCCAAACCGGTAGGAGTGCCAGGCCGTGGCGGAACTGGACGGAGGGAAGCCGGTGAGGAAGGAGAGGGGGTAGCAGACGACGGCGAGGGAGCAGACTGGCGAGGCGGAGTAGCGGGAGGGAGAGGAAGTGGACACAGAGTGAGACGGCGCCGCCGGACGGGAGGAACGACAACGGGGGGTGTCGGGCTGGAGCAGCGGGGACGGAGGTCGGTCATGATGGGTGGACGGCGTAACTCCTGAGAAACTACATCGAAGGGCGTCGATGCGGGACGTAAAACAATCCTGTTGCGGCGGTAAGTGCGGTCCCCAATCCTCACCAAGTACGAGCGTTCTGCCACTTGACCTACGATGAGGCCCTTGGACCAGGTCGGAGTCTTGCTGGACGGCGGCGGCTTGACCCAAACGGGATCACCTTGTGTAAGAGGGGAAAGCTGGTGTGTGCGTTGGTCGTAGGTCAGTTTAGTAGTCTGCCGTTTGTGATGGAGGGTAGCGGTGACGTTTTTTACGACCTGCGGTTTGAGATGTGATTTCGCCATGGGCAGTTGGGATCGGGTCCGACGGGACATCAGTCGTTGTGCGGGTGATGCGTGGACGGCTTCAGTGGGCGTGTTCCGCCATTCGAGCAGCGCAAGGTAGAAATCGCGCTGGGTGTGTTCGAGATTTTTGAGGAGAGACTTTGCGATTTTGACAGCAGACTCAGCCTTGCCGTTACCGCGGGGATAATAGGGTGAGGACGTCTTGTGGGTAAACCCCCATAGATCTGCGAATTCTCGAAATGCCTGGCTGTTAAAGGGCGGTCCATTGTCCGTCAGTACGGTTTCCGGGATGCCATACCGAGCAAACTGGCGTTTGCAGATTTCGACCACGGTGTCCGCTTGACTATCCGGGAGGGGATCTAGTTCCCAAAAGTCTGAGTATGTGTCAACAGAGATGAGGTATTTTCTTGAGTTCGCGTCGATCGTAAAAAGATCCATGGATATATTTTGCCATGGCAATTCCGGGAGCGGTAGAGGCATCAGTGGTTCCTTGCACTGCGCTCGTTGAAATTCATTGCAGGTGTCGCATTTGGTGACGAGGTCCCGAATGTTTTCTTCCATGCCCGGCCAGTATACGGCTTCTCTAGCTTTGCGCATGCAGGCGGCCACGCCAACATGACTAGCATGGAGTATGTCCATAGTTGCCGCGTGCATCGACTTCGGAATGACCACCCGAGGGCCTCTGTAGATGATCCTTTGATCAAATGTAAGCTCTTCACGAAAAGAGTAATATACACGGAGCTCTGGTGGGATTTTAGCCATGCGGCTCGGGAAGCCTTGTTCGATTAGCGAGGCGAGTTTTTGTAGTGAGGGGTCTTCCTTGGTGAGACGGCGAATTTTGTCTAGTTGCCGGTCGGGGACATGAACATGGTCAGCATGGTTAATGTCTTCTAGGAATGTATTAAAGCGGTTTTCTTCCTGGAGCGAGAATACCAAGCAATCCGAGTGAGTATCAAGTTCGTCCGCTTGAAGGGGAGACGGTATTGTGACTCTAGAGAGGCAGTCGGCGATCAGCATGTCGGGGCCTTTTTTGTATGTTACGGTGAGATTATAGTGCTGGAGCTTGAGCAACATACTTTGCAGGCGTTTGGGTGCGGAAAGTAGTGGTTTCTTCCAGATATATTCTAGAGGCTTATGGTCTGTCTCTACTATGATGTGGGGGTGCCCGCAAAGATATTGGTGAAAACGTTGGCACGCGAAGACGATACTCAGACATTCCTTTTCAATTTGCGCGTACCGACGTTCAGTAGGTGTAAGGGTACGGGACGGAAAGACGACCGGTTGGTCATTTTGAAGAATGGTGGCACCTAGCCCGATTTCGCTGGCGTCACATTGGACGGTGACGGGCTCCTTGGCATTGTAGTATCGTAGTACGGGAAAACTGACCACAAGTTTTTTATGGCAGCAAAAGCTTGGGTCTGCGGTTTACCCCAGGTCCAATCCGCTCCTTGATGTGTTAGTTGTCGTAGAGGTTCGAGGTAGTCTGATAGTTTTGGTAAAAACTTGGCCAAGTAGTTAGTGAACCCGATGAAGCTACGGAGAGCTGTGAGATTTTCGGGAGGCTTCATCTCCACGACCGCGTTGATTTTCTCTGGATCAGGCTTGACGCCTTCCGCGGAAAGTATATGGCCAATGTAGGTGACTTCCGGTAGGCACAGGCGCAGCTTGGCTTTATTCAACCTTAAATTCTTGGCACGAGCTCTGTCTAGTAGCCGGATCAGATTTGCATCGTGATTACGAAGTGCCTCCTCCATGGTATCGCCATATCCTAAAACGAGAATGTCATCGTATATGTCTTCAACTCCAGGGAGACCTTCCAAGAGTTCGTGCTGGCGCCTCTGAAACTCCTCGGGAGCCGTGGAGAGGCCAAACGGCATGCGGAGCCACTTATACCGGCCGAAAGGTGTCCAGAACGTGGTCAGCTGGCTGCTTTCCGAATCCAACTTGACCTGCCAAAACCCATCCTTGGCATCAAGGACGAAAAACACTTTGGCATTGTTTTAGCCGTGGGAGTATTTCCTCGATTTTAGGAAGTGGATAGTTCGGCCGTTTTAGAGCGCGGTTGAGATCCTTCGGATCAAGACAAATCCGGATCCCTTTCCGACGAACAGCAACCATGCTGGAGATCCACGGAGTTGGTACGGTCACCTTTTCAAGGACCCCACGAGAGACCAGGTCAGCGATGTGGGTTTGTAGTTCCTCGCGCAAGGCCACGGGGACTTTTCGCGGACGGTGCTGGACTGGTGGAAAAGTGGTGTCGACCTCAAGATGACAATCGCCTTTCAAACATCCCAGACCTTCGATTACATCCGCGTACTCCTTGAGAATGCGATCCTTAGTAAGGCTAGCAGGCCCGTTGCGAGTGAGAGCATGGACCGTAGGACACGAGTCTACCTGGATGGTCATCAAACCCAGGGCGATACAGCTGGCTCCAGACAGGATCGACATTTTGGGAGTCTTGACAACGTGGAAGCGTAAGGGGTATATACGGTCTTGGTAGTGACAGGTCACGGTAGTGACGCCAAGAGAGGGCAGTGTAGAGCCGTTATAGCAAGTAAATGACGTGTCACTAGGTGATACGGGAGTTTTTTGCATGGGTGGCAGTGCATCATAGTCTGCAGTGTTAAGGATATTACTGCTAGAACCGCTATCTAATTGGCAGCGCAATGTGTATCGTTGCGGCAGGTCCTCCACAGTCAGATTAACAAACCATTGTTTGCCTTTGCCATTTACCAGTGAGATGTCGTCGATAGTATAGACGGATTCGTCGGAAGACTCCGCGTCATTGGCATCCGCTAGATGGTGGAGTTTGGCATTCTTTTTAGACTTGGTCGCGGCTCTCTGCCGACAGTATTTGGCAAAGTGATTCTGGGTGCGACATTTGGAGCACGTGGCGCCATAGGCGGGACACGCGGTTCGTTCCTGAGCGTGAATAGTGCCGCAAAAATAACAAGGTTTCTTGAGCATCTGTGCAGAGGAAAGAGTATTGCGTTGCTGGGAGCGGTGAGATTTAGCGGCAGGGGCAACGAAAGGCATACTATCGGTCTTGCCCCATCGTGTCGGCGCGTTTTGAACCGCGTGAATATCCGGGGAAACGTCAGGTTTATTTATACGACTTAACTGCTGGTCGGCAAGTTCGTTTGTGCGGCAGATGTCGATCGCCGAGGTGAGCGTGAGATTTGACTCTCGTATGAACTTGGACTGCGTCTGGGAGTTGTTGGTGCCCAAAACGATGCGGTCCCTGATAAAAGTATCAAGGAGAGCGCCAAATGAGCATGCCCGAGAGAGGGTGCGCAGTCTATGGACATACTGATCTATGGTTTCGTCTGTATTTTGATTTGCAGAGTAGAACAAAAACCTTTCGTAGATGACGTTAGTTTGTGGTTCAAAATGAGCGCTTAGGGCTGCGAGAAGCTCTGTGGTTGTGGCCGTTTGAGCTGGGGTAAGAGGCAAAGTCTGGTAGATTTGGAAGCAATCTTTACCCATGACCGAGAGGAGAGTTGCCACTCTCACAGGAGCCGTCTGGTGATCTAGTCCTGTAGCGATTTCGAAGTTTAGCCATTGGGAATGAAAAAACTTCCAGTTTTCAGCCACTTTTCCAGGCGTAGTATCCACGGGAGTAGGAGGCGGTATAGATGCGGCAATCGCCGACGGTAAGGGTGCGGCTCCTTGCGCCATTCCTTTAGAGGCAACGCCCTAGTAGAGCTCTGAGGGCGTGATCGCGAGAGATGAAAACCGAGGCTTAGGGCCGCACGCGTGTGAGGACGTTTGTCGAATACGTTAAGTTGTGTAACACCTAACTGACCCCACTTCTGGCACCATGTTTCTTTCCTTAGTGTTCTGGATGATATTAATGTTAGTGAGATCAGAACTGAGTCAACTTTAGTATTTATTAATAGTTCATGAACATTGTTACAACTTCGATACTGAAGCAGCCGTCTGGTGAGCGCGAGAGACGCGAGTGTTCTGCCAGGGCTGTATATCAGCTTGCATGAAAAACGGGCAGCCAAGTTAAAGGGCTGGACGGAAGCTATATTACAGGGCTGGACGGAAGCTATAGCACCGAAACAAGATCTATGGTCGTAAAATACCGCGCCTTCCCTAAGTACGCTAAAATATCAGGTATCGAAGGCATTGGATACCTATCGGCGGTAGTCACGTCATTTAACTTCCGCACATCTACACAAAGCCGTTTGATCTCACCCGGCTTTGGGTTAGCTTTCTCAACAAGAACTATCGGGGACGCCCAGGGACTATTGGATGGTCGTATAACTCCCAGTTCCAACAACTCATCAAAAGCCCTGTCTATTTCCTCCCTCTTCTTATTGCTAACCGGACGGGGATAACAGGCTATAGGCCTAGCGTCGCCCGTCTCTATAGAGTGCTCAATTAGCGAGGTTTCGCCAGGTTTCTTTGTGAATATACTTTGGAATTCCGAAAGCATATCCACCAACCTAGCTCTTTCATCTTTGCTACAGGTCGATTTCGACGCTAAAGCTTTTAACACATTTAAGGTTTCTTTTTCACTTTTGACGATTTCGCCAAAGCAATTATACGCCCCTATTTCCATTTATTCGGTATCGAACGGGATGACTTTTTGAGGGAAGGGGCCGATTGACCACCCACCTTCACTTAACCTAATGTCTATCCCCGTTCCTCGAAGAAAATCTCTCCCAAAAATAACTGAGGGTGTAAGACCTCGCACAATAAGAAAGCGCTGCCATCTTTTCCCTCCGGGCCAATATACCTGGAGACGGATATCTCCGGCTACGCGGCATGTGCCGCGACCGAATCTAACCATTGTCCTATTAGCTTTTATCGCCATTTCTCGTTTTTCGAATATGGGTATGAATTCATCGCCCAACAAAGAAACTGACGATCCGCTATCTAACAAGCCGAGGAACGCTTGCCCCATAGCTTGAAATCTCAATAATGGGGGAGTTTTCCCGCCAAAATCAGAACAGCGATTAACCGATGGCGCGAAAATTCGAGTTTTCGAATTTTTTGCCTGGTTTTTGGCCCTCGTTATTTTGGTTTCAATTTTATCACGAGGCCCCTCCCAAGAATAATTCGGATTTCCGATTATCTTGGTTGCCTCGTTTGCCCATTTCCCGGATTAGAACAATCCCTTTTGAAATGGCCGGGTTGGTTGCACTTGTAACAGCGCCCAATACCCCGGTTAACTTTCCTTTGGGCTGGATTTCCGCCACTGGAATCCGCATCTGCCCTTTTACCCGAGCGAGTGTTTACTCCGCTCAACGCCTGTCTCTGTACTCTAAAGTAAGAGTACGGATCTAAGGCTGCTAAGCCTACGCCCACCTGATTTTCCGCAAATGCGTTTACATTTGAGGAAACTGACATACTGACGGCATTATTAACCGATTGAAGCGATTGCTCAATCGAAATACCTGCCCCATATGCCAGACCAGGCTCTAAAGACTCCGCCATTGACGGTGGGGGTCTGTACATTACCTCGGCTAGGAGATCAGATTGAATAATCTTAGCCTCCTCAGCCAATTCAGCAAGGGTAGCGAAAGCTTTCCCCCTTAGCATTCTACGGTATGTCGGATGACACTGCCGTAGGACGCGCTGAATTTCTACCGACTCAGACTCCGGTGTTTCTAATCGGTGAGAATACTCCGATAAACAATGGATGTACTGAGTCAACGGTTCATTTTCTCCTTGAGTTCGGTTATCCAACTCAATTTGAATGCGCCTAGAGTAATCAGTAGCCTGATACTCTTTTCTAAAACAATCTCGGAATTCCGAAAGGTTTTTGAAAGCGGCTGAACCTCCCACAAATTTAAACCAGCGATTGGCCGGCCCTTGTAAAGACAAAGGGATCACGTGAAAAAGGATATCCTTATCACTATAGCCGGTCGCTGATTGATACCGCAGAAGAGCCTCGAGGAAATCCATCGGAGATTTCTCATCTGCGGGTCCTAAATAGGTTGGAGCGTCTACTCGCAACCTTACCTGGGGAGTTTGCGTTGGATTTCCAACGTTAGCTGCCCCACTACCTGAACAAAAACCTTGGAAGGCTTGACGCAGGGCATCACTAATAAGTTGACTCATTTGTAGCGCCGGATCTCCGGACACTGCGCCTTCGTCATTATTAGTGGAAACCCCGGATCTAGTTTCCGGCATAATTCAATACAGTGGTATCACTATACTAAAATCACTAATCTCTAAACTAAACTAACTTTCAATCAACTAAATCGGCTCGCGACCACAACACTCTTTTAAATTAAACTTAGAGAAAAATTAAACTAAGTACATGTATTACTCTATTATCGCAAAGCCCCACGTTGGGCGCCAGTTTGTAAGCCCTACAAAACTGGTAGGCTTACCCTAGAGTAATACAGCACTGTTTCAATACAATAATTTATTCTCACTCACCCAGTCATCGTTTAAAATAAAAAGTAAAGTACAAAATAAAAATAGAGGAGCTTCCTCTCTTCGTTGAGCAGCCAAAAGATAAAGATGTCTTCTTCGTCCCCGGCCCCTCCTTTTATAGACACAGGGTCTCGAGTCGGGTCTAAGGGTTCCTTCCCTCTTGACTTTTGGTCAAGGGGTTAAGTCTCTGTCGGGATTCCGACGAGGACAGTTGCGCGGTGCAATAGGACTTTCTTAGACCCCCCTGATAGTTTTACAAGCGTATGCTCGTTCCGCTGCCACCCCAAGCTCGCTAATTTTAACGTTATGAGGAGCAACGGCCTACCAGGGGTAACGCCATTTCGCGTTTGCGATATGGCCGTTACAGCGCGTAAGATTCTAAAAGAGGCATGCTTTCCCTCAAGACATAATTTGTACTCGTAGGATCTTTTGGATCAAACACGTGTTCGGGAACAAAGTTGAAGAGCAGGTGGGGGAAATGTCCCTTATTTAAACTAGGGTCTAAGCCGAAAGTGGATACAAAGCTAGATAAGGGGGAGGGGATGAAATTTAAACTATCTATAAATGTCAAATTCTCATATCGAATTTGCATAATCTTCGTTCCCGTCATTATCACTTGAGGGCGCCACGCTTTGATGGCTAACATGGCTTTGTACAGAAATTGTAAGTCGTAGCCCTTCATTATGGGCAATGACAGTTATTTTGGGAGAATTGTGGAATTCTTGAAGGTAATTTAAAAAATCCAGAACAGGATCATTCCCGAGAAACACCCGTTCTCGAGGGCCGCAGGTGGCGCAAGTAATTTGATCAGATTTCTCGAGAATGCATTGATCACTGATTTTTTGAGAAATACATAAGATAGGAGTGTGTAGGAAAGCATTAGGGTTTGAAGGGTCTGGGGTATTTTGAACAAATTCGAGATCATAAAAGATAGTAACCGAAGGATGGGTCTTAGCTTTTTTAGCCGCAGGGTGGGCTTTAGAGTCGGTAACCTGCATGAAACAATAGTGGGGGTGTGGGTTGAATTTATTACAGATGACGCAATAGGCTTCCCCGCAGTTGTGAGGTGACTTGCGTTTCCCCATATCTATTGTTTTTGCGCAACGGAGGCATTTAAAAACCCTTTGGCAGACGGATAAAGTTTTGCTTCCACTAGCCGTATGGGCGTCACAGCATTCTTGCCCCCTAAAATCACGATGGCAGGTCCCGCATCTAATTTCTCCCCCCTCACATTCCTCGGCCCTTTGACAGGAGTAGCAATACTTGTAGCAAGCGTGGGTAAAGTCCAAATGATTATATCCCACAAGGCACCTCTCGCAGAAATACTCGAAATGGAAGAGAGGCTTGGGTTTGGTGATGACGTCAAAATGATTTTGATAGTTAAAAAGGTATAGCCTCGGCTTTGGATTACCAGGTATGAAATCTGCCTCACCGAAAATGCGGTGGGGGGCGTTTGCTCTAACTGTAAAAACGATTATTTGGTATTCAACCATGTACGATTGAAATCGAGGTAGAGCACCTGCCCCCGCGCATTCGTCCAATGGTATTTCCGCCGCCAGGGCTAATTCCTCCGCCATCTTCCTAAGCCTCTCCCCTGCCTTTTTCCTAATATCAGGGCGACATAGGGCTTTGAAATCCGCCTCGAGGCTTTTGTCAAGGGGATGCATTGTATGATCCCTGTGTAACCTACTTAAAATTAGAGCACGTGGGAGACATAGCTGATCGTTATTTTTAAGTTGTATAATGCATTTCTTCTCCCTGGCAAAAGTCTCGAAGCTACAGATTCCAATAGCCTTTCCTCGGCGAGCGCCTTGGGGCAATCTCACATGCTGTATGGTTATTCCTATAGGACCGAGAAAAAACTTTGAACCCCCTTCGGAATTATTAGCCTTATCCGCGACTACTTCTAATATAAATCCAATATCTATTTGGTCTCTTCTTCTAAAACTAAAGTCCGCGGTTTGAATGCCTGGATTACTAATGCTTGTCATTGAAATTGCAATCATGTCATCGGGCAAACAGTCGTCCAAAACGTATTCTAGGAAGTCGCTTACAGATTCGACGATGTTGTTGTCGAATTGTACCTCCATTTCCCATCCATCAAGATTAAAATTGGGGAAGGACACTACCCCGCTAGAAAGTACGTTTACACCTGGTGGTGCAACTAGCGGAGATGGGGGTGGAGGTGGAGGAGTAAGAGCCCCACCCCCTAACTGTCCTTCCCCTTGATCCATTGACTCATTCTGAGATGGAGATATGGGGGGAGTACAATAACCGTCTAATAAAGAAACATCGCCGTTAATCTTTATCTTCCAGAGGCGATAAAGGAGGAGAAGAGCTATTGTTAGTCTTAGACTGCGGGGTAATGTTAAACATAGACGGGGGTGTAGAATAGTTTGCCATAAACGTGTCATCGGCATTTAAAAAGGCTATTTCTAACGAGTCTGGAAAGTCGCCTAAAAAACTATCAACTTCAATAGGGAGTTCAATTTCTACATTAGAGTTGGCCATTGCGATAACTTAAAAATACAAATACCACAAAATACTAATAATAAATCTGAATAGGCCTAAATAATAATACTAAAACACTTATACTAAAACACTAAAACAGTAATGTACTTATAAAAGTCAAATACTAAGTTAAAATGAAAGTACTTATAAAAAAATGAAGTTATTTATAAAAAATTGAAAGTACTTATAAAAAATTGAAAGTACTTATAAAAAATTGAAAGTACTTATAAAAAATTGAAAGTATTTATAAAAAATTGAAAGTACTTATAAAAAACTGAAAATACTTATAAAAAACTGAAAATACTTATAAAAAATTGAAAATACTTATAAAAAATTGAAAATACTTGTAAAAATTTTAAAATACTAAAACACGTATAAAAACTAAGTTAAAAATACTAAAGCACTAAGATATGGGCACGGAATAACTCACAAGTTTGTTTGGGAGCAGTAGATTTCTTGGCTTGCATCAACAGAGGTCAGAACTAAACTGATGAGTAGCCTAGAGTGATCCGCCCTTTTATACTTTCGTGATACAATTAGAAAAAAATAGATCCCCCCTCAATGTCATAAACATGTCTTAACACGTTTGGGCTAGTCATAAAACACTCTAAATATAAATTCCATTGTTAACAATACAACTGGTTCGACCACGCCCCCTTTTAAGGTCCTAAACCATCTAGTGTGGGGTACAATTAAAGAATTGACAAAATAAATTCTTTTGTTCAAGTTCAGCCCTCTTTATGGCCATAGAAGTCTTGGAATGACCCAAAAAGACAAAGGGAATAGATGCTTTTGTTCAAGTTCAGCCCCCCCCTTTCAAGGTCATAAACCAACTTGTGGGGTGTTTCAATTAAAGAAAAATAAATTCCAATGCATCTCAGGAGCCCCGAGGTCATTCACCCCTCCCTAAAGCCATAAATCATTTTGAGGAACCAAATTGAAAATAGGAATAATTTTGATAAATTTAGTTAGAATTTATTTCAACGAGGTTTTATCAAGACTGTAGTAGGTATAATAGCAAAATTAAGAACCAATTAAGGAAAAAATTATATTTATTTCGAGTTACATTTCAAGTTTTTTGATTGGTTCTTTTATAATTTAGAAACGTAATAAGGTATGGAATATATTACAATAATAGGATCTAACTTTCATGTCGCAAAAGTTCTTGAATAAACATTTCAATTATAGCTTTCTCGAGATTAACGCGTTTAATTCTTAGTACAATATCGTCATTCGGAGTAAGTGTTGTTGGTATGGGTTGGGTTGGCGGAATGACTCTTTCTTTCTCCCACTCTTCTTGAGGGACATCTCTGTACTTTCTGTTTGGTGGCATGTCTTTAGTCAATGGGTTTTGGATGAATATAGGCATGTTATTTGTTGGTAATCCTTGAAGTAATGGACAGTCTGCCTTGAATTTCTGATGCTCTTCGAAAACATTGTCGTTAGGTTCCCATCCTCGTAGCGTTAAGTCACAAAAATGGCATTTAACAGCGTCCGTCCCCGAACTTAAATAGTAAAACCCATGACGGGCTAGTTCTGACGGTTTTACAAACGTACTCGCAAATGCACCAAACGTTTCTAGACGTGTAATTTCGCGATTCATCTTATCCTGGCGGTGTCTAACAATCAAATGAGGTCCGGACCAAATCAGCCGCTATTTATATCCCAAATAAGGGGATGAAAGGTTAGATTGTAATGGATGCTGTTACTAAGCAGACGTTAATTCGCGAAGCTCTTTCAAAGCCAGGGAAAATAGTGGCCGTTACTTTCATCCTCGTAACTATATTCCTAGTTGAATTTGCATTTTGGTATTTTAAAAATATTACTTTAATTTCGGGTAACGCAACAATGACATAACATGTTGAGACTTGTCAGGATAATGCCTTAGGGGCAAACACCTGGAAACAATTAAATGTTTCGTGGTAGGAAGAGTCACCAACTAACAAAGCAATAAATCCGAAAATAGATTCCATTCATAACAATACAACTGGTTTAACCATCCCCCCCAAACCCCATTAAAACACGTCTTTATAGTAAAAATAAAAACGGATGGGGATAAATTCTTTTGTTCAAGTTCTGCCCCTTTTTATGGCCATAGATCCGTCTGACCGTGGTTACGTATAAATAAAAAGCCGATGGAATGTCTTAACACGTTTGTGTGAGTCATAAATCACTCTAAAAACAGATTCCATTGATAACAATACAACTGGTTTAGCCACGCCCCCTTTTAAGGTCCTCAACCACCTGGCCAATAAAGGACAATAAAAAAAAGCATCAGTCAATATACCCTCAGGGTAATTATCAACCCCGCACTCAAGAAAATCTCGCAATAAAGATCATTCAGTCCTCAGCTTTTAAGCCGTAAAGACCTGTCGTAAGAATGCCCACCAAGATCAGAGATTACCGCGTGAACGCCCGTGTTAGACTAAGTAATGAATGTTCTGCCGATTTCTGGGTGAGCGGGTACGAGCCAAGCCTACTTTTGACAAAGAAGGACGGAACAATTCTCACCATCTCGGAAGACGTTTTGAAGGAATTTATGGAGGAGTGGACGGAGATCTATTCAGCTATGGAAACGGGCGACCTGGGTAATTATCGTTACCTAAACTTGAAAATAAAAATAACCGTTATGGAGGGGAATATAGTATTCGACGATGGTAGCGTATTCACTCTAACAAAGGCCGAAGCAGGGAAACTGAACGAGAAATTTAGTTTTATGAGATTTCACTTCAAGCTTTTAAATGATCAAGCCGAAGTTATTAAATGCATGTATGAAGCTATTGTAAAACGCATGAATGATATATATCAAAAATATTATGTAAGTCGCGGTACTATGTCGCACAATGATTACGACCGTGTAAAAAATTTCCTAGCAGCGTGTATAGTTCCTTCGAGCATTTTCGAAGATTTTTGTAACTTAGTTCGTGACAAAAACTTGACGCGTAAGCTACAATTATATAATTTATTCTACAATTGCTTAAATAACGACGCGTACATTCGCGAATTAATTGGAATTGATTGTGTTCATTAAATGTTTTCTGACTAGAAAATCTGATTCATAATAATAATAAGCCTAGAATAACCTACCATAAGCCTATCCTTTTCAGGATCTAATATAACATAAGCCTAGCATAAGCCTATCCCTACAGGTACCAGCCACGTGACGTCATAAAAAAATTAGCCGTGACGTCATACCAATACACTAAAAATAAATTCAAATTTCCCGCCAACACCATCACGTGACGTCATCAATTCCCCCCATCTCCTCCCCTGCCAACACCATCACGTGACGTCATCAATTTCCCCCCTCTCCTCCCCCAACACCATCACGTGACGTCAGATTCCCCCCATCTCCCCCCCCAACCCCGTGGGTGGCTTTATAAACCCAAACATTTTACCCCCCCCCCCTGAAAGGGGGGAAAGAAGGGGGGTAAAATTTTTGGGTTTATAAGGCTACCCTTACTCTCTGGTAAGAGTAAAGATTGCATAAACAGAAATACTTCTCAGTACTAATGACTTGTTATATTCATTTCCTGCGGAAATAATATGGTTATTAAAATTATATTAAATAAATAAATAGTTTTAGATACTTATAAGAACCAAGTTTCATTACGTCAGAAGAAAATGAGCTCATTTTCTTCTGATTACGTCAATTAGATTGAGGTAGTGAAAGGTCTGATCGTTCATTTGATGTGGCTAGAGATAAATCAGCTTTAGTATTGACAAATACTAATACGTTTGACGTTATAACAGTCAAAACGAGAAAATAATGTTTACACGCCAACCTAGTTTTAAACATGGCTTCTTACATCGACACCATAGAAGATTTTCTTACTGAACCAAAGATAATTATCATAATTCCGATTGTTGTGTCAGGAATGAAATTCAATGTGAAGGTTAGGGTAAGTGAAAATTATTATTAAAATTGGTCTTAATAAGTTAGTTAAGGAATATATTATACCATAAGTACCATAATTACCCCTGATAAGTAAAAGGAACATTTTCATCTGCGTCCTATACAAGTTAGGTATATGCGACGCCGTGCGGCCATTTTTGTCCCAACTTTTTTAGCCAATGGGAGACGTTTCTAAGGGTTCCAGTCACTAGCTTTCCCGAAGTCTGACTTAGAATCTCGGTAAATGGATAGAATTCTTAGATACTCAGTCAGAATTCTGAGTAAGTAAACATTAAGGTTTCGTCTGCTACACTAATGGGCCCAGGCCACAGAAGCCTAAGCTACAAATATCGTAAGAGTTAATAATTATTGTTATTTAATCTACATAAATTGATGAAGTATTACCGTTATCCATCATTGCTTAATATATGTCGCAACAAAAATATTGTTTTAAGTTACAACCCTAAACCTATACTCGCGCGCTTGAAGGCCGCCATTACACCAACACCAGCTAGGAAATAAGACAGGTTTACAGGTCAAAAACCAGTTTATTAATAGCTTGGACCACTTTTTTTATTCAAAACGTGAGGGTCACTGGTCCCAATGACTAGTTTATTAATTCCAACTTTTATTAAAAATTGATATGGTGACCTCTTTAATTATTTTCATTTTAACATAAATTTCGACTCCAGGAGTCCAGTTGTGTATACAACCCTAAGCCGAGAGAGATTTTTTTAGAAGAGGGATCGACCATAAGTCCTGGGACCAGTAGAAAAATAAATAGGGGAAGGGTCACTGGTCCCGGGACCAGTTTCATATTTAAGACATCAGGGGTCACTGGTCCGGAGGACTAGTTCAGAAATAAACCTTATTTCCAAGCCTGAGTCCAACACTGGTCCGTGGCCCACAAGATATCTGTAGAGGAGGTCTGAATATTAGCCTCCGTGGACGATTTGCAGGTTCAAATGACTACAAGATGCCGCCTCCTTCGTTTTTTGGGTGAAAATGCCGGTTACATTAGTCCAACGGGCGTGTTTTACTTATCAGGGGTAATTATGGTACTTATGATTATACCAAAGCTAGGATCTGTATGATCAACAGGTTAAATGATTCCATGCATCACTGTGTCCTAGAGACACCCATGATAATGAATTGACACTATGCACCCTTGTTTATGAATTAATCTCGAATTAAAAAATCATTTCGATTTAATTAAAGCGAAATTTAGCATCGAAGGGAGTGCGATTGCTCTACTTCTTCCCTTTCCAACGATATGTAGTATCAGAAATAATATAAGAAACCTCCCTACTAGAGAGAAGTATACAAGGCGCCATAGCCATAACGTTAAAACACGCGATACATCCTCGAACTGCCAAATACCATATTCAGACACTATTGCACACGGGCAAGGTACGGTAGATCTTAGTCCTTTGATATGGTCGTTGGAATTGGGAAAGAAGAAAAAGCGCTTCAAACTAGTGTAGTCTGCTTAGCCGTCTGTCGTAAAGAAATAGAAGAATCCTGATTTGGGGAACACTATTTTACCCCGAAATTATTTTTGCCGAACTTTTGCCGAATTACCCCGAATTCTAAAATAGTAGAAAACTCCCATGCGTCGTCTGCTAAAACATCCTAAATGACTTCTGGCTTCGCCTTCGGCTTTTCGGGGTAAATTAGTGACCGTTTCGGCTCTTTTCGGCACAAAAGAGTGGGGTAAAATATAAAAATACGGCCCCCACACTAAAAGTCGCAATCAAATCAAGCATTCATTCAAATCCATTTCAGAAACTAAATAAGCTTAACTAAACTACCCTCTCTCGCCCCAACGACTATTAATTTCAACTTAATTAAGTTTAATTAACGTAAAATTCGACCAAAAACGTACATTTTTGGGACAAAAATTAAAATAACCTTTAATTAAACTACATAATTAAGATTAAAACTAAGCTGTAAGCTGGTAAATCCCCTTTTTTCCCATTTAACACTGAAATTAATTTATATTATCTTTATAATAAATTAATATTCAGGAAATTCCAAAGTTTGGGGTAAAATAGGGTTTGTTCGGCAAAATATTATGCGCGTGAAATGAAAAAATATGCCGAGTCTTTGAAGAAACGCGAAATTCAAAAGTTTGGCGTAAAATAGGGTTTTTTCGGCAAGGATTGAATTTTCCATTAAACATTGATATCAATGTGAATTATTTATTGAATCTCAATTTATAAAATAAATCTACTATGGCCGACCACAATACAACGTTAATTTCAACTTAATTAAGTTTAATTAACTTAAAATTCGACCAAAAACGTACAATTTTGGGACAAAAATTAAAATAACCTTTAATTAAACTACATAATTAAGATTAAAACTAAGCTATAAGCTGGTAAATCCCCTTTTTCCCTATTTAACACTGAAATTAATTTACATTATCTTTATAATACATTGATATTCAGGAAATTCAAAGTTTGGGGTAAAATACGTTTTTTTCGGCAAGGATTGAGTTTTCAATTAAACATTGATATTAATGTGAATTATTTATTGCATCTCAATTTATAAGCTAAATCTACTCGGCCGAACCACAATCCAACGTTAATTTCAACTTAATTAAGTTTAATTAACGTAAAATTCGACGAAAACGTACATTTTTGGGACAAAAATTAAAATAACTTTTAATTAAACTACATAATTAAGATTAAAACTAAGCTATAAGGTGGTAAATCCCCTTTTTTCCCATTTAACACTGAAATTAATTGATATTATCTTTATAATACATTAATATTCAGAAAATTCAAAAGTTTGGGGTAAAATAGGGTTTTTTCGGCAAGGATTGAATTTTCAATTAAACATTGATATTAATGTGAATAATTTATTCAATCTCAATTTATAAGCTAAATCTACTCTGCCGAACCACAATCTAACGTTAATTTCAACTTAATTAAGTATAATTAATAAGATATTAAAGCAAAACAACCATATTTTCTGAAAAAACACGAATAACTTTTATTGAAACTAAATAATTCATAATATAATTACACGAGTTGTTCGTCCAACCAATTTTTTCATTTAAAACTTAAATAAATTTACATTATCATTGAATAACATGGAAGGCGCGAATGTTCGGCAAAAGATAATTAGGGAAAAGTATTTATTGAAACTCATTTTATAAGCTAAAACAATACTGCGGAACCACATTAAAGTGTTAATTTCATATTCATTTGGCGTAATTAAAGAAGAATGAACCGAAAACAACCTTTTTCGGGTAAAATTCATGGATAACTTTTAGTTAGGGTAAAAGACTAAAATTATAACTACACGAGTAGTTCGTCTAATCTCAAATTGCCTATTTCACACTTAGCACTTCAATAAATTTACACTATCATATAAATTCATGAAAAGGCGCGAAATTCCAAAATTCAGGTAGTTCGGCGAAAACTAAACTATACACTATAAATTAAACTAACACAATTGCGCTACACTACAACCTTAATTTTAGCTTTACTGAGCAAATTTAAGGTAAAATTCACCCTCAACGTCCATTTCCTGGCAAAAGAAAATATATACTGATGTTATTTTTAGAATGGTCTTAGCAGGAGCAGATGACAAAGGAGTCTCGGACGCTAGCTTCCACAATATAGAGGGCAATGGCACCCGCGTACGTCACAGCTGTAGCGGTATCGTTTGCCATAGACGCGCTATCAGACATTATAGCAGACGATGCTTTTGGTGGATTATATCTGGCATCAAAGTCTGCTGGGAATTTGTTTTGTAATAACGGACTAACGGTGGCTACTGTGGTTCGTCTTATCCGATCGCGACATAAATATACACAATATAATTATACTTTATTCAAACAGCTGTAACCGTTGGTATTAAGATAAAAGATAAGACTAGGCCTACATTTTGTGACTTTAAACCTACTAAATAGTAAATTAAGTCGAAACTAGCAGAGAAACCCAGGTAAGCCAAGGCTTAATTAACAATTTGTGCCCACTGGAATGATTGGGCTCGGGTTTTCAAATTATAAAGCAAGGTTTTAAAAGATGCCGAAACACAATGTTATATATGTGTTTTTAGGGCCAAAATATTCCGTATGTTTTTGAATTAATTGACTGCTACAAGAGGTTGGAAACGAAATCACTGTCTCTTACTTTTTGGGTTTTAAAAGATCGTGAGTGATTTCTTTTCCCAACCTCTTGTAGCTATCATTTAATTCAAGACGAAATTAAGAAAAAATTGGCACTGAAACACATTTTAGTTTTTCAATAGTGTACATACGTTACTCGCTGGGCTTTTCATTATCAATTTTAGTCTAAAAAAAGATTAAAAAGCCGTTGAAATCCATTTTTAACTCTAATACTCGTTAAGCCTAGGCTAATTATAAGCAGACGATACGTATTTTTAAAGAGAGGCTCCAGACGCGATTTCCCAGATCTCCTTTCGAGACTTTGCAGCCACGCTATTGGTTGGAAAATAAAGCTCAAATTTCCTAACAGAGGGGGCACTGGCGTAATGATTTTGGTTAATAACCGTGACGTTCGCGGATCCCATTGCCCTCTACATTATGGAAGTTAGCGTCCGAGACTCCTTTGTCATCTGCTCCTGGTCTTAGTATATTACAATCATTGGGTGTTTTACAGAATTCTTTCTCTTTCAAACGCTTCTGGCCAAAAGTTCATGTTAGAAATTTATAAGATGCGATAAGTATGCGAAGGAATAAGTTGTAAACTTAAACTTCTGTAGGTGTATTAATTGAACGTTAAGTACGTAATCATTTTAGCACTGTTAAAGGTAACTCGATCATCGAGGGATAATCACTAACACTTTCTGTTATTCTATTAATAAGGGTTATAATACTTGTGAGTAATCAGTTTAGCATTGTTAAAGCTAAAACCTCGTTTTTAGAATGGCCTTACGGGTAATCATTTTAGCAATGTTAAGGGTAGCGCATCGAGGGGATACTCACTCAATCTTTCTCTTTGCGTCGCACTATTACAATTATAACATAAATAAATTTATTGAAATACTAGTCGTTACCCGCTCGCGTGTAATAAAAACTTCCATCAAAAGGATATAAAGAATGGGTAGATTTTACTGATGACTAATATTTTTGAAGCACCGTAGGAGCGAAGGCACTCGGCGTTGCCCGTCAGCCCGTGGGAACATTTTTTCTTACTTTTCACGCGGACATTATTCTATGAAGAAGGGTTTTTAAGTTTTTAGCCGCCATTTAAAACGATGGCAACAAATCGAACCCAAAAGACCATTCAGCCCATCTATAGGTTAAAGGAAACCAATGTACTAAATATTTTTGAAATCGGTTGAAACGCGCAGACTTTGTTGCATGGAGAAAAGTTTTTACATTTCTGGGCGCCATTTTTTAAGATGGCTTCGGATTGGAAAAATATTTCTTAGTACGCGCCTACTACTTACGAGTAACGTTCCTGCAAATTTTCAGCCTTCTGGGGCAAGCGGTTTTGGGCTGGGCGTTGATTATCAGTCAGTCAGGACTTTGATTTATATAGATATAGATATGGTTTTGCGGGTAATCATTTTAGCAGAGTTAAAAGTAGCCCATCGAGGGGCTATTCACATAAATTTTATGTACGCCTGTTAAGTACGGTACGATGTGGCTACTATTATGAGCCCAGCCCATGAGCCATCTTGTTGTATTTTTAAAAGAGAGACAACTCTCTCCCCGCGCAACTGTCCTCGTCGGAATCCCGACAGAGACTTAACCCCTTGACCAAAAGTCAAAGGGGGTAGGAACCCTTAGACCCGATTCAAGACCCTGTGTCTATAAAAGGAGGGACCGAGGGGACGAGAGATATCTTTTGGCTCCAGCAAAGAGAGTATGGGGGAGGAGTGGAAGCTCCCCGGCTCCACAAGGCTAAATTACAATGTTGCCTCTACATTATACTAGTGGTACGAGGGAGTTTCCGGCTCAGTCGCGCCACCTACGATACTATTTAATGTCTCAAACGGAAATGCCTCGGTACTGCGCATTGAAGATGCGCGGTAGAAAAGAGCAACAAGATTTTCCCCTCTTTCCACTCCTCCCCTATACTCTCTTTGGCTCCAGCGACGAAGGAGGAAGGCCCGAGCACCTTTTTGTTTATTTAAAGAAAGTTTTTACTTTGTAATATTTTTGAGAGATGGCTGGGTGAGTCAATAATAAATTTTGATTATAAAAGTACTTGTATTCACTCTAGGTAAGCCTACCAGTTTTGTGGGGCTTACAGTTGTTAGGCCCCGGAACAGTTAGCTATGCCTTCGTCGACCGGATACAAACTCATTAAGTTAAAAATGAAAAGCCGTGGGGGTAAATAATCCATAAGAACTTTATTTCATGGTCCAGAAAAATGTCAGCGTGGAGAGAGTTGTCTCTCTTTTAAAAATACAACAAGATGGCCCATGGGCTGGGCTCATAATAGTAGCCACATCGTACCGTACTTAACAGGCGTACATAAAATTTATGTGAATAGCCCCTCGATGGGCTACTTTTAACTCTGCTAAAATGATTACCCGCAATCCATATCTATATCTATATAAATCAAAGTCCTGACTGACTGATAATCAACGCCCAGCCCAAAACCGCTTGCCCCAGAAGGCTGAAAATTTGCAGGAACGTTACTCGTAAGTAGTAGGCGCGTACTAAGAAATATTTTTCCAATCCGAAGCCATCTTAAAAAATGGCGCCCAGAAATGTAAAAACTTTTCTCCATGCAACAAAGTCTGCGCGTTTCAACCGATTTCAAAAAAAAAGTACATTGGTTTCCTTTAACCTATAGATGGGCTGAATGGTCTTTTGGGTTCGATTTGTTGCCATCGTTTTAAATGGCGGCTAAAAACTTAAAAACCCTTCTTCATAGAATAATGTCCGCGTGAAAAGTAAGAAAAAATGTTCCCACGGGCTGACGGGCAGCGCCGAGTGCCTTCGCTCCTACGGTGCTTCAAAAAATTATTACCCGTAAGGCCATTCTAAAAAAGAGGTTTTAGCTTTAACAATGCTAAACTGATTACACACAAGTATTATAACCCTTAATAGAATAACAGAAAGTGTTAGTGATTATCCCTCGATGATCGAGTTACCTTTAACAGTGCTAAAATGATTACGTACTTAACGTTCAATTAATAAAAATAACATCAGTATATATTTTCTTTTGCCAGGAAATGGACGTTGAGGGTGAATTTTACCTTAAATTTGCTCAGTAAAGCTAAAATTAAGGTTGTAGTGTAGCGCAATTGTGTTAGTTTAATTTATAGTGTATAGTTTAGTTTTCGCCGAACTACCTGAATTTTGGAATTTCGCGCCTTTTCATGAATTTAGATGATAGTGTAAATTTATTGAAGTGCTAAGTGTGAAATAGGCAATTTAAGATTAGACGAACTACTCGTGTAGTTATAATTTTAGTCTTTTACCCTAACTAAAAGTTATCCATGAATTTTACCCGAAAAAGGTTGTTTTCGGTTCATTCTTCTTTAATTACGCCAAATGAATATGAAATTAACACTTAAATGTGGTTCCGCAGTATTGTTTTAGCTTATAAAATGAGTTTCAATAAATACTTTTCCCTAATTATCTTTTGCCGAACATTCGCGCCTTCCATGTTATTCAATGATAATGTAAATTTATTTAAGTTTTAAATGAAAAAATTGGTTGGACGAACAACTCGTGTAATTATATTATGAATTATTTAGTTTCAATAAAAGTTATTCGTGTTTTTTCAGAAAATATGGTTGTTTTGCTTTAATATCTTATTAATTATACTTAATTAAGTTGAAATTAACGTTGGATTGTGGTTCGGCAGAGTAGATTTAGCTTATAAATTGAGATTGAATAAATTATTCACATTAATATCAATGTTTAATTGAAAATTCAATCCTTGCCGAAAAAACCCTATTTTACCCCAAACTTTTGAATTTTCTGAATATTAATGTATTATAAAGATAATATCAATTAATTTCAGTGTTAAATGGGAAAAAAGGGGATTTACCACCTTATAGCTTAGTTTTAATCTTAATTATGTAGTTTAATTAAAAGTTATTTTAATTTTTGTCCCAAAAATGTACGTTTTCGTCGAATTTTACGTTAATTAAACTTAATTAAGTTGAAATTAACGTTGGATTGTGGTTTGGCAGAGTAGATTTAGCTTATAAATTGAGATGCAATAAATAATTCACATTAATATCAATGTTTAATTGAAAACTCAATCCTTGCCGAAAAAAAACGTATTTTACCCCAAACTTTTGAATTTTCTGAATATTAATGTATTATAAAGATAATGTAAATTAATTTCAGTGTTAAATAGGGAAAAAGGGGATTTACCAGCTTATAGCTTAGTTTTAATCTTAATTATGTAGTTTAATTAAAGGTTATTTTAATTTTTGTCCCAAAAATGTACGTTTTTGGTCGAATTTTAAGTTAATTAAACTTAATTAAGTTGAAATTAACGTTGTATTGTGGTCGGCCATAGTAGATTTATTTTATAAATTGAGATTCAATAAATAATTCACATTGATATCAATGTTTAATTGAAAATTCAATCCTTGCCGAAAAAAACCCTATTTTACCCCAAACTTTTGAATTTCGCGCTTCTTCAAAGACTCGGCATATTTTTTCATTTCACGCCCATAATATTTTGCCGAACAAACCCTATTTTACCCCAAACTTTGGAATTTCCTGAATATTAATTTATTATAAAGATAATATAAATTAATTTCAGTGTTAAATGGGAAAAAAGGGGATTTACCAGCTTATAGCTTAGTTTTAATCTTAATTATGTAGTTTAATTAAAAGTTATTTTAATTTTTGTCCCAAAAATGTACGTTTTTGGTCGAATTTTACGTTAATTAAACTTAATTAAGTTGAAATTAATAGTCGATGGGGCGAGAGAGGGTAGTTTAGTTAAGCTTATTTAGTTTCTGAAATGGATTTGAATGATTGCTTGATTTAATTGCGACTTTTAGTGTGGGGGCCGTATTTTTATATTTTACCCCACTCTTTTGTGCCGGAAAGTGCCGAAACGGTCACTAATTTACCCCGAAAAGCCGAAGGCGAAGCCAGAAGTCATTTAGGACGTTTTAGCAGACGACGCATGGGAGTTTTCTACTATTTTAGAATTCGGGGTAATTCGGCAAAAGTTCGGCAAAAATAATTTCGGGGTAAAATAGTGTTCCCCCCTGATTTTGCTAATAAATATCCACATACGGTTATTTCGAAACGAAAATCTAGTTTGTTGTGAAGCCAAGAAGAAGATGAAAATTATGAATACAAGAACAAAATTTCGAGATAGATAATAACACCATTTTAAAATCTATCTATGTATAGTGTTAGTCATATACCTTGGCAAGGTAAGGGTTTAATTCAAATTTTATGCAAAGACCTATGAAAATCCTATAATCGAGTCATTGCCTGTTTGTTAATGATTGATTATCATCATAAGTAACATAATAACCATAAGTATGACAATTAGCCAAAACTAACTATAAACCTATTTTCGGGCCTTTTACGTCATCATAAGTTCGCGCCCAGCACAGAGACCCCTAGCGGTGGAAAATGAAGCGACTTCCGCCCCATATCGGAAATCCGGTTCAGAGGTTTTAAGAGACGCCATTGAGATTTGAGTCAACTGTACTAAGCCTTGGTTATATAGTTGATCTGTATTGACTTTTTACTGACTTTAGCGCGACCACATTACGAAAATTGTACTGGGTAGATTTAGTTACCGAATATTTAGACTTCAAAAGGCTTATCATTTTTGGTGCTGAAATATCCGACTTATGGCAATCTCAAAGTCAAAAATACAAACACCGCGACGACCGCGCGAGCTTGTACAATAAATAGCAGCAGAAGAAAATAGGGGAAGTACGTATTCGTACCTTTAGCTAGTGCAAGTCGTCCTTCTCTCCCAGAAACAAGCTATCGCTTTAAATTGGCCAATCAGAGATAGGCAGAGAACCGATAGAAATTTTTGAAGGTGCGCCACCATACCGTGAGAAATTGAACTACAGAGTATAGACGACGATTTCCGTCCTTCTTTCGACCGGGTAGATTGACATTGAAAGTTATCGTTCAATTAAGAGTTAAAAATGGATAGTTCTGTCCAGTGTAATTTAGTATATCGTGAAACTAGTGACAAGAAAAGCCAGACAAGTTTTAAAGGCAAAACTAAAGTTATTCAAGTCGATTTTTCGCCAAATTCGAGTGACTCGTTAAGCCTCGGCCATAGTAAACTCAAGAAATCAGGTACCATAACAAAATCAGCATTCAGCTGGATAGCAGACGAACCTTCGAAGAAAATAGTTTCTTGTATTCATCCGCGGTTTCCCGCCAAAAAAAGCGGATATTCAGTGGCGCGAAAAAACCGATAAAGTGACGTCTCGCGAAATAGCTAAGAATACGTACTTCCCCTATTTTCTTCTGATAGCAGACGAGCTATTTCCGACACAAATACGTTCAAGGAGATGGTTTATTGTGATTGGCAAAAATTGTAGAACTATGTCATTCGCCAAAGACCAGCATGAAGTACTCGACGGGGTTGCAAGTCCTGGCCTGATGTAAGTGAGAGTATCAGTGTTGATTATAGGTTTCATTTGGAAATTTGCATTATTACATAGGAAGAGTCATACTTATGTTTATTATGTTACTTATGTTATCATCAAAATCTAAAAATGCTGCATGAATTAATTCATTGGAAAAGTTTTAAATTACAATGAGTCTGTGAAATTGACTTAACTTAAGCAGCCGACGCAATCGCGAGATCAGAGAATGTATTCCTACGCTCTACGCGGCGCAGCCCTATTTTTTAAACTTTGTTTACGGCTGTATAAGTGCGCGGGGACATTCGCGGTACGAGGATGTATCGGGAAAAATTCGCCTTTGTATACTTTCCTCCCGAAGGGAGGTTTCTTATATTACTTTTGGTAGTATTTGATATTACAACAATGAGGACTCGCGTCATTAAGCAAAATTGCTGACAAGTCGATAACATATTCTTTGCATGGGGTATTAAAAACGACCCCATTTGTTCTGGTTTTTCAGTTTATTTATATTATATTATTTCTTCACTTCCTGTTTTTCAGAGCGGTACATGTTGCTGTTTATAATACAGTCCCTGTTTTCAGTTTAAGCTGCTGTACTGTATGTTCAAGGTAAAGTAGACACAATTTTACCTTAACATAGACTGTGGTTTTATATCGTGTAAGGATCGCAACTGCTTTGGACGTGAGTACAACTAGCTTTATATTTATGAAGAATAAGTTTATCAAATATTATTACGCTGGTAATTAACCTTCTGCCCAGATTAATTACCATTAAAGTTGATGTCAAAAACCGATTAAAAATGAATATAAACATAAGCGATTATCTTCTTCTTTAAGTGTCCATCATTAGGTCTTCTCATCTGCCCCCTTCCATTACGTCAGCGCCTGAGAAAGGTCGGACGGGAAATTTTTCTTATCCTGATAGCACCACTCCTCGTGCCTAAGCCAAAAATATATGGGAGTGGAATTTTTAGCCACTATGTCTCTTTTTATCCTAGGCTTATCTTCCGCATAAAAAGCAAAGTTTATACCCGATCACACAATACGTTTACACCCTATATTTAATTGATCTTTTTAACGTCTCCAAAAAAAAACCTGGACAAAATATTAACAAGTTTCTTACCATGGCAATCGTGCTTAGAAATTTTGGAACAAAAATCTATCTAGCAATCCAGGAGAGGTTTCAATCACCTCTCGCGTGTCGTACTAAGAGTCACTAAAGGGAAGGCTTTCTCAGCTGCACTGTCTCATATAATTTGACACCAGGTTGGGGTGAGACGAATTAAAGTCAGATTAGTTCTGTATAGATCCCATTAGACATGTAAACTTAATGGTAGATGATAAATTTATGATATATCCAAATGCAAATCAGAAATAACAGGAACGCAAGAAACACATAATGCTAAGTTTAATGTTTACAAGGCCAAGTTCCGTCCTTGTTCTACCAATAAATATAGTAAAACTCTTATTTTGAACTTTTTATATTCCTTTTGTTATGTTGTAATCTAAAAAACAAACTGACCTACTACCTTATCAATCTATGCGATAACGGGTAGCATATAAACCCCGGCTACGATAACTCTAGGGGCAGTTCCATGCAGGCTTTAACCCAACTATAACTTGTATCCATTGTATATACCATTAAATACTTTTACCAACATCAAACCATAGTCTTAGTCACTAGTAATGTGTAGGCACATAAGAACACAACAAATGGCGACGGAGGCGAGATGGCTCTAACGAGATCGTATTAACAAGATCGCGTCGACGGTTCCACTTCTAAGACTAACAGCATCTACAACGAAGATCACCACCAGTACGAGAGAAGGACATCAAGACAACGAGAGACAATCATCGAATCCTCAAACATGTCAGTCACTGCTCATTTTGGGACGTTCAATGAACAAACGGAATCATGGACCTTATATGCCGAAAGACTGGGGCAATACTTCGTTGCTAACGACATAGACGCTGAAGGTAAAAAGAAGGCGATTTTGCTGACGGTCATCGGAGTTTCAACATACGCCACACTGCGCAACATAGTGGGAACAGCCGAGCCAACGGATAAAACCTACACAGCATTAGTCAAAGCCTTGAATGATTACTTCAACCCGATACCATCCGAAATAGTAGAGAGGTTCAAGTTCAACTCGAGAGATCGCCAACCCGGAGAAACTATCGCAAAATATATCTCCGAACTCAGACGTATGAGTGAATTTTGCAACTATGGTGGATCGCTGGATGACATGCTTAGAGACCGATGAGTATGCGGGTGCCGAGAAGACTCACTGCAAAGACGCCTCATAGCTGAAGACAGATTGACGCTCGCTAAAGCTACTGCTATTGCCCAAGCTATGGAACAGACAACGCAAAAAATCAGTGCCATGAAGAATCACAGAAGCACAGAGAAAAGCGATGAAGTAAACGCCGTATCCATCTTATCCAAGAAGAAACGTCCTCAGAAGACAAGAAGACCACAGACAAGAAGTCAAGATGGGAATTCAGCGAGGTTCAATAATCAAGATAATGCCATGAAGTCATACAGCAGTGACGGAAAATAATGCTACACATGTAATTCTCATGGACACGAACCTGCCAACTGCCAATACAAAGACTCTACTTGCTACAATTGCCGATAGAGAGGTCACTTGTCAAGAGCGTGCAGAAATCGAAACAATCGATCCAAATTCAAGGCTCAAGCGAACCACATTGACATCCAGAAGGAAGAATACGATGCCTTCGACGTTCATAACATTGTATCCGAGGAAGTACCTATGGAGCAAAACGAATACGGGATCAATCACGTACCAGAAAAACGTGAAGTGCAACCTGGAGGACCCTACAAGATAGAATGCCTTGTCAACAAGTAAAGCTTCACCATGGAAGTCAACACGTCTTCAGCGTTTACCCTCATGTCTAGCGAGAACACCAACGCTATCGTCGACGAAGGATCCATACAAAAGTTCGACAAAGGACTCGGATCATTTTCGGGCCATTGCATCGAGACTATCGGCGTCGCAAAAGTCAACGTCACGTATCTAGAGCACGAATACGTACTACCCATCGTGATATACCGAGGAAAAGGACCTACGCTTTGCGGTAGAACCTGGCTTTCATCATCACTTCCGATCCTAGAAAAGGGTGTTTTAAATCAAGCGAACCTGGTCATGAACGTAACAAGCAACGATGAAGCACTACAGGCCGTACTTGACAAGCATGCAGAGATCTTTGACACAAGTTCATACGGATGTCTCAAGGGAGTTAAAGTCCACTTGTATCGCAAAACAGAAATAGAACCACGATTCTTCAAAGCAAGATCAGTGCCTTACGCGTACAAAGACAAGGTTGATGAAGAACTGAGAAGACTGCAAGATGCAAACATCATCTCTCCTGTACCATTTACAACATCGGCGGCTCCTATCGTCCCAATTTTGAAGCCTAATGGGAACGTCAGAGTTTGCGGCGACATCAAGGTCACAGCCAATCGTCAAATTCAGACTGAGAAGTATCCATTACCGAAAGCCGAGGATATTTTCACGAAACTCTCCGGATGTAAAGTATTCTCGAAGCTGGACATGCGAGACGCTTACAGCCAACTCGAACTAGATGACGAGTCCAAAGACCTAGTTGTGATCAACACGCAGAAAGGCTTGTTTCGATATAACTACCTACCATATGGGATATATCTTCGGCGATCTTCCGGAAGCACATGGAAGCGTTACTCAGAAATCAAGAAAACGTAACACCCATGCAAGATGACATTGCAATTGGCGGCAAAGACGAAGTTGACCACTTACGGAAATTGGACTTGATACTGAGAACAATAAAAGAAGCAGGACTCAAATTACGACGAGAGAAGTGCCAGTTTGCCAAGACATCGCTCGATTTCTTGGGACACCACCTGGACAGTAGAGGCCTGCAGCCCATGTCAAACAAAATGACAGCCATTTCCGAAGCGCCAGAGCCACAGAACGTGGAAGAACTAAGGTCCTTCCTAGGCCTTATTAATTATTATTCAGAGTTCGTGCCGAACAACGCCATGCAACTTGCACCGCTTTTCGAGCTTCTCAAGAAGACGACAGATTGGAAATGGGGCAATCTGGAAATGGAAACGTTTCAAAGAGCCAAGGAGTTCCTCAACACATCTAACCTATTGGTGCATTTCGATCCGGAACTTGAACTCAGACTAGCCTGCGATGCGTCACCAGCCGGCATAGGAGGCGTAATCTCGCACTTCGCAAACGGAGAAGCACGACCTATGGCCTTCGCATCCCGGACAATACCTCAAGCGGAAAAGAATTACTCCCAAATCGAAAAAGAAGCCCTATCTCTCATCTACGGCGTCACGAAGTTCCGAGACTACCTGCTTGGACGTCGATTCAAACTGATCACGGACCTTTGATCAGTCTCCTGTCTGAAAAGAAATCAACTCCGCAAATGGCGGCCGCTAGGTTTTAAAGATGGTCACTGGCACTATCAGCGTACGATTACCAGATAGAATACAAGAAAGGCAGCACGCACTCAAACGCTGATTTCCTGAGCCGACTCCCACTTCCGGTACAACCTCAAGAACCACCATTGCCCACAGAGTACGTTCTTCTCATTGAAAAGATAGACAACAGCCCGACAACCACGGAAGATATTCGGCGCGAAACTGAGAAAGATCAGATCTTATCAAGAGTCATGTTGAAAACCATAAACGGAGGATGGAACCATGCTGACGAAGAAACGAAACCGTACTTCAATCGGCGTGACGAACTATCAACGATGCGAGGGATACTGATGCTGGGTCAAAGAGTAATCGTTCCCGAGAGCCTCAGATCACGTATGCTGGAACAGCTCCACGACACACACCAAGGCATCTTCCGGATGAAGTCCATAGCAAGATCCACAATATGGTGGCCCAAAATCGATGACGATATAGTACAATTCGCAAGACGATGTAGTATCTGCCAAGCAAACGCACCTGAACCACACAAAGAATTCTCTCCATGGCCTATTGTATCGAAACCCTGGAACCATGAATATATATATCTATATTGACTAGTTTGACTACCTATTCAGGGATAGGAGGGGCTTAGTGCTTATGACGTTGGTCAAGTTCCGGTACTTTTTCTAAGCGGACGACGCGTCGAGCGAGTGATAGCGGTTTTAGACTCAGACGAGGAGTTAGGATCATGGTGAAATCGGAATTATCAAACTATCAACTAAAGGTATCGTCGATTTCAAATTTCAAACGTCCTAAACGTTTCATAACCTTATGACGTACATATTATAAAAGATAAAGAGATGTCGAATCAAGGAAATTTACCTAGATTTTCTCGTAGTTCAAGGCTTTCACTCTTAAATTAATATATTACACGCACTGGTAACAGCTTCTTTTAACAGACGCGATAATCTTCTAACAACATGCTAAGAATTTTTTCCATTGCTAGCGAACATTCGTTTTTCATTCTTAAAACATTTCCTACTTTAGCACTTAAGCGGCATCAATAACCAAAAAATAGAAGTTCTCACTCTCTCCCATAAACTTGTCGTCTGCTATTTGGATGTCCAAGTGTTTTGATTCTGATTGGCTACCGCGATGACGTAAACCGCGTGCGAGTCTAGAAAAGTACCGCCTATCCTTAACTAACATGATAGAAGGGCTAATGATACAGATATATATTCATGTTAATAAATAAATTCATGCTGGAACCGAGTGCATTGCGACTTTGTGGTCCCCATCTAAAACAAGTACCTGTTAATAACAGTCGACGCATACACGAAGTGGATAGAAGTAGACGTCGTAACAACAACTTCATCGGACAGCGTCATTTGCTCTCTTCGTGACAAAATGGCTCGATTCGGGGTCATAAGGACACTCGTAACGGATAACGCGTCATGTTTTACAAGCGAACAGTTCAATGACTTCACCTATAAAAATGGTATTAATCACGTAACGTCAATCCAATGGACTTGCAGAAAGAAATGTTCGCACGGTGAAGACTACACTTGCAAAAATATCCATTGGAAACAAGACGGCGGAAAACATCGTTATCGAAGGATAGCAGCGCAAAAACATAGGCACGTTGGACGAAAGACTGAATCTAATTCTCATGGGACATAGACGAACTCTACTAGCATCAGGAAAATCACCTGCAGAACTAATGTTAGGAAAGAAGAAACATCACAACATGCCTCGACCTAGTCAATCCACAAGAACAGCCGGAGGAACCTAAGTACAACTCCATAACGCCTGCCAAGTACCGTGAATCAGACCCGGTCTACGTCAGAAACTACTCTCGAGGACCTAAATGGATTCCAGGTCTTGTTAGCAAGAACATCGGCAAACTGATGTACGAGATAAAGTTTGGACATCAGTCGCTACGAAGACACCAAAATCAAATAAGGAGGAGATTGGTCAACCCTAAAACTGACTCGGCGACACTTGATCATTCATCTGCGACATCGACCGAATCTATATGGATTCCTACACCGACAACTAACAACACCAGCAACACACGGTCATCATCTGCCTGAGTAACACCACCGACGAACGCGGATAGAACCTCAGCAACGACAAACCAAGAAAGGACTAATCACGACAACGCGGAAGCTTCAACCATTAGACGTTCAACACGATCACGCAAACCAGTAGACAGATTAGGCCAATAAAAAAATATATATAAGTTTGTTAAAAAGAAAAAGTGATGTTATGTTGTAATCTAAAAAACAAACTGACCTACTACCTTATCAAATCTATGCGATAACGGCTAGCATATAAACCCCGGCTACGATAACTCTAGGGGCAGTTCCATGCAGGCTTTATCCAAACTATGGCTTGTATCCATTGTATATACCATTAAATACTTTTACCAACATCAAACCATAGTCTTAGTCACTAGTAATGTGTAGGCACATAAGAACACAACACCTTTATACATTTCAAATCATTTATATCGAATTTAAATTATAAAATGATGAAAAATAGTATAAAAATTACTGTTGTTAGGTGTAGATCTCCTGTATCTCCAAGTGAGAGGAGGGTAGTGAAGGTAGTGTAGATATTTCAATCGTATTTTTGCCAAACGACACCCGATCGGAGCGGTCCCAAAAACTAATAATTTAACGAAATATTAGCATGAACTTCGGAAGAGATATAGACAGAAATGATCAATTTTGGAAATTTGCTAAATTTATTTAAGACCGAATAAGACTGTACGAAGCCGAAAGCTTTCTTATAGTAATATGAATTGAAATAATAATAATAATAAAAAATGTTTTTTACTTCTTAAAAAAGTTTCAGATTTCACAGTGTTGCCGGTCTTTCTTGTCAAAATTTAGAAGAACAAGTTTAGCAGCTTGACTAAGAAATGAAATTGGACTATGGCACTGCGGAGCTTTCGTCGGAACGTTCGAGTTACGTATCCAGAATACCAACTTTGCCCGGCGAAGAAAGGAAGAAAACCAAGATAGTTTTCTTGATTTTGTCGTTAGCATTTTCGGAGTTTTTCACCTACCAATCTGCTTTCATATTATCTTCATTCTATACCCAATATGTAAGAATAATTCGGATTGAACTATGACCTCCGCATCTTAGTTTTCAAACACAAACACCGGTCCAGGGTTTACTCCTTAAGGTAACTAAGGTGAATAGTTGATATTGATACATGATAATTGTTTTCAGTGCCAGACCAGAGGAATATCGGGCCTTGTAATTGGTTTTATCATTGGAGTAACTCAGGTTGTAGCCATTTTTGCTGTATATGCTCAAGTTTGGTTGGTAAGTAGGGAAGAATATTCATTACAAGAAGTGTAGATCTATTAGGCATTTTTCTCCGACATGCGAGTCTGAATCAACCGCTCTTTTTTTCTGCTTTTTCCCTTTCCAAAGATATCGAGTATTTGAGATTACATTAATCAGGACTTGCGTAATTAAATAATATAGCAAATATTAACACTTTTACCAGCATTTCAGTCCTTATAGACCTTTTCGATGTAAAAAATGGGGTTGGCACCCATCAGTATAGAGACAATCAAGGGGGTTGATAAATTGCCGTCTTTGGACACTCTCATGATACAAAACACTATACATTGGAGGCATGGAAAAGCGAGAGGGAAGGCAAAGGCCCCCGCGTCTTTCCCTTTTAGTTCCATCGAAATGGTATATTCATCCATGGACAAAGCAATACTGAAGGACGGATGGCAGAGGGAGAAAGTTGAAAAATACTTGTTAATTCGCCTTCTAGCGGCAGATAGTAGCAAACCGGATAGTGGGGGTCATATGGGGAATCAACGTTCTAGAGAAGGAAGCAGCTAACGTCTTACTTTGTCTAGATAGCGCTAGCTTTTTCCGGGATTCGACTCAGTATTTTTTATAACCCCCCTTCATTTTGGGGCTGAAAAGGGGGAAGTAAGCTTAACGTTGGTTGTTTAGTCGCTTAGTAGATTCTTCTATATAGCAGGTTTGATTTATATAAAAAAAATTAAAAACCGAGAATGGCCTGAGTTTGTGAAGTGTCATAAAAGACTGAATGGCCTTCACAGCACCCAGCACTATCTCTGATGCTGTGATAAAGAAAACTCGGTTTGTACAATGGAAGTCGGGCGTTTTCCGCTTTCATTAGAGATCCAGCGTTCATGGTGTACTTCTTCTCCACTTTGGAATGTCATAGCTCTGGTCTATAAGAGATACAGGAAACTCCTTTTGAGGGTGTGGAAAAACTTACGGGTTCAAATTTTGACTTCTTGTTATCTTTAAAATTATTTGTATTGTGTTTTTTCAATTTCCTCCGAATTAACCTTTGAACTTGTGAAAAATAAAAATATCCAAAAACTTGGGGCAAGTTCTGAGGGAAATAAGAGCTTTATAGAATAGTAAAAAATAACCTCTCGAAAAAGTCACTGCAGCACTAGGAGAGGCCATGGAAGAAGAAGGGTGTAATGGAATGGTGAGGTGAATATGGGACTTACGAGGATACCGCCCCCTTTTCGGAGAGTTGTTCTGCCAAGGCTACGGAGCGCGTTCGACGACAGGGAATGTCAGCCACTAACTAAAGGCCGCCGACAGGTTATGGCAGTGCCCACAGAAATACCTCTCGTAAATCCCGTATAGGCAGACGGCTACGCGAAATGTAGGGTCACGTGGGAAAACTCTCCTGTCCTCTCGGCACTAGCTGTAACTCGATTACTGATCTGCGCAATATTGGCGCGCAAGCAGAGAGAGGGATACACTGTTTAGATCCGCTCTCTACCGCCTCTACTACTGCGCAGAAGCTTTCAACGTTGGTGTTAAACTCTGGAAGGAGGGGATGAAAAGGGGGAAGTTACGATTTTTCAACGCGCTCTCTTTAACACTATAGGACCCTTCCATACACCCTTCTTCTTCCATGGAGAGGCGTTACCGATAATAATCCAAACCGTGAACCTCTGTAGACGATGGTTAGGAGGGTCCAGAGATAAGCGAATAACAAACCTTTATACAGTGTGGTCGTCAAGATCAGACCAACACCTTCCTTTTTGGAAAACCATTACTGCCAACGGATGGCGTCATTATACTAAATCATACAGGGTGTAAATGAATGTTTGGAATTAAATTTTTATTTTACAAGATACAAAAGTAATATTGGAGAATATGCCTAAATGCGAGAATATGTTTTAAAGAACAGTCCTACGATTAGTCTTAGAAGTTTGGCCTCAAATTATAACCTCTAATCTGTTTGGTAAACACCTCAACGTAAATGTTCGATGTGACTACAATTGTGGCGGAGGCGGAGGCCCTCTTCAGGACGACTGTTCATGTCTTGCAATACATTTACAAGCACTAAACTCATGACGTAGGAAGTCCATTAAAATGTCTTCAGTGACTTTCTAATTGGTCTTTGTGGGATCAGAACTACTCGAAGATTACAAAGGTTAACAAGCAAGCAGCCTAGCCCCATAAAATGCGAAAAACTCTAAAACTTCGAAAAGTATAGTTTTCTTTATTCCTTTATTTAAATAAAGAGCGTTAAGATAGTAAAATTATAATAAATATTCACGTAAACAGTTTATACTAGTTTCACCCAGGATATAAACTGATAATTAGCTCTCCCAAAAATTGGTTCCAAAACTAAACGCTTATGATAAAACATTCACCTTTTTTATTAGCCTCTACTCCAGAGTGTGATAGCTCTACTTCTTCCCTTTCCAACGGTATCTAGTATTTGATATTACAACAATCAGGACTCGCGTTATTAAGCAAAATAGCTAACAATAACATTTACCCTCTGCATCCCTATCCTTATTGTACCTTTTGTCCCATATCACTGACTTGCTTATCAGCAACTGATTTCATATTCTACATATAATGAACTTATTTTAAACTAAAAAATAATTGAAATTTCCGGGTTTCACTAATAAAAATTAAACTAATTATAGATGAATTACGTATCACCAAAAAATCAACTAGTTTCTGGTATCTTTATTACTGGATTCACCTCTTTGGCTTTTGGGTATTTACACTAATGATTTAGAAATCTAAAAAAATTTAATATTGATCCTATTCCAATTCTATCACAGTTTCACCGATGAAATTGCAGACAACACTATTTTCGTTTGGACGTGCATCGTTCTAAGATTGGGTCAAGGATTGGGTATTGTGACAACTGAATTAGCTGCATGTGTCATTGCCAATGTGGATACTCCAATGAAGCAACTCTCCACAGCTATGGTTAGCATGATCTTTATACAAAAAACGAGTCAACGGTATTTAATAAAATTATTTAAAGGCCATTTTAGAAAGTCTGACATCTGTCTCCATCGGCATTGCAGCTCCGTTAGGAGGAGCTCTTTACAAAGTAATGAACTGCCCTGAAACTGTGGCAAAAACGTTTTCAGTTAAGCTGACGTAATTCAATATTTAAATAGGAAGATCAATTTTATATACCTTTCGCTGTCTCGGGCAGTTTGTGTATAGCCCAAGGTGTATTCATGGCGTTATTTTTAACCAAACAAGGTATCGTTTTATAAAAATCCTGCTGTCCACACAAATTATATAAACCTAATAAATTTTCAATAACCATCAGCAAAGGGACCCGGTTTTGGCAGCTGGGATATTTTTAGCACATTTTAACCGTCCATTTTAAATGATAGTGGCAAATTACCCCAAAAGACATATAACCCGTCTTTTAGGATGTACCGTACGAACCAGTAAACGAAAATTTCTTAAAATATTTTTATCTCTCCTAGTTGACGATGACGTCACGGAGAGGTATTACTCATGACACGTCGGTGTGGTGAGTGTGCATGTGTGTCTGTCACCGCGTTCGCAGTTGGCAAATTGGAGCCGGGTTTGTTATTCGATTTAAACATATTTTATCATTGCGTTTTATAATGTTGTTAAAATAATTAAATTAACGGGCTTTACATTTTTTCCGGTTCAATTTGCCGCCATCTTCTGAAATGGCGATCGATACCTGAAAAAAACATTCTTTATGATCTTCGCATTTCAATCTATTTTTCTTATATTTGAAACACTGGTCCCTCATAGGCTATATGCGAGGGGTCGGACATGGAGCGATTTTGTGTACGATATTTCAAGATTTTGGGATTTTCAAAATGATTTTGGAATTTTGACTTGGATTTTAGGATTTTGACCTGGATTTTAGTATTTTAAGTGGGAATTTGGAACTTTGACCAGGATTTTAGAATTTTGACCTGAATTTTAGGATTTTGAGTGGGATTTTGGAACTTTGACCAGGATTTTAGGATTTTGATTGGGAATTTCGAACTTTCACCTGTATTTTGGGATTTTGAACGGTATTTTGGGAATTTGACCCTTATTTTAGGATTTTGAGCGGTATTTTGGGAATTTGACCCTTTTTTTGGATTTTGAACGGTATTTTGGGAATCTGACCCTGATTTTAGTTTTCAACTTATTATTATAGTGTTCTGAGCGCTGAATTTTATGCCAGTGTTTTATCGTCGGATTTCAATCCCAAGTATATTGTTTCATTCAATTTACTATACTACCACTTAAGCGTAGTGTAAAAACCGAAATTTAAAGTTAAAAGTAGATCACCTATTCATCATATTTTGACACCATATTTAATGCATATCAGGGGAGTGGCGCTAGTTATGTTAACAAATAAGCCGATCGTCACAACAAATCCGTTTCAGAACCCTTAAAATTAAATTGATTTTTATTACTTTTAACACTCGGCCTATCTACTAGTTTTCCTCGTAACATGTTGAAACAATTAAGAAGTAGAAACTTATCCGAGAGTTATCTGTAGAATAATAGAACAAGTTGCGAAACCAAAATAAACCTCTCCGAGGTGAGACGAGGGCTAACTACCAAATTAAGAGGTTTTTCTTAAATAAATAACTAAATAAGTATAGTTAATATTAATTATTGTAATCGTCAGAAATCTACCTTAGTTCTAGTTAAGTCGATTTAAGAAACTTTATTCCTAAAATATTTTTAAACATAGCTATTTTTAACGTTTGATTTCTAGCGACCATCTTTTTCACTGATTTTGTAAATTTATAAGGCAATTGGTTCATATTAAATGATAACACAAGTTGGGAAACAAAAATAAACCTCTCCGAGTCGAGACGCAATTACGAGATTTTTCTTAAAAAAAATTAAATAATCGTCATTAATTTACCTTAATTTTAGCTAAATCTTTTTAAAAAACTTTATTCCAAAAGTCATTTTAAACTTAGTTATTGTTGATCTTTGAATTCAAGCGTATGCCTCTTTAACAACTTTGGAAATTTAGTGATAAGCAAACCCGCAATTGCGTTATCCTTTGGTGGAAGCCGTGCCATTGGGAGGCTAGAAGTTTCTCGTAACCCTAGCCGATCGCCGCGTACTTCTTAATCCTAAAGATGGGAGTGGAAGCCAAAAATTGCTTTCTGTGAACACGTGTGCTCCGATTTGCCAAATGCGGACGCGGTGACAGACTCACACACACCCTCAGATCGTACGTCCAGTGTAAGGCCTCTCCGTGACGTCAACGTCACTCGGCGAGGTAAAATGCCGCAATTGCGTGATCAGTTGGTGGAAGCCCCGCCATTGAGAGGCTAGGCCTTTCTCGTAACCCTAGCCGATCGGCGCGTACATTTTAACCCTAACGATGATACTGGAGTACATGCTAATATTGCTCACTGTGAACTGCAAATGCGGTTCGGATATTGCGAATACCTTTGCTCCGATTTGAGAACTGCAAACACGGTGACAGACACACTGATAAGTCCAATGTAATAGCTTTCAGTGAGCTCTCAAGCTGATGACGAGCGTTTTATGCATCTGTAGATCATGGAAGATTAAGGATAATGGGGGATGATACTTATAAGGCCAGGGTTATAAGTGGTATTAAAATCTAATATCCCTGGTAAGGTGAACTCCTACCAGCTTGGGCTGTTAGCCATCAACAACAGGCGGATGGGGTGGGTTCAAAAAGGCGGAACCGTATCCGTGTAAAATTCTTGCCAGGAGCTTGATTTCCTTTTCTAACATCGTGTTCGCGCATACTTCGTCGTCTCTAAATTTTACCAAGAAGCTATTTTAGATTTTAATACAAATTTCGTGATTTTGAAGTTTTTTTACTTTGAAATGGATTTTAGAATTTTCATTTGGATTTTAGGATTTTCATTTGGATTTTAGGATTTTCATTTGGATTTTAGGATTTTCATTTGGATTTTAGGATTTTCATTTGGATTTTAGGATTTTCATTTGGATTTTAGGATTTTCATTTGGATTTTAGGATTTTCATTTGAATTTTAGGATTTTCATTTGGATTTTAGGATTTTCATTTGGATTTTAGGATTTTCATTTGGATTTTAACTTGAATTTTGAGATTTTAGAATTTCGAAAGGGATTTTAGGATTTTCAGTGGGATTTTAGGAATTTAAACAGGATTTTAGGATTTTCAAAGTTATTTCAGGGTAAGTGTACGGGATTTTGGCCGAAGTCCGACCCCTCGGCTATATGATTATTCGATTTCTCGTCATCTTTTATAATGGTGGTCCTAAAAGTAATATAATATCCGGATGGGCTGACGGGCAACGTCGGGTGCCTTTGCTGCTAGTATACATATATTTTATTACTTAGGTATGTTTTTAATTTAATAAGGTCATTTTTGTTACATTTACAGATTATAAAGAAGAATTTACAGTATGTGGCCTTTTCTCGAAGACATTCGCTGTGTCTTTGATTCCCTTTTTGTACCACATGACTTTTTTTGGTTCACTACTAGGCTTCTTTGGTGTAATAATCGAACCTCACTTAAGAAAGGTGAGAACTCTTAAAGGGATTGTAGCGTATTTGGTAATTTATTTTTCTTCTTTTACATGGTATAGTTATGACTTAAAGGGTGTGAATGTTAAATTTCGTTTTTAGGGTTTACGTAAAAAAGCGTCCCAGTTTTAGGAAATTAGTTTTCACAAATTTTGATATATTTCAGTTCAATTTGACTCCTGTCGCTATTGGAGGTATAATTCTATTTACAGCTGGAGTTCAAGCCTTAACATACCCCGTGTGGGGTCTCATATCAGATAAAACTGTGAGTCAATCAACTGAGTCCTAGTAAAATGATTGAATTTCATCGGGGATTAGTAGAAAAGTATACGCATTGTGGGTTAAAGGGATAGAATCAATCTTTTGAATACTAATGAAAAGCTTCATTTTTTTTTAAATCAGATAGAACCTAAAATTACGTTTTCAAAAATATATAGATATTGATAGTTTTAATAACTTAACTATTTTTAATTAATTTTCAAAAGTGTTAGGTTTCGGCGCTGCTCCGATCACTGCCCCATCTACAGTCGTTTGCAAAAACACAAGCGAAAAAACTAAATTACTACCGCGACCCTCCTCTCCCTCGGAGGTACAGTAGAATTACTCCTAAAAGTAGTTTTCATACTATTCTGCATTTTCGCCAAATTATATAACTCATTTCGATACGGATGCTTTGAACGCTTTGAAAGTTATAAAGGAAAGTAAATAGTTTCACTGTAATTTTGGTGTTCAAAGTAATAGTTTTAATATGTTTAATTACAATTAAAAATATGTTAAAGCCTAGATTAGGGCCATTAGGCTAAAATAAAGTCATACCATTATTATACATGGAAGCTAAGCCTTTGCCAAAATAGGGCGAAAATGTGGAGTTTTGGACATTACCTGTAACAATTTTGATAAATCTCTATCATCCTTACTGTACAACGTAACCGAGAGTTAAGAGAACAAAGGATAATAAACATGAAAAATCAGAATTATGTTTACAAGGGTCTTCTCAATAATGCGCCGCTTCCCCAGTGTAGGTGAAAAGCTACTATACAGTGGTCTAGAGCTCCCTACATTCTCCTATTTCCAAACAACCAATGAATCAAGAGACATTAGCAACGTCACTGTGCGAAAAACAAGTTGGGCGGTATTTCGCGGCTAGTTTGAATTTCAAAATATCTAACGTACTTTTCTTAATTTTAAACGTTTTAATTCGATTTTTTTAGCACACATAATTTTAGGCACATTTTTTTAGCTAAAACTGCCCTCATCTTGTACTAGTCGGAAAACATTGATTCTATCCCTTTAAACAAGTATAGACCTTTTTGATGTAAGAAGGGAACAGGCAACTCAGTATCGCGACATACAGGGATGTTGATCCTTTGCGCACTCTGAACTACAGCCAAGGGACAGGTTTTCCTCGTCAGTATTCTCGTGTGATGGTTGTTCGTAATTTTACGGGAACTCTGATGCCACTTGATAAGCGATAATGAAAGTTTCCCTTCCTCCCGTTGTGCGAGTTACACTCTAAAAAATATGTTTTTGAAACTAAACAAAAAATTGTGTAAAGGCTCAACACTCTAGGTGCACACTTTTGCGCTCAGTTTTGAACAGTAAATACTGGTACCAAATATTGAACACCAAAACAGTGTACTAGGTTGAACAAATTTAGGCGTATTGTTGAACACTGTGGGTGCTATGATTTTTTTCTTAGGGATGTAATATTGAACTGTATATTTGACTATTTGGCTCACATAATGTAGGAGTTTTGATGGTTTAGTTGTGAGTTTGGAATGCTTATAGTGGCAGTATTGAATGTTTCTGATGACAATTTGGCACGCTTAATGTAGCAATTTTGAATGGTTTAGTATACAAATTTGTCTTAGAATGCCAATATTGGTTACTTTTGTTCGCAACGTCTTATGGTTTAAATGGCCTCTTTTATGTGCAGTTGGCTTTGGTACAGGTTTGAATGGTTTATTGGAACAAAATGCCAACCTTGGATATTTATGTTGATTCCCTCCCAATGAGCCAATTTCCCATTCGACCGAACTCCCGCACCTTGGGCGGTTTACGAAAAGTGGTAAATAGCCTAAAGATATTGCACTTAACGAAAGTTCTCATCGAATAACGTAGTATCAATGATTTACATATTCGATCGATTTGAAGGCTTATGTAAATAAATGGGAAAGGTAAAATACGCCATAATCCGGAACATTAACTTTAAATGGTGTTTAGAAAGGAAAATTTATATTTATTTCAGGGTAATGAAGCATGTTACATTAATATGTTGAGATGCTTTTGGATTTTTAATGAACGTATTGTTCGTAGTACAAATTTACAGCAGTTTTAGGGCAGAATAAATATTGTTATTTTTTGGGTTTTCTCAACTTTTAATTTAACCGAAACGCAACACCTTGGGCCGTTCACGAAAAGTCCTTGCGTCGTTTTTTTATTTTCTTTGGTTAGTTACTAATTAATAAAGTATGTTTCTAGACTTAAAAGCAGTTACGTTTGTTTACAAGTCTTTAAATAAGTGCAGAGACATTGCCTGCATTTAATTTAGAAATAATCAAGTTTGTTTACAAGGTTTTAAATAGGTGCAGAGACTTTGTCTGCAGTTATTTTAAAAACAATTTTTTTTTCATTGTTTTGTTAAATTTTTGTGTGTAATGCAATTGAAATGCGTAAAAACCTAAAACGTTAATGTGAAACCTGGCAGTATTGAACACGTTCAATATCATCTTGGATGATCCTGCACACCTTTCGCGATTGAACACCTGATATTTCTAAACTGTTCAAGAATGAACAATTGCGTTGAACTTTGAACATCCATTCAACACTTTTTCTTAGAGTGTAATATCCACCGTTGACAATCCAAAAAGCGGGCACAATTCGTCTCATTTTCTACTACTCCCTTATTTCACTAACCAATTCATGGAGCAAGTTATGCAAAGTCAGTGTTTTGTTATTTCTATTTTCAGAGAAGGTATAACACAATTCTATTTATTGCATATGGTCTTATTCTTTGTGGATTGGTTCTGTTTGGACCACTTCCTGGACTTCCTAAACAATTAATGTAAGTGAGTAAGAAAAGACACTTTAGCAGGGAGGAAAGAGGTGATAGAGAAAAATAAAGGGAATACTTTCCAGAGTTCGTTCAGTCGGTCTAGGTTTACAGGTTTATTGTTTTAGCCGTACTATGAAGTGCACCCTTTTGGATCGGGGCGGCTCCCCTGTAGGAGGAGCTCAGCAAAAAGAAAAATACAACACTTCTTCCACACCCAATCATTGACGTCAGCAGCTCATGTAAAACGCGTCAAAGAGGAATTATTTCGTGGTTGTAAAGTGGTTCCTCACATCTGGTTAATCTCTCTTATCAGGAGCTCCCAAAGAAACCTTCAGGGGCGGGTAGTACTAAACTGATTAAAAGCCTGTAACAATTAAATTTGGTTCCCTACCATTGGATCCAATTCCCATTCGATCGAAACCAAAATTGGGAGGTCCCATTCGACCGAACGTCCGCACTTTGGGCGGCTTTCGAAAAGTGGTAAATAGCCTCAAAAGGCTGCACTTAATGAAAGTGTTCATTGCTACCTTCTCTCCGATAGTAATGAAGTAGCAAGGAGTTACATTTTCATACGATTTGAAGACTTATCTAAATATCAGGGAAAGGTGAAATAAGCCACAATTCCGTAACATTTTCTTTCATATTATTTTAAATGATGCTAAAAAGATAGATTTATATTGAAATCAGGGAAAAATAACATGTTACAGTAAATTGTTGAAATATGGATTTTATAAGAAAGCTTGGTTTGTAGTTCGAATTTACATCACATCAGCAGAATCTGGCAGAATGAAGCAATTTTAGTGCAGAATAAATTCGTTCATTATTAGGGTTATATAAACTTTTAATTCAACCGAAACCCAACACTTCGGGCTGTTTACGAAGAGTCTGAGCGTCGTGAGCACTTAACGATAAATGAAAGTTGTTTGATTGAAATAAAAAAGTTAGATCCGGGACACAATGCGTGAAAATAATTAATAATAATAGAACGTTATGGGTAATGCAAAATAAGGTGTACTTCGAAACAATTCATTAGATATTAAGCTCTAATGATGATTGAGAAAAACGTTTTTTAACTAACTCTCAGCTAATAAGTTTAATGAAGAAAACCGTTATCTTTTCCTTAATTTGCACTCAAAATCTTCATTATAAAAATAATTAAAGAAAACACTACCAGACTATTCTCTAAATTCAGTTGGTATATGCTAACCAAACTTCCGTATCTTTATTCATTTAAGTGTTTATATTTATATCTAGAGTTATACATAACCTTAAATAATTTGACCTAACCAACCCTAACGTAGCTTATTCTAGTCCAGACGAAGAAAACCTAACACACGCGCCTAATTATTGTCAACAGCAGATTGTGTTAGATGGTAATTCCTGACCTTTACCCCAATCTAGAATCTCACCGCTCACAGACTAAAGCTCGATAATCTTAAACCTTGGTCTCGTAGCTTTTATCTGAGGCTCGAAAACTTGTCGAGCCTTTAAATAGTTGCTTATCAAGCTTTCAAAGCTTATCGAGCGCTCGCACAGGCCTACCGTTATAATAACAATTGGGCTTTTTTTATGTTGGCGAGGATAAAGTTAATTACTTAAGCCTCGGTCTCCTCCAAACAGTGAACACGCCCATTATCTCTCCTCCCAGTCTTTAGTGACTAATAGCGAATTCCATTGGTTTGCTCTGAAATTGCCCGCAGTTTGCTCTATTTCGACATCAAATCAAAGAAAAATAGATACGATCCTTGAAGAGAAATGCCCATAATTGTACAGTGGTTTTAAGAATAGGTTTTTCCGTCCTAAATTTCTATGCTGATTTACAGAGCGATCTGTACTGATCTGTCTTTTAATACAGATCAGTTCTGAGCGGAACTTGACCCAGTGCGCCAACACTTTAAGACGTGAATCAGAGTGATTAGAAGTGATCATGAATTACCAATGGATTACAAAAAAACCTATCAGAGCACTCCGAGAACACCACTACGAGAAGCACAATGGAATTATCTTTAATATTGTAACATTGTTCTTTCTTTTTTTTGTAGAATACTACCCATAGTCATTTTTTCATTGGTCTTATGTGGGCTTGGATTATCTGCAATGTCTATTTCAACATTTTTGCTGTGCAAAATTCAGTTACTGTAAGTTTCAGGAACGGTATTAATCGTAAAACAATATTTTGCGACACTGGCTGATAGCAATCAGAAACCATAGAGCAGTAGATTACGAGACCCAACTGCAAACTTCAAATTTTTTTTTCAATTAAATTAAACTACTCCATGTAAATTCCAATTGTCCAAACATATACTGTATTTAGTTTCTTTTCATACTATATTCGGTAGTTTTTAATTAATTTCATGATTCAACAGAAAATCATGTCCATCGGAAAACATGGCAAACTCTGTTGTATCAGCGGCCTACGTTGGCTTCAGTAGTATGGGGTAAGCAATTTTCCTGATGAAAATAAAGTTTCATTTGTTTTAAAATCTTTTTTTGGTTGTCTTTTCACGAAAGCATGACGATAGGAGATTTGATAGGAGGATCTTTCATTGATTACATAGGATATCGAAATGGTGCTGCTCTTTGGGCACTTATCGTCTTATTAGGGGTAAGTAATTCAATGAACAGACCCTTTCAAGAGTACTGTGGTAAAATAGAGACTGGTGTTAGACCACCACCTACTTAATACCTCTCCGTGACGTCATCGTCACTCGGAGAGGTAAAAAATAACAATCATATTTTGTCTGTTCATACTAACTTGAATTTCGTTGTTGTGTTGCAGATTTTCCTTCAAGTTACTTTCAACATCGTTGCTAGACGTAAGGAATAAAGAAATTTTTCGAAAATGCTTCGAATACGATCCGATTACCATTTACTTGTAAACAGATTTTTAGAAATAATTTTTTGGCGTGAAATGCTTCCATGTTTTTTTAGCTTTATCGCGAACATTTGGAAATATTTAAATTTAGTGGTTAATCCAAAAACCTTCAAAAAAATTCAATTCAAATATGTCACTAAATTCCTGTCCACACGTGAAAAAGTCCCATCTCTAACTAGAACTCGGCATTTTCTATCAATTATTCACAAATTGGTGGATGACCGATTATTTATAAACAAATTTGTGGATTACAATACGATTTAACATTTAAGTTCTGTGGATAATTTTCGAGTATGGATAAAGATAAAATAACGTGGATAATGGATAGATAATGCCGAGCTCTCTAACGTGAAGAGCCATAGTTTTTGTTCTCATGTTACTTATGCTAGCAGGGTAACGAACCAAATACTTTGACTCGGGAACTTAAATTATGGTAAAACATCAGCTTTTTATCTAGTGGTATCTATATGTGCTGAAAATCGAAATGCAACAGCGCTTTATAGCTACTAAAGTAAGCGAAATTCCGAAAAACATTTTACATATTTTCGTTTTATATTGTGAAAAAATAATGATAATAATAAGGTTTTGTAGCATTTCTTTAAATACGCAAACGAGGCAAACTGTTAACGTGGTGCACTAGTGTAATAACGGACGCACTCACACATATGCACGCACGTCCAGCGTAATACCTCTCCGTGACGTCATCGTCACTAGGAGAGTTAAAAACAGTACTGAAAGAGAGATATTCCCCACATACTTTCTTAACATTTTTGAGTACCGTATAAAAATACACCACGTGCAGGCGCTGTATTAAAACCTGCCTTCTGTAAAGCTCGTGACGAAGGTCAGGATAAACTTGTTGTATATAGAATATTACACAGTAATAAAAAACGAAGATCAATAAATCGCCAGAAAGTTAACAAGGATTTCGAGATCATCTGTTTAGAAAACATAAGAAAAAGATATTCAACTCATCGTGTCTATCAATTTAATTAGTAATTTGAGTACAAGGTGCCGAATCAAACACGATTTGTAGTTTCACTATGTATTACGAAATAAAATGATTTTCTAACATACGGCTTGCATAATTCATACAGGCGGACAGCATCGTGATGCTCGGATAAATTAGCAAGACCAGGAAACCCAGACTGCGAAGTTATAACGGATAAAAATATTAGTTGAAACACCTGGGTTTTTTTTTTTTAGGTTTTTCGTAGACGATTATTTAGTTAATGAAAACAGAAGAGACTATAATAAGTTGATGCACAAGGTTTTTATCAATCTACATTGTGTCTTCAGGATTTGAATGAGATCACTTAAATGTGATATAATAAAACGCCTATTCTTGAAAAATGGTATAGTATAGGAAAGTAACAGTTTTTCCAATTGTCTGTAATTGTAACTCTATCGGAGCTTTGCTACAAAAATAAGATTTGTTAATAAAAATTATTCAACCTTGCTTTTTGGAATTGTGATACGCATTGCCATAGCAGATCTTTGTTTGACGTGCTTTTTCTCTGCTGCAACACACAAAAGAGTATTAGTTTTTAACGTTTTAGTGATGATGTGAAATTTAACGTTGACGGCTGACCCAAACATCTGCCTACCCTTCAGCTTGTTTTTTTTTAACATAAAAATAAAAAAAAATAAAACTTACACGACTCGGTCTTAAGCTGAACCAAAATATCTATTAACATAGATTTTCAGTTTAAAAGCGTCTGGGAACTATTCATGCTAACTATTTCCAGTATTCATCAATTCTTTCAATAGGTCACGGCGTGACTGTAAGCGGTCAAATCAATTCTTTTTTTTCTGAAATTCGATAAACTTACCTGGAATTGTTTAGAAAATGACAGAAGCTGACGAAATTTAAATCTAGCGCAAAAATATGATGGCATCATGATTTAAGATTACGCCAACCAAAAATTGAAAAGATAACTTTAGTTCGATGTAATGGCTAATAAACTAGTCTTCAAAATATGCCAAATGCAGAAACAGCCCCTTGGGACCACTAGCGCCACTCGACGATGATTATGAGAATTAAACATAGGCCTTGAAACTCAAAAAGAAACCATATTTTTACTTCTCTATAAATATTACGAAGAAAAGATTTTCACTTATATGCAAAAGTTAAGAAATAAACATTTTCATTTACATGTGGAGTTATGAGCTTTACATTAGCAGCTTATACCCAATTCTACCCATCCAATAGTTAACTTCAGTTTGATTAAGTTTCAATAACATTCTTAGGCTGAAGACTATTGAAGGCTGATATTTCTTACTCCACATGTGTGACCATTTCCTTGTCAAAGGGGCCAATGTTTTGAAGTCCATATCTTCGTAATTAAAAGTTGAAAATCTCATGTGCTTTGACATTTTGTACTCAGTTTGACCTTAAGAACATACCCTTTATTTATGGCAGATTTATTATAAGCTTTCTGTACGACATAATTAGTTAATATTCTAATGTTTATCTACAATATATTGTCGATCTAGCTACTTTCTACACTACCCAAATCTGGGAAAGTTTATTTGAGAAAATTAAACGTTGAAAAATACAAATTCTCGTATATAAGGTCATGGTCTTAAAATTAAAGACAAAATATATTCTAACCGTGGACATTGGTTTTCTGGTAAAAATCAGCGTGGGTGGTTTATGACGTAACATATGTTTCTGCAATGCCAATTTTTTTAACAAAATTTCCATTGAATTGAGAAATATTAAAGAGTCAACGATTATTAATAAAATTATTTGGATACACAACAAAGAATCGATTATATTTCCTCACTTTTCGTGCACCGTTAGCTGAAAAAATGTCCCACATTATAACAGGCGTCATACCTAATTAAGCCTTTTTTTACATATCATGGCCTTTGATTTAAAATTAATATGCAAAAGTGGCAATCCTTTTCTATGATGGCTTAATTGAATGCACGTGCGATGAAAAAATGAGTAAATCAGATCGATCAAATGCAGTTTATTTAGGGATTACCCCATCTAATACACATGGTGTTTCTGATAAGTCTGGCATGCATTATGGGAATGTTCTATGGGAGATTTTTGAATCGAAAATGTTTTGAGACATTTTGCTGTCCTAGCCACTGTTTTTGAGCTATGATTTTGATGCTTTAGGGAAGCCCCTTATAAAAATTGGCATTGTCTTTCAATTTCTTATTTAAATTTAAGGGGTGATCCGTAAAATATAAAAATAATATTTCGAAAACAATAACCAGGACGACAAAATGTCATAAAACATTTTCAACTCAAAATGGCCTCAAGAATATCTTCTTAACTTATGCCTGGTTTATCAGATATACCCTGTAAATATAAATTCATTTATGGTTAAACGTTTATTTATAGGATGTTTCATCGTCAAGTATAATTTCATGTTTTAAATTAGAGTCTGATATCCCGAAATCTTGACTCTGTCATCCCGCTGTAAATTGAGAGTGATTCGCTCCTCGGGATGTAGGTATAATTTTTACTTGTAGAAATCATACCTTACATTCGAATAATATTCCAAATTTGGTTTTAAATTTTTTTTTAAAAATGGCGAGTTTTTTATTTGAGTATCTTTTCCTGCAAAAGCATCTTTGCGGTCGAATAAAGCGCATTTAATAAGTTAACATTATTTCTATACAATCGAAATCAGATTTATGCACTTATTTTTCTACTATCCTATCTACGCATCGTAAGAGATAGCCTAGTTTAGTACGCTGTGTTATTTCAATTTAACTAAAAATTTCGTTTATATATTGACCATGAAATTTTAAGTTCACTAGTCTGTCTTTTTTATTTGATATTAATGTTTCCTTGTTATCTGAAACGGAATTACACGTGCTGCAACATTCTTCATGCAGAGATTATAAAATTCCAAAAAATAATCTGTTTGAAAAAAATGAGGCGGAAAATTTTCTCTTAGAAATTAAACGAGAAAGGCAAGTGCTCTCTCACTCTCTCCTTTCTTGATATAAATTCGCGGTTAAAGATCAACTTTCGTTCCGACTGGTTCCTTTTAGATGGCCGCGTGGAGACGTTACCCTCTCTGGTGCTGTTTCACCCAGAGTTGGCATTATAACTTACGCGTTACTACAGTACTATTTAAGTACATCATCGTTGAACCCTCAAGCTGGAAAAGAAAGCGTTTCTCAACGTACTCTAACTGCAGTTTACATTAGAAAATCAATGGGAATGAACTTCTTCCTTCTATTCGTATTTACACAAAGAAACCGGAACTCAAAATACCGTCAATTCAACGAAACAGGACAGAAACTGAAAAGAAACCGAGCACCGACAGAAAACCCTTTAACAAATGAGTGCTAAAGTGACTTTGACCCGCTTAAGCTTAAGACGTCTGTCTCTCTTTTGGAAATTGTTTCACCTTCCGGATTATTAATATTGAGAATTTTATTAACTTACAAGAGCAGCAAGCCCAATTTAGTATGTTCTCATATTATTTCTCGGCAAAATGAATTTATTGATTTATTAGAAACTATTTCATTAGCTCAGGATGTTAAAAACGTTTTCTATACATTTAGTCTTTCTTGTTGAGATCAATAATTGTTTCCCATAGTTTTTATTGCTTTATTTCGTTAGTTCGATGCTTTATATGTTAAGGAAGAGCTTGTGGCTATTATTTTCGTAAATCCTTGAAACTATCGCTGCTCTTTGGATATAGCAAATTGAACTAAACTATTTAGTAAAAAATTAATGTGACCTATGAATAAATTAAACCTACAGTAAACCTTAACTAACCGAGCCTAAACATAATTTAAAATCAACGCAGACCTAACCCTTACCTTAAAGTAAACCCCACATTGCATAACCTAAACCTAAATAAAACCTAGCATAATCTAAACCTAAATAAAACCTAGCATAATCTAAACCTAAATAAAACCTAGCATAATCCAAGCCCAAACCCAAACTAGCATAATCTAAACCATAAGGAGATCATCTCTCTAAGGGCCCAAGATTCTATGTTACGGTTGAAATGTATGTATGTCCGATTTGGTCAGCCATCCGTCTCATCTCATGTGGTATAATAATTGTATAGCCTAAACAGAGGCCGAGCGCATTCGCTGCAGAGTAACCCGGCATTGAACATTTTTCCCTCCTTCAAAGATTTCTCACGACATCTCTTCGTGATTTTTACTAAGCACGAATTTACCTCTTGTGTCTGAGAGAGCTGGGGGGTTCTGGAAATTCTCTTACTTATTTTTCCCCTCAGTCCTTCCTCTCTCGCCTCCCCGCCTGTTTTAGTTTGATTCCCAACCGCTTGGGAGCGTTATCTCAGAGCTCGCGTCTAGACCACGACCGGCTTAGGATATCGGTCGTGGCTGATTTTGAAAATTATTTTTCTCTCCCGCGAATTTCACGAAAAATTCGGAAGGAGCCCCTATACAAAATCTACGTCACATCTAGCAGAACTAGATGTTTTTGCTAATAGATGCGCTTAGGCCCTTAGAGAGATGATCTCCTTATGTCTAAACCCAAAACCAACCTAGCGTAACCTCGACCAAAACGTAATGCTACCCTAATCCTTAGGCTACCTAAACTAAACCTAACAGAAACCACAACATAAATACCATAGGGATCAGGTTTCCGCTATATCTCTGAATTGGGGTCTACTGTGGCTACTATTTTAAAATAAGTTGTGGCAGATTCCAACGACTTAATAAAAACGCCATTTCCCAACGAATATTTCTAGCAAATATCATACCGTTATGTTTCTAGAGAACGGGCGTGTAAATGTATTATTTTATTTTGCTCACGCAAACTCTATCTTTTATCAACTTACCTAGCATTTGCACATTTCTTGAAAATGTGACGCTTTTCAAACCATAGTTTAGAAATATATGCCAGTAAAGTCTCGTGAACACCTGTTCCACGACACTTTTTTCATATTGAAGGAGGTCGCCACTGAAGCATTTAGTGAAATTTAATGTATCTGTATAATTCCTTTGACCATGTAGTGGCACGCGAAACCTTCGTGGAGTAGTTAGCTCCTTGGGCCGAAACATATTGATTAAAAAAGAAACGTAACGAAGCGATCAAATATACTAGGTAAATTTGCACTACTTTTCAGACTACTTGTCTTTGTTGTAAAACATCAAATTTTGCCAGTTGCTTCAAATATTATAGTATCGACAATGTGTGAGAATCAGACCCTAATTGTGGCTGCTAAAAATGTAAGAGCTTAATTTTTAACATTAAATACTTTTTACAATTCAATTAGAACTCGTTGTCATTGTTAACGGTAAAATGCGTGTTGGTCTAATGTAAAACCTAGTAGTCAACAAAGGTAAATTAGCAATGCCGTATGTTATAATTGCACACTCAATTACAATTTTCAGGGATAGATTTAATTTTTTAAGACGGAATGGGTAACAGGGTTATTCGGGTGCGCGTCCAAGTCCACGACCACCTTACCCGTGACGGAGGGGTATAAAAAAAGAGGCGGGTCTTATTTTCATTATGGCGTTGTATGTATATCCGGGTCAAATAAACGTCGTCTGCCCCTTCGTCTGCCAAGTTGGAATGGGCTCGGATTGTAATTTTTGAAAGAACATTGTTGAAAAATGGAAGTTACACAAGACATAGGGCTTGCAACTGAAAAAAAAAACGGGGAAGACCCAAGAAAATTAAAAGTGAGTTAGAATTGAGTAAAAGTTTTCATAGATATTACAACACGAACAGGTTTTAACTAAACACTAAGCTCACAAAACTCCTGGCCATTCACTAAGCCTTGGTTAACTTCATCAAATTCGTTTATAAAATCATGAGGATAGTAGACATGATTGGCTTAAGAAAGAATTAGGGAACACTTTTAACCCTTACAGATGTACTCCAAATCCAAAACACCGGCACCAAATTCACTAACTACCTTCTTAATTGCTATTAAAAACAATTCCCGAATAATTTCCGGACCGTCGCTTTTAGACGGCTCCATTTTGAACCCCTGTGAAGACGCTTATCTGTGCAACGCAAGAGGGGTCGTAGTCATAGCGACAGAGGTAAACAGGAATTACGTATTTTTGGCCCTCCTTGTGAGCAACGTCACCAATACGTAGTTTTAGTGAGCCAATAAGATAATTTAATTTTTTGGTTACGTGATGAAGGAAGGAGCTATATACTCGGCTATGAGTCGGACTGAAGTAAAGGCCAAACGTTGTGCATTCCGTCTTAAAAAATAAATATATCCCTGAATTTTGTAAGGGATATTTTAAAATAAGTTATTCAATGAGTTTTATGGTCACTTTCAATGTTATAAAATAAAATTTTTAACTTTTCATTTTGAAGTCGTATTCGTTCAGATTTCCGACGAAAAATGGCAGTACCGAATTTAGTGGAAGGGAGTTCAAAATTTTGCAAATTCTCTCGGAAATGCTGTCTTTTAAGTATGACTTTCTTTTAACTTACTTCAACCAATCCGCGGTGACACATGTACAGTCATGTTCCTATGGTTTGGAAAATGCGCGTATATTAATTTGGGGAAAGGCATATTCACTTAGGGAAGTTTTTGAAGTTGCGACTCATCTATTGTTCAATTAAAAATATACGACCCATCTTTCCATTTAATATTTTTACCATTTCCGAAAAGTTCATTCCGAATTATTTCTGTTTTTGACTTTAACTTTGCCTATAAGAACAATATGTTTGAAGAAAAATAAGATCCTAAATCCTGTGTTATTAAAGGTTGTGAGATCAAGACTTAAAATTACTTCGTGGTATACATCTTTTTTTTGGTAATATCAGAAGGGGATAATAGAAGAAGGATGACACTCTGTATCCTCTTTAGTGGTCGGCGTTTGGACAAGTTAAGCCACCGAATTTTTTTAATCAGTTATTCATGAATAATAATCAGATAATTATTCGTGATTACATTGCATTAATCATGGACTTCCCGTGGATAATTTCAAATTATGAATAAAGATAAAACAAACAGATATTATCCTATCCAAATGCCGACCACTAATCCTCTTAATGCTTTAGTTATGTAACGTCATTCTTCCTAGGCTCACCCTTTTAGTTTGCTTTCCCGCTGATCAAACTACAAAGCGTGTGAACGTGCCCAATTCGCTGCTGGCAAAGCCGCTGTTGGCGGAAATTTTATGACAGCATCCTCGGCTATAAGTGGCGAGATGGCATGGTCTACCTTTGTTTCCCGAGAGGCTAAAAGTAAATTAAGGTACCTTGGTCGCCTTATATTCATGGACGAAACCCGGATTGCCAAAAATATTTACCGCTACCTACGAGCTACGGGACTTAGAACCCGCTGGATTAATCGGCTGTCTTTTCTCGATAAAACGTATGGATGTGGTTCTAGCAGAGTAGGGGCCACTAACACTACAGACTGGAACAAGATCGTGGATAAGTCTGTTCGAGATCTTGCCGAACAGAAATGGAGGGCCGAACTCGAACGCCACCAAAGCCTGACAGCTTACCGCGCCAAATCGTCTCCATCGGTGGAATCGTTTTACTCCAATGGGAAGGAAAGCGAACTCCTCTTCTTGGCAAGAACTGGTGCATTACCCACAGCGGCCCGAAGAGCGGAAATTTTTGGGGAAGATCCACTGTGCCCGAGATGTGGTTCTGAGCGTGAGGATATACCACACATCCTTTTAGAGTGTCCCGCATTTGCACAATTCCGCGACAATGATCCGGGAACGTCAAATGAAGAAGATAATTTGTTACTTAGTCTTGGTTTTACGGGTCCCACCGCGCCTTAAAATTTGAACCGTTTAATAAAAAAAAAAAGAAAAAGAAAAAAAAAAAAGTTCTAAACTGTAAAAAAAACTAAACTTGCGAGCAGCCTAACTGCTCCTCCCTGTTTCAAAAGGGATTCACTGTATGTGAAAAGGAAATAAATATTCATTCATTCAATGGGCATCGCACCGTAAGGTGAATTCTATAATTGTTTGGCACTAAATCCCCAGCAATCATCCCACAAACCTCGTCTTGACGTGGGACAAAAATGCACAAGCGTGCCTTGCCAAATATTTAAACGCTAATAGAGTAATGATGAGGGAACTATTTATCACGTATGTGATTCGTTTTAGCAGGGAGGAGAGACTTGAGAGGGAGTGTTAAAGTGAATAGGCGCGTTCTTTCGCTTCGTGGCTAAAATCGTCTCTCTGGCGCTGACTCAGGGGCTCATGGCGGTGTCCGCGCGCATGCGTCAAATTTAAAAACCGGCTTTGAACTAGAAGGGGAAGGTCGTGTTTGAATTTCTGCCATGGTTAACTATAAGAAGTGTTGTTTTTTAATTGTTCAAGTAACCCTAAGTATTTAACAAGACCCGACATGGTAAATTTCGTTTTCAAACCATTTCCCAAACCAAAAACAAAGCTTGAAATTTATTGAAAGTGAATAGAAGCTAGTGGAAATCGGTCTTCCACTAGCGAATATCCATCTTTTACATTTTTTTATCCGGGTTTTTGGCTTTGGAAACGCGTGGAAGGATATTCCTTTTATATATTTTTAAGCGAATACCTTGAATCATTCCTACAACCGTTACAAAAACAATTTGGCATTTTTATTAAGCCTCGGTTTCCTCCCAACAGACGTTGATTGTTGGTTGAACAGAGTGAGTGGGGCAACAGTCGATAGAAGCGGAAGCTGGCGGCAGAGAGAATTTTTAAATTCTCTCTTCTGGCGGTAGTAAACGACGTCACTCGCGCCTGCGTGTTAGCTAAAATTGTGGAACGGAGATAAAAAATTCATACCCCCACTTTCTTTCCCATTCAGTGTTGCCAATGTTCAAACTGTCAATTTCCCGCCTGACGACCCAAAATTTCCCGCCGACGGTCATTATTTCCCGCAACTCCTTTTAGAGCAAAATTGACGTAAGTTTTACGTTTTCAGCCGCACTACAATTTAAGTAAGCATTGTGAACTTGTGAAGGTGTTGCCTGAGAAGCACTAAATACTAAACTATAAGAAAGGTCCCATTTGGGGGACCAAAACTATGAAGGAAACATTGATGGTCGGTTGGTAAAAATCGGATGCGCCAAGCCAAAAAATTAAAATTTTACCAAATGTTTAAAAAAACATGATCAAAACCCCACGGTCATTGAAATTCCCGCCAAATCGATTGATTTATCAAAAAACTACCTTTTTCCCGCCAAAGCCAAAATACCATCGAAAAATCCCGCAAAACGGGAAATTTCCCGCACATTGGCAACACTGTTCCCATTTGCCACTGTATGACGGTTTTTTTAGCATTAGATCAACACTCCCTCTAACGTTCCTTACTCCCTGGTTTTAGTTACCTTGCTCTAAATGTTCCGATGCTGGGAAGAGTGACGTTACACTTACCCCGCTTTGTGGTACACTTCTCTCGAAGAGAAGTACTATATACTTCTGGTAATATATATTTTGTCTATAAGCCCAATTTTTTGATTCGAAATAATGAAAGTGATCTGAAGATGTTACGAAAATACTGTGTCTCTACACGCCGTTTTGGAAAAAACTGACTTTAGTGCTTTCATAATGCCATGCGGTATGCGTGGACGGTTACATTAAAACTGCCTCGAAATTTTATTGCTGTTAAATTGGAGGCTTGAAATTTGCATGTAATTAGAAACAAATTTAATTTTTGCGTTACATAAATAAAATAAGAAAGCTAACTAATGGCACTTAAAATGTCTCATTGGGACCATTGTTTCGGGTTGCCCCTTACAATTTTTGGAACGTATTTTCTCCAATACTGAAATGTACTTTTCAATAGGGAAGGTTGGCAAATATTCCTTTCCCTTCTTTCTCCCTTTTGGGGGAAAAATGATCTTCCCTTTCCATAAAAGGCTTTGGAGCCATCTATCGGAGAAGTTTTTGAATTAACGTTTGAGTTAATATAAACTATGCAATTTTAACAATAGTTTTAAAATTGTAACTCCATCTGATGGTCAATGGGGAGTGTGTAACCTCAAGAGCAATTATTGTACTGGAATGGTGGGAATGGTAGCTCGACAAGTAAGTGCTCAATTCTTTTAAGTAGAAATAACTTATTAAAACTAACTTAGGTTTTATACCTGTAGGAGGTGGATATGGCTATTTCGACAATAGCTCCAACGGCTCTACGAGCTAAATTCGTTGATTTTTCACATCCGTATCGTGAGAGTGGTACCACTTTTGTAACCAGAGCTCCAAGTGTCTTCAGAGTAAACAATGGCTTATTTCTAATCGAACCCCTCCAAATTCAGGTATTTTAGGGCAAACAATACTGGGATTTTATTAGCAGCTTACTGCACTGGTCATTTTGATACCGAGTGTGCAATCTTGCAACCTGCTTTCGAGAAACTTTGCACTCAGACCAATACTTTCATTTCCAGAACTTATTCTCATGTCTGGAAACATGATCGTGTACAAATTTTAATTAAATATTATGGACTTCCAACTCTCAGATATTATGCCTTTAAGTGTTTTTTCTCTGCTTGTGCATGGATATAATTTCACATTCACCACTAAGGATTTTCCAAACAGCATTTCTTCTTTATAATCCATAAAAATCTATTCCCAAGGAGCGACTTCCCATTTAAGTTCAGTTTTTGTTATGAAAACCGTTTAGCTATTTTCATAAACTGCACCAATCATCTGATGAAACGTGCTTTTATACTATAAAAATCTTCTGTCAATTCAATTAATTAACTTTTTTGAATAAGGTCTGGATATTAAACATGTGTTTATTGGCTGCAATAATTGTAATCATCAAACTTCTAACTTCCTTTTGCAAGGAAGAAAATTATCTTTGGAATATAGTGAAAGTAATATTATGTCAAGGTGAGAACGCGTTTTAATGCAAGCCTGACTCTACTTAAAGGATGAAATATATTTTATAAAGGTATTGAATACAATAGCAATCAATCAATAATTTATTTGGTCGTTCTCGCTATTACCATTATTGTTTTTGGAACTATGGAGGCACTTTACTCGTGTTACTTGACTTCGGCTGCCAGTTTTGCTCCAGTTACCTTACCTATTGATACGTTTGAACAAATGGCTCGTTTAATCAAATCACATGGTTATGTTGTCAGTGCGTTAGAAGGTAGCCCAAGCCAGCAGTGTATTATGGTATTATGATATTATTGTCAAAAAATAATACCAAGAAGTATTGAACCAACTTAAAATTATTAATTTCTAGACTTCCGAAAACGAGTTTTTGAAAACATTTGCTGATTCGATTAAGGAACCCGGTTTTGAGTTTCCAAAAACGCCAAAGGAAGGCTTGAATCGGGTGTTACGAGAAAATTACGCCTTTGTGCTAAACAAAAAGATATTATTGTTAAATATTTTGCGCTTGAAACTACCACACAGCGCTTTTTACTTCGCTAGAGAAAATTTGTTAGTCAATTATAATGTCATCGTCTTTCACAAATCGTTTCCTTGCAAACAATACATCAATAAAAGGTACGTCATAATTTAATCTAATAATTAAGCCTGAGAACGAGTTTAATTTCTCAAAGAGTCATTCAGCGTCAAAAAATAATGCTCAAAGAAAATCTCTGGCAAGTTTCTGCAATTTTTTCAATCTGTTTTTCAGGTTGAACCTTCTGATAAGTTTTGGAATAATTCAGAAATTGGAGTTGGATGAATCACGTGATTGGATGACCAATTATTTTTCAAAAGCAATCGAAGGGAGCGATAACATCGATGTGGATGATCTGAAACTGATATTTTACGTCTTGGTGACAGCATGGTTCTGCGGATTCTCCTTAGTTGTCATACCAACAGTAAAGCGACTCACAATGTAATTCAGAAGACTTGCGGATTTAAATTTACGGGTCATCCCAAAAATGTCGGATGCGATAACCAGTAATACAACTTATGTCAAGCGTTAAAGGCACAATTGAACGAAATTTTTTAACTTTCAAAAAACCCAAGTATTCTAATTTAGATCTAACTTAAAAACTGCTATACTTTCTCATACCAGTTAAAGAGGAGTCTTACTTCAGTATAACATAAGTCCCATATAAGGATCAAAGATAATTTGTCTCAATTATGTCACAAAACTTTATTTAAAAAAAATTAGGGATTTATATAGGAATCCATTAAGACAACTTTTGAACTTCAATTCGGTCAATGGCTGTGGAATGTACCACATCTGAAACTAAAAAAGTTAGAAGGCTTGTTCCTTTTACTCATAAAATAACTCCATTGCAATAATTTCGTTAGGCCTATGAGTTCTTAAGGGTTCATTTAAATCGACCGTGAAAGGTTATCAAATTTTTATCTCTTGAAATTTTAGGAAGAGGCTTATTGAAGGTTTGAAATGATCGTGAAAGGTTTTAAAGTTCTACAACGAATAGTTTTTTTCTTAAAAATCCCTGAATTTACTAACTTGGTTATAAATATGCACAAATAAAATTTTAATGAATTTTAGGAAAATAATTATTAGTTTTAAAATTTTGAAACTTTGCACTTTCATTTTTAACCCTTCAATGTGCCTTTCCCTAAAATTTCAAGAGATTCGAACCAGTGAAACGCAAGAAAACACTTTTAAACCGTTTGAAGAAAATCCTCTTCAGACGACACCTTAAAACCAAAGCTTGTTTGAAAAAGGTAGTGAGAGGCATTGTTAGATATCGTGAGTTTCTTCTGAAAACCCTAATTCCGTTAATCTAAAATAGGTTTACAATCCGTTTTTTTCAAAAGTATTAAAAAAGCTGTCTTATTAAATCAAGATTTTACGCCTCGTTTGAAGAGAGTATTAGGGCCCAAATAGGCCAGGAGTTTAAGGGCTTTTAACTGTGAAACGGTTCGCGTTAGACCAAAATGGTTCAGGAAATTTCAACTCCATAATTTGCGAGGAATCTACTGTTATAAGGAACGCATACGTCTCTGAATCACCTTGTATCTTCCTTAAGACGCCATAACATCTAACAAGCATTATGTCCACAATACTCGATAACTAATTATCGCCATTTAAATCGAGATAGCCATATTTTGAAAAAAGGGTGATTGCTCGTGACCTACTCATCCGAAATGGATTTGGTGAAAGCTTTTCAAATATGAATCAACCCCAGGGAAAATCGCATATATAACCGCAAGAATGCAAAATTGTGAGATCTGATAATTTGGACACTTTCTGTTTCCGGTATAAGATCGCAATGGACAACGACGAATTAGATTAAATTTGAAAGAACAATGGAAAAATAATATAACACACTTTATTTCATAGCGCAGCCTTGCATAGCGTTCGATTATTGCAAAATAAGTGTGAAAACTACAACGCGCAATGACTTTTTAACAGACTGTACAAAACTGTCGAAGAAAATGATAAATAATATTTATATGTATACTATTTATCTTTAAGAATATAAAAAGAAAACTCGAGTTTGAAATTCATCTCATTTCATTTTTTTTTCTCTCCAGTATAGACTTGGCGGGAAATTAAGTCTCAGATAGAAAACCGATACCCAATTAAGTGGGAAACCAAATCAAACCTAACCGAACCTATTTTTTATGTAATATAATATTCCAATTGAGATAACTTCTACTCTGTCATTACTAGTACTACTAGAGAAGTAAACTTTGTTTCAGAACTTAGGGTAGAATTATTACAGCATGTGTTTTACTTTATTAGTGTTATAGTTAATCAGCAGACCGAAGTTAAAAAGATCCCTCTAAAGGGTTCTGTTAAGTCCTATTCTACTTTTAAAGTACCCTTACATACCACCTGAAGCGATGAAACTATAAAAGGTTTCACTATATACCTTATATATCCACAATGCGTTTTTCGAAATCAATGCCGGCACTGTGAAAAAACTGATCGAATACGTTCATGGGTACTAAAATCCTCGTGGAGGTTTTTTGACGGACCTTAATAATCATTTTTTAACAGTGTGTCACAACGATAAGGTGATGAACATTTTAGCTCACGAGTGGTTTTTGTAAATTAAGTAAGGTTAGCTGGAAACAAGGTTGTCTATTAAATATGGTTTTGGAGAATTTGGTTGGGAATATTTGTCCAAGGTGAAATTGAGTCATAATAAAATCTGTACTACGAGACCATAATAAACGACGACCGCATCTCACAGTCTAGCTATACCCTCTTTAGGGAACTTATCTTAGGGTTTAACTGTGTTTTCGGGAAACTACGATGTAGGGAACCGCAATTATGAGAAACACAATTAGGGGGCGCTCTTTTGAGAACATCCCCTATTAATAGACAAATTCAATGTACCCTCTGAGCTAGAAGTTCAATTCCATTTCATCCTTTAATATTGAAAAGCGTCCAATGTTAATAAAAAGGGATCGTCGGGCTTGCGAGTCTTGTTCTTTTTTACAATCACTGTCTCTATTTATCTATGGTTTTCATCTAGAGAACCTTTCGAGAGGCTTCTTACCCTGTTAAGTGGTTTGGATGGTTGCTAAATAATTATCTAGAAAATATTAATCTAAGCGAAACAAATCTCCAAAGAAAATCATATATAAACAGCGTAGAGCGTAGCCGAAAGCATCACAATCTCACAACTGAAATCGAAGTATCATTCTTCTTAATAACTAACCATGTTCAAACTAGTAACTGTTCTCTTGGCTGTAATCGTAGTGGTAACTATTATTTTTCTCTTTTTAGTTTTTACTAGCCTTAAAAAAAGCCATTGTGCTTATTTCGAATGAAATAAAATATCCTCCAGAAGGAAAAGATCTAAGCAATTCTATGCTAGTGTAGATGATATTGAAGATGGCTGGATAATTATTTCTGCAGCCCTAAAATTGCCATTTTTTCTCTCAAATCTTTGAACTTCAGAGATAATGTTTTGCTTATATTTATACTTGGCACTGATTTCTACTTGCTTTTAGAGCTCGGCATTTTCGATCAATTATCCACTTTATTTTATCTTTATCCATACCCGAAAATTATCCACGGAACTTTCATGTTAAATCGTATTATAATCCACAAATTTGTTTATAAATAATCGGTTATCCACCAATTTGTGGATAATTGATCGAAAATGCCGAGCTCTACTTGCTTTATTCTTATAAAGACAGTACAAACTAGGAAAAGTAACTCATTAAAAGAAATTTTATTTTCTTTAGGCTTCTGCCCAGAAGTCAGCTGGCACATATTCGTTCTTGGAAGCGAATTCTGGATCTATTTCTACCCGTCCGTTAGCCAATTTGAACCAAGGAGTTTCAGCTACTTACGTTAAAATTGAAGGTCCCTCTGTTCATTACGCCAAACCAACCACCGTAGAATACATAAAATCGCCCATTGTTCAGTATACTAGGCCTTTGACTTCTGTTCAGTACGCAAGTCCCATTGAAACTTACGGAACTAAGTCAATCTACTAAAACAAATGATTTAATTATGTAACGACGCTTCTACATACCATGTAACCCGAATTTAAGCGTTTTGAAACTAATATGATTGTAATCTCGACCTGGCTAAGGCTTTCGACCGTGTTTCGCATCCTTATCTGCTGGATAAGATGCGAATCTTGGGGGTAGGCAGTGAACTTATTGGGTGGTTTCGCTCATACTTAAGTGATCGTACAAACATGATTAAATGTAATGGTGCCTTAAGCTCTTTTACTTACCCTATAACATGCGGTGTACCACAGGGTTCATCCTTGGGCCCTTTATTGTTCAACATATATATATACGATCTACAATATTCAGTTAAATCCTCCATGCTAATCGCGTTCGCGGATGATCATAAAATCTGTAAATCTATTAACTCTCGCGAAGATTGCACTGAACTCCAAAGTGATTTGCACTCTATTGCTTCATGGTGTGACGCCAATAACTTGCCAATTAACCCTACCAAATCGACTCAGGTAACCTTCACGAGGAGAGTGGGCAGAGAAATCTGCAATACATACACCATTGCAAATACAACTATCCCCCAGAAATTTCAGGTAAATGATCTAGGCGTTATTTTTGATCGTGCCTTGCTTTTTCGCGAGCAAGTGACGATTACAGTTAATCGCTGTCGCCGAACTCTAGGCGTGTCCTTAAAACTATGTCGGTCTCTAAGATCGTTAAAACATTTTAAACTGCTCTACCTCAGTCTAGTACGATCGCGACTTGTTTACGGTTCATTGGCATGGAGTGGCTGTAGTTCCTATTTACGACAAAGAATAGAATCGGTTCAACGGAAATTTATATTATACGCCCATACGTTCTTCTTGCGAAATCTCACTTATGATTATCAATTGTTACTAATTAGTCTTGGCCTTCCATCTTTAGCCCACTTACTTGAAATAACTGATATTAAATTTCTTTCTAAATTAATTAATAATAAGATTAAATTAAGCGACTTAGTCGCAAAACTTAACTTTTTAATTCCCAATTCTCTCCGTCATACCGTGACATTTTATGTACCTATGAAAGTTCTTAATCCAATTAATCGCATTCAGAATACGTATAATAAATATTCCCATACAATAGATATATTTTCAGTACCGATCAAAAATATTCGTTAGTACATTGTTAATCTCTCTCTCATGTATATAACTACAAAAGCAATTTCTGTAAATATTGTATTGTTAATTTATGATGTCTGTCTATATTCTCGTGAACTACATGTTTAGTTTTTTATATAGACATTAAAAATCTATTTCATTTCATTTCATAATACTGGTTTAATAAATGCTCATTACAATAAAAAAATATTTGATTCATCCCGCTATTATTAGTGTCTACAACAATTGCGGAAAGACATTTCGGTTAAGACTATTGGGTATTCGACCATTTATAGAATTGAAATTTAAGAACAGGACTATTTGGAGAATTCCGTCTGAAAAAGCTGGTCCATCAGTAGCAACGTGCAACAAGTAGGATTTGGGCTCGGATTTATAAGAACTATAGGGTCTTGTAATTAAATTTTTCCTTTGGTGTCATTTTAATTATGGAACTTACTACTTTCACGCAGCACGATTTAATCCGATTCTGTCATTCAAACTCACAGCATGCAAATACGGACTCACGAGTGAAAAAACTAAACTGAAAACGCGGGATAAGGTATAAATTTTGATTGATTTATCGCAATCATTTTACGTCGCCCTCTGCGTAAAAAAAATATATCACTATTTCTGTCGGACCTAAAGCTGCTTCGGTATTTCTACCGCATATTTACTTACGAAGTTTTTCGTTCGAGCTTTATATGAGTAAATTAAAATTAAATTATATGAGTACTTTCAATGTTGCATTACTTTCATTTATAACCAAACCAAGTAACTAATGGAAATTATAAAATCACGTTTTCTATGCAATTTAAATTAGAAAAAGATCAAAATGGGTTAGAGAAATGTTTCTGAAAAGAAATCAACAAGGGGACGTTAGTGTTAGTGGATCTACATATTTCGGATCACAGGGGTGAGTTTTTGCAAGGGCTTAACTGAGAAGGTCGTCGTATTCCATTCAACTATCTACCCATGACCTCAGGCAAAGCAACCACAAATTTCAGGAAACCAATTTCCTCTTCAGAAAGACTATTGTGTGCATTAAGGTAGGTGCTTTATAGGAACACTTACTTGAAAATTTGGGCTAATGAGCAGAAACAACACAGAAAAATCGTTTGACTAGATAATGGTCTCATAAAGCTGTCACCTTCTGATGGAAAATATATTTAGCAGAACCGGACCGCAGCCGGAAAAGTTTCATCGAGGGAGTAGTATCTTTCGGTGAGGGGACATGATAATGGCACTATTGTTATAAATAACATCAATATACGAGTTGTTAAATATTCTATATTTCTGAACGTATTTTTGATACAATTTAGAAAATAAAATATATTTTTATTTAATATTTGAAGAACAATTTACAATGACCGCCGACGAGGTATTTCTTGGTTAAATTTGTTAATAAACAATTGTAAATCTAGATTTCTACTCTTTCTTCCATGTAACTTAGCTCGTCGTTGAGGTGCAGGAAAAGCTAGCCTGGCTAGTCGCTGTTGCCTGTTGAGGCTCCAAATGATACGGCAACTGCAAATACCTTCTATACATGTAGAAATATATTTCGAAATGGATGCATTGTGGCTAGAACGTAATGAATACTAGTTTCTTTTGCTAACTTTGCTTTTTAAACAGAAGAAATTTAGGTTTTTCAATATTTTGGCTTTTGTTTTAAGAACAGTTGTTGTGTCTACTGGAGAATGTTTAAAAAGTTTTTCTATTTCACTAGTATCCAGGAATATTTTATTTTTTTTATTATTACTGTTGGGTTTGGTTGTTTGAACCCCAATACTTTTGAGTTGGGTTTGGTTATTGGAACACCGATACTTTTGAGTTGGGTTTGGTTATTTGAACCCCGATATTTTTAAGCTAGGTTTGGTAAATAAGTTATTTCGAGGGGTTAGTCACTTGAATAATCAGGTGTAGAAAACCGTAGAAATCGATTACTTGAGTTCAAGAATTCTTAGAAAATCATTGGCAATCACAATAATTTTTGTGTGTAATTAACGGTAATCAAAAATTTCCGATAATCATTGGAAATCACATGAAATCTTGAGAAAATCGGAAATTATCACAGGATTTATTAGTAGTCTTTTGTAATCATCTCGGAAATCTCACATTTCGTGAAATAATCACATATAATCGAGGAATTCGAAAATCCAAAATAAAAATCGTAATAAGTTGACAACTGAAATAATCACTGCATTCATCGTAATTCAAGAAGAATCCAGTAAAGTATTTTACGTATTAGCAAGGTGTGGGGAGGGCGTGTTATTTTCGTATGTGCTAATGATGTACAGTTTTCATATTTTCTAACTTGCTAGGGTAATATTGGAGATAGCCCATCGGTTGGAGTACATTAAGGTCTTACAACACCTGGCTAAAATGGTGTTTTCGCCTACCAACTTCCACACACAAACCGCAAACATACACACGCACAGATCATAATCGTTAAAGCCAGTATGACTTTCACACTCGTAGGTAAAGACCTGTCATAACACATACATTGAAGGGCCAGGAGAAGGTTTCAACGACAAATATAAATAAATTACATAACCCAGCGTTAGCACATAATTAATCTCTCATTCTAGCTATCATTCCCGCATTCCCCATCCCCTCCTCGCCAACCCACCTAAGCGGTCTCAAAAGATAGTATTTGTCTATAAACGCTTTTTAACAAATCGCCTTCGATACATCAAATTAATCTAAAACTTGAGGTTGCGGCCATCCGGTCCGTGACATTTAGGCGCCGCGACATTTAGGCGCAGAGACATTACGTGCCGATAATTTTTCCACTATATTTCTTCTAAAAATCCGTAATGACCTTCAATTTGGCAACCCGTGTATTGTCCCTGTGCGTCATTGCATGACTATGTTCGCAATCTCCATTAAAGGACACCAAACCTTACCTGTTTTTACAAAACATATCCTAAAATAATAATAAAAACACCTAACCTAACCTAACTTAACCTAAGTTGAGAAGTCAATGAAGATAAACAACAATATTTTGGAAAAGGCACATTATTTTAGGAAGTCATTGAAGATAAACAACAATATTTTGGAAAAGGCACATTATTTTGGGAAGTCAAAGAAGATAAACAACAATAATTTGGAAAAGGCATATTATTTTGGCAATACAGTGAAAATAAACAACAATATGATTGAATTCTGATGTCAGTTGAATAAAAAGAATATAAGCATAAAAGTTCTTGTCTTTATCTGAAATATTTCACGAAAATTATACTGCAATGTCTCAGTGCCAAATTGTCGCGGAGCCTAAATGTCTCGGTGCCAAATTTTCGCGGAGCTTAAATGTCGCGGCGCCTAACTGTCCCGGCGCCTAAGTGGCGGTGCCTAAATAACCGGCGCCTAAGTTCATTGTCGGCACCCAAATGTCCTGTCCCGCGGCAATCTAACTGCGTAAATTCTTTGACTATGCCAAAGTTGTTTCCTTCCCATTACGTCGAAGAGCGGAAGAGGATCTTTTCTTAACAATAAACTATTAAATCATATCATAAGGCTAATGTACTTCCTTTTCTTCTTTCACATTATGAGCTCCAAGGTGGTAGTGGATCTTGCCTTATTCGGTTTCTATTCATGCTTGTTTTTCGTGTATCCGGGGTTAACTCAACCCCCCCCCCCCGACACACACCTATAAGTAGGTCTGGTTATCTAATCACACCAAGCTAAAAACTAGAGATGAATCAAATATTTTTGTATAATAATGAACATTTATTAAACCAGTATTATGACAAATCATATTCGTTTGAAAACGCTTTAATTCGGGTTACATGGTATGTAGAAGCGTCGTTACATAATTAAATCATTTGTTTTAGTAGATTGACTTAGTTCCGTAAGTTTCAATGGGACTCACGTACTTAACAGAAGTCAAAGGCCTAGTATACTGAACAATGGGCGATTTTATGTATTCCACGGTGGTTGGTTTGGCATAATGAACAGAGGGACCTTCAATTCTAACTCCTTGGTTCAAATATGCTAACGGGCGGGTAACGTAAGTTGCAACCGGAGCCGTGTACTGGAGTTGAGCTGGACCTAAAATAGATCCAGAATTTGCTTCCAAAAACGAATATGTTCCGGCTGACTTCTGGGCAGAAGCCTAAAGAAAATAAAATTTCTTTTAATCAATCACTTTTCCTAATTTGTACTGTCTGTTTTATAAAAATAAATCAAGTAGAAATCAGTGCCAAGTATAAATAAGCAAAACATTTTCTCTGAAGTTCATAGATTTGAGGGGAATAAATGTCAATTTTAGGGCTGCAGAAATACTTATCAAGCAATCTTTACACTAGCATAGAATTGCTTAGAACTTTTTCGTCTGAAGGATATTTTATTTCATTCGAAATAAGCACAATGGCTTTTTTTTAGGTTAGTAAAAAGAGAATAGTAATAGTTACCACTACGATTACAGCCAAGAGAACAGTTACTAGTTTGAACATGGTTAGTTATTAAGAAGAATGATACTTCGATTTCAGTTTTGGGATTGTGATGCTTTCGGCTACGCTCTGCCCTGTTTATATATGATTTTCTTTGGAGATTTGTTTCGCTTAGATTAATATTTTTTAGATAATTATTTAGCAACCATCCAAACCACTTAACAGGGCAAGAAGCCTCTCGAATGATTCACTAGATGAAAGCTTAGATAAATAGAGACAATGACTGTAAAAATGCAATAAACTCTCAAGTCCCTCTTTAAAACCTTGAAATTTTTCAATTTTGACAAATGTTGCAATGGAATTGAACTTCTAGCTTTGAGCTATATTGACTATCAATAGGGGAACGCCCATTAATAGCGGTTCTCTTAACCTCGGTTCACTACATAGTGATTTCCCGAAAACACAATTTAACACTTAAAGAAGTTCCTAAAATAACAGTAAAGCTAGAATGTGAAACGCGGTTTTCGTTTATTATGGCCACGTGGTACAAATTAGATTACGACACAAATTCACCTTAAACAAATTTTTCGAACCAAATTCTCACAAAACCATATTTAATGGGCAAACTGCATAACCTCGTTTCCCGCAAACGATACTAAATGCACAAAAACCCCACTTGAGCTACAGCGTATAGCATCTTTTCGTTACTAAATACATATGATTATATGAGCACTTCAGAATTTCGAAGTATAGAATCGAACGTCTTTGTGGTTGTGACCGAAAATTGAACAGAAATAGAATTTGGTCAGTTAGAGTTAGGTCGGGTTATTTAAACCTCGTTTAGGTTAGGTAAGGTTAAGTTTAGTTACGTTGGGTTTGGCTTTGGTTATTAGAACTCCATTAAGGTCTGGTTAATTGAACCGCAATTGGGTTAGGTCAGGTGAGTCTAGATTAGGTTTCGTTAATATGGTCTATTTACAACTGATGAGAAAGGCTAGGCTGTGATGGCCTATTTACGTTTGATGAGTAAGGTTAGCTTATGATGGTATACTTACACTTGATAAGTAAATTAAAGTTTTGACGATCTGTTTGCGATGATATGATAAGTTAAGATCAAGTCTCGAGATTACGAAGATTCTCTACACTCTACGAAAGGGAAGTGTTAAAAACGTGTTAAAACGGGCCAATTTAAGAAAACACTTTTTTACACCCAAAAGAGAGTTTTATTACCTTGAGTTTTTAGTGGCCAATTTAAACTGTAAATTCGGTGTAAAATAACAATCTTAAAACACCGTTTGAAATTTAACATGGAAAATTATAATACTGCGGGTTTCTTAAATAAGGTCTTTCATTTTCATTAATGTTTTAATATTAAAGTCGATCCAAACAGTAAAAAATTATTGAAAAACTTAATTTTTAAACATTTTTTAAAGATGATATTCATGAAAGAAAATATTTTTATCCTTTAAATAAAATTAACCCAGAAATTGGTAATCAGGCGGTATATAAAACACTGCTAAACGTGTTTTGCGACACTCTTACAGGTGTTAGGCGACACTCTTACAGGTGTTAGGCGACACTCTGAAAAGTGTTATGCGACAATCTTAAAAAACGAGACTAGGTTAGGTACTGGCCTCACAGTAGGGCGACTATAGACGCCTGCTTGAGAGTTCTTCATGTGGGGCACTTGCTTTGACTTGTTGGTTTTGTCTTTATTTTGAGAAAAACTAGAGTACAAAATGGATTTTTCTTTTTCGTAAAAATTGAAAATTAGATTGTACGCCTTTCTGGTGCTGGAAAAACTCTCAGTGATAAGAGATTATTAAATTTAACCTGAACGTCTATATCTACTGCTTGAACATTATGGCCTGCAAAACCAATTTAATACCCTATGCATTTGTGCAAATTGAGAATATTCTGCCTTTTTCAGAAGTTTTCCGTTAAAATGACTTTATATGCAGTTTCTTATTTCTTACTGCATACGAGAACTACCCTCGCTTGAAGGGGTATAGTTCTGCATGTAAGAACTTTCCTCCCTATAGGGGATTAAGTTCTTCTCTCGAAGTCTCACGGTAGAACATTGCTATGAATGAAGCACTAATTGTTAAAAATACTTATTAAAATTAATTATGCGGTAAAACCATACGATTACTCGCTATTTGAGTTGTGCCTCATGAGTGGTCAAATTTTAGCTATCCATAGTATTTTCTCCGTCATCGGGCTTGCTTTTCAGCCTAGGAAAAATGCTACTATCCTACCAAAAAATCTCCCACTTATTCAACGCTCTTAAAAGTGCTATGCGACACTCTCAAAGGTGTTATGCGACACTCTCAAAGGTGTTATGCGACACTCTCAAAGGTGTTATGCGACACTCTCAAAGGTGTTATGCGACACTCTCAAAGGTATTATGCGACACTCTCAAAGGTATTATGCGACACTCTCAAAGGTATTATGCGACACTCTCAAAGGTATTATGCGACACTCTCAAAGGTGTTATGCGACACTCTCAAAGGTGTTATGCGACACTCTCAAAGGTGTTATGCGACACTCTTAAAGGTGCTATGACGCACCCATTAAGGAATTGCACAACATTTTCAATAGGCAGCAGGTTTTTTGTATGTTTTTCCACGTTATATCAAAAGCGGATTATGCTTCACACATAAAGTACGTAAGTCCCACTTTTCCATAGCTTTGACGATGGATTTCATGATATTCTCGAAGTAAAAACTAAGCAGACGAACAAAAAATCTTTTAACCAATCATGAGCCCCTTAACCACAGATAACCTCTTTAATGAAAGACCAATAGGCGAGGGCTATTACTATTTTCTTGCATGGGACCTCGACTCGACCTCGCCGTCGACATAACCGGGAGGCCCGGAAGGCGAATTTACGGTACCGTTCCGTAGTCGTTATAAAATATTCAACGTTTTAAAGCTCAAGTTTCGAAATGTTTTGAGACATTTACTTAGTCTTCAACTAAATATGATAAGATTTTCTTTAAATTTCAACAGAAAAATAGCTCTGCGAATAAAATTAGACACGAAAACTACACTAAGCCTTGGCTAGATATCAGCGGCTGAGGCCGAGCGGCGCATCTCGAGCTGCCGGCGGCCGGGCTTGCCGTAACGGCGAGAACAGAAAAATACCTCGTTAAAAAACAGATGCACGGCGTCTTAAATAGGCCAAGCAAAAGCTACCCAGATTCATAGGATCTTCGTGCCTTACTCCCAAATAATCTTTCGTATTGTGAATAGTTTTAACTAAAGAATATTTCAGACAATCTACTCAATATTTATACTAGTTCCCTAATTTCAACAGAAAAATAGCTCTGCGAATAATAATAGACTCTAAAACTACACTAGGCCTTGTCTAGGTAACAGCGGTATCCCGATTCCCGAACCGCCGGCGGCTGAGCTCGCCGTAACCGCGAGAACAGAAAACATTCCTGGTAAAAAACAGATGCCCGGCGTCTTAAATAGTCCAAGCAAAAGCTACCCAGATTGATAACATTTTAACGCCTTACTCCCTAATAATCTTTGGTATTGTGAACAGTTTTATCTAAAGAATATTTTAGATACCCTACTCAGTCTTTATAGTAGTTCTCGAATTTAGGTACGTGGTAAATCGGTTCTTTAGGCGGAAGGATCCGATGGATCCGAAGGAGCCGCGTTACTGAACTATTTCCCTCCGCGTAAGGGGAGGTTCTTTCCTAGGAGCTTAGAGAATATCGTGTAGCTCCCCAAGGCACATGTTACGTACTTCATGTGTAAAGCCTAATCGGCTTCTGGTTATATGCTTGTAGTTCATTTTATTGACGTGCGCCCAGACCTTTTAGTTTACCTTTGATGTAAAAGTTATTTGAAAGCCTAAATGGCCATGTTTTAAAGAAACGGAAGAACCGTGGCCGGATGCTGATGCAAACATTACTGTTTAAAAAAGTTATCTCAATATTTTAGAATAAATTAATGAATTCGAAATATCGTTCTTGGCCATTACTGATCAATAATAATCACTGTCTTTGTAGAAAAAGACTTGAAATGGTAAAAGATTAGCTATGAAATTACTTTAGTTACCAACATGCTAATTTTTAGTTTTAACAAAAACATACTAATCTTTTCTTCAAAAGTTTATTTGACTAAAGTGTTTTAAATTATTCCACGGGAACGTTCTTCTAAAGACGTATATAACTAATTTTAACTTTGTCTATACATCTATAGTTTTAACTTGGAAACATTATTCTCAATTGTTCACAGTTTATTTCGCAAAAATTAAAGGCGAAATATTATTTACAAGTGGCAGTTTGACTTCGACTTGTTGGCGACGAAGGTTTAAACGACGCCTTATAACTTTTCGAGATCAAAAGCAATTAATGATGAAACCGGTCACGATAAACCCTCTTTTGATCTTCGTAAATAAAATTAAGGCGCCATCAGGTTAACTTTCAACATGTGAATGAATATTTCAAGAACGAGCGTGATGAACGACGCGGAGAAGCCCAAGAGACAGACGCGGAAAATTTCCGTGAAAGCGGAGACGTTGACGACGACGAATGCATCTTGGGTTTCCGTTCTCTGACAGGGGTAGTAGGGTCTTCGTGCCGATACTGGCACAGGTACAGTGGAAGGCAGGGAGGATTGAGGATTGAGGATATGAGGATTGAGGATTGAGGATTGCAAGATGGCGGGTGAGAAAACGTATGCCTTTTTTGATTGACTCCCCCCTCTCTCAGACCTGCAAGTGGGCGTTTTTTGATTGACTCACCCCTCTCATCCCCGCACCTGCAAGGGGTGTTTTTGATTGACAGGTCAATGAAGCGTGTTCGATTCTCGGATGTAGAAGTACTTACATTGGAGTATGAAGATAGAGTGAATTATGATTTAAGAAATAAACAGTATTTTAATATGTTAATTAGATTAAAATTTGAACCATTAATTTCCCCGGTATTAATCAAATGGTTAAGGGGGTATGAAACTCCAGATGACGTTGGGGGAAAATAAAGAATCCCAGTAAAAACCCAGCTCTACCGATTATTCTAGATCATTCCAGAAAAATTAAAATTCACCATAAAACCCAGGTTAACGTTGTTTAAGGCCATGACGTAAAATGTACAGTCAAAGTTGTAGATTGTTCGAGAATAATCTTCCCGAAAAAACCCACCAATAATGTACAGTCAAAGCTAGGATGATGATCATATTAAATAGTATAAATAGCCAGGACCCTGAGTTAAACCACCATCACAATCTCACTCAAGCTCGACGAGGAAGGAAGGACCATCCAACAAGTACAATGTAAGTATAGTTTTTGTGGACTTGTTATTTTCAAAGCTATAGTTTGGATATAAAACTTAGATTTTTTTTCTATTTGACAGAATGTCTGCCGTAGTGCTATTTCCCCTATCAGATGAGAAAGTAATTGAGGTTACCCCGAAGTTAGACGTACGACTAGGGTTCAAAGACAGTTCTACGGGACTCGTACTTCACCAGTCCGATTTCCACGAGCTATACGCTAGGAAGGATGAAATATTCAAGTTCTTCGAAACCGACGACGCCCCGGAGACATCATGGTTCTTTACCGGTTCTGAAACGAAGCGTGTGGAGTTGCGAACATATCGAGACCGTAAGATTATAGACATCAGGGAACTATACCCTGGAACAGGTGCTATGTACGGCAAGTTCTTCCCAACAAAGAAGGGATTCGCCGTTGGACACTACCTTGCCAAGACGTTAATGGATACGTATAAAGACGTAGTCACATTTCTTAACGAGGCGAGTCGAGTACGTGTGTTATTAAAAAATTGTATTGTAGAACAATTGAAATCAAACATCCGTAAATGTTGTTACGGATGTAGTATTGATCACCCCTCTCAAACTCAACACGATTGTTTGAATGGGTGGGAAATGCGTGTTTCAATGAACTTTGACACCGCGATAAGTAATCTTGATTATGTTGAAATTTATAAGATATTTACCCTAAGCACTTTTTTAAGTGACGAATTTTGTAAGTCTATGATTGGTCAAATCATATGTAATGCCAAAGAATATTTGTGAATAAAAAACAACTTGATTCTTAAAAAGTGATTCATTCCTTAAAATGGACTTCAGCTTACAACACCCATTTAATGGTCTCATAGCCGGGGCGACACAATCGGGAAAATCATACTTTGTAGCTAACCTTATAAAGTATAAAGATATATGTATATCACCCCCTCCAGATAGGATAATATGGTGTTACACTGAATATCAACCGAAATTATTTAATTCGGTATTAGATCACACACCTTCTGTAGAATTTCACGAAGGTATATTAAATGTGAATATATTAGACCCCAATATCAAGAATTTTGTTATACTTGATGATTTACTTTGTGAAATATCTAATAACAAGGATGTAACTAATTTGTTCATACGGGGATCGCACCATAAAAACACCTCTGTTTTTATTTTGATGCAAAATTTATATTACCCCGGGAAGGAAATTAGAACATTAAATTTAAACGCCCACTACTTGATAATATTCAAATCTCCTCGAGATAAATCGGCTATATTTCATTTAGCCAAACAGATTTGTCCCACTAATAGTAAATACGTCATCGACGCGTTCCATCAGGCAATCGCTAGAGATTTTGGGTATTTATGGGTTGATTTAAAGCCAACGACGTCAGATGATCATAGACTACGGACGGGACTCATACCGGGCGAAGAAGCCGCAGTCTATATTCCAAAATGAAAAGAGTGCATACGCATCAACATTTCTTAAAGTATCTGACTACTTGTAATGCGTGTCAGAGAAAATACGCTATCAAACACGCTAGTAATGACTCTATCAAGGCTATAGTGGAATGTTGTATAAATGTCCTACGCGGTAACGTGAAGTTATCAGATGACCAGAAGAAACGATTGAAGAAGCACTGTCTAATGTTACGGAAGTTATCTAAACAAAGCACCGTAGCAAAACGAAAAAAGATCCTTATTCAAAAAGGTGGTTTTTTACCTCTCTTGTTAGCACCCCTTTTATCACTTGTTAGCACTGCTGCTGGTGCAGCTATAAGCAGAGCAATTAAAAATGGCTAGAAAGATGATATTGGTACCTGAAGAGGTTTACCGCCGATTAAACTCACAACCAAAAGTTGAACATAGTGAAAATTTGGATACGAAGACTGTTTTGGTAGACAACAAATTGAACCAGACGCAAAAAGTTAACATGTACAATCATTTACTAACGAGTGCTATTAACAAACGAAAAAAGAAGAAACCTGTTAAACAACAGAAAAAGAAAGATTGGTATTCTGAAATAGCCATGACAATACCAGATTCACACCTCAAACCAGCCATTGCCTTATACAAGTGGATTGATATGAACTCCAAGATTAATTGGTCTCCTAACGGGGAACTCATATACAGGGGGCAACCAATCGTCGGGTCGAATATTATGGATATTTTACACGAATCAGTTAAAGGTTATAAAAGTAAACCGAAACACACTGTCGTTGGAATAAATCAGTTTTACGAAATGTTAATAAAAGAAAATGTACCAAAAACTATCGTGAGAAACAAATTCCCATTTGGAAACTCTACGAGTGTTGTACCAAATACCTATCTCGATGTATCTAAAAGCGATTTACCGAGCATTGATTATTATCCCCCAACCCCAGATTCCCACTACGGTAATGGTCTCAACACTTGGATAAACTTGAAATAAAGAATATATATCAATACCACGTTTCATTTCTTTCACAAATTACTTACACGTTATCATGGAAGGATGTAACGACCCTTCTCCCACAGGGCTTCTAGCCTCCCTGTCCGTTTCATTTTTAAATAATCCCAAAGTTATTACGGCGCTTTTGATATTATTTCTTATTATAATTATCGAGTTATCTGATTTCGCTTATTGGTATACTCAAAAAACCTTAAACTGTACGACTAATGGATAAACTAGAAGAAATATACTTCAATGAAAAAGATCCGGGGAGCTTCGGAGGTGTACAAGGACTATATAGGGCTGCGAGGGAAAAGGGGATTAACGTTTCCTTAAATGATGTTATTGAGTTCCTACAACGTCAAGACACGTATACACTGCACAAACCCGCGAGGCACAACTTCAGAAGGAACAAGACTATTGTGTACGGTATAGATGAACAATGGCAACTTGATCTGGCAGACATGCAAAACATTAAGCGTCATAATGACGGATATAGATTTCTACTGTGCTGTATTGACGTATTCAGTAAATTTGCTTTCGCCGTCGCTATTAAAGACAAGAAAGGACCTACGATGGTTGCGGCGTTTAGATCCGTTTTAGAGTCTGGTAGAAAACCCAAGATTGTTCAGTCGGATCATGGGAATGAATTTCTAAATAAAGAACTGCAAAGTGAATTGAAACGTTTGGATATCAAGTTTTTCGCCACACACTCGGAAGTGAAATGCAGTATAGTTGAACGATTTAATCGAACCTTGAAGGAGCGAATGTACCGATATTTTACACAAAACGACACCTACAAATACATTGACGTATTACCCGACTTATTGGAATCGTATAATAACAACTACCACAAATCAATTAAATGCAAACCCACTGAAGTGACAGAGGAAAATTCGAAAGAAATCTGGTTAAATTTGTACGGAAAAGTAAACTTTTCGCCGCCAGTTTCATACCCCTTTGAAATTGATGATTTAGTTAGAATAAGCAAAAATAAAAGAACGTTTGAAAAAGGGTATTTGGCCAATTATACCGAAGAACTATTCAAAGTAACAGAACGAATCCCGAGAGATCCACCGGTATATAAACTGAAGGATTTGAACTCCGAGCTCATTTCCGGTGTGTTCTACAAAGAGGAAATACAGAGAGTTGGCAAGGACCTAGAAAACTGTAATTTTAAAATTGAAAAAGTATTACGAAAACGTAAAAAACCTGACGGTACTAAAGAACTCCTCGTACGGTGGAGAGGGTATAGTTCCGAATTTGATTCCTGGGTGCAAGAAATCGACGTAAAATGAGTTTCTACATCACACTACCCTCTGACTCGTCAACGCAATATTTCAAAGGAAATACTATAAGCAAGTTCAGAACGTATCTACCAGAACCTATAATTCTAGAGGGATCTCACGAGGTTGCTCTGGCTGAAATAAGCTATCCTAGAACTTGGAATAATGTAAAAAGGGAATGCGCAGTTCGCATTTGGGATAATTCGTTCGTAGGTGTTGCTTCGGATGCAATGGATGAATTCCCAGAAGAGGGATCTGGTTTTGGTGAAAGTGGACAGACAATTAACGGAGTGAATGAAAACCGGGGTATATCGATAATTATACCTCCCGGATATTACGGTTCTGTAGAGGAATTACTCGAAATATTGTCAGCCGACGACGATGCTGGTGCTACTGAAAAAATAAAATCTAGGGTTGAGTTTTCATACAACAAACCAAATCGACGGGTGATGGTTGAGTTAAAAGGGACGAACCAACTTTATATCCCAAGCGAAATTGCCATTATATTAGGGTTCACGAGGAATTCCAAAAAAGACTTCACTGTGGTCGCCTCTATGACGGCCCCATTCAGTTGTGATATGGATGCTGGAATGCACTCCTTATTCGTATACTCTGATATAATTCAGTCTCGATCGGTAGGAGACTCTGACGTCCCTCTCTTAAGAATTATAAGTATCAACGGGAAAGATGGTGACACGGTGGAAAAAGAGTTTGCTAAACCCCATTACATGCCCATAGCGAAAAACAACTTCCAAACAATTGAAATAAACATTATGAGTGAAATGGGTAAACCGGTTAAGTTCGAACGTGGGAAAGTTCACGTCACTCTACATTTCAGGCCCAGAAGAACTTGGCACTTGTTATAAGAACTACGTTGAATTCAATCTCCGCCCCATTTATGACGTGATTGTCAAAGTGTAAGGATGTCTCCATATAATACGGGTCACGTTTCTGTTAAAGATTATGAGGACTATTATCTAAATCAAATTGGACATGGATCCATCCCAGTATATAGAGGTTTGGCCGTGCAACGTGGTTATGGCCTGGGGTCAATTATCTCCTCGGCGTTCAGATCGGCCATGCCATTACTTAAAAGGGGTGCCACGTTCCTAGGTCGAAAGTTTTTAAACACTGGCGCGAAAATTGCGACGGATTATACAAGCGGTGTACCCATTAAACAAGCATTGAGAACTAGGGGTAAAGAAGCGGGTAAGGAAACATTGAGAAGGGCCGCCGAAGAAGTGACCAAGCTAACTGGAAACGGACGTAAAAGGAAACGCAAAGTGTCACCCATCATCAGTTCTGTTCGAGCTAAGAAGAAGAGAAGGTCGTCATCTTTACACCCGGATATATTTTCATAATGTCGCTCGCACACCCAAACTCTATGAACAGCGTCAGCTCGGAACTAAATGTTTTTCACGTACCCTATACCCAAACTGGGATAGTAGGAAGTCAATGGGTGGAGTATAACTCTACCTCCAATGTGGATGAAAATCAGGCTATTATATTTCCCGTCACCGGGAACTCCGAGACATACATGGACTTGAAAAACACGCTCCTGCATTTACAAGTAAAAGTGGTTAAAGCTGATGGGTCTCTACCTAAAGCCGCTGTGTACGATGCGAATGGTGATATAACTACTCAGGCGGATAAAGTTGGACCCGAAAACCTATTACTCTCCAGTCTTTTTAGTGAACTTCACGTATCGTTGAATGATAGATCAGTTACATCATGTCCTCAACAATACGCATACAAGAGCATGATTCAAACGCTATTGACATTTGGTGGTCCAGCGAAAAAGAGTTTTTTGACCGGGGCACTATTCTACAAAGATACGGCGGGACATTTTGACGACTTTTCCGAAAATGAAGGGTTTTTGAAACGGAGTAAATTCGCCCAAAATGGGGTTATAGACTTGATTGGCGTCGTACACGCCGATATATGTCAGCAAAATCGCTTTATCCCCAATCTGGTCGATGTGAATTTTAAATTTATCAAAAGTCCCAACGAATTCTGCTTACATGCGGATGGAAATAAAGCGAAAGTTATATTTACCCACGCTTCGTTATTCATAAGAAGAGTTAAACTAACCCCCGAGATTATGATATCACACGCCAAAACCCTGGAATTGGCCACGATGAAATACCCCATAACACGTACGGAATGTAATACGTTTTCCATATCTCAAGGAAGTAAAATAGCAGTCAAAGACAATTTATTTAGCGGTCAACAACCGAATAAAGTTGTAATTGGATTTGTAGACCAGAACGCGTTTTTGGGTGATTATAAAATGTCGCCTTTTAATTTTAAAAATGAAGCGGTGACTCAAATCACCTTATCCGTTGATGGGGTTAGCGTACCCCATAAACCCTTAAGCCCCAACTTTAAGGATAACCTATGTATGAGATCGTACGCCAATCTCTTTCTTCAAACCGGACAATGGAATATCGACGAGGGTAATTTCATTGACCGTGACGAGTTCGCCAATGGTAATGCTCTTTTCGTATTCGACTTGACCCCCGACCTGAATGGTAGTTCGACTGAAAGTTTCAACTTTATAAAGAACGGTAGTGTCCGATTGGAGTTAATATTTGCCGAAGCGCTACCGGCTACAATTGCCGTCGTTTACTATTCCGAATTCCAATCTTTGATTGAAATTGACAAAAACCGAGCCGTTTTATTCGATCAAAGCTCATAATGGACTCTCGACAACTTGAGAGAATATTAAGGCGCGACCCATACGCTAAAAATCTGTTTAGGGGTATTTTTGCGGCGGATAAACTACCACTAACTGTTAAAACATTTCCATCGCTGTACATTGTGAACACTGATACGTCTAAAGGGGGAGGAAAACATTGGACGGCTATATACATTTCGAGGAAAAAGAATACTGAATTCTTTGAAAGCTATGGAAATCCTCCGGATTTATTTAAATTTAATGATTTTGTAGAGCGAAACAGCCTAACTGTTACGTTTAATTCACGCCAACTACAGGGTGAATTAAGTCAAACTTGTGGTGGGTATTGTGTCTATTTCTCATTGTATAGATGTAGGGGAGTTAAAATGTTTGATATAATAAAACGATTTTCTAAAAATAAAAATGTTAATGATAATATGATTTCGGAATATATGTATAAGAATTTCTCAATAAATTTGTCATAATTTTTCTTTTTATTTTGCATTTATATGCCCATGGGCGAGTGTTGTAACACCATCGTTCAAAATGTAACGTTTATCATCACATGGGTTTAGGCAGAGTTTACTCTGCCTCACAGTTTTTAAAATGTGCTTGTCACTAACAATTCTAACCATTTCCGCGGTGGTCAGCTCGCGGTTCTGCAAGCATTCGCGGTAATGCGCGTGCCGGACGCGTTTTTTCACGACGCGCTTGCAAACGCCTTTACAAGTCTTCTTCTCCCCTTTGGCCGACAAAATGCTATACATTTTCGGTCTTAACCCACAGAACTCCTGGATCGGGGTGCCGTCCATCTCGTCTTTAAACTTCCCAAGACGTTTTTTGTTGACGTCACTGTGGAGAGGGTGATCATGTGGGTAGCCCGAGAAGTCGTACATATCCGCCTTAGCGGCGAAGTCCGCGTATAGATCTCTCGTCTCTATGTGGTAGGTGAGGCTGTCTGTAATTATACATAATGTCCGCAAATGTTAATGTAAATGTTATGCTAAAGTAAATTATATATAAGGACGTAAAACTTACCAGTATCTGTGAATAGGAGTTTCGCTTTCTCCCCGTATTGTGCCCGAATTACATCATAGTGGAAACCATACATGAGCAATTTTGATAGGTCAAGAATTGCGAAGCCCGTGTATATCGGTCGATTTAATACTAATTTCTTCTTGGCAGAATGTATCCCAACCAGGTCGTTATGAAAAACTGTGAATTTTTCAAATGCGGGGGAACTAGCCTTTTTCACCGCCTTTTCGGGGGTGGTGACTAATTTGAAATCTCGACGGCTACGAAGGTTTTCCATGGTTTTTCCTGATATATAGAAAGAATATATATATATAGATAGATATATACATATTCATATATATGTAAATATGTTAATATAATTACCAAACACAGCGTTATTCATTAATTTAAACAAATCCTTTTCGAAATCATCGGTAGCCATTTTCCTTTTTTCTGTATTGAAATCTATATACTTCTTTAACCAAGGTCCTTGCTCAAACTTTAAAATTCGGTGGAGTTTTGTGATTCGTAGTCCCTTCGCTACGTAATACTTAAGATTACGATAGTGGACGATATATCGTTCCTTCTTCAACAGATTTGGGACTAGTTTCGGCAAAGATTCCTTAATTTTTATGTTTAGCGAGGCCATCTGGTTCTTGGAATATTCCGAGAGCATCTGTGGTTTAATTGACATCGATTCGGGAGCTAGTGGATAACAGTTATGACTTTCATGGAGGTGACTGGGGTATTCAAGATCCACTTCGACAATAAAACCCTCTGGTGACGCATCTTGACACTGTAAAATAGCGCGTTCGGAATCCTCGGTGGGTTCAACCCATTGAAAGTTTCTCATGGGTAGAGCGTCACACATGACGGTTCCATATAGGTTGTTACAATCTGTTGTATCGATGTCAGTTAGTTTCTTCAAGATTAGTTTAATTAAGCAAAACAGAATACCTAAATAACATATGTATCCCTCTGGTTTTGATCGGTCATATCCATCTAAGTATCTATTATTGGCCTCCGCGAAGCGATGGCTTATCATTGAAACCCCACCCCGAATTCCTTTTTCAATGAAGAGGTGCATATTTTCATCCAAAAGTAGATCCAATCGCACCTTTGTCATGCACAGAGCTGCCTGCCATGCGAAACCTGGACCGGTGTATGAATGGGCAGGGTCAAGGCGGTAGTAAGTCATGCACATTTTGCGGAAGTTTTGGAAGACGTCCGCTAAGAGGAGGGTGTCCGATAGGACGTACAAATTGTGATATTCCCCTATAAAATCAGTTTTAGTTATTTTGCAAAATATAAGTACTTTTAAAATATTTACCTAAATCTTGAATATTGAATGTTCGCCACACATTTTGAGCGTGAGCGTAGTCTTCTTGGCTCAGGGGTTCATCGGTTAAATCGTTATGGAAACATTCTATTGGAGGTAATTGTTTCTCATTGAAACGCTCTTCGGAATCCATATACGTATATGGGTAAACACCCTTCCGGACAAGTAATTTAACCTCTGTTGGGTTGAAAACAGCGTTCAACAAAGGGAATTTAACTTGCCCCCCTTTCGCCACATTGGAAACTAGAGTTTCGAGGGATGCGGGAAGAAAACGAATGCTGTCGATGAATCGGAGATTGCCGAGCGAGAACGAAATATAGGTTTCGCTGTTGGAAGCGATGCAGTCAATCTTTTTCTTTTTAATAATTGAAATATGTTGCATAATAAGATGTGCGTCATATCTGGGGGGGGATGAAATCACGATATTGAGAAACCAATCATACAACCACTTATCAGTGAATTTAAAAATTACCTGCTGAGATTATGCATGACGACAGGTATAAATTTGGGTGCTTTTAACTTCAGGTTGCATGCTTGGCATGCGCTTCCCCTATATGCTCCGGTATAATGGTCATGGTCACGAGTTTTCACCGATGTCTTTGTGAATGGCTCCTCGCAAACGTAACAACATAAAGAAGATTGAAATGATGTCTCCTCATCTGTTGTAAGTTGCATTGGAATGTTCTCCTTCAGCTTCTCGGTAATTATATCCGATTCATCCAGCAACATTTTCAAAAATTTTATAGCTCCATCACCTCCTCTATACGTCTTGTGTTTGACGAGATTCCCTGTAAATGAACTAAAGGTTAAATAATTCAATGGGTAACTTACGGATTTGAACTCACCAGTTGGACCTATAAGAGCATATGAAAATCCACATGCTGTGTGTAAAGCCAAAGTTGTAGTCGACGATAGAGATGTGTCTGGCAAACATGTTGTGACTTTGGTGAGAATTGACTCAAAGTCTGCGACTATTATATATGGAACCTGTAAAGAATTTACGGTTAAATACCCTAATAGAAATATAAATATAATCAAATAAATAATTACCATTTGGTTCCATCCAAAGTTTTTGAATTTTAATATGGGATCGTCGTGTGGCATAACCACGCGTTGTGGATCGTGGACATTACAGTCACGTAAATGTTCTTCGTGAGTTTGAATTGATGCGCTTCGTTTTAAACAGCGGCGACAATAAAACGATTGATGGCCGTGTTTAGTGAACCCACTAAAAAGCCGACTCATGTTGCAGATCAGCACATAATGTTTAGATTGTCCGTTTGAGACTAATAGTAGATCTACCTCTCTAGAACTAGGAACCCTTCTCTCGCTAACGTAACGCGGGAAATACCCCTTTTCGTATGCAAATATATTTATAGACAAGTTATTAGCTTCCTCGAACCGTCTAAGTCTAAACGTATCAAGTTCAAATGGAAATGTAATTCCACACATATTCAGTTCATTTTCATAGGGTCTATAGTGTGTAATGCGTTGTTGGTTGCTCATAGCTGGATGGAGTTTGGCTAATATCGACCATAGAAAACACTTATTGTCCTGTTGGTCTTCAGGATTAACGTTAATGGTAGCTTTCTTATTTTCAATTACGGGTGGTAATGGGAAATATGTACCACCTACTAGCGGTAAGTATTGTAAAATGTTAATTTGAACATAAAGAATGCGATCCAGTAACCACCACTCCCCATTGCCTCGAAATTGTTCATACTTTCACTAATCTTGTCCCGACTAGTGTTGATTTGTTGCGGAATAACTTCCGGCGCCAAGGTGGCGTGAGTATAACCCCGAAAGTACGGTGTAGTTTCAGTTTCGGTGCCTGAATTACCTAGTTCACGTGTGTATCTCGCGTGCACAACAAGGTACCATTTAATGCCTTTCTTCTCACTCAATTTGTTTCTGAGATAGCCCTCTAGCTTTTCTCTATGTTTGTTAATAAACAAAATTGGGTCTGTGACACCTTCAGGCGCGGTTATTCGAGCCGAGAAAATAGCGTTATCGAGCGCGTTCACTTCCTCGATTTCCGCTGGAGGACTTCCGGGTGGGTCGACCACGTTTTGTTCCGCCTCCCAATTCTCCATAAAATCGCTTAAACCCGCATCATCTTGCGAGAGCAAAACGTCAGCATCTTCATTTTCCCTACCCCTCCCATCTAGATTTTGTCTATCCTCCCACATCTTTATAAATGCATCAAGTCCTTCGATATCTTGTGTAGATAACGTCTCATCAGGCATTGGCGCATTTTCTACATATAAATTAAGAATTAATTCCTACACCAATTCTAATGTCGAGTTTTAAGACTAACGCAACTAAACCCCTGGTGGGTACCTACACCCTGTACATCAATTTGCGGAGGGTGAGGGGCTTTACAGGGGATGACAAATTATATTTAACTGAATAATTACCATTTTCAACTCTGATTCTTTTTCTTTTCTCTGGGATCGGCGTTGCTTTCCTCTTAACAGGGGAATTGGGAGGGGTGACGCGGTGAGATGGACCGGGTTGAGGAGACGCTGGACGCGTAATATTCTCCGCGACTTTATTTACGGCGGCTCCAACGTGGTTCATTTGCCGTTGATGGCGGTTTAAATTATCTTTCCGCGCATAACTCTTATTACAAACTGGGCACGCAAAAGAAATATTACCGTGTTTGGTCCGCATATGACGACTAAGGTTCGGCTGGTTGGTGAAGACATCGGCGCAAGTAGAGCAGGAGTACATCTTGAAATCGAATGTGACATAGCACCCATTTCACCTCCCTTTTATACAATTTTTAGGCCTACGTATATATTGTTTCACCCTTTCCCGTGATTCCCATTGGATAAAAATATTGTCAGCCTTAAACAGTGTCTTTTTCCTTGGATTTTCCGGGGTTTCCCCATCAACGTACAGAAATCCAACTGCGAATGGTTTAAGAAGGTGTAATATGGAAGACCCAAAAAGAACCTTCTAGAAACAATGGAATGTTCTGGAATCGGAAAGAATATTCTAGATGGTCCGAGATGACCGACACTTCATTGTACATCCGAATTCGGCTTATATTGTAGGTATTGTAAAGTCAACAATGACGCTTTGATGTGAAGACTCCCTCGAGTCTAAGAAATTTACTCCTCTGATAAAAACCCAAACGGTATCTTAAACTATAGTAGCAGGTACAATCGTACACCGTGTTCGTCGAGGGGGTTGTCACCTGATTTCTAAGCGTATATAAATGTTATAGAGTTTGACCACCCAGAATCGAGACTGAATATCACCTCGGTCGAGGTGTCAAGTTGACATGTTTGGTTAAGACGCACGTGTTTTCGCCTTCTAGATGGTTCGAAACGAGGGGTCGGATATATGTTATTCTATACACTATGTCTTTTGAGTTATCAGTGTAATTCGAACAAGTGGATGACCACCCAGTAATCGAACTTTATTTCTTACCGCTTTGTGGGGTTTTTTGGGGAATCCCCGAAAGAAACCAGTGATTCATAGATGTATGGTTTTTAATCCTACAATTTTTGTTTGAAGTTCTATTGTGATTTTGGAGAAAATTCGTGGAAGGGTTAGAGGTTTTCATACTGGCCAAATTTGAAAAAAAAAAGTAAAAGTAAATTAATTAAAAGTTACAATTTGAATTTCAATTTTATTCCTCTCCTAAATTTTTATTTACAATTTCTTTGTGGTTATAAATCCATTCAGAAAATAATATACATTTCGATAGTGCACACAAATACTTCTTCTTATTACGGACAGGTTTATGATTAAGCATGCATGTAACCATCGGACCATCATCGTCGATTTCATTGGCTTTGGGACATCCCACTCCATTCAAGTCTATAACTTCCCGATTAATAATGTCCGACAAAAAGAAGCACTTCTCGTCCCCTTTGCAAAATACCCGTTCGTAGCTTTGTACAGCGGCTCTCAGACACTCCCGGAGTTTATCGTAGGGCGTTACTCCATCATCCCAGGCTAGACCATGTAGATTGTTCAGCATCCACCTGTTTTGTCGTTTGGCATCATGCGTTAGTTCTTTTTCGGCGTATGGGGGCGCGAAAGACCATGATCCGACTCTCGGGGTTTTCTCGACGCTTGTTACGGCTACTTCCTTGGCAATTTTTTCCCGTCCATCACTTGTAGCGCGCCCGTCGAGGAAATCAAAATCTACGACGATGGATTTCTTAAACCTATGGGTGAGAAAGAATAATTTCCCATTAACACTGATATTTTTCAGTGATGCAAATAGAGTATAAAAAGACTACTTACATTGTACTTGTTGGATGGTTCTTCCTTCCTCGGTGAACTTTAGTGAGATTGTGATGGATGTTTAACTTGGGGTCCTGGCTATTTATACTATTTAATAAGATCATCATCCTAGCTTTGACTGTACATTAATGGTGTTTACGCCGTGGGTTTTTTCGGGAAGATTATTCTCGAACAATCTACAACTTTGACTGTACATTTTACGTCATGGCCTTAAACAACTTTAACCTGGGTTTTATGGGGTATTTTAAATTTTCTGGAATGATCTAGAATAATCGGTAGAGCTGGGTTTTTACGGGGATTCTTTATTTTCCCCCAACGTCATCTGGAGTTTCATACCCCCTTAACCATTTGATTAATACGGGAGAAATTAATGGTTCAAATTTTAATCTAATTAACATATTAAAATACTGTTTATTTCTTAAATCATAATTCACACTATCTTCATACTCCAATGTAAGTACTTCTACATCCGAGAATCGAACACGCTTCATTGACCTGTCAATCAAAAACACCCCTTGCAGGTGCGGGGATGAGAGGGGTGAGTCAATCAAAAAACGCCCACTTGCAGGTCTGAGAGAGGGGAGAGTCAATCAAAAAAGGCATACGTTTTCTCACCCGCCATCTTGCAATCCTCAATCCTCAATCCTCATATCCTCAATCCTCAATCCTCAATCCTCCCTGCCTTCCACTGTACCTGTGCCAGTATCGGCACGAAGACCCTACTAGGGGTGCAATTCGTTCTTCAAATATGGGTTCAGATCCTCGAAGCAATCACCCTCTTTCAACTGGCGCAACCTGACCGATGATAATATTAACTCTACCAGAATCCTTAAAATTTAAGAGAAGACTCAAACCTTCTGTTGACGGTCTTGATCAAAGTTTGAGAAATGTTTTTCTTGAAATTCAAAACCCCGTATGTTAGTATTAAAGGCTGGCTTAGTTTCATTTTACAACTCCCTGTATTTGCGTAACGAGTCTTGATAATATTCCAGTGAAGCATATCCGTAGATATGATAAACCTTTCTCGATTTTCAATTCCTGAATGAATGTCGCCCTTTTCCGTTAAAGTGCCAAATGTCTGGTAACATGAATTTGGGTTCGCATCTGCTCGCTTTATTACTTCCGCATATGCCGTGCTAATCAACGCGTTTTTCTAAAGCCAAATTAAATAACATTTTTTACCGAATAAGAAATTGACGTGTAATTCCTATATTAACCTTACCCGAATGAAACTGGTAAATGCCGAATTTTTGGCCAGCAAAGGCTTCGCATTGGGAAAGTGAAATACATCGTCGATGGTATCGAACGGAATTTCTTGCGATTTGGCCGAAAACTGTGACGTTATTTCCGAAGATGCGAAAACCAATAGAACGAAAGATGCCAGACTCCACGAGACCGAAAGGAAACGAGAGAATCCGTGACATTTCAAACTTTGGGGACCTGAAAATGAAATTGATTTCAGTTTTAAAATGAGTTTAGGTTTCCTTTGGAATTCTTACTCGTTCCCAGAAGGCATTGCAACAAAAACATAAATGGCAGTTCCGATTTTACATTGCCATATTTAGAGATTAGTTTCCCAGTCATGTAAATCAGCAGACCAACACCAAAGAACAGAAAGACTATCTAAATAGATAAAAAATTAACACATAAGACAACATTGATACCATAGACCAATGAATGAATGAATGGTTTATTAGCTTTCCTATACAAAGATCCCTTTTATAACAGGGAGGAGCCATTGAAGATGGCTCGCAAGCATGACGTAACATTAAACAATATATATGATATTTACAAGACTGATATTTGTGAAAGTTATGGTATTTACAATGTTAGCAAAACAAGGCACAGCGCGCACGTAGTCTATTAATATTGTTATTATTAAAAATATAGTTCATAGATTGGACTTTTAAAATTAATTCAACCGGATTCGACCCCAGAGGTTCAGGAGAGTTTTGGTGGTGTTTATTTGGGTCCCGTTAGTATACCCAAGCAGTGTCGATATGTCCGCCAAGGCAGTAGTATATTGGGCTCTGATTTGATCGAACTCGGGGCATACCTGCAGAATATGAGGCACATCTTCGTAGGCGGCACGACAGAGTGGACAGATGGGGTCCCCTCCAAATATTTCGGACAATCGCAAGGCAGTCGGGAGAGAACCCGTTCGGGCTTGGAAGAGCAGAGCGCTGCCCCACGCGTTACTGTAGATTGATTCCATTTTTGGAGAGGTTTTGGCATACATTGATAAGCTCTCATGTTTTCGAAGTTCGTTCCGCCATAAATCTTCACTTGCCTCCGCAACGGAGTCATCAACCGCCGCATACCACTCCCTAAGCGTCGTCAATGCGGCCCGTGGGCGACGCGAACCGAAAGTGCCATCAAGGTAGATTAACCTGGTCATCCATAGGGTACGGAGGCCAGAGTACCGAACGTAGTCGTATATCTTTTTGGTAATACGCTCTGGATTTTGAAAACGCAAACGACCCAAGTAGCGAAGCTTACTTTTCGCTTCACGCGAAGCGAAGGACGACCACGCGAGTTCGCCCGTAATCGCCGCTTTTGCAGTCAGGAAATTGCCTCCAACCGCTGCTTTACCCGCCGCGAATTGCGCTTGATCAAATTTTTGCATAGTGGAATTTTTAAAGACCAAAGCTTCGTTGGCATATGTCAAGCTCGGGACTGCGACTGATTTCCAGAGGATTCTGGTAACACGGTATTTGTCGTACGAGTGAAAGCCCTTATGTTTTACCGCACCAAGCAACCGACCAGCCTTCTGTTTCATCGCATTCTCGTGTGGGTCAAGATATCTAGCACTCATATTTAACTTTACTCCCAGGTAAACCACTTCGTCAACCACTTGGACCTCTCCACCTTGAATGATGAAAGCCGAAATGGGTACCAAATCACCCAGCTGATTTTTCGCTACCATGCATTTTTCTGGACTAAAATTTAGACCCACATCCGCGGCGAATTCTCCGCAAATATTTAGTAGACACTGTAGTTCTACATCCGTTTCCGCCGCCAAAAAGATGTCATCGGCGAAGAATAGGCCTGGTAGCGTGAAGTTCAAATGGGAGTACACTCGGTGTATAAAGCGGAAGCCAAGGGAAGAGGCAAGGAGTTTGCGGGCCAGCGGTTCGAGAAACAGTGCGAATAGAAGGGGTGACATTGGACAGCCCTGTTTTAGACCCACTTCTCTAGGAATAAAATCAGTGAAGACGTCGCCCAGGTAGTAGCGGTAGTTTGTAGTCCGACAAAGCTCCTGTAGGTGTTGGACGAAACGTGTGGGCACACCGAGTTGGGTCAAGGTCTCCCAGAGTTTAAGACGATTGACGCTATCGTATGCCCGTTTTAAATCTAAGAAGGCGACGAATAAGCTCCGTTTTTCAAGATGGCTAGTTTCGATCAATTGGGGGAGTGTGAAGAGATTGTCGGCACCCCGTCTATCTCTGCGAAATCCGTTTTGCAGTTCCGACAACATGTCATTCGTTGCAACACACCTTTCCAACCACTCTTGAGAACTGACATATAGAGCTTTGAGACGCATTGCGACAGCGCTATTGGACGATAGGATAGAGGGTCCTTCGGGTCTTTGGAGCCCCCTTTGAAAATCAGTCGAATCTCTGTTTGCGCCCACGCCTCAGGTACTTCCCCCGATTCTAGTATGGCGTTAAATATACAGCAAAGCGCTGTTACGGCCGTTTCGGGGAGATGCAAAATAAGCTCATTGGTAATATCATCGGCACCTGCTGCTTTACCGGAAGGAAGGTTCTTAATAGCAGCCTGTAGTTCAGGGAAGGTGATTTTTTCGAGCCAATCCAGAGGATTTTCCATCAGAGGCAATTTGGGGTTCTCTAACACGAGATTGGAGTGAGCTATACTCAATTTTCTTTCTTCGGACCTCACAAATTCCTCCAACCGGGCCTTGATCTCATTTAGATTTTAACAAGCGGCCGTCTGTCGCTTTGAGTTCACAGGGTGGTGGACTTTTGTGGTGGTCCCGAAACAGACGCCAAAAGGCTTTACTCGCTTGACCACCCGCATCTTGAATGGCAGCAGCCGTGTTGGCGTTTATTTGTGTAATCTTCTGCGCGACTAGCTTCTGTACTATAGATTTTTTCTCAAGGTAGACCTTCCATAGTCGAATAGCCTCGGACTTATCACAATGCGAGTTACCCTTTGCCAATGCTCGATACTCTTTATTAGCCGTTTTCCGTTCTTGTATGGCCATTTTGACGTCGCGATCAAACCACCGCCGTTGTCTCCTTCCTTTATTGTCGCAGCTCATACGTCCCAAAGTCGATTGTGCCACGGTCTTAATCACACGCTGAAACTCCTTATATGAAAGTGATTCGACGTTCCGTAATTCAGCCTCGACTGTCGTGCCGTAAGTGGTCAAAGCCTCTGGATCCTGCACGCGCCATCTCGTTCGATGTGAATTTTCCAAAATTCGCGATGAAGACCGTGGCGAACACCGAAGAGTCAGAACCAAAGCATTGTGATCGCTACCCAAACCAAGGCTGCCATCCTCTTTTATTACCATCTGTTCCGTCAGGTTCTGGAAGGCGTCATTACATAGAGCGTAATCAATGCTTGTGGTCTGGCCACGCGCCGACCAGGTAATGCGTCCAGAGCAAAGGGCACTGTCGAGGTTTAGCATAGTTAGACCATGGGTTTTCGACCAGTCTCTTAGTAACCGACCATTAAAGTCTTCTCGACCGTCAAGCTCCAACAAATGGCCATTGAAATCCCCCAAGACGCACATGGGAATGGTAGAGGATAAGTTGATGTTGGAAATATCCTTAGTAATGCAGGTCATGAAATTCTTATTCCAAGATTCAATTTCCCGTCCCGCGGCCAGGTAGACGATAGCGAGAAGAAAAGCGGTATTGTGGGCTTCCACGCGTATCCATACATGCTCTTCACATTCCAAAAGCTTGACGCACTTCAGCTTGTCGGAAAAGAGAAAACCGACTCCACCGCCCTTCTTAGCCGCTCCCATACGATTGACCCCAATCCGCCCAAAGCCCGGTGAAATTTCTGGTACTTCATCGTTCCGCAAATGAGTTTCCGTGAGGCAAAAACCAGGTATTGAGTTTTCGATCATTTGATTTTCCAATTCCGCCCACAATTCTCGCCTCCTACCTCCTTGTATATATATTTAACAGTCCAATTTGTAATGATTTGTCTTTTGGTTTTAGCTTTCTACGTTTACGCCATGCCGTACGCCGCCATTTGTTTTGCTGCTGCACCAATGATCATTCTTGCCCCCCGGTGGCTGCGCCTTCACGGGCTTTCTTGCGTCGATCGAAAAATCGTTTTCTCTCCCACTGTTCCCGTCTAGTGAGATCCGGCTTAATGTATACCGAGGTATACTCTTCTTTGTCCTTCAAAAGTTTCGACCTGCTGAGCACCAACTGTCTCATCTCTCTGTTTTCCTGGACGACTTTGATAGGCCGGGGAGGGTTACCTTTACCCCGGAAGCGTTCACAGGCTGTTACCTTAACTGGGGTCGCCTCGAGCCCTAGGGTTTCAGTCAACCATGTACTCATCCTCTCAGAGTTCTCAAGGTCATTCGATGTCATTCCAAAGAGTATGATGTTCGTCGCTCTGTCAGTTTTCTCGCGTACCTCCATAAGTACTTTCTTAACTGTGTTATGAGTGCAACCAGCACTAGGCGTATCCATTATTTCCTCACGAAATTTCTGTAACTCTGCTAAGGGAGCTGCTAGATCTTCCTTCAATTTTGTAACCTCGTCTCTAGGGTTTGCTTGTTCCTCTCGTAGTTTCTTTATTTCCGAATTTGTAGCATTGAACTCCTCCGCTATGTGGTCAAAAGTAGTTTGAATCCCGGTCATTTCCTGCTGAATCTTATCAGTGACCAGCTGGTCACAATGCGCTATCAGCATTGTTTGAAGACTCGTAAATTTGGCGGAGATCAGTGGCGCCGCCAGGGGATAGGCTGGGTAGGCTACAGCCTACCCGTTAATTTCAGAGGGGCCCCGAAATTAGGTTCCCATAATATTAAAATACCATTATTACAATATTTTGATCGAGGCCTTCAAGGCAATTTACTTTAGACAAAGTCTCACAAGGATGATGAACCTTTTGGCATCTGATTTTTACAATATTCTACAAAATGGGAAATGGGTTAACACTTTCGCGTTTAAAGTTTTTAAAAAGCCAGAAAAGTTATCTCGCTTTTTGATTTTTAGCCACATCGTACGATCTACATCTACGATGAGGCTCTTAGTTTGACCTGCCCTGTTATCATTCTCGTAGTAGTATTAGGGTAAAATTTTTGGTTCCTCATTGAAGGGACAGTGAATGAAAGACGATTGTGGTGAGGTGATATTTTTCGTTCCTTTTTACATGGATGGGGATTGTAATAGTAAGTTTAAGCATTTCACTTCATTGTGCGGTTTTTGTGCCAGTGAGGTTAATGATTGCGAATTATGTTTTACGTTTTCTCGATATATCTCAAGCGAAAGAAACGATTATTGGATTGCCTTAATATAATGGAAGGTGTTAAACTCTCCCTTTAAAATTTCTGTCGCCCGTAGACAATAAGGATTTCACGCATTCAATCCCGCCCCTTTATTTAAACAATCAAGGAAATCGAGGTTAACTTTAAATGCAAAAGCAAGTATACTTTTTTGGCGATGTTTATCACTATCCCAGAATTTACGTGTATTTCTCCAGAAAGCGAAAATAATTTTTAAAGCAAAAGGAAGTATATAGTATCTTTATATATTTAATATAGTGTATTGCAATTTTAACATAAGTAAATTTAAGAACGTAAGGATTACGGCCCAGGTAATTATGTTTTAGGTCAGGGAAACGAGGGGCTAATCACTTGGATTTTCTGTACTTCAAGTAAGGTTTAGGTATGCGTTATTGTGGGGCTACTCACTCAAGTTTTCTGTTTGTGTCGCACTATTACAATTATAAAAGACGGAAAATTATTGATGTACAGGTTACGGGCAATCATTTTAGCACAGTTAAAGATAGCGCATCGAGGGACCAATCAGTCTGATTTTCTGTACTTCAATTAAGGGTTTACTTATGCGTTACGATTAATCATTCTTTGCGTTGTTAAAGGGTACGTAAGTTTCCTATTTGTGCACTATTATAATAAGAAAATCGAGGACAGGTTGATGTCGTTTATTTGGACCTTGTCAAGGCTTTTGACCGTGTTCCTCATGGTTTCTTAGAAGACAAACTTCGGATATTAGGCATCAATGGCGTACTTTTTGACTGGATAAGTAGTTACTTGGCGCGCAGAATCAATATCCTTAAATGCAATGGATCTCTTACCACTGTCAACTATCCCGTTAATTGCGGAGTCCCCCAGGGCTCGTCTTTGGGGCCTCTCCTCTTCAACATTTTTTTGTATGATCTGCAATTTGTTGTGAAGCATTCTACTATGCTACAGTTTGCAGATGATAATAAGCTCTGCAAATGCATAGATTCGGATTTGGATAGAGCTCTCTTGCAATCGTACTTGATTCAGGGGCCATATGGTGTATTAAGAACAACCTACCCATAAACGCTTCGAAATCAGTACACGTGACATACACTAGGCGGACTAGTAAACGAATAAACACTGCCTACATTATAGACACTCAATGGATACCATCTGCGCCAAAAACCAAAGATCTTGGTGTCATATTTGATGCTCACCTACGCTTTCAAGACCAAATTAGTTCCTGCGTCAACCGTTGCAGACGCACCTTGGCAGTTGTCCTTAAACTTACCAGAAAGCTAGGGTCGTTAGATCATTTTCGACTATTGTATCTGAGTCACGGGCGTTTGTCCCTTTCCACGCTCTTACCCAGTTTACATTTTAATATTAATCAGAACCTCCGTAACCATAGCGTTTTCTATCAACCCATTAAAAGCATTAACTCATTAATCAGAATGCAAAGAACATGCAATAAATTTCATAATCAATTCGACATCTTTTCAATAGAATTTCAAGCAATCACTCCTGCTCTACTGATATAATACTATGTTAAAATTTCGCTGACTTTCATTGTTTTTATTGTATATTAATCTATGTGTTTTTCCTTTTTTTTATTTATTTATGTGTATAATCCCGTTAACTCTCTGTAGTTATTTTTATACACAATAAACCCGCATTTAATTTCATTTCTTAACAGAAGAAAATGAATTGATCCTAGGATTACTAGTAATCATTATATCACACTAAAAGGTAGCGCGTCGAGGGGCTATTCACTGAAATTTTCTATTCGTTACGATGTGGCTCAAATTATGAGCCCAGCCCTTGGGTCATCTTGTTTGTTTCGCGCTCTTTACCTAACTTTCTTCTCTCCCGTTCCTTCTGGTCCCATAAAACTTAGAGGTCAGACTCCTTTTGGAAAAGTAATTTCCCTTTTCTTCACCACATCGACAGTGCACAGTGACCTCATAGGGGGCTTATCTTAAAATCCCCTCTCTCTCCGACTACGTATTTTATTATTTTTGCAAACTATAGTTTATATAATTATGTCTATTTTCTGATAATACTGAACTTTAATATATTAAACTTCTCTATATGAATAATGTGATAAAAATAGTTGTTAATTTAATATTATCGACGCTGTGCATTTAAATTTTTATCTTGAAATTTTATAAGGGCCCCCAAATCTTCCTTAGCCTATCTGTAAAAAAATCCTGGCGGCGCCACTGCAATAACCTTATTTTCATTAACCGAAAACCAACAGTTTCCAAGTTTCTACATTAGGTAAGGTTTTTCGGGACAGTCGTCTCTGCTCGTAGAGGTATTACTTTGGTTTTCTCAACTTATAATAATAATTTAAGCTTTTATCATCGAAAGGATGTCCATACTAAGACTGTGACTTATTTACAGATGGGTCCATTTACAATGCATAGAGAGGTGGTGGGTATCCCCTACGCCACAGTTTACTAACAGCACCCTATACTAACTACTCCCGTTAACTAGAGCTCGGCATTTTCGATCAATTATCCACAAATTGGTGGATAACCGATTATTTATAAACAAATTTGTGGATTATAATACGATTTAACATGTAAGTTCTGTGGATAATTTTCGGGTATGGATAAAGATAAAATAAAGTAGACAATTGATCGAAAATGCCGAGCTCTACCGTTAACCACAACAAGTTTTGATGGAAAGGAGAAACCGGGTAAGACCACGATGGTAAACTCCTTTAACAAATTTAGGAAAGAACTTACAAACTCTACGCAGAAGGTTTTGTTCACTGGTTTTTCACCCGGCGCCACAATCAGTGGACGGTATTGCTACGAGGAGAAGTGATAACCGCTACACTATTCCACATTAAACCAGTTAATTTTGTTTTCAATGCTAAGCGATGTTTTCAATATCGGTGATAAATCCAGTGCATTCTTGAAAATATAATCTAGATTTAATACTAGAAATTTTATGTTACGTGTCCGAGTTTTGGGCTGGGCCTTTCCGTGTGTCTTTTACGGCGATCTCAGTTTGCATATCGGAGCAAACGTGTTCGCAGTTGTGGATAATGGATAGAAAATGCCGAGCTCTACTTAAGCGTCAATCATCAACAAGAAATTAATCATTGATCGATATACCTATCCGCCAATTCTTCCATCCATTAATTAATGTTTAGTTATGTTTTAGACACCACTCTGTATATATTGGCTTTAAGAAACACCATTATCTTGAATTGAAGGCAGATAGGCTTTGGTAAGCCCGCCTTGTAAAATTTAGGTACTTGGAAACGATTTAAACTGAGTGGTTTAGACAAAAGCATCAAAAGATTCATTTTAAATTTCGTGCTGTTATCCTATCATTGCTCGTAGTGAACAACACACATTTTTACTTCGGTTTAAGTGTATTTCGACCAAAATTTAAATATTAAAATACAAAAGCCATTGGCCTATTTTAATTTCTCTACTTTTTGAATATTAGCTCATTTGTAATTTTTAAATTTTAATATACATTTAAACGAAATGTTTTATACCTTTCATTTGTATGTGCTCTTCGACTTTATTTAAACCGCACCCCCCCCCCAAAAAACTAATTTCAATTGTCTTCTTCAAAATAAGGAATATAAGTTCTGTTGGCCAATTTACAGAATTATTTTAAAATATAAATAATTGCCACACAACGCTCGTTGATTTTCCTTTTATTTGTGTGTGTACTCTTCGTCTTTATTTAAACCGCCCCTCCCTTAAAAAACAGAGAAGTAGAACTGTTTTAACTAATTTGAATTATCTTTTTCAAAACAAGGAATTGAAGTTCTGTTGGCCAATTTACAGTATTATATTTTAAAATATAAGTAATTAATTGCCACACAAGGCTCGTTCAGCAATCAGCTTCAAAATTTGTGATGAAATGAAGTTAGCAAGGCCGTTAAAATAGAGAGAACATATCCCATCAACAAGAAGGCAAATGGTAACTTCAAGTTTTGCATTCCCAACGTCTCGCTTGCCACTTCCCGTAACTTCATATCCATTTGAAACAAGCAAATTTCGCCATCCTTAGTCGATTTATCAATAATCTTGTAAAAGATACCCGATTCGAACAATTGAGTTAAACTAGAGTCGAAAAAAGAGACAATTTAGATTTAAAATATTCAGTAACGTTCTTCTATTGGCAACCAAAATATACTGGAAAATATTAGGCCTAGTTTCCATGCAATTCCTATTAATATTCTAAAATGTGAATATTTGTGAGTTTGGATGTAAGTTACTCAAACCCTCTTTCACGGGCAGACTATGACCCGGATTAGCATAATATTTTTTATCGTGTTAGTATGTTTCTGACTGTTAATATCGTAGTTTTAGCGCATTTACGTAGAAAATTCATATACCCAATTTTAGGTAGATTATACTTTTAATTTTTCTAACATACGTGTCCGTGGAATCATTTAAAAGTTTTTCCTTAATTCCTTAAGGACTTTTTACTTAATTAATTTCAACGTTTTTATCTTTATTCTTTTACGTCGAAAAACCTAGCTAATTTTTACACGTGCAGGGAAGAATTCTCCTAGCACGAGTATTTCTCTCGCGTTTCAAGGTCTCGCTCACCCTAGCTTTGGTATTGTATGCTTTCTGGAAGAACATGCATTTGTGAATTTCTATCGCCATCACTTCGACTTCGAATTTAAACGTAACCATCAACTTTGGGAAATCATCCAGAACGCACAAGACGTCCATCTTCTTCAAACCCACAAAAAACGGTGAAGAATCACTCCGTAGTAGTGGGGTGGCGTAGCGGTTAGCGCTTTCGCCTCGCAGCAAGAGGATCCCGGGTTCGATCCCGGACTGTGGCACCGGGTGAAAAATCTGGGAAGAAATCCTTCTGCGTAGAGTTTGCAAGTTCTCTCCCCGCTTTTGTTAAAGGAGTTTTCCTCCGCGGTCTAACCCGGTTTATCCTTTCCATCAAAACTTGCAGAGTTAATAATATGTTAGCTCCCTATAAGTTACTCAGGCTCCATAGGCGTAATGTATCCAGCGATTTCTTCTCATTTCGCCCGCGCGGGAAAAGAATTCGAATGTTGCGCTCTCTCTTGTCGAAAAAAAATCCCGCTCGTACGGCTCCTCGACCTCGAGTCGTCGGCTGCATTTTCACCAAGGGAGTGTTTTAGTCGTGAATTTTTATCTTTCAACAATTTAACATTAAATTATGGCGTTTGTGTCAGTACTGAGACAAAAAAATGCAGGAACTCAATACAATTTGCCTATATTGATAAAGAATGCTAAAGATAAGAGTTGTTATTGTGTCTTGAAACCAGAAAATTATACAACTGAGCTAATTCGAATCCACTGATCTCTTAACTGTTTTCTTAACCGAGGCTACTGAGTGAAATATTCGGCTGCTTAAATAGCTCCGATATCATTGGCTAGCTTCCACTACACGCGCTTCCGAAGAAAACCGGAAAGAAGAGTAAATAAGAATTTCGTTCAGGTGGCGGCCGCAGAGCGTCGCATATAATTGGGAAGCCGGCGGCGCGGGAGAAAACGCTGGAGTATAAAAATGAATTGCCTGAATAACTTATAGGGAGCTAACATATTATTAACTCATGGTAATAGTTAGTATAGGGCGCTGTCGGTTAGCTGTGGCATAGGGGCTAGCCTCTATGCATTGTAAAGGCGTTAGATAAGTGGCAATAACTCGCAAGATGACTTGGTCCAATTAGCTAGCTGAACTTAAATTTGCTAAGCGCCGCATATATCACATGAAAGAAACCCTTCAAAGCTTCTCATGTTGAAATCTACCTCTGGTTATAGCTTATTATTCTGGAAAAGCATGGCTGTTAAACGACATTATAGGCCGAATCAAGATCCCATTCATGTAACCAGAGAAGGTTCGAGTCAGTCTAATCCGCTTCCATGAAGCATAGCCCACTCGATCACGCGCTCGATGCTTCTATGTTCGCGCTATAGAAGCCCGTTCAATCGGCTAAATAGTGCGACGTTTGGATTATTGGCGGAAAGTTCGAAGGAACCCAAAATTAACCTTAAGTCCTATGGGAGGAAGTGGGTTTTTACCTAAGCTCCTAGTGGCGTATTTTATCTTTATTCATACTCGAAAATTATCCACAGAGCTTACATGTTAAATCGTATTATAATCCACAACTTTGTTTATAAATAATCGGTCATCCACCAATTTGTGGATAATGGATAGAAAATGCCGAGCTCTACGGAAAGGCGAAAGAACTCGTAGTTCCGGAATGGATCGCAACATAATTACTATTATCTTAGAACTGTCGTGAAATAAGCAACATGTCCCGTGAGAAAGATTCGGTGACTGAAAAACGGAGCCCAAAGGATGCCAACTACGTCGTGAACCAGAGGAGAAAATATATGAACTATTCTCCTCTAAGCATCAGAAAGGACTCGGCCTTTCAAAATATTATCTTCGGGGTTCTGTTTTGGTCATTTTCTAGAAAACTTTTCTTCTCTACGTCATGGAACCCTCGACCATCAATAATGTTTTGCTCGTTTTTACGAAAGCATGTGTCCTTATTTGTCAAAACTATACACCAGTACTTGGTTTGGCAGTCTTGTCTCTAGCTATGAGAAGGTACAAACGAAATATTGGAAATATGTTGAATGCATCAAAATGATTTAAAGCAGTCCTACGATTATCAATTAGAACTTGGGCCTCAAATTGCAACCTCTATTCTGTTTGGTAAACACCTCAAGGTATAAGTGTTCGATGTGTCTACCACCACATCTTGCAATATTTGCTAGCACCAAACTCTTGACGCGGGAAGTACAAGTAAATGTCTTCAATGATGTTCTCACCGAAGAAGAAGGGTCCTATAATTCGGTTTCCAAGAGTGCCCACCAAAAGTTTCCGTGGTAATGATGCCGTAACCAGTGAGAATTTTCTTGGGTGCAGTAACGTACGTTATGCCGGTTTACCGTAATATCATTGTGAAATATAGCCTCGTCAGAAAACAGTACCTTTTTAAAAAATAATGGATCGACTTCAATTAGTTCTCGCATGGCAAGACAGTAATTTTGCCGTTTTAGGTAATCCTCGCACGTTATGGCTTACAGAGGTGGATAGGGCCGATACTGATGCCCTTGTAAACTGCCAAGAACAGTAGAATGGCTTAGTCCAACTTCTTATCCGACCGCCCTACTACTAGTATGGGGATTTGTATCAAAACGTGCTAGGAAGTCCCGTCTATACGGTCTGTTCTACGTTCACGATCTCTCACGACGAAAGTACCAAAATCACGAAGGTTGTCGCTAATGTCGGTAAAGGTGCTTCGCAACGGATGTCTTCGCTTTGAAAAGAGTTCGGCATAATCTTTTTCGCGGGTTATTTCGAAAAATGTTTTACAGTAAAAATTTAGTCTCGTGAAAAAGGAAGAATTTAATCAATTTTCGTTTCCAAAGTTGGCAAGTTGATGAGTCAAAAAGTTGGATTGTCAACAAAAGGCCTAAGAACGGCTTTGAAGTACAAGGTCCGAGTTGAAAGTGGCACCTAGAAATGAGCCGTTTGTTTAGTTTAACATACTCGTTGTTACGAAACAGCTTAGATCGAATTACAGTAATTAGTCTCGTGTCTTAGTGGAATACCAGCCTATTCGACAGTATAAATTGAGCAGGATCATGGAGGTTTACGAGGATTATATAAGACAACAAGACCTTTGTATTACCATGCTTGAACTAATTGAAGCCGATCCATTAATTGTCTGAAAGGTACTGTTTTCTGACGTGGATACATTTCACAGGGATGGTACGGTAAACCGGCATCAAGTACATTGCTGGTCCCCATAAAAACCTCGCTAGTTACGACACCATAGCCATCGAATGTGATGGAAGGTAAACGTTTAGGTGGGTATTCTTGGAAAAACGAACTATCGGACCCTTGTTGGGTGAGAACATCACTGAACACATTTACTTGGACTTCCTGCGTCATGTGTTTAGTGCTTGCAAATATATTGGAAGACATGGACAGTCGTTTTGAACAGTACCTCGACCACGATGGTAGACAATCTATGGAACATTTACGTTGAGCTGTTTATCAAACAGATTAGAGGTTGTAATTTGATGACTAGGTACTAAGACTAATCATAGGACTGTGCTTTAAAACATTATGATGCATTCAGACTTTTCAATTGTACCTTCTCATTTGCATACAAAAACACCTGAATTCCAAACATTTATTTACACAATGTATTAGAGATTAGAGGTCCATAATTTAGTGAAGTGACTTCATCCATTGGCAGTACAAACTTCTCGTCCGCACTCTATGTATTTAGTCAGTTTTTAGCCACATCGTAGTATCGGGTTGTCGCTTCGTTATCGTTAGATTTTAGCTTAAAAGGAATTCGACAGTACCTCAACCCACCCATAGGGGTAACTGAGCTTGGTTAGAGATTTTATTTTTTTGGTCGCAGCCGGGATTCGAATCCAGGTCGCTCACGCAGTAGTAAGACATTCTACCACCGAGCCATAGAGACTTGTTCCAAACCGCGAGGTTTTATCGTTTAGTTTTATCTCTAAAATGTCGGGGTGATGAGGGGTCGGGTACCTCTTAATCTGTGGGGTCGGATACTTATGAATTTGTATGTTTGGGGTTTTTATATTTATTTTCTTCTTATTTATGTGCTAATTAAATAGATAACGATTTTCCCCGTTTCCTACCGCGCTCCTCGTGTGTTTCGTTCTCGTTCGGTATCTATCGTCATCTATATTATGTTTGACTGGAACGTTTTGGCGGTTAATCCAATAGATAGAGCTAACATAGTGTTAAATGAGCGTTATGCGTTTGATCATTTTAGCATTGCTAAAGGTAATTCGAGGGGAAAATCACTAAAATGGCCAATCACTATAACTAAACTTTCTCTTTCAAAGGTTTCTGGGCATAAGTCCAAGTTAGAAATTTATAAGATGCGATAAGTGTGCAACGGCATAAGTCTATGTTGTAAACTCATCGAGGGGATTATCACTAAAACTATCTGTTCTTCGATTCTTCGGAATATTAGAATTGCAGCATAAGTAAATTTGTACGGTTATAATTTTATCACTGTTTAGAGTAGGGCATCGAGGGGCTTTTGACTCTGATTTTATGCACGGTAAATCATTTAAGCATTGTAAAAGATAGCGCTATTCTCTCATTAGGGTAAGGTATACAGGGTGTTACAAAAAGATGTGTCACAAATTCAGGGGCGTATTCTACGGGTCAAAACAAGACTAAGTCACCAAAGAACTATGGTCCAAAACTGAGCACCCGCGGAGATACGGGCCATCAAAGTATCACGTAAAATGCGATGAATTTTCCCTTCAAGTGAAGCGATGAATATGGCTTGACCATATTGTTTTCAAATAATTGGTCATAATTGAAAAAGACTCGATATTTAAGAAACGATCGATTCTGGGGGCAGAGCTTAAAGCATTTTAGACCAAAAAATTAAACATTTAATTTGGTCAAGTGTTTTAATGTGGCCTAAAGTTACAACGGCGTTTTCAGATAGCTGTAGTTGCTGAGTGGCTTGGTTTTTCATTGATTAAAACGATGGCCCATTCAACTTCTTTGTCAAGCCAACGAGTAAAGCGCTTTTACGTGTAAGCAAGAGCGCCTAGTTATTGGAAAGATGTCGTGACAACGGCATGAACCTAGTAAAATCGGCGTTTTTAACCAGACCATGGTATTATTACCCAATCTCGCATGTCTGTTATCGAACTCCTGTGGAAGTTACGTTTGCCATCGAAAATTCGTGGATTTCTGTGTCGTGGGACATTCTTCTAAGACAGATTCACTATCGACCACGTATGCAATAAATGACGCATACGGCGACAAACGACCAATGATATTTCTCACGTGATTGTAATACTGTATGACGCGTAATCCTTCGAAAAGAAGTCGCTTAAGTACATTGCTGCTAGTAATGATTGATAACTACACCTGCTAGATCTAATGTCAACTAGTACATTACAATGTTTTTTAAAGGGTGCAATTAGCATCGAGATAGTATTTTATTATTTAAATTTTACAAAATTGGTTCAAAATGTTGTCCTTGAGCTCTTACGCAAGCTTCGGCCCTTTTGACGGAAGACCCACGAACTCGTTCAAAGATTCCTGGTGTATTTCTGATGGTTTCGCATGCCTCAATGATCCTTCGACGTAACTCTTCGATGTTTGGAACTTCCGTTTGGTAAACAATGTTCTTCAAATGACCCCAAAGAAAGAAATCCAAAGGGTTGAGGTCGGGCGAACGAGCTGGCCAAGCAACAGGTCCACCACAACCGATCCACCTTCCAGGATAGGTGGCGTCCAAATGTGCCCGAACGTCGCGCCTGAAATGAGCGGGAGCGCCATCGTGCATAAACCACATGTCGCGCCACTGAGCCAAGGGCACATCTTCTAAGAGTTCCGGTAGAGTTTCAGTTAGAAATTGGAGATAATGTTGACCGTTAAGTCATTGTGGGAGGAAGTGCGGTCCGATTAAAAGATTACCAACAATACCGCACCAAACATTTAAACCAAATTTGACTTGATGACTTGCTACCACGATGGCGTGCGGGTTCTCTTGGCTCCATTGATGCATGTTGTGAGAGTTGATGATTCCGTCCTGGGCAAACGTGGCCTCGTTGGTCACTAAGACCATGCCTAGAAATTGGGGGTTCGCAACACATTGGTGGATAAACCAGTTTGAAAACTGTAGCCTCCTTGGATAGTCATCTGGATTTAAAGCCTGAACCTTCAGGTAGTGGTACTGGTGAAATCCGTTATTGTTTAGGATTCTAAAAACCTTTACATGATTCACATCAAGTTGATCTGCCACCGGGATCATTTTGTACGATTTGCAGGACTTGGTTTTCTAAGTTTTCGGGTACATCTTGCGGTCTTCCAGCTCCACCCCTTCGCCGTAGTTGCCCTGTCTCTCGCAAACGTCGATCTACCGCCTCGAAAGTTTGACGACACGGCAATCGTCGTTGAGGAAACATCTCTTGGTAAAGGCGCCTGGCTTCCAGAGCATTCCCGAATGCTCGTCCATACATAAGGTGCATATCGGCTAGCTCCTCGTTTGAATAATTTTCCATAACTTTTAGGACTGTAAGTTTTTTCTGAAGTGATTTGAAACTAGCACAGTCCCTTCTTATAGCAAAACAAATGTTTCTTAATTGGTCTACTTTAAGACCCTTTAAAAAACATTGTAATGTACTAGTTGACATTTGATCTAGCAGGTGTAGTTATCAATCATTACTAGCAGCAATGTACTTAAGCGACTACTTTTCGAAGGATTACGCTTCATACAGTATTACAATCACGTGAGAAATAGCATTGGTCGTTTGTCGCCGTATGCGTCATTTATTGCATACGTGGCCGATAGTGAATCTGTCTTAGAAGAATGTCCCACGACACAGATATCCACGAATGTTCGATGGCAAACGTAACTTCCACAGGGGTTCGATAACAGACATGCGAGATTGGGTAATAATACCACGGTCTGGTTAAAAACGCCGATTTTACTAGGTTCATGCCGTTGTCACGACATCTTTCCAATAACTCGGCGCTCTTGCTTACACTTAAAAGCGCTTTACTCGTTGGCTTGACAAAGAAGTTGAATGGGCCATCGTTTTAATGAATGAAAAACCAAGCCACTCAGCAACTACAGCGATCTGAAAACGCCGTTGTAACTTTAGGCCACATTAAAACACTTTACCAAATTAAATGTTTAATTTTTTGGTCTAAAATGCTTTTAGCTCTGCCCCCAGAATCGATCGTTTCTTAAATATCGTGTCTTTTTCAATTATGACCAATTAATTGAAAACAATATGGTCAAGCCATATTCATCGCTTCACTTGAAGGGAAAATTCATCGCATTTTACGTGATACTTTGATGGCCCGTATCTCCGCGGGTGCTCAGTTTTGGACCATAGTTCTTTGGTGACTAAGTCTTGTTTTGACTCGTACAATGCGCCCCTGAATTTGTGACACATCTTTTTGTAACACCCTGTAGAGGGGCTATCCACTCATAAGGGTAAGGTATAGAGGGGTTATCCACTCATAAGGGTAGGGTATAGAGGGGCTATTCACTCGTACGATGTGGCTACTATTACGAGCCCTTGGGCCGTCTTGTTGTAACAGTATCTCCATAATATGAGAAAAGTTGGAAAACATATTTTCAGAGATCCTTGGTTTATTTCTTATGTCTTAAGAGGATAAAGAGTCGCTTATGTCTTTATTAGACAATTTCGAAATATTTTTATTGGATAGGGGTAACAACCTCAAACGAAAAGCAAACGATTCACTGATGGCAGAGACACCTACGTGTTGTAGAACAGTTTTTGAATCTCTTTCTTGCTTCCTTTAGATGTCGGAATCCAATAAATAACGTGAAACAGGTCTTCTTCAGAAACGTGAAGATAATATTCGTCTATTATGATTGCGCAGAAATCTCCTATAGTTATTAAGGTTGGAGCTAATGGCAGAAAAACAGAGGCTTTTCCTTGTTGAACCTCAGTTATTTTTTCTTCACGGTTTGCCATGCCCGATTCTAGAATGCCATTTTTTGAGACCATTTTCTTCCAAATAATTCGGTTATGTTCGTTTTTGCTATGCTTTAAAAAAATGGAGTAAATAGACTGTTTTACGAATTGAAGTTTTGTAAAATGCACGTAGATTAAAAAGGCTATCGTTTTTCGAAAAAGATCATTAGATTCTTCGCAAAGAAATTTAGAATGATAATTTTTAATAAACTAGACTAATTTCAGAAAAAAATGCGAAGTTGAAACGATCCTTGATAAAATTACTGCAGGGTGGGACTAGATTTTAAAATTAAAACTGTCTCCAGTAGGCAAGTAGTGTAGTGTTCATTTGAAATCCACACAGAGCCAAGACTTGGGAAAAGTTTGGGGCTTCTAGTGTTGTTTAATTTTCTTAAACAGGCCTGAATCAATTAAGGAAAATCTTTTGGGGAACACATTTTGGGATTTTATCTTTATACAGGTCAAAATCAAAACAGAGGAAACATTTTGTATCTGTTAGAAATGTTTTCCACATATTTGCTTCACATTGGCCAGAGTCAGTTAGGGTAAATTATTTCAAGTTTTAGGATTTTTCATATCATTGTAAGGATCCCCTTCCCGAATTTTAACCTCGTGCTCAACCGGAAGTTATACCTTCTCCCTAATAAACTAGATATCACTTCTTGGTTTGACCAAGAAAGAACACATTCTTTAATTTATGGAAGACTTAAAAAAACAGAAACACAATTTATAGAATACTTACTTTAAAATATTCAAATTCACTTGTCATATTCAAAACATATGGGTGGATATTTGGTCTATTCACGAGGTCCTCGATACTATCGACAAAAGAGGGTAAGGTTGGCAACGATATCTTGGAAAGTAGCATGCTCTGAAAAAATGCCGTAATCAGCATTGAGGAGATTAAACTGACGCATCCAAAAATCCAAGTTCCAAATCGAGCATGCCTAGTTAGAACCGTTTCTTCTCCAACGTCTGGAAAACATGATTTGAGTCATGGTTCTTCCTGTTCATTAAATCCTATGCCTAATCCGAATTCGCACAAACCTTGACTTAACGATAACGCCATGGCTTCGAAAAACGTCTTGAAATAATAATTGAGTAATCTTTTCCCATTCATGTGTATCTTGTGCATCACAATCAAAGGAACAGGATTAACGACCTTCCAGATTAAAAAGGCTAGCCAAATCTAAAGTTCATAATAATTATAAATGTAATACAAGATACAATATTATCATTATCAAAACGAAAAGTCTTGATCGAGCTCGTGAGAATTCAACAGAATACATAAAAACCCACGGGTTTTATTTAAAGACTCACTTAAAACAAGGCCACATTAAAATCCGCATTGTTTTTGCTTCCCCGAGTACTATGGGAATTTTACGAATAAACAATTCATTAGGTATGGTATATTCTATTTCTTAAAAACCTAACTTTACTACTACAATCCATCTCACAAAGTTTAATATTTCTACTAAATTCTTCTCCCTTTAAAAATAACAGAACAAGAAACACTGTTATATTAAAGTCAACTTCCCCAAAAATATTTACTTTTGCGTGGGCTACTAAGTCACTAACTGACTCACCAGTTCTAGGTTACACTTCGATTTCTGAGAAGGAACACTCGAATAGGTAACCGATATAATAAACAAAAACAGTACGGCCAGTTGTTAAGCATAAACCAAAAAGGCCAAAATATCGAATTTGAACTGTTTTTTAAAATGACATAACTAAAACGTCCTGCATGATTGGGCGACAGCTCCACCTTGATCGTCTGCTACTTTAACTAATAAGTGGCATTCGAATACAAAGGTGGGAAACAAAGAATTTTCGTTAAAATCTATATGATTTTGTCATAATCAATGTTTTTAGTTTATTTTCGACTCACTTTCACGTCAAAGATGGATATGATGTCCCATATACCGAATTCGGTACTTAAATAACCACCAGTGATTGTTTTGGAAGGGGTTATTAAAATGGGTCCTTCAGCATTTAAGTATGAAAACTCTTCTGGCTTTTTAACTTCAATAAAATTAAGTGCGATGTCCGATTTCTGAAAAATCAGTTGAACTTATATATATTACAGTTGCAAAAAAGACATGTTAGTGAATGTGGCTCAAATTGCTACATAGTAAGAAATGAGAGGCGAGGTATCGTTGGGGTGGTAAATTCCTCTAATAGGGAGCTAACAACTGGCTAGGGGGAAGAGATAGTCTGACGTCACGCAGCCCCTCTCTGGTTGGCATTTTTGCGCGTAAAATACTGTTTCCAACCGTTAGGGGGGATGAAACTCCAGTAAGTGATGGAAGGGTGTGACGTTTCAGGGTCAGAACTGTTAGCTCCCTATAGTGAAATTGTTTTAATTTTTAGAGGCTTCCAGGCAAGAAATTCTCTCTTGAAGAGAAAGTCAACGATTAATGAAGTAAGCGAGTAGGAAAAAATTCGCATGCATAGTCCTCACGAAGAAGTTTGAAACATTTTGTCGCAGTTAAAGCGCCGGTAATGAAAGGAATTGGATCTAACGAAGGGAAGAGTTGGCAATGAAAGTCCAGCGAGAGGAAGGAGTTAAAGGCTAGTTCTCACTTGGCAAATAGTCGCGACGAATTAATTTTTTGCTTAGCGAAAAAAACCGGCGATATTTTAGTCGCTGGGGGAGTAGTTCTCATTGGGGCGAAATTTTAAAAACGCTTCAACCGGCCGAGCGCTATTTTACGCGTCTTAAGCCTAAAAATAACAAACTTGTATTCTATTTAATAATGAACCAAGTTATTTTCTTGTCCTTCTTAAAAGAATTTTTTGACACATCCATATTTATCTAATAGAAACATAATCAATTTTAGCTAGCGTACGTATTTCACTTTTAAGAAATTAAAATAGAAGCGTGAAAAATTGTCTAAACTTAACTCTGTTATTTTCATAGAGATCAGAACATATATATTAGAACTCAATGGTTATTTTACACCAAGTGACCAAGGCTTAAAATTGGCGACATAGCACACTTCCCCTTCCCCTTCCCACTACTTGAACCTGATTGGCTGAGGTCTTTTTTCGCCGAGCGTTTAGCGAAAAAAATAGAACAGTTGCTTTGGGGGTCTTTGGGGCGATTTTGACGGCGAATTGAAGAAAATTCGCTCATTTTATTCGCGGGTATCAAGTCGCGTGGCGAAAAATGCATTTTTTCGTCAAAAGAGAACCAGGCTTTAAGTCGACTTTTTGTAACGACGCCCTATGGGGCTTTTATTGGTCATTGAAACCGGTATCAATAACCATTATTAGATTTTCGGATTCGTGAGCTATTTATTTATATGGGTTATGGAAATAGAATAGTAAATTTTCAAACATTATAGTAAAGTGACCTTGCTAATCCATGAACATCACCATTGTCATCTATGACTGAAAAAGGTGCCAAATCCGTGTTTTCAGTAACGTTAATTTGAAAACCACTAAATATAAGGAAAATGCTTATTTGATTTCAGAAGAATTAATTTGAAGTATTGTATCTTACTTTTGCAAAAAAACTTTCAAAATAATGTTAAAAATATTGGCATGTTTTCCTTCAAACATTTTATCCACATATTCAATCCAGTCCGCGATTGTGTGAAACTCAAAACGAACTGTCATATTGTTAGTCATGTTGTACCTTTTAATGTAATAGCATTTTTTGATTACGGAGCTTATGAAATAAACATTTTAGTTAGTTATGCTCCTCAAAATCTTTATTCGAGAAGTACCAAGGTAGCTTATTCTAATTATTAGTGATAAGGACAAATTGCAGTCATCTTTTGTGCTAGTCTTTTCCCGTGTCGTATCGATCTTTAGAGTTGACGATTCGAAGTGAAGGAATAGTCACTCGTGAGTGATAAATTAGCCATTCCATACATCCCTTAGTGGTTAAGAATTGTTCAAAACTTGAAAAAAACTACGATTCCATAAAAACAGTGGCGTTGTTCAAAGCTGCTGTTTTAGAAATAGCGACTGCTGTTCTGTGAAATAACAGTTTGTAGTTTGAGTTTTGAACAATCTTTAATCCTACAGATTACCTTACCTATTAAGTACATCGAGATCACCATACGCTAACCTAACTAAACTTAACCTTACCTGACCAAATACTATTCGGGTTGAAATAGCAAAACCTAAACTAACCATAATAGTTCCTCGGTTCAAATAACCTAATCTAATTTTCAATTCTCGGTTGTACTGCTCTTTTGGGAAACTGCTGTAACGGTACGCTGTGTTTACGAGAACCGCTGTATAGGGAACTGCCGTAACGGGTAAACTGCTTTTTCAGGAAACCACTATTTGGGGAACAGTGGTTATGAGAACCGGTATTTTGGGATCCGCTCATACGGGAACTGCATGCTTATATGAGGGCTTCCCGTTTAATGGTCTTATGTTGACCTTCTAAAAAGATGTAGAGTTAAAAGGAGATTACCTTTGATAAATGGTCAGAAGCTCAGAACGCCAATTCAATTTCAAAATTGCTTAGTCACAGTTGATTATATTCTCAAAAGCTCATTAGTGGTTCTGTTTGGAATTATCTATTTAAACCATGTAATGAAAAGAAGATGATTATACACTATGGGGCTGACCACAGACTAGATTTCGTTAGAATAAAAGTCTACAGTGTTAATTGATTCTTGTACTTTTCATATGTTAAGAGAGGGAACTATCAGCGCGACGCTCCTTGACGTTTTAGTGTAATATAACACCATAAATTTAAATACTACCACTTTAACAAGTACGAAGTTCAAATTGAAGCTTTGGGCATCGATGGTGGTATCTCACTCATGCTACCAGCTCTCTACCATCTGAGCAAAGCCCTTAACAATTTGAAATAATTTTAGCATTAGTATTTTCCTGGTATTTTAAATACTACCACTTAAGCAAGTTTAAAATTAGTTTGGAAGCGCCGATCGTCAATCCCGGTACTTTTCACATGTTACGCTACGCCTCCCTTGTGTTAAAGAGTACCATTTTAGGAAGTATTAGGCTCATATAGAACCGTCGGCATGTTAAATTAGTGCTGTACCATATATCAGCTACCCCGGAACGTGTTTACATAACTGTAACACCACTGGTTTTAATACTAATAACGTTTCTCCAAACAAGAGACAGATATTATACAAGAACGAGTTCTGCTTTGCAGTCCTTAAAAAACTGCATTTATACAAATCGTTGTTGTAACAAAAACCTTCTTCAAACCCCACAAAGGGCTAGAAATTAGAAATTATTGTAAATATTACAATTTCAAATTAAGTTTAGTTGATATGAGAAATTTGGTTCTAATTGCGTAGTTAAAACACTTGTTATGATTCAAAATTTTATAACAAAAACGGGTATAAATGTGGCGTTTCGAGATAAAGGGAGCTCAGATATTGATGTATGAAATCGCATAGAATCTGTTCTCGTCAAATAATTAAGGTGAGCAAATACAAAATGAGCTTTTAGCATTTTAATTATTCAGGGTGGAACAGCTAAGAACATTTGACTAGAGTAAAATGTCGCTTTACTACTCCTAAAATGAGATCCCTCATTCTAATTTTGGCTTTGAAAGCAGTGTCGTATTTCTGACATTTATCATACATTCAGAATAGGTGTTCTTATATGTGTGTTGTTACACCCTGTATGAATTTTAAACTTCAATTTGAACTCGAGTCATAATTTTCCTTGATTTTAGCTGTTTGTTCCGAAAAGCCGCATTTATACGGCATTTTGTTGTAAAATTTCGAATCATAACAAATGTTTGAACTAGGCAATTAAAACTAAATTTCTCATAACGATTAAACCTAATTTCAAATTGAAGTGTACCAGGGACGAGATAGACCGCAAAACTGGATTAAAACGCCCGCAAAAATTTGACACTCTTTAGAGTTGGATTTGAATTAGATACTTCGACGTATTTGTAAAATGTTTGATTTATACATTTGTTTTCATTAACGGGGGAATGTGTTATGAATTGAAGTAGTAAATTTTAATTATTTTATGCATGAACCTTATATTACAAACGTTTTGAATTTATGAAAGACACCTTTGGCGCGCGAGAAGAGATTTCATAGAAAAGATATATCTTTTAATCAAATAAGCTATGGATGGACATAACCATGAGTCTGACCACCAAGAAAATTGCTACCTCTATACTGAAGCTAAGCCCCTAGCTTTACCTGTATTAAAATCTCTCTTATCGCTCAGAACTTTTTAAGAACTCCAACGAGAAACATGCACCTATTTTTGTAATCTTAACAATTATTAAACATTTAATTATCCTAAACATGAGTATCTTTAACTTACTAGCGGTTAATAATATCGTACAGATTTCTAAAACATTCGTGATAAATAAGAATATTTAAACCGAATTTATATCGACCCCTTACGGATTAAAACGTGAAATACGAACATTTGAATTAACTTTATCACACTAATTGAAAAAAAAAAACAATTCTAACATTACTATGTGATTCGCATATAAATATGATTTAATTATTACTGTATAGTGAAAAACATGTAACGTCAAATATAGAAAATATATTACAACACTACAAGTTGGGAAATCAAAATAAACCTCACCGAGTCGAGACGTTTTTCTTAAATAATTAAATAAATATGAATGATATTAATTATTTTTATCGTCAGTAACTTACCTTAATATTAGCAGAAGTGGTATGAGACTAGAAGTAAAGGGCTCTAGCATTGGCAATAGATCCTGGCACTAGTGAACAAATTTGAGGATTTTATGCCGCTTCCCACGCGCTAAAACTAGAGAGAGAAAAATTGGTCGAGTTCCGAAAACATTTCCTACCCCCTTCCCCTCAACCTAAAGCCGCAGAACACGGACCCGGCTCCTTGAATCTAGTTCGGCCGTCTACCACCGCGAGCGTCTCACATTTTGGAGGGAAAATTCTGAAACCGCCACTAGAGGGCCAACCGTTTGTGTTTTATCAAGTCTTTTCACTAATGCCGAGTGAAGAATTTGGTTAGCTCAAAACTTCTAGTATCATACCACTTCTGATATTAGTTAAGTCATTTTTAGAAAAGTTATTCCTAAAACCATTTTAAACATTTAGCTAATGTTGACGTTTGAATGCTAGCGTATGCCTCTTTAATAATTTTTGGAAATTTAGGGTATACATATAAGGCGATTGAATAACAGCAAAGGATGAAAAATCCGCAATTGCGTGAACCTTAGAAATTAGTTTGTACTAAGCCTTTGACAGCGCCTCGCCAGGCGTCGCTTTACGAGAATCTATGACTTCAAACCTACGTCACTTCATGACAAGCTCTCAGTAAGCAATGGAAAACTTATTGAACATATCTTTTGAACTTATGACATAATGGCCTATAACGTGTACCAATTTTAGGGCTAAAGGTAAGTAATGTTGGCATGCTAAGACGTATAAAAATGACAACGTCTCTATAGAACGCTTAAAACCTTTCTGGAAATAAATGCCACAAAACTAATATACAGTTAAAATACTTCAGGAACTAAAGTATTATACGGTTATTTTGATGCTAGCCTTTCACAAACGTACGTTTCGCCGATGTGCACTTAACTTCTCAGACATATACTGAGCAACGATTAAACACTTACAATAGCTTAGGCCGAACCTCGCTCTAACAAAACTAGCTCAGTTTTTCTTTCGTAATAGCATAGGCCTTAGTGTCGGCTTTTGTTGAGTCGCTCAGTTTTTGGCTAATACAGTACTTCCTCCACTGCTAGCAGGAATAGAGTAGGGCATAATTATATCTTTAAAATAAGATATGTTTAGTTAAAAAATTTTGGGTTATAATTTATAAAACCATATTAGCGAAAATTCGACTCCAATGTTCGAAATAAGCTGGAATTACATTATTTCCCCTTCTGCGTCATATTTACGTAAGCGGTTGACTAAAATTCAAGCAAATATAGATATTTTGAAGTTATCTTCAATCTGGTGGTTATGGTTAGTAATTGGTAGGAATACTTATTTCACAATCAATTTCATAAGCGAATAACTCTCTTTAAATATGGATCATTAGGTTTTTTGTGAAATGTCTCTTGGCCCCTTACTTCAGCGCCGAAAATATACGAGAAATTTTAATTTCCCCTGTTGTTCTGTTAAGCAGCTAATATAAAGGGAGAAGTATATATGGGTGGCCTTACTCTCTTGGGTGGAATTTTCAGTTTAGTCTCTATTGTTATGGTGGGCTTTTTCTTCCGCTATCTTCGACCGACAACTTATGCTTCTATTTTACTCTGAAGAAGCGGTAATTTTCCACCCCTTAAGGTACTGATTATTTTAAATTTCGAAAGCAAAGCTGGTTAAAAGAAGAACATATTTTTTAAGCGAGTATGCTTTTGTATAGACGTTTCTCTTAAAATTACTCGCCGGCAACCGAGATGAAGTTTTAATCACCTCTAGCGTGTCATACCAAGACCACACTAAAGGGAAGGGTTTCACTGAGGTATTGTCTCATATAATTTAATACCAAGTTGGGGTGGGACGGATTAAAGATCTCTTTCAGACATATAAACTTAATGGCAGGGTAACAATTTATGTCAACACTTATCGTACTAGACATAAGACACTAAATATCTTATAGCAGTGCATGAACTTATCTCCATTGTCAGTACGAAAGCAAAATTTTGTCTTTACACTAACAAACGCTGATTCACAGTGTTGTACGACTTCATTCTACATTTTTTTAACATTATTTTTTTTCTCTTTCTATCTACATGTACCGTTTAAGCTAGAACTGACATAGGGTTTTATATAACAACTAGATATATAAACTTTAGTATAAGTGATCGTTGGTGAATCAGAACCAATAAGTGTAAACTTGCCCATCCTTTTAAGGGGAATGTATTTATAATAATACTAATAATTTATCTCTTTCAAATTACATACCCCCCCTTTATAACATGGAAATCTACTTTTCTTCATATATTTAACACTAGTTTTAAAAAATTATCCTTATTTCCCAGACTGAGCATAAGATACAATACAGTTATTGAAAAATTTAGTTCGTCTGTTACGCATTCTGCGAGTCAGCGTAAAATAATGTTCTAAGTGTTGCCCCAAACTGACCATCCGTGTTGTGGTTAACAATACAGCTTTTAATGAAATTATGTTACCACTAGCTGTTACCCGCGGCGTCGCTCGCGTGTAATAAGAATTTCCATCAAAATGATACAAAGAATGGGTATATTTTACTGATGACTAATATTTTTGTAGCAACCTAGGAGCGAATGCACTCGGCGTTGCCCGTCAGCCCGTCGGGACATTTTTTATTACTTTTCACGCGGACATTATTCCATAAAGAAGGGTTTTTTTTCGTTTTTGACCGCCATTTAAAAAGATGGCAACAAATCGAACCCAAAAGACCATTCAGTCCGTCTATAGGTTAAAGGAAACCCGTGTACTAAATATCTGTGATATCGGTTGAAACGCGCGGGCTTTGTTGCATAGAGAAGAGTTTTTACATTTCTGGGCGCCATTTTTTAAGATGGCGTCGGATTGGAAAAATCTTTCTTAGTACGCGCCTACTACTTATGAGTAACGTTCCTGCAAATTTTCAGCCTTCTAGGGCAAGCGGTTTGGGCTGGGCGTTGATTATCAGTCAGTCTGTCAGTCAGTCAGTCAGTCAGGACTTTGATTTATATAGATATAGATATCGGTTTCTTTATGCTGTGATGACGGGTAAGGGTACGGAAAATCTTTGACAGTCCGCACTGAACTGTTCGAAACGCGATATGGTAAATGTCTCGTTTTGAATTAGTCAGTTCGGTCCTTCAAAGACTCCTGATCCAAAGTGGTCAGTCGAACCAAGCGTTGCGTGTAAATAGAATGTGGGTCACTTTCTAGTCTAGTGCAAATGACTCGTATCATAAGTTCATAAGATATGTTCCATAAGCTTGTCACGAAGTGACGTAGATGAAACGTCACAGATTCTCGTAAAGCGACGCCTATTGAGGAGCTGTCAAAGGCCTATTACTAACTAGATATTAAGATGTACTGCAAAACCGAGTGTAGTAAATTTTTGTTTCGTTCTTTAACTAGCTCTCAGTAAGTCTCTAGCATTACGGAGTATAACTTATGGAACATTACTTAAGCTCATATTTATATCATTGGGAGTGACCCACATTCAATTTACACGCATCTCCGACCACTTTCCAATCTTATTTCGTGAAATGAATAAATAAGAAATATTTCGCCTTCACCTCGGCATGTTACAGAAGCTATTTAAGTTTTTGTATTCAAGGGCAGTTTATTTTAAAATAATTTGAGCGTTGGACAGTATTCTTTATGCTATATTTTCAAATGTATTCTAAAATAATCCGCTTATATGCGTAAAATTATATTTATATATTAAATGTAATCAAGGATTATTCAAAACTTTAATATCTGTAGATAGTTTCAGTCATTTCATGACCACACCATTAGCTCGTTAAGTCTGTCCCAAAAACAGTCGGGACAGTTTCTCAGCCGTCGGGCAAGAGACGTAAAATTTTGAAATTTTATAATGGGCCAAAGCAACATTTTGGCCGACAGCGTTTATCAGTGTATTTCTACAAACTTAGGCTCTAATTATATGCGGTCGGCCGACACTCCTTTTTTTTTTGGTCACATTTTTGTGGATTTCAGTCCAACAAACCGACTATTCGGCGGATTTTTCTATTGATGGTCGATCGATTAGTCAGTTGGGAGTCTGCCCGACATTCCAACTACTGTTACAACTACATATTGGGTCATGTGGATGGCCGGTGCCGAGTCGAAATGTCCTAATCCGGCAAATCTTCGGCCGACTTCATTTATCTTAGATAAAAACAGACCATTTAAACTTTTTAGAAATGTTCCTTTATAAAGCGATTCGCAAATTTTTGATTTATTTTTACCTCTCCGAGTGACGATGACGTCACGGAGAGGGATTACACTGGGAGTATCAGTGTGTGTCTGTCTTTCTGTGTGTTTGTCAAAGCGTTCGCAGTTGGCTAATCGGAGCATACGTATTCGCAATATCCTGTCCGCTTTCGCAGTTCACAGAAACCCATATTGGCTTCTACTCTATTATCACAGTTAAGGTTAGGATATATGTGCGGTGATACGACAAGCGCCAAGCCTCCCAATGGCAGGACTTCGACCAAAAGTTCATGCAATTGCGGCCTTTCAAATCAATTACAGTAAATAAATCGCTTTATATACCCTAAATTTAAACAAATTGTTTAAGTGGCATACACTAGAATTCAAACGTGTACACTAGCTATGTTTATAATGCTTTTAGCAATAACGTTTCTTAAAACGTCTTAACTGGAATTAATGAAAATTACTTACGATTAAAATAGTCAATATTAATTATATTAATTTTTTATGATAAACCTCTTAATTGGGGAGTTAGCCCCCGTCTCGACTCGAAGAGGTAAAATTTGGTTTCCCAACTTGTTTTTAATACAACTTGGCTGTTTCATCGTTTGGTCAAATCAAAATTCAGACCTACGGGACAGCACCAGATAGGAATTTTCCACACAAAGTTCAAATATCGAAATGTTTAATCAGTAAGTTTAATATTAATCAGGGCCATTAAAGAAAAATAACAATTCTTATTCCTTGAAATATTTTCCAATGAACAGTTATTGAATTATGTGTTGATTATTTTTATAAACATTGTGCTAACAGACCACAGAAAGGTTTGAGGGTGAATAGAGGATTGAAATGGTAAAAATGGGGGCTTGAAATAGGATAAATAGGGACCTGAAGCAGGGTAAACATGGACTTGAAATGAGTAAGTGGGTGCTTGAAATGAAATGAAAAGGGGTATTATATGGGATAAATAGGAGCTTGAAATAGAGGATTGAAATGGTAAAAATGGGGGCTTGAAATGGGAAAAATAGGGACCTGAAGCAGGGTAAACATGGACTTGAAATGAGTAAGTGGGGGCTTGAAATGAGATGAAAAGGGGTTTTAAATGGGATAAACAGGACCTTGGAATAGGAGTAAATATAGGGACTTGAATAGGGGTAACTAATAGGTTGAAATAGAAGTGAAAAGGGACTTGAATAGGGGTAAATAGCACCTTAAAATGGGGTAGATAGGGGTTTGAAATGGGGTAAACAAGGACTTGAAATTGGGTAAATTGGGACTTGATATGGTTTACAAATGAATTTGTTTTACACCAAAAAGTGGTGCTAAATATAAGATTAGGTTTAGTACTGTGACTTACTTTGCGTAACTTTGTCTACTTTCAACACCATTTAACTAAGTAGTAATATTAGAAGTCCGGCAGATTGACTGAAAAATATGTTAAAAAGCACTATAAATATTCCTGTAATTCAGGTTTACTATCAATGAAGTGCGGTGAATAGGGGCTTTATATGAGATGAATGAGCGTTTTAAAACGCAGTAATAAGTGCGAGGCCGGAATTAGCTCGAAACTGAGTACCTATCGTCGAAGTATTTGAATCAAGGAAGTGAGATATTTTTGACAACCTAAAACGTGGAAAGCATTACATATTATCATATATAACTATTATTTGTCTTTAATTTGCTAAACTGTATGGTGCACTAATAGTAGTAGCATTATGTCGGAGCTGGCCCAGTGGCGTGGGCTGGCGGGGGAAATTGGCGTGAAAATCGTGATGTCAGACTTGGCGTGAACTGATTGGGACAATTGGCGTGAAAGTCGCGATGTTAGACTTGGCGTGAACTGATAGGGCAATATTGGCGTGTAATCTTATGAAGACGTTTAATCTCATGTCGAACACTTGAGATAGGGTTATCTATTCCCGTTGGCGTGTCTTATCTTACTTTTCGAAGAAAATAATAAATGCATGGTCTCAATGATAAGGGATCCGCTGATAGGGATTTTATCTTGTTATTATAATATAGGATTTGACTTCCTTATATACTACGATTTTGAGGCGAGTTAAAGTAAATGCATGCGGGATTTCAAAGTGTAATAATAAGTAATGTATACAATAATTCGTACTCGAATTAGTTTATAACGTTCTAACTTATGATATGGCAAATATTTGTCAAAGAAAATAATTAATTATATATCTTTGAAAATTCCCTATATTTCGTCAATATCTTAAATTGGCTTGAATTATGGTGGTTGAAACCCACGTCACGTGTTCGGGAAGTTAGGCTTAAGACTAGAAGTCATAGCATATGAAAGACTTATTAACGAAGTAAGCGGGAAGTATGAAAGTACAGTTTTCAGATACGACAGTGTACCTGATTCCTCACGAGGACAGGAGAAACCATGAATTTCGCAACCTAGAATGTTTTAGAATGCAAATTAAGTGTAAATACGAACACATACCATCTCCGATATTGAAGTTGAAAATTGAACGCATCGCTAAGCCTTGTCATGGCTCGGGGTTTTTAACGCCATGTTGACTCTACATGGCAAAACATCGCGATAATCCTATCATATTTTAGAAGAACGCCACGTTGACGTGGTTAGAATTCAATCATACCCTAGAAGAAGGTCACGTGACAATACAGTATAAAAGATGTAGACAGTTTGAGGATAAGGCATTCTACAACTCTTTAACCTTCCTCGAAGTACCGATCCAGATCCGAAACTTAAAATGTAAGTACAATTCTCAAGTTCTCTTTAGATATATTTAAATTAAATTCTCTACCATTTGTCGATATGGATTTAAGTATGCAACACCCATAGCCGGGGTCACCGGATGTGGGAAGTGTGTTTTCGTGGGGGAATTAATTAAACATAAGGATATGTGTATTTCACCCACTCCCGAAAGAATAATTTGATGTTATACGGCATATTTAGCGTTATACAATACCATACACCAAACTTGGAATTCCATGAAGGGTTATTAGATGTGGGCATCCTAGATTCTAGTGTGAGGAACCTAGTTATTTTAGATGACCTACTATATACTATTGTATATTGGTGTTGCGAATGAAGTAGGGCGGTGTTTAAAATTTTATTTGCGCGATTTAAAAACCACCTTGAACACTTTTAAAACTAGATTTTCTGTTTTACAGTTCCCGTGTATTACCGAAGGAATAATTTGGAACAACTTGGACGGTATCGTGTATAACCCCAGAAACAAAATATTTTTAAAGGACGCCGTGAAACTTAACAATATAGTTAACCCTTCCATGCGCATTTGTATCCAGACTTATAATCAGAGTATCCGGTTAATTTTTACACCAACAGGAACGAATCAATAGCGTTCTCCGAAACTGACAATACGCCGGACACACCTTCCTGCCCAATCTGCTGTAGTGAGGACGGTAGAATGAATTCACTCATTACTTTAGAAGCCGTCGTTAGACGAAACAACTTAAGACGAATTGAAAAATTTGCTGCTATCGGATGGGATAAAGATTACGGAAAATCCGAAAGGACTACAGATCCTGAAACGGGGGATTTACTAATAAACCCCACACCGAATGAAGTCTATAATGTAGCCGATGGTGAAGGTTATATATTGCAATACGTTAATAGCCCTAATATAAATTTTGGTTTGAAACACTTAGCGATGTACAGATTACTAACTTCTACAGTGCAATTACCCGCAGGGTCATTAATTGACATGTTTGCTAGACAGTTTCCGTGTATCATAAATAAGAAGGTTCATCAATTCAAATTGAAAGAATTTGCGGGGGATACTATCCTCGTATTTCCCGTACACCTCACACCGCACAAAATGTACGGAATGCCAACCCCAAATATTTGCCATTTAGGGAGTTGTCATCCCCGCAATGAGGAGGAATGCAAATTTCGCACCTTTTATTACGGTGGATATGAATTTCATTGTCCATACCAGTACTTAAGAGTTCTGAACTTAGCTCTTCATATGTGTATGTTTATGGTATATAAAACTAACAAAACCGTAAGGAAAAATTATAGTGATGAAAACGACATAGCTACGCATTATATATTGAAGGCCCTGCAGATTTGCAGGTTAGCCGAGTGTCTGTGTGATAATACTCACAGTTTAATGTTTTACGAAGTTCATTATCACATGAGATCCAATGACGTGAATAATAATTTCGTGAATAAGTATTTCGCAGACTTTCTTTAATTAATAAAACGTTTGTAAGTTCTACATTTTGTAGGCGAAGGACAATGTTAAATGTTAAACAATATTTGTAGAATCTCGAATAAAAAGAAAATGTTTGAATGATATAGACTTTTAATTATTTTACGTAGGTTTAATATAATTAATATTTTAAACCCTGTTCAAATATTTCTTACTTCAGTTCAAACATTCACGATTTCCGTTCAAAGTTTCACTATTTATGTTCAAAGTTTCACTATTTATGTTCAAAGTTTCACTCTTTCTGTTCAACGTTTCACTATTTATGTTCAAGGTTTCATTATTTATGTTCAAAGTTTCACTCTTTCTGTTCAAAGTTTCACTCTTTCTGTTCAAAGTTTCACTATTTATGTTCAAAGTTTCACTCTTTCTGTTCAAAGTTTCACTCTTTCTGTTCAAAGTTTCACTCTTTCTGTTCAAAGTTTCACTCTTTCTGTTCAAAGTTTCACTATTTATGTTCAAAGTTTCACTATTTATGTTCAAAGTTTCACTCTTTCTGTTCAAAGTTTCACTCTTTATGTTCAAAGTTTCACTCTTTCTGTTCAAAGTATCACTCCTTCTGTTCAAAGTTTCACTATTTATGTTCAAAGTTCCGCTATCTATGTTCAAAGTTTCACTCTTTCCGTTCAAAGTTTCACTATTTCCGTTCAAAGTTTCACTATTTCTGTTCAAAGTTTGTGATGAATACGGAAAACGAATTACGTAGTGGAAAACGAATGATTTCAAAGTTCAGACTAAATAACAGAAAATCAATGCAATACCATCTCCTCATCAAACTTGTCCTTATTACCGTTCGAACTTTCGTTATTATTTTTCAATCGTTTCTTATTACTGTTCGAATTTTTGTTACTATTCTATCCCTAAGCACTTAGTCAAAAGTGTCAAGTCTGCCAATCTCAAGATCTGGAGGGGGGCCGCCTAATACAACACGCGCCGGGGAAAACAAAAATACGCGCGTGTGGCGGCCCTCCCCCGGTCTTGAGATTGGCAGACTTGACACTTCCAACCAATGTCTGTAGTACATCATTCTCTATTGAAACTACGCGTGTCCATCTGTTTTTGCATTGGAGTTTTTCTGTTCCAAAGTGGTTAAATGATATTTTGAAATTTCATCATAAGATCGAAAAGACGATGATACTGATAAAAGAGATTCGGATTTATTAGGCGTTGCACTTTATAATTTATCACCAATGAAATTTCCATTTATCAAACTGATAAGGAAGTGTGTCTTGAGAAGATCTATACTGACAAAATAAACAAACTGGGATAAATTCTGCGTTCAAAGCCTTGGTTTATATTGCAAACAAATTTAGCAATTGTTAATTTCTCACCAATGGGTTTCGACTAGTATTAAGTGTCTAAAGGTCTCCTCGAAACGTCGTGATATACCGAAGTTTTGGTTATGATAGTATCAAATCACGATTGAAATCAAATGGGTTTATTTCTTGGTAATCGTCCGCATTTGTTACGTTAATGGACCAATTACTGGTAACATTCGTGTTATCAAATTTCACACACTGTTGAGATCCGCGAGAAGTATTCATATCCTTGCAAAATTTATAAAAATATTAAACACATTACTTACAATTGTACTTTTGTCATTTCATGAACGTTCAACTGCTTTTTAGTTCCTTTGAATGTGATTTGAACCACATTTTAGTAGTTTAACAAAACTTTGATCCACTTTCTTAGTCGTATTTTCGCTTTCAATCGAATGCTTTCATTTTTTTCAACTGCTTTTTAGTTCCTTTGAATGTGATTTGAAACGTTTACTAAACATTTAGCGAAACTTTAACCAATTTTTAGTGTTTTGCCGATACTTTAAATTGAATTATAGACATTTCATGTCACTTTCAACCGCGTTTATAGTTTCTTGTGAACAAAACTTAATCGCAATTCAGTCATTTGAAAACGTTTTCTGTTACGTAAATACATATAAACATATTAGAAACCAAACTGCAATAATATGAAAACATAAATTAATGTTAATGAGGAGATGGTGTTTCATTGATTTTCTGTTATTTAGTCTGAGCTTTGAAATCATCCGTTTTACACTACGTATCTTTCACCTTGAAAATTGGTTTTCCATATACACTTTTGCAGTAGACATAGGAATTTATCTAGAGTTCGAAATCTCACAATACTAAAGTAATTTAAAATCATAAATTGATGTATCCCGGTTAAGAGTAAGACGTTTATATACTAGGAATTCATACATTATTAGGTATTAAGGTATTCATCACATTTATATCACATGGGAATTTTGGTTATGGAACTTTGAAATTCGATTTCAAAACCATAGAAATTAGTAAAGCGATGTGGAATTTCGGAAAAAGTAATTAAATCGCCCCGACGGACTTATGGGCTCACGTGCAACGCCGGGTACCTTTGCTGCTAGTAAATATGTTTCTGAGAATTGAATTAATTAATATTTTAAGCTCATTTTTAATTATTTGTAAGCCTATTTTAATTCTTATCTCCATATTTTCTCTCAAAACGATAAAAGAAGCGTCAAAATTTTAACCGATAAGCCATGATATTTTCCATCAACGTGGAATGAACAAATTAGTTTCGAAAGACAGATATTTCGTATTGATGTAAAAGAAAAACGTTTTACAATTTCTTTCAACGCGTAAGTAAATATTTCCCCTAAACACCACACAAATTTCGAAAGACGTTAATCTTATTTCCAACTGACCGATATTGCGATGATCACAATCCCTCTTCCCACGCGCATTTATTCGTTTAAACATCAGATAAAAAGAATGGGAACGTTCTCCTTCTAATCATGTCTGACTTATGTCAGATTTATGTCACTTAACAGCCTGTTCGACCTTGTTTTATCCATTTATAAACGCCTTTGGTCACTTTTTGTAGTATGTTTTCATTCATTTCAAATATATTTTTGTGTTGTCTAAATAATTTAACACCACATTCAATAGAATTTTGAGTATGATTTCAATCATTTACGTCACTTTCAATCTTATTTTCCTCATGTTTTCAATCTTTTACATCACTTTCAGTAGTATATTTGTCATCTTTTCTATCATTCTCCATCACTTTAAATAGTATTTTGGTCATCTTTTCAATTATTTTCCACCACTACTAATCGTAGTTTGGTAGATTCACAGCACTTTCAATCACATATTTTCCTATTTCGATACACTTTTGACTAAGTGCTTAGGGATAGAATAGTAACAAAAATTCGAACAGTAATAAGAAACGATTGAAAAATAATAACGAAAGTTCGAACGGTAATAAGGACAAGTTTGATGAGGAGATGGTATTGCATTGATTTTCTGTTATTTAGTCTGAACTTTGAAATCATTCGTTTTACACTACGTAATTCGTTTTCCGTATTCATCACAAACTTTGAACAGAAATAGTGAAACTTTGAACGGAAATAGTGAAACTTTGAACGGAAAGAGTGAAACTTTGAACATAAATAGTGAAACTTTGAACAGAAGGAGTGATACTTTGAACAGAAAGAGTGAAACTTTGAACATAAAGAGTGAAACTTTGAACAGAAAGAGTGAAACTTTGAACATAAATAGTGAAACTTTGAACATAAATAGTGAAACTTTGAACAGAAAGAGTGAAACTTTGAACAGAAAGAGTGAAACTTTGAACAGAAAGAGTGAAACTTTGAACAGAAAGAGTGAAACTTTGAACATAAATAGTGAAACTTTGAACAGAAAGAGTGAAACTTTGAACAGAAAGAGTGAAACTTTGAACATAAATAATGAAACCTTGAACATAAATAGTGAAACGTTGAACAGAAAGAGTGAAACTTTGAACATAAATAGTGAAACTTTGAACATAAATAGTGAAACTTTGAACGGAAATCGTGAATGTTTGAACTGAAGTAAGAAATATTTGAACAGGGTTTAAAATATTAATTATATTAAACCTACGTAAAATAATTAAAAGTCTATATCATTCAAACATTTACTTTTTATTCGAGATTCTACAAATATTGTTTAACATTTAACATTGTCCTTCGCCTACAAAATGTAGAACTTACAAACGTTTTATTAATTAAAGAAAGTCTGCGAAATACTTATTCACGAAATTATTATTCACGTCATTGGATCTCATGTGATAATGAACTTCGTAAAACATTAAACTGTGAGTATTATCACACAGACACTCGGCTAACCTGCAAATCTGCAGGGCCTTCAATATATAATGCGTAGCTATGTCGTTTTCATCACTATAATTTTTCCTTACGGTTTTGTTAGTTTTATATACCATAAACATACACATATGAAGAGCTAAGTTCAGAACTCTTAAGTACTGGTATGGACAATGAAATTCATATCCACCGTAATAAAAGGTGCGAAATTTGCATTCCTCCTCATTGCGGGGATGACAACTCCCTAAATGGCAAATATTTGGGGTTGGCATTCCGTACATTTTGTGCGGTGTGAGGTGTACGGGAAATACGAGGATAGTATCCCCCGCAAATTCTTTCAATTTGAATTGATGAACCTTCTTATTTATGATACACGGAAACTGTCTAGCAAACATGTCAATTAATGACCCTGCGGGTAATTGCACTGTAGAAGTTAGTAATCTGTACATCGCTAAGTGTTTCAAACCAAAATTTATATTAGGGCTATTAACGTATTGCAATATATAACCTTCACCATCGGCTACATTATAGACTTCATTCGGTGTGGGGTTTATTAGTAAATCCCCCGTTTCAGGATCTGTAGTCCTTTCGGATTTTCCGTAATCTTTATCCCATCCGATAGCAGCAAATTTTTCAATTCGTCTTAAGTTGTTTCGTCTAACGACGGCTTCTAAAGTAATGAGTGAATTCATTCTACCGTCCTCACTACAGCAGATTGGGCAGGAAGGTGTGTCCGGCGTATTGTCAGTTTCGGAGAACGCTATTGATTCGTTCCTGTTGGTGTAAAAATTAACCGGATACTCTGATTATAAGTCTGGATACAAATGCGCATGGAAGGGTTAACTATATTGTTAAGTTTCACGGCGTCCTTTAAAAATATTTTGTTTCTGGGGTTATACACGATACCGTCCAAGTTGTTCCAAATTATTCCTTCGGTAATACACGGGAACTGTAAAACAGAAAATCTAGTTTTAAAAGTGTTCAAGGTGGTTTTTAAATCGCGCAAATAAAATTTTAAACACCGCCCTACTTCATTCGCAACACCAATATACAATAGTATATAGTAGGTCATCTAAAATAACTAGGTTCCTCACACTAGAATCTAGGATGCCCACATCTAATAACCCTTCATGGAATTCCAAGTTTGGTGTATGGTATTGTATAACGCTAAATATGCCGTATAACATCAAATTATTCTTTCGGGAGTGGGTGAAATACACATATCCTTATGTTTAATTAATTCCCCCACGAAAACACACTTCCCACATCCGGTGACCCCGGCTATGGGTGTTGCATACTTAAATCCATATCGACAAATGGTAGAGAATTTAATTTAAATATATCTAAAGAGAACTTGAGAATTGTACTTACATTTTAAGTTTCGGATCTGGATCGGTACTTCGAGGAAGGTTAAAGAGTTGTAGAATGCCTTATCCTCAAACTGTCTACATCTTTTATACTGTATTGTCACGTGACCTTCTTCTAGGGTATGATTGAATTCTAACCACGTCAACGTGGCGTTCTTCTAAAATATGATAGGATTATCGCGATGTTTTGCCATGTAGAGTCAACATGGCGTTAAAAACCCCGAGCCATGACAAGGCTTAGCGATGCGTTCAATTTTCAACTTCAATATCGGAGATGGTATGTGTTCGTATTTACACTTAATTTGCATTCTAAAACATTCTAGGTTGCGAAATTCATGGTTTCTCCTGTCCTCGTGAGGAATCAGGTACACTGTCGTATCTGAAAACTGTACTTTCATACTTCCCGCTTACTTCGTTAATAAGTCTTTCATATGCTATGACTTCTAGTCTTAAGCCTAACTTCCCGAACACGTGACGTGGGTTTCAACCACCATAATTCAAGCCAATTTAAGATATTGACGAAATATAGGGAATTTTCAAAGATATATAATTAATTATTTTCTTTGACAAATATTTGCCATATCATAAGTTAGAACGTTATAAACTAATTCGAGTACGAATTATTGTATACATTACTTATTATTACACTTTGAAATCCCGCATGCATTTACTTTAACTCGCCTCAAAATCGTAGTATATAAGGAAGTCAAATCCTATATTATAATAACAAGATAAAATCCCTATCAGCGGATCCCTTATCATTGAGACCATGCATTTATTATTTTCTTCGAAAAGTAAGATAAGACACGCCAACGGGAATAGATAACCCTATCTCAAGTGTTCGACATGAGATTAAACGTCTTCATAAGATTACACGCCAATATTGCCCTATCAGTTCACGCCAAGTCTAACATCGCGACTTTCACGCCAATTGTCCCAATCAGTTCACGCCAAGTCTGACATCACGATTTTCACGCCAATTTCCCCCGCCAGCCCACGCCACTGGGCCAGTTCCGACATAATGCTACTACTACTAATAACAATATTGAATTAATTTTGCCTTGAAATCTGCTCTAAAATAAATTAATAGTGAAATTCTTCACTTAAAGTCTGCTAACAATTTAGAAATAAATACGGCTCATTTAATTTAATACCAAATTAATTGAATTAGTTTAATTCTTGGGATTCTCCACTGGAATTACGTCTTCAAATTTGAGAAAATGAATTTTTTACCCCTAGAAGCTAGCAATTTGAATTCAATCACCATTTCCACAGATAATAAGGGAATCCGCTTTCCACTCTGAACGTCCGGACTCGATATGCCGCGAAAAGTTCCGTTCCAAACTAGTTTTTAGAGCGCGTAGTGTAACCAAAAGTAACGTAACAAGACCAAGTATAATAGTCAAATAATGCAATGAAGCCAATTTTCCAAATAAAACGTGATCTTCATTGTCAAATCTTTCGTAAAAGTGAACAATTGTGAAGCAGAGCTAAGAGTTATAAACACCAATGAGTTATATGGCTTTAGAGTTGCTCAGTCCATTTCGTATTCATTCAAAAGTATCATATATACAGTGTGGTCGAGATCAGATCATCAACACCTTCCTTTGTGGACAATATTGAAAACCGATGACGTCACTGACTGTTTGGAATTATTTTTTATTGTATGCATGTGACAACGAGTGAAAAGTTAAAAAAATAATACAGGAGAATATGCCTGATTGCAGCAATTTGTTTTAAAGCACAGTCACACGATTAGTCTTAAAACTAGGGCCTCAAATTACAACCTCTAATCTGTTTGGTAAACACCTCAACTTAAAAATTCGACGTGACTACCACTCTTCAAGACTGTCCATGTCTTGCAATACATTTATAAGTACTAAACTCATGACGCAGGAAGTCCAAGTATCATGGGATGTTCTCATCGAAGAAGATCGGTCCGATAATTCAGTTTCCAAGAATGTCCACCCGAACTTTTACCTTCCATCGCATTTGAAGGTAATGATGTCGTAACTAGTGTTAATTTTGTTGGCTCCAGTAAAGTACGTTATGCCGGTTTACCGTGCCATCCCTGTTAAGTTTAGCCTAGCCAGAAAACAGTACCTTTCATTACCATCAATTGCGAGGGAAGGTTAAATTTTGGGTGGAATTTTTAGAAACCGAATTATCGGATCCTTCTTCATGATGAGAAAATGACTGAAGACATTTACTTGTATTTCCCGCGTCGTGAGTTTAGTGCTTGTAAATGTTAAGCATGACATGGACAGTCGTCTTGAAGAGTGCCTTTACCCCAATGGTCGTCAAATCGAACAGTTACGTTGAGGTGTTTATCAAACAGATTAGAGGTTGTAATTTGAGACCCAAGTTTTAACGCTAGTCGTATAACTGTGCTTTAAAACATTTTGTAGCATTCAGGCATATTTTAAAGTATTATTTTTGTACCTTGCCACTTGCATAAAATAAATTTGAATTCCAAACATTTATTTACACCCTGTAAAATTTAGTATAGTGACGTCATCCGTTGGCAGTATTGGGGGTTGTTCACACAGAAAGGGGTTAGTCTGATCTTTTCCACAGTGCATAAGATGGACAGTTGGGAAGTTTCTATTGAAAGGGTCATATTCACTGTTAGGATGATACTTATTGCTTGTAATTCTTAGTTAAATCAACGTCACGCTCTGATATTTTCATGAAAATCGTATAATTATAAAATCAATATCTATATGAACAAAAATAAACCGCTTTACTGCTATAAATGTTTTGGTCGTTGAAAACAAGTTAAAACCTGGTTTTCACCGATCAAAGTTTCACGGAACATTCTGCATAATTTTTCCCAAAAATGCTTAGAAAAAAATATATATGTTAAAAACGTTTTCTTTGAAATTGTAATAGAAGCGCGTGCTCCCTTGTGGAGACCAAGGCTTAGTCTTCATGTTGAAAATTATACCAATTGCAAAAACTTTCAGTTTTATCACATGAATACGATAGAGCCGAGCTTTAACAAATTTTTATTGACTATACATTATTAGGAATTAAACTCAACAGTCCAAACGCCTTCACTTAAATAAAATGGCACGCAGAAAACGCCAAAATTTGCACTAAGTTACCTCTGAAAAAACGCTGCCGCACGCAGATTTTCTAGGCCTGTGCGAGTCCTGCTTTTTGGGCTTCGAGTCGAGTCTCGAGTCCTACAAAAGCTCTTATAGAATCTCGAGTCGAGTCTTTTTCTGGTATCGAGTCCTCAAGTCCTAAAGTCAGCTTCGAAACTACATCTCAAGCCCAGTGTCGAGTCCTGATAAATTATATCAAGTCCCAGTCGAGTTCTTATAAATTATTTCATGTCAAAATCAAGGCTAAATATTATCATATCTTTCATTTTTTACACTTCATTTGTTCAAATATCACAGCTTGGATGTAAAAATTAACAAACGTCAATAAACATAATTTTAACTTTTGGTTTTGGTTTGTTCTAGCAGCCTGACTCAAATTATTGTCCAACCATCTGTCTTCTCTAAAATCTAAATCGGTAAAACCCACTAGATGCCGCGCTCAACTTGAAATTCCGGGTCACCGAGTTTAGGGGAAATACATTATACATGGATAAAGGATGAGCGTGAGGAAAAATTTCTTTCACGCTAGAGGCAGGGCCGGATTAAGAAGATTTTCGCCCGGGGGCAGTGGCTCGATGGGCGCCCCCTCCCTTGGCCCCATAATTTATAAAAACCAGCTAGAAATTTTAACAATTTTGTTTTTATTAGAAATATAGGGAGCTAACAGTTCTGACCCTGAAACGTCACACCCTTCTATCTCTTACTGGAGTTTCATCCCCACTAACGGTTGGAAACAGTATTCTACGCGCAAAAATGCCAACCAGAGGGCGGCTGCGTGACGTCAGACTATCTTTTCCCCCTAGCCAGCTGTTAGCTCCCTATTGTAATTTTGTTAAGTGAAAAGTATCCCTATGCATGGCTGATACTCACTCATACGCTCAATTTTAGTTGAATGAGTGACTAATAAATTTAAAAATAGTAAGTAAAAAGTGACTAAATAAGGGCAAATTAAGCTATAAAATAAGGGCACTTTAAATGAAATGTTTTCAGACATGATCGATTTTCATAATAATTTTCAGTAGTTAAAGATATTTTAAAGGTCGGTGCCGTAATTAAGCCCAATCTATGGGCTTAGATATTTCCAGTCAAAGGAAAGGTCCAATCATAAAATTTCTACGGCGAAATTGAATTAAACCATTTTGGAGCACAGTTCAGAATACAAAGTAATTGATGTCGTTTTAAATCAAAACTAAAACATTCATTTGAATTGGATTGATTATAAATATTAAGTTAAATATTTGATGAGCGAGCGAAGCGAGCTCCACAATTTTTTGGGTTTGATCAACTGTAATCTCGCTGTTTTTGCGTTTAAACCGTCATACAGTCAAATATTTTACGTTTAACCTTGTGGTCGAGAAGATAAATAACACCGAAAGACTCAAAAATCCAAAAAAAGTGACAAATAGTAACTAATTATTGGAAAAGTGACTTATTATCAACCCTGCCCATGTCTTTGAATAAGCTTTTCTAGATTTAGACTCGGAAAATCTATTTATCGTCTCCTCCCAACTAATTTGGTGTTATAAATTGGTCTCGATAGCTAATATACCTATTTAAAAACGAAAAACAGTCCCGTAATCATTCAAAACTAACGTCATGTTTTTGAGTTTTTCGAAAATTTAATAAAACAATCGCTCAGATTTGGGTATCACCAGACATCTTGGGCGCCCCTATTTTGCTGGCGCCCGGGGGCAGGTGCCCCCTCTGCCCCCCCTTAATCCGGCCCTGGCTAGAGGGTAGGCAAGTCCCTATCTCCGAAGGCAGCTTATTCGATATATACTTTGTTACAGCTTCGGTTGTCAGCACGGGAAAGCTAGGCCTCTATGTAATGTAGATTTGTGCGTGCTGACAAGAGACGAAAGAAGAATAAATTCTTTTTTCATGGTAAATATTTTTGGACTTGATATGGTGTTAAGCCTCGGTTCGAATCCTCCTCGAGTCTAGTAGTGAGGATTTTTGAGGACTCGAAATTATTCTCAAGTCCTAGAATTTTGATTTTCAAGTCCCGAGTCGAGTACTCGCCTTTGATCGAATACTCGCACAGGCCTAAGATTTTCCCATGTTTTGGGCCATTGAAAACCATCCTTACCAAAATCCGCAAAAAGCTTGCATTATATTTCTTAATGTTTAGTCTAATGATACATCTTTTCAGTAGAGCATTACATTTATAGTTTAAATAAATATTTTAACTTTAGCAACCACAAAACCTTTTAACTTCACTACCTTAAAACAATTTAAAAGTCCTTAAGGTTTAGATTAATGAAATTTTTTTTTCTGAAGAGCATTACATTTATAAATAAGATAAACAATATAAACATAATAACTTAAGTATCTGCAATACGTTTTAACTTCATTATCATGGTATCACTTTAAAAATTGACTTTTAAATGGACTGTTCATTATTAATCAAAACAATGAACCTTTTTTTGTTACTGAATCTAACAGAAGGGAGGTCATTGGCCTTACTTTAGCCACGGAAAACCTTGCGTCTTCAGTGTCTAATTGGCTTGTATCTAATGAGCCGTCTCTATCGGATCATAGGCATATTTGCTTCACTGTTGCGACTACTTCTGTCCTGATGGGGACGGAGATACGCAACCTAAAACGGACCAAATGGGCCGGCATTAGGGAGGACTTACTCCTACGCTACGGGGATGGTCATACCCCTAAGGTAACTTCAGCTAAGGATCTTGAGAGGGCGGCTGGTGTCCTACAGTGCTCTATCATTGAGTCCTATCACCGAAACTGTCCACTTAAGACCATAAACCGCTCGAGGCTTGTTCCTTGGTAGAATGCGGGTCTTAGCCGGTTTAGGAAATGTACTCAAAGGCTTTTTAATAAAGCCAAGCGTACGCGAGACTGGGCTAGGTATAGGCAGTCTCTTAATCCCTAAAACAGGGCCATTAGAGCTGCCAAGAGGGACTCCTGGAGGACCTTCTGTGAGAAAGTCTCCAGTGTCCCGGCTACTGCAAAGGTCATGAAGGTTCTCGCGCATAATAATACACATCGGCTTGATACTTGTAATGGTACACTAAGTCGGGGGCTAAGACTCTCAAGCATGTGCTGAAGGACCATTTTCCTGACTCTACTTTAATCAAACCAACAAGACCTGACTCTTTCTTCCCTGTTCCGCATAGGGCGAAGAGGGAGTACTGGTTTGAAGCCAGGCAGGTTGTTACGATTCCTAGGCTTCGTTGGGCTGTCAATTGTTTGAGCCCTACAAGTCTCCGGGACCCGATGGGGTGTTCCCTCTGCTTTTGCAGGCGGGCTTAGACTACATCATTTATCCGTTATGCAAGATCTGTAGACTTTGTATCGCTATCGGTCACATACCTTGTGACTGGAAGCGCTCTAGGGTCATCTTTATTCCTAAGCCTGGGAAATGTTGCTATCTCGAGGCGAAGGCATTTAGACCCATATGCCTGACCTCCTTCTTCCTCAAAATTCTAGAGAATTTGGTGGACAGGTACATAAGAGACGAGGTACTCTCAGTAACTCCTCTCATCTTCACAATTTGTCTTTCAAAAGGACAAATCCACTGAGACGGTTATTTACGGCCTCACGAATTGCCTGGATAGGGCATTCGAGTTTCAGGAAATTTCACTGGCCGTCTTCCTCGATATTGAGGGGGCCTTTGATAAGGTCTCAAGCTCGGTTATTACTGAAGCTGTTAAGAGATTTGCTATCAGCGACACTCTTGGCCGTTGGATCAAGTCCATACTTACCGACCACGAGGTGACGGCGTCCCTCTTTGAGGACTCTCTGGGGGTGATCACCAGCGTGGGCTGCCCTCAGGGTTGAGTTCTCTCCCCCTGTTTTGAAGCCTGGTGGTGGATGAGCTCTTGGGGTTGCTAGAGGGTGTAGGGGGCTGAAAGTGTTTCGGGTATGTGGACGATGTGGCGATAGTGATTACCGGGAAATTCCCGGCTATTATCGCCACGCTTATGAGCTCAGCTCTCTCTAACGTGGAGCAATGGTGCCGGGTGTTTAACCTCACTGTTAATCCTGGCAAAACTGCCCTTGTTCCTTTTATGAGTAAGAATACTAAAGACCTGTTTAATGATATCTCTTTCTTTGGTCAGGTCCTGACAAAGTCCTCCGAGGTGAAATACCTGGGCTCAAAACGGTGCAGGCTGATTTGCATTGGTATCACGGGGGCCATGAGATCGACCCCGACTGCTTCCCTGGAGGTACTCCTTGACATGCTCCCTCTTCATCTCTTCGTTGTGAAGGAGGCTGTCATGGGGCCTAGAGGCTTTACAATAATGGCTTCTGGGTACCCAGATTTTGAGATCACAGCCATACCAAGCTCTTCCGGGAGTATGCCGCACTTGAGCCATCGCTGACGATGTGCTCTGACAAAACCGTTACCAGTTTTGACTTTTACAAAGCCATTCACCATCCACTTCCCCAGTTGGTAGAGCTAAGATGGTAGAGCGCTCGCTTAGCATGCGGGCGGTACCGGGATCGATGCCCGGCGCCACCGTTCGAAATTTCACATTGGTAAAGCGGCTGAAGTTAAATTTATGAGTGTCCAAACCTTTCAATATAAACAGGAGGGGCGTAGCTCAGATGGTAGCGAGCTCGCTTAGCATGCGAGAGGTACCGGGATCGATAACCGGCGCCTCCAGTCGAAATTTAGCATTCGTTAAGCGGCTGAAGTTAAATTTATGAGTGTCCAAACCTTTCAATCTAGAGAAGAGGGGGCGTATCTCAGTTGGTAGAGCGCTCGCTTAGCATGCGAGAGGTACCGGGATCGATGCCCTGCACCTCCAGTCGAAATTTAACATTCGTAAAGCGGCTGAAGTTAAATTTATGAGTGTCCAAACCTTTCAATCTAGAGAAGACGGGGCGTAGCTCAGATGGTAGAGCGCTGGCATAGCATGCGAGAGGTACCGGGATCGATGCCTGGCGCCTCCACTCGAAATTTAACATTCGTAAAGCGGCTGAAGTTAAATTTATGAGTGTCCAAAGCTTTCAGTGTAGAGAAGAGGGGGCGTAGCTCAGATGGTAGAGCGCTCGCTTAGCATGCGAGAGGTACAGGGATCGATGCCCTGCACCTCAAGTCGAAATTTAGCATTCATTAAGCGGCTGAAATTAAATTTATGAATGTCCAAACCTCTCAATATATAGGGGAGGCAGACCAGAGGCGGCGCCAGAATTTTTTTCAGTATAGGCTGAAGGTACTTAGTTTCAGGGCCCCTAGCAGGGTTTTTCAACTTTCTACCCCCTTCTAATTAAATATTATAAGTCAATTAAAAATAAATAATAATTAATATATTATATTTTAACGTTTACCTCTTAATTCTAAATCAGTTTTGCTTCTTTTAAAGAAATTTCTCATTGTTTTTCCTTGTTTCTCAATGTCTGATTGTCTTGTCCGTTTTTGTTTACTCTTTTGCGCACCAGATAACTATTTTCTGCTACTTATATTCAATGAACAGGTAGGGCAGCCTGCTAAGCAAGCGTTTTACATTATGAGAGACTTTCGTTGCATTAAGAGACTATGCTTGTTCAGACTGAAGTGCCATAAAATTCTTTTCTTACACACAACTTTGAACATTTACTCTATGGCTGGTCAATGCTTATAAAAGTTTCCCCTCTAAAGTCGACTCATCGACTGACTGTGGATGGAGCTGTCTTTGCTGTGTGGGGTTGGGAGGCGATGAGTCGCCTCTAGAGACGGAATTTAAACAAATGTTTACCATTCTACATAGCAGATTAACCTGGAGCTATTTTACTACCAAACTTTGCTCCTTTCATTGCTCAGTTTTTGAGGTTTTTTGGGCCCCTCCTCCTCAATTTTGGGGCCCTTGTCTAATTGTCAGGTAGGCTAAAGCCTACTTAGCCTTAATGTAGCGCCGCCACTGAGGGGAGGGGGCGTAGCTCAGATGGTAGAGCGCTCGCTTAGCATGCGAGAGGTACAGGGATCGATGCCCTGCACCTCTAGTCGAAATTTAGCATTCATTAAGCGGCTGAAATTAAATTTATGAATGTCCAAACCTCTCAACATATAGGGAGGGGGCGTAGCTCAGATGGTAGAGCGCTCGCTTAGCATGCGAGAGGTACCGGGATCGATGCCCGGCGCCTCCAGTCGAAATTTAACATTCGTAAAGCGGCTGAAGTTAAATTTATGAGTGTCCAAACCTTTCAATTTAGAGAAGAGGGGGCGTAGCATGCGAGAGGTACCGGGATCGATGCCTGGCGCCTCCACTCGAAATTTAACATTCGTAAAGCGGCTGAAGTTAAATTTTTGAGTGTCCAAACCTTTCAGTCTTGAGAAGAGGGGGCGTAGCTCAGATGGTAGAGCGCTCGCTTAGCAAGCGAGAGGTACCGGGATCGATGCCCTGCGCCTCCAGTCGAAATTTAGCATTCATTAAGCGGCTGAAATTAAATTTATGAATGTCCAAACCTCTCAATATATAGGGGTGGGGGCGTAGCTCAGATGGTAGAGCGCTGGCGTAGCATGCGAGAGGTACCGGGATCGATTCCTGGCGCCTCCACTCGAGATTTAACATTCGTAAAGCGGCTGAAGTTAAATTTTTGAGTGTCCAAACCTTTCAGTCTAGAGAAGAGGGGGCGTAGCTCAGGTGGTAGAGCGCTCGCTTAGCATGCGAGAGGTACCGGGATCGATGCCTGGCGCCTCCACTCGAAATTTAACATTCGTAAAGCGGCTGAAGTTAAATTTTTGAGTGTCCAAACCTTTCAGTCTAGAGAAGAGGGGGCGTAGCTCAGGTGGTAGAGCGCTCGCTTAGCATGCGAGAGGTACCGGGATCGATGCCTGGCGCCTCCACTCGAAATTTAACATTCGTAAAGCGGTTGAAGTTAAATTTATGAGTGTCCAAACCATTCAATAAACAGGGGTGGGGGCGTAGTTCAGATGGTAGAGCGCTCGCTTAGCAAGCGAGAGGTACCGGGATCGATGCCCGGCGCCTCCAGTCGAAATTTTACATTCGTAAAGCGGCTGAAGTTAAATTTATGAGTGTCCAAACCATTCAATAAAGAGGGGAGGGGGGCGTAGCTCAGATGGTAGAGCGCTCGCTGAGCATGCGAGAGGTACCGGGATCGATGCCCGGCGCCTCCACTCTAAATTGCATACTGGTAAAGCGGCTGAAGTTAAATTTATGAGTGTCCAAACCCTTCAATTTAGAGGGGAGTGGGCGTAGTTCAGATGGTAGAGCGCTCGCTTAGTATGCGAGAGGCACCGGGATCGATGCCCGGCGGCTGGTTATTTGGTTTTTTAAGATTGGTCTAAGGGTATTTTGAATCGTAAGCTGTATCACTGGACCATCACAACCGACAACCCCTTTTCACAACCCGGCTGTACTGCTATGAAATGAACCTCTGTGATGAGTAAACGGCGCTTTGTTTTGCGGGAAACCGTTATGTCATGTCGTAACAGTTAAAAGGTGTATTCAGTAAACCGCTATGTAAGAACCGTAATTATGAAAAACTCATTAGGGGCGATCACTTGAGGACTTCCCTTATTGATTGTCAATGAAGCTCAGAGAACTAAAAGTTCAATTAAAATGCAACATTAAATATTGATGAACTTGACGGACTTGGGAGTCTTTTTCTTTATACAATCACTGCCTCTATTTATCAAAGTTTTCATCCATTTTGAGAGCCTACTTTCCCGGTTAAGTGCTTTGGATGGTTGCTAAATACATATCTAAAGAATATTAATCTAAACGAAACAAACCTCCAAAGAAAATCGTATATAATCGGTGCAGATCGTAGTCGAAAGCATCACAATCTCACAACTGAAATGGAATTGAGAGTTGACACTGGAATGCTTCCTATACCTACTATTAATTGTGAAACTTGTCATACCGATGGACATCGAGAAAATGAATGCCTTAAAAATATCCCCTTAAACCCTAATGAGAAATCGGAAGATACCCTGGATATTGAAATAACTTTTAATATTACCAGTCCCAATTATCAAACCCCTCATAGACGATGGGTGAAACCTGAATTTTATGCCCTAAAAGAAAACACATCCAGTAGATATAAGAGATGAATTTCTTAATCCATTAACCCCTATATTTTAAATCATTTAAACCCTACATATATCTAAAAAAAATTTATGCTGATGGTGAGATGAATATGTTAAGTTCGGGGACGAACTTTTCAGAAGAGGTGGGGATATATAACCATCTTAACTCAAAAATCGAATTAAATTTACAATTAATCATTAAATTAACAACGAAATACCTTAAATCAACACTATAAAGATAATACTGTCCCTTTAAACTTAAACCTATCCCTTTAAAAAACTGAAAAGAAATTCTTTCATACAAAAGAAAAGTAACTAGCCCCTCAATGTTGACACAGAACGTTCTAGAACTATCCTATACCCCTATATCTATAGTGTAAAATGAAATACCTAGCAACGAAAACCTTTTCCAAGAACCCAGAGAAATGTCACGCTGATTTAGACCCCAAGCAACAAGACCTTGAGTCACTATCCTGGTACCTGGCCCGAGAAACTTCTAGAACATTTTTTTTAACCCTTAAACTGACCAATCCGTATTGGGTCCCAAAACAAAAAGTTTTGCCTATTCGCTGTTAACATTAATCCGCCCGGCTACGTCATAAATATGGTCCACTATTCGCCAAACCGAAGTCAATCAACTAACGTCATTGTCCCAGAGATCCTTGCGAGAAACTAGAAGTAATATATACGAAGTCCCTCCTGTCCCACCCTCAGTCGATTCCTGAACTGCTTAACGAAACCCTGTCGGCTCACCCTTAAGAAACTCTTAGAAGTCCGGAGTACTATTTTATATAGGAGATATTTTTTATTCATTTTGATACCTTTATTTTTCATCAATTTGAATCCCTAAGTTTTGGAAGAGAATCGGAGATATTTTTTATTCATTTTGATACCTTTATTTTTCGTCAATTTGAATCGTAATTTTTCGGAAAAGAAACACGGAAACATTTTTTAAAAACCCCTAAGTTGAAGAAGAGAAGGAGCGCGAGTGCGCGAAATATTAAAAGAAAAATAATAATTAACCCTTAAATCGTGTAACCTGAAAAAAGATCCTGAAGTAAAACCCTTAAATCGAGAAAGAAAAAAAAAACATAATTAAACCCTTAAATCGCGTAACAAGAAAAAAGAAAAAAGAACCGTTAACCCTTAAGAAGAATATGAAAGAGGAGCAACTTGTCGTAAGAAATTAAAAACTTGAAACTATTTTGATAAACTGACTTGAAACTATGGTTAAAGAACTGAGATTATGGTTGACGGATTGATTCATTTTTTAAAATCCTAACTTTCTATTTTTGAATATTATTGTTTTTATTGCATAACTGCACGATTTTAACCCAAACACCCCTAAAATTTAAATTTGAAACTTAAAGGAGACATTCCATAGAGGATATTACTTTTGATTTTTTGTTTAATTTTTATTTTGACCCCTATAAAAGTGTGTGAAAATTTATGAATAAGATTGAATATTATGTTGAATATTAAAAATTGGATTAGAATCTATTTTGACTCTCAATTGACACATACCATCAAAAACGCGGTCACTTTTGATTCAGAAATTTTATGAGCCCCTCGTTCCCGTTAAAAGGCCTTAACTCTCCACAACTGACTGCATTCTAACATCTTGTCTAGCGTTAGCGAGGTTGAATCATAAGTGAAAAGAGGTAGGTGTTTGTCTTATACTTTAACCCCTCTAATAAGAATCGAACTTTCCACCTTCCCCCATAAAATCTTAAAGAGCATAAAGAAAAGGCTTATAACTTCCACTTATCGTTTAAATTATAGAGTACAAACTTGGAAAAATTATTTTTTAAAAGAAATTTTACATTCTTTAGGGTTCTGCCCAGAAGTCAGCCGGAACATATTCGTTCTTGGAAGCAAATTCTGGATCTATTTTAGGTCCAGCTCAACTCCAGTACGCGGCCCCTGCTGCAACTTACATTACGCGCCCGTTAGCATATTTGAACCAAGGAGTTTCAGCTTCTTACGTTAAAATTGAAGGTCCCTCTGTTAATTACGTCAAACCATCCACCTTGGAGTATATTAAATCGCCCATTGTCGAATATACTAGACCTTTGACTTCTGTTAAGTACATTAGGCCCATTGAAACTTATGGAACTAAGTCAATTTACTAAATCAACTGATATTACGATGTAACGACTCCTCTACATATGATGTAAAACAAATTAATGCGTTCTGAAACGAATATGATTGTAATAATACTGGTTTAATAAATACTTATTATAATTCAAAAATATTTGATTAATCTCTAGTCTGCTTCGTTATAGAAGCTGCTAATATAAATGTCTACAACAACTGTGTGATTAGCATTGGGTATTCGACAATTGAGAGAGCGACAAATAAAGAATTCAAAATTCGGTGTGTTACAATTTGGTGACCTTCAATTTAATTGTCAATTTTGTGAATAACGTTGACTCATATGTTAAGACAGGTTCGCACTTGATCGATAAAATCGACCGAAAACATAAGCGCTGCGTCTTAAAATTGGATTTTACGTAAGCGTTCGACTGTCAGGTTTTAGTTTGATATGGCCGCGTTCAGAAGGGAAGCCCTCACATGAGCAGTTCCCGTATGAGCGAATTTCATAATAGCGGTCCTCATAACAGCAGTTCCCTTAATAGCGATTTCCCGAAATGGCAGTTTACCCGTTACGGCAATTACCGATACAGCGTTTCTCGTAAACGCGGCGTACCGATACAGCGCAGATATGCGAAAAACGATAGTTGTTTATTATGGTATAAGCTGGACCAGCTGGGTTATATGAACTCAAAAAGGACTAGGTCAGATATGGATAATTTGGTTAGGTTAAAGTTGATTATTTCAAATAAATAGTATTAGGTCAGGTCAGGTTAGGTTTTGTTTCGTTTGGTTAGACTTAGGTCAGTAATATTTTGGAAATAGTGTAACAATGTTACGCCTCTTCCAAAAGTTACTGTTTACAATTATCTACTTCCGAAATAAAATAACCTTTCTCGAATTATAATATGCCTCTTCCAAAACATTACTGCTTACAATTATCTCACTTCTGAAATAAAATAACCTTTCTCGAATTATAACATGCCTTCTCCAAAACATTACTGTTTACAATTATGTACTTCCGAATAGTGGTCGGCATTTGGATAGGATAATATCTGTTTGTTTTATCTTTATTCATAATTTGAAATTATCCACGGGAAGTCTATGATTAATGCAATGTAATCACGAATAATTATCTGATTATTATTCATGGATAACTAATTAACCAAAATTCTGTGGATTATCTTGTCCAAACGCCGACACTACTTCTGAAATAAAATAACCTTTCTCGATTTATTTTTCTTTCCTGGTATGAGAATTGTAAACTGATGCAGCCTGAAGAATAAAACAATATTTAAGTGTATTTTAAAAAAAATTCAAAAACACGATCCGTTAGTAGGTCACATTACTGATTAAATGATCACAGAAAAAGGTTGTTTTTGAAACCAACGAATACAACTGTATTGTTAAGAAATGCGCAAAACTCGACACAAACACTGCTATTTCCCAAAATAGCAGCCGCTATTTCTAAAACCGCAGCCGCTATTTCCAAAACAGCAGTTTTGAAAAACTCCGCTGTTTTTTTTTGGAATCGCGACTGCTATTTTGAGAACTGCTCTACCGGGAACTGCTCATACGAGGTACACCCGTTCAGAATATCTCATCGCTGAGCCCACTGAGTCACCGCTGTTAGCCGTGTCTTACTGAACGTGATTTTGGATTTGGATTTTGACGTCATAGCGCTCATCCCTGAGCTAGATTATGGCATAGTTAAGCTGAATGTTAGGTTTGGTTTGGTTTTGTTACGTTAGCTTAGATTAGGATTAGGTTAGGAATAGTTAGATTAGGTTTGGTTAGAATATAGGCTTGCTTTTAAACTTTTGATTGTTTTATTTTTTCCTGGTTTGTTTCAAATAAATATGAAGTCTCTAATTTCTTTCATATTTTTCAAACAAATAGCAATTTTAGCGCACTTACCTACCAGTGGCTCTCCGGGGCCCGTCGTCTGCTAAAGTTTGAGGACGATAGTAATTGTGTCACAGCTTCTACTGAGGTTTTTTTTTTTTTTGTTCCGTGTTTATTGACGAGCTAGGGCGTGGAACGCCTTACAGCTCCAGGAGCGAAATAAGCAATATAACAATAGAATAATAATGTACAAAATATACAAAATATACAAATTGACTGAGATAAAAAATAAAAATACAATGAGATTTACTACACTTGAAGGAATTTTTTAAGCCCTACTTTAAAAGGAGAAAGGGACGTCAGGGAGACCAAATCAGGTGGTAAAGAGTTCCAGAGAGGAATGGTTCGTCGAAAAAAGGAGTTTTTTAATTGGTTTTTGCGGGAAGGGGGGAGAAATAGTTTAAGGTTATGGCCTCGAGTGGCATGATGGTTTGGGGCTTGTTTAAAAAACTTTTGACCATTGGTGTGGACTATACGAAAAAGGGAAACAAGGTCTAGATAAGTGCGCCGCGCAGACAGGGACGACCAACCCAAGGAATTTAGTCTATCAGTACGAGGGAGGTGACGAAGGTGAATAGGTATTTTCGACGCACGACCTTGAACATTGTCGAGTAATTTAGTGTCAGAGACCTGATAGGGGTTCCAAATTTGGCTACCAAATTCTAATATGGGAAGGACATAACAGTTGAAGAGACGGGTCATTAAGGTATTAGGGATATTTGGAAAGTTGGCTTTAATTGTGGCAAGGAGACCGTTTGCACGACTACAAGTTTTCTTGATGTGGGCATGAAAGGAAAGATTATGCGAAATTTGTATACCTAAATCACGACACTCATTAACGCGGCGGATATTTTGGCCACCTAGGAAATAAGGGGACGGAATATCAGTTTTAACCTCAGAACGTTGAATAGATAAAAGCAACGACTTTTGCCCGTTAAAGGACAGACCATTCGTCTTTGACCAAGCCTCAAGTCGAGTGAGGTCAGATTGAAGAAGAAGTATATCATTATAGGAGGTTATCTCACGGAAAAGCTTTAAATCATCCGCGAATAGACATAATTGGGAGACAAGTTTATCGGGCAGGTCGTTAATAAAGATTAAAAACAATAGTGGTCCAAGCACGCTCCCTTGTGGGACCCCACTAGTAACAGGGAGGGGGGTACTGAGACTGGCTCCAACACGTACCGATTGGGTTCTACGTAGTAAGTAAGCCTTAATCCAATAGTATATGTTATTATTTATACCCAAGGCACGAAGCTTGGCCAAGAGACGCTTATGGGGAACAGAGTCAAATGCTTTAGCAATGTCCAAATATACAACATCAACACGGCAGCCCTCATCATAAGCAGCTAACCAGGTATAAAGGGCACATAAGAGATTAGATTCAACGGACCGATTATTAAGAAAGCCATGTTGGAAAGAGCTAAGAAGGGGATTAACAAACTCCAAGAGGGGGGCGCGGATACACTTCTCTAGAACTTTGCATATAGTTGAAGTAAGGCTAATTGGTCTATAGTTTGCAGCATCACTTTTACTGCCCTTGCCTTTATAAAGTGGGGTGACATGAGCTGTGCACCAATCTAGGGGGAGAGTACCTTCAGAGATAGATAATTTAAAAAGCGCGTGAAGTGGAGGGGAGAGAGTTGAGGCACAGTTTCGGTTTCTAATGTTTTCAATTTCGAAGCAAACGGAACACAGATGTTCCCCTTCCAAAGACTAATAACTAGAAACTCATCTATACAACAATATGCAACACGTCTTATTTTATTATGATAAGATTACGGGAGTAATTTGAGTTTAAGTGCAACGTAAAAACATAAACCTGCTAATTATTAAAGTTCCTAATCCGCTAATCGTTAATCGATCGAACTCACGTCTTTCTTTCGAAATCTAAAAAGTAGAATATCGATTTCCGAACCTTATGCAGACGACGTAAATGAGATTTGCCTGAAAAAACCATTGGGGAATGGGGATTGCCTCTTATAAATCGCGGGCGCTGATTGGCCGGTAGGTCGCTTTACTAAAATTATAATGCAAGTTTTGGATACAAAATTTCAATCATTGTTTAATACTATAAATAGCTCTTCCAAAAAATCAGATAAAAACTCAAGGCGGCATATTTTAACATAGGGAATCCGAATGAAAATAGTTCATTTGGGTCAATTATGTCCCTTTAAAGGGATTGGGGTTAAGGGTTGCGTTTAATCATAAATGTAGCGCTTTTAGTGGCTGTTCGCTAAAAATTAAGTCGATTATTAAGGATTTGTTTGATTTCAGTTTTCTAAATGAACACTCTGTGGAGTTAGTAATTTTCACCTCTGGGTTCTGTAAATAAACTGATGGTTAGAGCTTAATCATGTTCAATGACTCTCGACTTAAATGAATATTGTTTCATTTAAGGCTGCCAGAAGTAATATAAGAAACCTCCCTTCGGGAGGTTTCTTATATTACTTTTGAGGCTGCTTATCTCAAAGATTGTAGAATGAATTGCAAGTAAAATGTTCTCCATAGCTGGAGCCTTGCAAACAATTGAGCCTGATAGTCTGGTCGGGGCCATCTTGTTGTAGTTATAGAGTTGGGGACATATGTCTACGTCAGTGAGAAAACAATGGTTCTCCCCTCTTTTGGTCGTGGTCCAGAGTGAGATCTTCAGATTTTGATTCTCGGAAGAATATGTGTTTAAAGGGGTATAGAAAACCATTTGGTAGATGATTTCCTCCTTTTGATCACCAAAATAGTTGCAACGACTCAAATCTAATAATAAAAGCCACATCGTACCGTACTTATCAGGCGCACAGAAAATTTGTGCGAATAGCTCCTCGATGCCCTATTAAAATGTTTAGAGAATAGTGTCCCTGGATGCCTTGGAAGTGTTTTGCTTATTTCATACCTTGGGACTCTCGCGGATTTCCTGGAGGCTGGAAGTATTTGGCTTATTTCCGCCCTTTTTCACCCTTTTCTTGCTGCGAGTTATTATGTGGGTTATCTTTTAAGCATGGACGGAAGTAATATAACTTCGAGACACCTATAGGGGTCAATGCCTCACTGAACCAATGTCCTATAAATTGATTAGGCGTGCATAAATGTTGGTTTAAAAATTCTTCTCTATTTCTGGCAAAATACAAGTAACTTCTTTGATTGTAATAACACCGCCTTAAGACCATTCTTAAAATAATGTCAGCATATACTTTCTTTTGCTTTTAAATTTTTTATCGATTTCTTTGAATGTTTTAAGAAAGGAGTGGGGTTAAATTGCATAATCCTCTCTTACGCTTTAATACATCGAGCAAACGTAAAAGGGAATTGGCAATGCACAATGTTCCTAGTACAATTAAATGCAATGCTTAAACGTAATAATTCCCTTACTTTTAAAATACACGAACGAAAAATATCATCTTTATACCAGATGTGGCTAACAAAAATGAAAAAAAGGAGCGGTAAATAGAAGCCGCAATTTTAGAAGCATGCCGCTATACTATAAGACTCCTGGCTAATGTAACTTTAAAATGTACATAACTAGTGTACACTAGTGTGTTAAATGTTTGGAATCCGAAAAGAGTTTCCTGTTAATTAAAACGTCTTCGGCTCCTCCTTAAAGCAAAGCGCAGGTCCAGTGGATGCCCTTTAAGTTGGCTTTCCTCCAGAACTCCGGATTTAGCTTGGCGAAGGCTAGTGGGCAGGATTTAGAAGTGCACTCCTGCCTTCGCCAAGCCTAAAGTGGAGTTCGTAAGGAAATTCACCTTGTAGTGGATCCACGCAATATCTGTTAAGCATGGATTAGTTTTACTTCAAAGCCTAACAGTATGGGAATTTACATGAAGAAATCTACCATTTTAGTGGCCGCCATTGAAAACTGGAGGCTTGAGTCATAAGCTAACGGTAAAAACCAGCGCCACCTAAACTTTCCGCAAGCAATGATGTACACATATCACTTTCAGATCTGAATAACTTACTTCAGTAATTATTTAAATTGACCTTTAAATGTTACGAAAATTGCAAAATAAATATTTCAATTTTATCTGAGAAAAAATATAAAGGGTAAAGAAAAATTCTAGATCAGTATCATTATAAACTTGACTCGTTTCGAAATTCGTGTATGAACTTGAATCGATAAGAAAACTTCAACTTAATAATTTAAAAAATTATCATTCAGAGACTCTCTTAAAATTATCTCCACTGTTAGATAGGCCAAAGAAAACTGTATAAAACGGTCCGCAATTCTTTGAAAAGCATCACAAACTACCGTTTCAGCAATCAGTATTCTTTCTGCAAACTCTCAATACAACTCAACATGTTTAAAATCGTAGCTGCTCTCTTTGCTCTGGTCGTTGTGGTAATTATAATTTTCTCGTTTTTAAAAATAATTTCTCCAGAGTACACATTTGAGGGAATGTATGATTCCAAAATAGTTAAAACTCTCTATTTGTATTTTGTGCTATCGGAAGTAATAAGTCGAGCCTAGTTTAAGGAAATGAGAATATTAAGGTTACATTTTAAGGTTAGGTTACTGTTCACTTACCGTTAATGCAATTCCCACTACCCGTATACAAAAACAGGAGAAAAAGGTCTTAAAATATGGATTGGATCTATGGTTACTTGACGCTCATTGTAAAACAGGGAGGTTTCTGCAGGGACAGTTTTAGTCATTATAATTTATAGTTTATGTCAAAGACTGAATTCTGTTAGTGTAGACACTGTAACATTTGTGGTAGTATTTTCCTAGTATCTAAATATGAATTCAAAAGAATGAGAGTAACGATACAATTACTAAAATGGGCTTCCCTTACCAACTAGATTAGGGAAAGATGGCAGTTCTCGTATATTCGGTCCCTAATTTGTAACCTAGCAAATCATACTGAACAATCACTAACTTATGCTGTGTCCTTTGACCAAGCTAACAATAAATAGTTAACAACTATGAACTATTGTTTTCTTTATAGTGCTCCGCACAGAAGTCTGGGGGTACTTACTCATACCTAGGAGGATCTATACTTAGTGCGGCTCCAATCCAGTACATCCCGTCAGCACCAATGAATTACCTTACCCACCCATTAGCTTGGAACAATGGTTTTGCCTCTAACATTCTGGTGCAGGGACCCACGACAGTCAATCACATTAAATCTGGTCCCAATCCCTACGTTAGACCTCTTGAAACTTATGGAATGAAGTCCATTCTCTAGATTTAAAATTACCAATGTGGATATCAATGAATGTTTAATGTAAAATCAGGATTTTTTCATTCAATAAAATGATACTATTCAAAATGTCACATTTTATTTTTTATTATCGTATTCTCAGACATATCTTCAAAGATATTTGGTAGAAAAGAAACTCAAACTACTTTAAATTGAAGTGTACACAAATGAATATTTGGAGAATAAAGTTAGCTAGACTCTATTCAATATAAAAAGTGGTCTCGTTATTTTTATCCCATAGCTTCTATGTGATAGTATTATTCAACTGAAATTAGGAGTTTTCCAACTCTTTAGTTTTGCAAGACTAATAACGAGAAATTTAGGTATGAACTTATTTAGATAATGAAGTGGAGAACAAACTATCAAGTTTTCTATTAAACGTATCTTTCTGAGAACCTTTACACAGTTTTTTTATTTCTAGAAACTGTTTTCATTTTACGGTACCCTTTTAACGCCATTCAATGGTTAACGTTTATTAATTTTAAACATCTTGGTGAAATTTGTAAAGTTTGCTAGTTAGATTAAAGTAGGAGTTCAAAATAAAACCTGTCCACGTAAAGACAAAATTAAGCTGTGAGTTCAGCAAACCATGCGTCGTATATGATGCTTTATGTCCTCTAATGTCAGTTGCGAAATCTCGAAGACTCTGTCTTTTTGTGCCAACCATAAAAACAAGTTCGAATGAGGTGACCTAGAACACCCAGGTATAGGACCCCTTCTTCTGGTTCGAGGGAGTCCATGAGAAACCCTTGAGGTAGGGAAGTGACATTTACGCCATGGGCAATTTCCAGGAGAAAAACGCTGAGCATCTTCAGTAGGGTTTTCTGGCCGGACAGTGCATCTACAAATGAAGGGTCAAAGGAGGAACTTAAGGCCTTGGGGACACTCAAGCTAGACTTCAAAACGGTGGTAAAGGCTAGCCTAGGGGCAAAACAGGTACCTAGACCATGTAAGAGTTTGCAAGATATTGTAAAAAAGGTCATAGCAAATTTTCTCGTTATCACTTTTTCAAGACCAAATAATACGAAACCTGCTAATTTCAGTATAATAATACTTTCAAATAGAAACCATTGGCCATAAAAAACTAGACCGCCCTGTATAGCCCGTTCAAAAATGCCCACGCGCAAGCATTGCTAAATGGATCACAGCGTGCAAGGGTCTTTTAGACGTCGGGCTCAGGCATGCATCAACGTCAGTGGTGCTCATTTTGAGCAACTTATTTAATATGACGTTGAAGACCTTTTTTAAGCTTTTTGCCCATAGCAAAAGCTTTATACGGAGACCCCTGGAAGCAGGCTGGCTGGCTGTTTCGCGTTCGCGTACATTTTCGTAAATTTAAATTACGCGGCAGAGCTCGCCGGAATTTGATTCTCCACCGCACTAGCGAGATCTATACTAAATTCGATCATATTTTCGACGAGAAAATGCGGTCTTTCGGAGGTAGTGGGACTCGAACTGACGACGCCGGTGTGGAATGCGGATACTCAACGTCTGCGCCACTACGATTGCTGTTTAGCTATCGATATTTTTCCTATACTTTTCCACGCCTTTGCTTATTGGTAGCGGGAATGGAACTGACGTTGCCGGTGTGAATATCACTTATTTTGGGTTTTGTCAAAGACAATATCACACTGCAAAAAGCGTTAATATGCCTTGGGGCATATCTTGTTTCATTTTAAATCTTTTGTTACACCGAAATAAAGAAATTTCCAAAAAATTATCGTTTCTATTGAAAATAAAGCATGTAAGTTCGGCATCTTAATTTCAACCTCACAAATAACATCTCGACTCAAACTCTGACGTATTGAAGTACTTTTTATGCTTCGTCTGAAGAGAGTGGAAAGCTCTAGCTGTCTATCAGCAGAGGCTTGGAGGCAAAAATGTTAATTTGTAAGAACTTCTTAATTTAGCAATCACCGATGATACCTCATTTTAAACTTTTCTTTACCTCATATTCAATACCCTCTTCAACGACACGTTAAAAGCAAAGCTTCTTTGAGAAAACTAGTGAGAGACATTGTTAGATATCGTGAGATTCTTCAGAAAACCTTAATTTCGTTCGCTTCACAATCCGTTTTTTTTTAAAGTAACAAGAATATTAAACAAACTATTCTTATTAGACCAAGAATTTACGCACCGTTTGAAGAGGGTATTAGCAGGAGCAGACGACAAAGGAGTCTCGGACGCTAGCTTCCACAATATAGAGGGCAATGGGACCCGCGTACGTCACAGCTGTAGCGGTATCGTTTGCCATAGAGGCGCTATCAGACATTATAGCAGACGATGCTTTTGGTGGATTTTATCTGGCACCAAAGTCTGCTGGGAATTTTTTTTTTGTAATAACGGACTAACGGTGGCTACTGTCTGGAATGATTGGGCTCGCGTTTTCAAAAGATAAAAGCAAGGTTTTAAAAGATGCCGAAACACAATGTTATATATGTGTTTTAGGGCCAAAATATTCCGTATTTCTTTTGAATTAATTGACTGCTACAAGAGGTTGGAAACGAAATCACTGTCTCTTACTTTTTGGGTTTTAAAAGATCGTGATTTCTTTTCCCAACCTCTTGTAGCTATCATTTAATTATATAAAAAAGGACTTGGTTTGCCCAAGCCTAAAAAACAAAACGATAAGAGTTTTTTCCAGTTGACTGAAGCGCGGATATTTTATTTTTCTATATAATTTTAAAGACAATCCGTATTTTACTACTCTTTAGAATTTAATTCAATCTCCTGATTTTACTGGTAATGGATTTATTTCCTATAAATTAATTGAAATAAAAAAATTATTTATCTCAGATTTTTCATGATAAAATTTTACGAAAATGGAATTGTTGAAAAATCTGAGATAAGTAATTTTTTATTTCAATTAAATTATAGGAAATAAATCCATTAGCAGTAAAATCAGGAGATTGAATTAAATTCTAAAGAGTAGTAAAATACGGATTGTCTTTAAAATTATATAGAAAAATAAAATATCCGCGCTTCAGTCAACTGGAAAAAACTCTTATCGTTTTGTTTTTTAGGCTTGGGCAAACCAAGTCCTTTTTTATATAATATCTGTTCCTTCAGTCTGCATTTGTATTAATCTATTATAAAACAATTTTTTGCCTGAAATGCGAAATTTTTCACTTCTAGGACGAGGTTAAAAATGGTTCTACACTTCTACATATTCTTATAAGATACGGCTCACAATTCGTTTTAGAACCCGAGCTTAATAGTCAACTTCAAAACCAACATCCTGCCACGATTTTTAAACTATCAAATCCGTATCTTTTACAGTCCACTCTACGATTACAATTATCCATGACATTGCGTTCATTGCCCTTGTACGTTTACAGTGAGTGGCACCGTGGCCAGTTATTTTAATTAAAATACCTAGGCCACAGGTCCAGTTTTAAAAAAAATCCTTATTTCCGACACTGATCCATCTATCCTTATGCCTTACTGAAGGCTACAGTGAAATATCCATGAAGCGTAAGCTTCTATTATAAATCCATGGCTTAAGTAAGGCAACTTAAGCCTTGGTCGAAACTAACATCTAAAATATAAATTAAAAAGGTATCTTAAGTATAGAATTTCAACCGAGACACATAATTAAACGAAAAATAGACCCGCCAGAGAAATTTTTAATAAATATAGTGTTATATTTATTGAAAAATATCAAGTTAAAGTTTCAAGGCGGTGAAATGGCAAATTAGCGTCGTCTACTGTAGAGTATTGAACAACTAGCGTCGTCTGCTGTAGAATAATCTTTTGAGGTACTTACATTTTTAATTAAATTAACATACTTAGACTTAATTAATTTTGATGAAACTTGAAAAAGGCACACCTTGAATAGTTACTTGTTAATTTGAAAGTATTCCGAAACGTAACTTCGCTTTAGTTTTTAAATGATTCGATGTACAGGAGCACCAAAAACCCCATGTTATTCCTATGGGAAAATCGGCGAAAATCTGTGAATTTTCATTTAACATTACGGGAGGGTGTGGGATCTTATCTAGAAGGGCCTACCGGCCCTCTAGAATTCAAGAAGAAATTTAGAAAAAATTGGCACTGAAACACATTTTAGTTTTTTAATAGTGTACATACGTTACTCGCTGGGCTTTTCATTATCAATTTTAGACTAAAAAAAGATCACAAAGCCGTTGAAATCCATTTTTAAACTCGACTTGATCTGTCAACTGAAAGAGAAATCTAAAGTTCACGTGTAAATTCGGCGTGATCCAAATGGGACATAAACGCTTAAAGAACATCGTGTAAATTAATGTCCCATTAAACCGAGATGCTAATAATGCAGATTGCCTGAATAAGATTTAAATGAAATCGTTTTAGCACTGTCAAGGGTATGGTAATGTATAAACCGTTTTCTACAGGCATATACACCGATTATGGCGAGAAATTGGTCCATTGACAATCGGAGTTATTCAAAAGCAATACATTTAGTCAACAATTTCTGAACCCCCCCCCCCCAAACATTAAAAGTGGATAACGGTAATTAGGGTGCTGTCGATATGCTAGCCACCCCCTCTACGTATTGTAAAGGGTCCCACTTGTAAATAAAACACATACTTAGTGTGGATATTTCTTCATCCACAAAGCTTAGATTATTATTTTTGTAAAACCTTAACCTGCTTTCAATACATTGAAATATAAATTTAACCTCAAAGATGAAGAACACAACAAAATTAACCATTTAGCAATTTAGGTTTAAAAACTATACTCCTGGAATATCTAAAGGTGCTAAGAAAGAAAAAATCTTTACTTTTAATAATGACGTAATATGAAAATTTCAAATTTAAAGTGTAGTGAGTGAACGAATAAAAATTTAACGTATTAACATTTTCGGAAATAAGGTAAGAAATTGGAAAAAGTAATGTACAAGAAGCGTTTCCATGACTGATAATTATTTTAAAATAAATGAATCTGTTAGCCATTATAACTTACAAATAAGCGCAACTATCACAATTACTAATTAAACTTTTAAAAATATTTGGCAAATAAAAATAACCACGGAAATGAGTGTTCACAATATTATTACATAAATATTTACAATCGATTAAAAACTTATCCAGGGTTGGAATCCGAGTCTCTGAAATGGAAGCCTTACGCTTTACCACGGTACTGTTGTGAGTCGATTTCTGTCCATTTGGACGTTTCATCTTAAAGGGATTTTTATTGACTGGGAATACTGGCGAATGGGGTTTTGATCAATGGGAATATACCACTCAAGTATAAATTTAACGGAATTATTCTGCAGGGCCGGTAGGCCCTTGTAGATAATAGTTATATTATTGCTTTAGTAATTGTTGACGAGAACAATGGTATATCTAACAGCCGTTTGTCAAACTTTGACCATAAATCCGAGACAAACTATGACGGCCATGGTCACGTCCTTTGATCAGTTGACTAAGCTTATCGAAACATATTCAAATAAAGCCAAATTCCATAGAGAAAGTGTAATGTCCTTTCAACTTATACATGTATTTTGAATTTATTATTTTATTATCTCACTGGTGATTTCATGTTGCAAAAAAAGGTTGACTCAGAGAAGTAATATTGAAAAATATTGATGCATACGATTAATGGTCATGTTTAAAACATCACTTAATCTGTCGACTACCAAATAAGGGTGAAATTTGTTTTCATATATCCTGAACTTAATTGCCAGCAGTCGGTAGCCAAGCTTAATTACCAGCAGTCGGTAGCCAAGCTTAATTACTAGCAGTCGGTAGCCTAGCTTAATTACCAGCAGTCGGTAATCTAGCTTAATTACCAGCAGTCGGTAATCTAGCTTAATTGCCAGCAATCGGTAATCTAACTTAATGTCCAGCAGTGGGTAATCTAGCTTAATTGTCAGCAGTCGGTAATCTAGCTTAATGTCCAGCAGTGGGTTATCTATCTTAATTACCAGCAGTCGGTAATCTAGTTTAATTACCAGTGGTCGTAAATCTTATTAAAACACCTTTTTTGTTACTGTCCCAAAGACAGTTGGTAACTTAATATATTTGTGTGGCTGTCCTTAAATTCCATTTTAACTTGTTAGTCCACACAAGCCTAGGTCGTCTTGTTTTTCAAGCACTACAAAAATTGAACCAAATAGCTTTAAACGTGCTAACATCATAAACTGACTCTTTACAGTGTATATCCTTGCTAAAATATCGCAGATTGGAATGGTTTTAAAAATTTAAAATAAAACAAACTTAGACTTAATTATAGTCAATGAAAATGATTTAGCGCCGAGTAAAATGTTGTACCTTTCATTTAAAACTGTTTTCAAGTCTAACAAATATAAAGTCTATAAGGACCTGGCTGTTTCTATGGGAAATTTCCCGTTTTTCGTAAAAAGGGCTGATTAATTTTATGCAAATGAAAACCACCCTTAACAACTTTATTTTTTTATAAACTAATGGATGTATCTTTTTGAAATTTTAAGCACATATTAAGGGCCCGAATTGTAGTTCTGTGGAATTTTTTCAAAACAGTGAATACAATACAATAAAAGCTACTTCAAAACAAAATAACTTCCTTATACATTAAAGGCAGTATGAAGTCTTATCTAAGATACCTACCGCTCTCTTATAATTTGGTAATATTTAGGTAAATAAGTGGAAAGATAGTCCTCGTCTCGAGGTAATATTTTCGTTTCCCAACGTCTTTTATAATAATCTGTTAATGAACTCCAAATTTTCACTCAAGTCGACACATCTTATTTATGTAGAAATTTGACTTCGGGTCAATCATAAATTATTACCTTGAACATGGTCACACTTTCAAGAATTTCAAAATGTCAAAATCTTATACACTCGGTGAGAATTTGGGGCTTTTATAAATTTAAATATTGTAAACTTCTCATTAGGAAAAACTCGATCGTAAACCGTTAAATTATCATTGCCATACATGCTTAAATATCAATATAAAACTATAAGAGGATTTCGGAATATTCAGTGCTATACATTACCAATTTTATATTTCAAAATTTCGAATTTTTTAAAATTAATTTATTTGTCTTACAACTTATCAAAATTCTTAACTATCAAATCGAAATTCTGTTAACGTGCATAAGAAAATAAACTAATCCAATACCGATTATATTTATTTAGTGTTATGTGGAGGTTGTGGCGCAATCATCACCACCTAATTCTGGACCAGAACTTCGTGATTCTGTGGGGCGATCCCCGCTAACATTTTCAACACTACCATCAAAACCTGGCGTGCTGGAGAGGGTGCTTTAAACCGTACCCTCAAACCCAAACCAAAATCAACATTTGAATTTCCCGAGAAACCTTTAGCCATCCCAAATGTACGTCACTTCATGTGAGGGCTCATGTGCATGCTACACTACCACTATGGCTCGAGCCTACATTTGCTTTACAAAACGTATTGTCGAGTCTGGTTCAAGGTATGTATACAAAAGAGTTTGGGTACTAAAATACAGTTAAGTGTATTAATAACCTAATGATAAGGTTAATCTGTTTATACAACGTATACAAAATTCGTTTTTGTTTAGTTTAATTTCAAAACGATTACTCTTCGATGTTTATCTTCTATATTTTCAACTTTTCTTGATAGGAAGGAGTTTGGGTACTAAAATACAGTTAAGTGTATTAATAACCTAATGATAAGGTTAATCTGTTAATACAACGTAGACAAAATTACTTTTTGTTTAGTTTAATTTCAAAAAGATTACTCTCCGATGTTTATCTTGTATATTTTCAACTTTTTTTGATGGGATATCAAGCTTTCCACCTTTCATTTTTAGCCACATCGTAGTATACAATAGGCTCTTAGTTTGACCCGAGCCATAGTAGTAGTAGTAGTGGTTGTGGCCGGGGTTTTCGCTTTCGTTATCGTTATTTTTTAGGTTAAAAGTAGCTCGATATTACCTCAAAACCACCAATAGGGTTAACTGAGCTCGGTTACATATTTTATTGTAGTTAAAAATTTTCCAGATCGTACCCGGGTCGCTCGCGCAATAATGAGACACCTGACCCATAGAGACTTGATAAAACATACGAGTTTTCATCGTTTAGTTTATCTCTAAATTGTCGGATATAGGCAAAACCCCCTTCTTTGTGGGGTTAGATACTTCTGAACTTTTATCTGTGGGGTCGGACTCTTCTGAATTAGTATCTTTGGGGTTTTTCTATTTATTTTCTTTTTATTTATGTCCTAATTAAATAGATAACGATGTGGCTACTATTACGAGTCCAGCCCTTGGGTCATCTTGTTTTAATAATGTTAAAGTTATTTGATGTGACTCTCAATATTACTAAATTTTGGCAAACAATTATTAAAAGTTTCAGCCTTTCAAAAGAAACAAGTTGTGAAAAAAAAAAGACTACCTCTCCAATTCAAGAGGAGGACTAACTACAGACTAAATTATCTAGATATGAAATTACTGATCTCTTCTCTGATATCTTCTCTGCAAAATTTGCTTTTGCCCCAAAACAGTGTTTTTTCAGTGTTTTCCCTCATGTTTAAATATTTATTAAGCATATTTTTGGAATCAGAAGAGTTTAAACTCTCAAAAAAGTAAGGTTTTCTTTAGATTTGAGATAATTTTTAAATCAGTTCGCTATTCCTTTAATTAATATGTAAACACATATTTCAAAATTTAATAGATAAAGATGTTCTTGGAATATCGAGAAAAACCTAGGTTTATAGATACGATACAAAACTAGTAAAGAAAGTAAAACATTGAAGTTTTCGTTTTACATTGTGAAAAAGAAAATAATAAGGTTTTGTAAGACTTCTTTACATACCAACACAAATCAAAAAAAATAGCACGGAGTATTAACCAAGCAATAGAAGCTGTATAAGATCTAGGTCACTTATCTCAACAGTTCCTTCGATATGTTTGAGTGTGTGGTTCCGCCAAAGAGAGAAAAACCCCTTCCAATTTCTACCATCTTTCGGTTCAAAGCTTCGGATGTTATATACATAGTCTACTTGCCTCGATTTGAGGTACGTTCCTTGAATAAATTTAAGTGTGTGGTTCCGCCATTGGGAGGCTATGAAACCCTAGTAATCGCCGCTTAAATCCTAACCCTAACGTTGATAATAGAGTATAAGGCAGGAGTCTATGTTAGATAAACAAACACAACGGCCAGGAGATGGTGGTGTTCGAAACCAATAATTTTTGATTAGTGTCTTTGTTGAATAACAATGACCAGAAGACGATATGTTACTAGGCAATGAGTAGAGATTGGTCTTGATGTTGAAGGGACGACCAACTAGAAAGACAGAGAAATAATGGCCCAGTAAAACTGAAAATTGGACTCAAGGGTAGTAGCTACTAGCTTATGTAGTGAAATACAGTTTTCGAGAATTTTGTGGACTGTAATAGCGGTCCGGAATTAGCGAACACCTTTGTCCAGATTTGGATATTGCGAACAGACACACACTCAGACACAAAGACACGATCATAACACTAGACCTCTCCGTGACGCACGTCACTTGGAGAGGTAAAACACGTAATCGACTTTCGGTCAAGATAAATCGATATGCTATTGATTCCGTTTATAAGAGAGGAAAGCCAAAATCCTATATATTTAAAATTTGAACTTCGCTATGGAAGGAACTCTTCGTATCACTTCGAATGCGGTGAGATAAAACTTTTCCAAAATATGCTGGTATATCTTCAAAGTAGTGTCATAGTTTTTAATATCAAAGAATACTAGAAAAGTCGGTAACTGGCAAAAAACTTAAAAGTTAACGGGCCACGTCACTTAAGGCTTGGCCACTGCCATCTCAAATACTAGGCCATGCAATGCGAAAAAAAGGGGGGTGGCAGTTAGGATTTCACAAATGGCGCTAGATGTCGCTTTTCTGGGGTTTTAAACTGGCGGCAAATTCAAAACTAGGGGAAATTTTTGAAAGCTTGCAAGACACCGGTTAGAGTAAAAGTATTGAGGATAATATAGCAGCTGACTTAAATAAAAAGACACATAAAAATTCAAACGATAATATAACAAGCTGGTCCAGCAACCAGGACATTTTTGCACACCCAATGAATTTATAGGACATTGGTCGAGTGAGGAAGTGACCCCTATAAGTGTCTCAAAGTTATCTTATTTCCGTCCCGGCTAAATAGAAAACCGACACAATAGGCAGGGTTCATACAACTTTGGAAAACATATTTCCCTGAGATTTCCAGGTTTTTCCCCATATACTTCCCTGAGTTTCCCAGATTTTTCCCGTATATGGAGTATCCTATGGAGCAAATGTTAAAGGAGGAAGGGTAAATAGGACAATTACATAATCAAAGGGCATCCCCGTATCTCTAATATAATCAGAGTTATGAGCCCCCAAAGTATAGTGTTATGTTAATCCTATGGACGGAAATGTTCACGAAAATTTTGCTTAATTACTCGGCCCCTGTTTGACAAAATCCCAAGTTTTTAGTATCGTTGAATGTTAGGCAAATAAGACTATAACATACTCGAAGGACATCCCCGTATCTCTAGTAGAACCAGAGTTATGAGCCTCCAAAGATTAGTGTAATGTTAATCCTATGGAGGGTATGTTCATGTCTGTTTGACGCAAAGTTCCCTGATTTCCCTGAATTTTACTGTGGTTTTCGTCAACTATTTATTTCCCTGATTTTTCCAGGTTTGTATGAACCCTGATAGCTCACAGCAAGACAAGGTTGAAAAGGGGGCGGAAATAAGTCAAATACTTTGAGCCTCCTGGAAATTCGCTAGAGCGGAAATAAGCAGAACACTTGAAATGTATCCAGGGACACTATTCTCTAAAAATTTCAATGATTAAATACCCAAATCAAAATGTAAACATTAGGGTTGGTTCCATAAGGAGAGAGAGCTTAAAACCTTATTCTCTAACCCAAATCCAAATCGACATTTGAATCTCCCGCCAAACATTTCACCATCTCAAATTATTCTCTTATTTCTTTAACCCAAATGGCATTTGAATCTCCCGCGAAACACTTACCCAAATGTACGTCACTTCCTCTTTCATTGCATAATTTTATTTGAGCATAAATTACACTAAGGCAGTAAATTAATTACCTACGATAAATTAATTTATTACTTTAAAATTAGAATTTTATTCACTATAAAACTAAGCTGTTCCTGAAGTTTTTGAACCGTTTAATTGAAATTATTTAAACTATTAGTGATGATCAATTGGGCAATATCGTAAATTAACCGATGTCAATACCAATTGATTTAAAATTAATGAAAAGAAAATATCAATATCAAACAATTATCCACTGGAAAAGATATCAAGCTATTCTTTAATTAAAATTTCTCAGGTTAAGTTTCAAAAGAAGATGAATTCCATTATTTTCTGACACCAAAATTGACAGCTTCTTTGCATAATTCCCGAAGTATTTCTATTCCAAAATTTAAGCCAACAGCCAACCCTATTCCCTACCAATATTCTAGAGAAGCAGCCCAATTGGCGGCTTTCCCGCCCAATATGGCATCCCTGCAGGCTGGCGACGCCGTTCGCCGAACGACGCTCTCGAGCGAACGACGCGCTCGAGGGATCAGGCACTAGCGTATTCTCCCGGTATTACCTCTTTGGAGGTTTTAATGCCGTAAATTCGGGCGATATGCCTACAATCCGTTCTAATATTGAAATAAAAACTGTAGAAAGTAATCCCGAGTGTATTTCCGCGTTATACGGCGTAATAGGCTTCACATCTTACACCCTCAGAAAGACTTTATTGCCGAGTGGCTTCTCCCTCGTCAATTGTCCCGTATAGAGACTAACATTTTTGCATCCGCCAGATGGCGTGTGCAAAAATAAAAAGGCATGTGTCACAGTGTGGGTAAAATGTATTTACATCTTTAGAGTTTTTCATGGGAGAAGTTTGTTCTTGAACTTTTTGTACGATTCTCTGCGATCTGTTAAATCATTTGCGTAGTTGTCTAACAATGGTTTTATAAACTTTGTTAACAGTAGTTTCATTAATGCCAAATATGTATCACAGTCATATTTTAAAGCCTTCGCAAAATATGATTGAATGAAATATATCATTGCTTCCTTCACAAAATCTGCAACATCAATTAAAATGCTCGTCAAATAATTGCTGGAATACCTATGTCTCTATTGATCTTGCAAATGTATTAAACTCAAAAGTTTTTGCGTTGGTTCTAGGTTGAGAGACACGATCCAAACACATTGATCTATTCACTGTAGTTGGGCTTCAGATTTAACTGAATTTGACGAAAAATACAATCATACATACCTAAGTATCATTTTAGCGACGAATTGCACCCATAGTCCGCCACAGCGTGGGAAATAAGGCGGTGGAACAGGGCAAATTACCAGTTTAAAAATTGCCTGGTCCATTGACGGAGGGGGTCAATGGTCCTCGGGACCACTAAGATAATTCAAGGGTAACTAGAGTCCAAACATTAACTCTAATAGTTTAATTATCCACTTCTCTAGTTTAGCAGACGGCGTGCCCTGGTCAATGGTCATTGTGAAATGGACCAGGTTATTTAGTCCAGTTTAAAAAAACCTTATTTCCCACCCTGGTCCGCCATAAGCGAAAGACGTGACGTCATGCGAGACTGCGCAGTACGAATTCACTTTCATCATCGCGAAAATTCTCCCCAGAAAAGAGCCATCTAACGGTTACTAAGCGCAAATTCAAAATGTCAAATAAAAAATATTTCTGTTGTACATTTCCAGGCCTAGTTTTAGAGAAGGCAGTGGCTTGGCGAAAAGCGCTTTTTATAAAACTAACGTTGTTTTCGCGGGTGTAGCGTGTAATACCAGTTCCCGGTTTCAATTCAAAACTGCAGTTTTAAAAATAGCGGTTGCGGATTAATTTAGACAGCGTTTGTTGTTTTGACTTAAGCTTTGAACAAATCTTAATACCACAGTTTTCCTTATCTATGCAATATCAAAACAATCATAACCTCTCAACCAATAGCCTAACCTTACCTATCAAGTACAACCAAACCTAACCTTACCTGTCAAGTACAGCCAAATTTATCCTTACTTATCAAGTGCCACAAAACCTTATCTATCAATTACAACCAAACTTAACCTTACCCATCAAATACAACCAAACCATATCTGTCAAGTACATCTTAATCTAGCCCTACCTAACATAATACTATTGCGCTTTCAAATAACCAAATTTAACCTAATCAAGTTAACCTAGAAATATTTGGCTTCAAATAATCCAACCTACACCATCATAGACTACTATCTTTATCTCATTCTGGTTATTATGGTCTTTAGGGGACTCTTGTAACGGTACACCGAGTTTACGAGAACCGCTGTCTAGGGAACTGTCGTAACGGGAAAATTGCGTTTTCGGGAAACCGCTATTATGGGGTCGGCTCATATTAGCGCTTCCCGTATGTATCTGGTATCAGCTGTTCCAAAATAGCAACCATGATACAAAACAGCTTCGTGGTTCAAAGCTGCCGTTTTAGAAAGAGCGGCTGCTATTTGGGAAAAAGCAGCGCTTGAGTCCAGTTTTGAACAATTTTTAACCCTCCAGTTTACCTACCCTTACCTAAAAAAATTGGGTTTAAAAATAAAACCTAACCTGACCTAATATTTTTGAGGTTTATTTAACAAAAAATTAAACCTGACCTAGTACTGTTGGGGTTCAAATAATCAAACTTAACATGACCTAAAACTAACGTAAAACAATTATTAGACTATGTGGAATTAACATTCAAGGTTCGCCGGAAAAACAGTTGCCAACCGTGTAGCCGCGCAAAATTTTAATATTGGCTCACTGGAGCCATCTTGTTTATTATCCTCTTGTTGCATATTCGTCAAATATGCTATGTTCACACTTGCACGGGAACCGGTTGAAAACTCGTCTGCCCAACCAGTTTTGAAACACTCTTTAATGGTAGTTCGGAGCGATTTCAATTGCCTAGGTTCACACCAGCGTGGGAAATAAGGCGGTGGCACAGGGCAAATGACCAGTTTAAAAATTGCCTGGACCAGTTTAAAAATTAAATCGGAGGGGGGTCAGTGGTCCACAGGACCACTAAGAAAATTCAAGGGTTTCCAGAGTCCAGACATTAGCTAATATATTTTAATTATCCACTTCTTCAATTTAGCAGACGACGCGCCCTGGTCAGTGGTCATGGACCAGTTTATTTATTCCAGGCCAGAGGGGTCGCTGGCCCAATGTCCAGTTTAAAAAAAATCCTTATTTCCCACCCTGGTTTACACTCTAAGACGATTCTGTTAGTGCTGTCTGCTTATCATTTCGTTGGTGTTGTCTGCTAAGGCCGGAGAAAATACACTTAATACTAGTCTCACCCCAGGTGAAATATCCCTGAAAACTACAAACTAGCTTCCAAAGCCGCTTTGTAATTAGCTTCTCGAGTATCAGTTTTGTTCACACCTAACTTTGGAAGCGATTTGAGTCGCTTCGAACCGGTTTCCCATGTAAGTGTGAACGTGGCTTATAGTGGCGTTTCCAAGGCAGTGAAAATATATTTAAAACTTTTTTATTCAAAAACGACATTAATAGAAATAAAACTACATAGCATTTTTGGGGTCGCTTAATTCGACAAAAAGCGTAGTTTGAATTGTAAATACCAAACCCGCGGTTGGGCTAAATTCATTAAAAACATTGGCGGGATTCGGTCTAATGGAATTCTGCGCAATGGGAATGAACCAAAAAGAACACCCCAAGTACAAGCAGAAGTATATAATATTTCTCTTCGAGAGAAGTGTACCACAAAGCGAGGTAAGCGTAACGACACTCTTCCCAACATTGAAACATTTAGAGCAAGGCTACTAAAACGAATCACATACGCGATAAATAGTTCCCTCATCATTACTCTATTAGCGTTTAAATATTTGGCAAGACGCACTTGTGCATTTTTGTCCCACGTCAAGACGAGGTTTGTGGGATGATTTCTGGGGATTTAGTGCCAAACAATTATAGAACTCACCTTACGGTGCGATGCCCATTTGTAGTTTGATGAGCGGGAAAGCAAACTAAAAGGGTGAGCCTGGGAAGAATGACGTTACATAACTAAAGCATTAAGAGGATACAGAGTGTCATCCTTCTTCTATTATCCCCTTCTGGTACAAGTTATTTTGCAATCATTTACGAAAATACAGCACTTTTGTACGGCTCAAACCAGGTCTTTAAAAGTCCTTTTCCTGCAAGGTCCTTAATCTACCCTAAAATGGGAATTTGGCCCTTTAGTTAAATTGCCATATTTACCTAAAAGCGTAGAAGAAATAATTTATTTAGTCGTTTGTCAGGGAAAGATATCTAGAACAACTGTTTCCGTAAAGAAGTAACGAGAACTCGTTAGTCTAAAGGCTGGTTTTCATTGGACTGAAACGCAAGAAAATCCGCGTGCCACAAATTTTTACGGGAAGGAAAGTGGTGGTCAATACGAAGCGACGAATGCGTGACGTAATAGGCTTGGTTTTGGACAGCTCCGGAGAGGTTTTCAGATGCCATTTTTTTTCTTCAATTGAAGGCGTTTGTGTTGTCGACCTAAATTTCTAAAATTGTATAGTTAACGAATTTGTTAAAGACGTTAGGCTTAATTTATATAATAGAAACTAGATGTTACCCGCGGCGTCGCTAGCGTGAAATAAGAACTTCCATCAAAATGATATAAAGAAGGGTAGATTTTACTGCTGACTAATATTTTTGTAGCACTCTAGGAGCAAAGGCACTCGGCGTTGCCCGTCAGCCCGTCGGAACATTTTTTATTACTTTTCACGCGGACATTATTCCATAAAAAAGGGTTTTTAGGTTTTTGGCCGCCATTTAAAATGATGGCAACAAATCGAACCCAAAAGTGCACTCAGCCCGTCTATAGGTTAAAGGAAACAAGTGTAATAAATATTTTTGAAATCGGTTGAAAAGCGCGGATTTTGTTGCATAGAGAAGATTTTTTTACATTTCTGGGCGCCATTTTTTAAGATGGCGGCGGATTGGAAAAATCTTTCTCAGTACGCGCCTACTACTTATGAGTAACGTTCCTGCAAATTTTCAGCTTTCTAGGGCAAGCGGTTTGGGATGGGCGTTGAATATTAGTCAGTCAGGACTTTGATTTATATAGATAGAGACAGAAGTTAATGACTTCTTATCCTGGGAAGTATTGGACACTAAGGCTTTATATAGTATCCATCCCTGCTAGTCAAAATTGCCTATGGCAATCGTAAAAGAGGGTCGAAAGTTTCCTCCCCACTAGTAAAACTCTCTAATCTACTGAAAAAAATCCCACGCCGAGAGGCTGTGGCACTCAAACTGTGGGGCGTGTTCAAAACTTCTTCAGCGCCAATCGTTGAAAAGCCGTCTGTCTAGAACTCTATGAAAATCCATTACAATCCGTGGGCCTAGGACCCCACACTAGTTTAACCGGAATTTCTAACAAACTCTATTAACAGCTGTTCTTGTCACCGTTTCTGATTCGTTAACTCAAACCACAGGACACACCTTAAAGTTTCGTTACTTTCCCGCTGCTGGTGCGCAAATCAACCTGCCAGCTCAAAATGAGAGAAGTGCCGTAGGTGGCGCGGTGATCGGACCTAATAAGAAGTTGTCTTACAGAGATGGTTCCGGATATGGTTAGAGTCCAATACTTCCCAGGATAAGAAGTTATAAACTTCTGATATAGATAGAAGATAGATAGATGAACGTTTTCACAAAGACAACAGTCTAAGAAAATTGAAAGCTTGCTATTAATGCATTTTTAACATGCTTTGGTCTACACGAGCTCGCGCTCTTTCAAATTTTTGGTGAAAACGGCCTTTTTTTAGAGGAATTATCCCCAAAATCCAAAATAATAATGATACACCCTTTCGACGGGAAAAGAGGGGTAGGCAACCCTTAGTATCGGGAGATACAAGGGGGTTGCTCCAGTGCCGTGTTTGCGCACTCTCAGATCCAAAACGCCTACAGCGCAGGCGATAAAAAGCGAGATGGAAGGCAGAGTTTTACCCCCGCGCCTTTCCCTCTTAGACTCGTCGAAAGGGTGTGTTAAAAAGAGGAATATAATTGTCTTAAAGGAAAAGCATGAGTTACATAATATTATACCTTACAATAACGGCCTTTTTCTAAATATAAAACGAAAAATATTAAAAATTATAAATGACCTCTTATTACAAAATAATTAGCGTTTAATTAGCCTTAAAAACGAGGACTACTGCACCGCAATTGGTGTATCGACGTCTGCAAAAGCGAACCTACTTTACCCTTACCTCTCTCAGCCTGTGAGAATTCAGGCAATCCCATAGGGGTAAGAGGTTCGGTTTACAAGACGCCACTAAACCCATGGCGGTACACTAGTCCTCGCTTTTATGACTAATTAAATACTAATAATTTTATATAAAGGGATCATTTATTTAATTTTTGTATTATTCCTATTATATTTAGAAAAAAGGCCGTTCTTTTAAGATATAATGTTATATTAACTACCTTATCCTTTAACTTCGCTCAATACTTTGAAACTTACAGTTTAAGATATTTTTATGCAGGGTGATTCAGAGATGTATGCGTTCCTTGTAACAGTAGATTCCTTGCAAATTAAAGTTTTCTGTCTCTAAAACGGCCCCCACCAAAATCTAAAGAATAAATAGGGGAAAAACGGACTTTTCACCTCAAAAATAGGGTACAGTACAATAGGGTCCATGATAATGATAATTTTGCAATTTAGTTTTACAAATGACCTCTTTTTGGTTCCTACTTTCAAAATTATGGTCCCTATTGTACTGTACCCCGTTTTTGTGCTAAAAATTCCCTTTTCCCCATAATTATTATTTAGATTTTGGTCACATAAAATTTTAATCATTTATAATAAATATTTTTCTTAGTTCAAATTATTAATATATTATAACGACATTGCCGCCAAAAAATACTTCACAAAAGCTACAACCATAATTGGTCTTCCTAAATACGAAATGATCGACGTGGTATTTATCGATAGGTTATTATTACTTTCCTGTACAGAATAAATTCTATGATGAATGGGTGAAACAGCGGACAAAACTTCCACTTGGAAAATCTTTAGCTATGGACGTATTTGGTTTCGTTTTCACCAGACTAAAAGCTAAGTAATTGTTGCTTGTTTCTAAAGTTTCTAGAAAAATAGAACCAATTACTGGGAAAGTTTAGGGTAGTGTAAATGTGCATTTTATTCTAATTATAAGCACTAATTAAAAAAGATATGATCTTGGGGCTACATCTTTAGGCTAGAATACGTGGCTGGTACTGACAAGGAGATCGGAGTTATGAAATATGACGTCTTGCTCGACAATGTAACTTGTGCTTTCACGAAGTATCAGTGGAGAAGTATTTGGAAAAAACTCTTTATTTTCAGACGTCAGACATTTTAATTCAGAATATTAAACCGGAATGGAATATTTTCAACAATTTCAGCATAACGAGCCCCTTCTTAATTGCCGAACATGGCATTATATCTCGAACCCCAAAACCCACGCCGCAAATGGAATACTCATTCGGATTTTCCAAGGAGGTATAAAGTTTTTGCTATTTCAGCAACATCAAAGATGTTTTATTCAATTCAGCTTAGAGATCTGTTAATGCGGGCTAATACACAGTATAAGATCGCAAAATAATAATACTTTTAAAACATCTGTAAAACACCGTATTTGTCAGTACAATGTGCTAAGATGGTGTAGTTAACATACTCTCACAACATTTAACACATTACTAATGAATAAGGTGATTCAATGAAAGTCCTCTCATCATGCTAATATAAGTTAAGGGAAATAAATGCACTAAGTTCTGCTGCAGAAAAGAAAATGTTGAAAAACAATCAGAACACCCAAAGTTTTTGCACTTATAGATTTGGATTTTTATCTTGTTGAGCTTTTCGTGTGTTACCATCTTCGGTTACTCATCCTACCAGTTTTTGAATCGGACATTAAAGTCTGCACGGCATTCGAAAACATTTTGGTCATTTTTTTGGGCATATGCTTCTACATTATTGTCCCAAGGTAGAGGTTAACTAATTAATGGTTTATATTTTAAATGAAATTTTAATGCTTTTTTTCTCGAAGGAACATCGTTAATTCCTAATTTTGTCAATCAAAGAGTAGTTTTCGGTTTCTACCAGTTGTCTGTACTTGTCTTGATTTTGGCTTTGGGTGGAAATTTAAACTCGAAATATGCTGTGACTAAACGAATATATATCAACACTTTTTCGGATATTGCTCAAAACCCAAATTTGAAAATCATTGCCCTTGACGGCTCTTTCGATAATGAGTTTATTAAGGTAATGTAAAAAAATGCGTTCACATTTATACATCATGTTCTAAAGTGTATTTGGTGAATGAAAAATAACCAAAGTTCACTCCACGTGTACTTCAAAAGACATAGAAGTACCTCTTACCTTTTCTAACTATAAATTCGTTCTTAATCTACCATGATTTGTTCAATCCCAGACGTTTTTCCTCCTTTCATAATAACTTATTAATAAAAACATTCATTTAGAGTCGGATTAGTGATCCACTAATGAAAGCTCTGGATGATCGTATCATGACTAAAGGTGGCTATTGGGAATATAAAAGATTCGAGAGGAAAATGTTTGAGCAAATTAATGATGGTGAAGTAATATTGACCGACTTAACTAATATGGCGCAATACTTACATTACTTCAGTAAAACAGTCGTTGAGAGAAGTTATTATGTCGGAAGTCAAAAATACATGACGAGACCAGTCGTGTTTACCGTTAATAAGCACGCGCCAGGTCATCTCCTGAGACAAGTCAATCTGAAGCAAGTTCTAACACGAAAGTGTATATTTTACATAAATAAAATTTGTTATTTTACCAGGTTGACACGATTCTTCGAGACTTCTCAGATTACGGTTTTAGAACGAATATGGAACGTTGGGGATTTTTACGCTACGCCGCAATCAGATCAGTACGCGGTCAATTCCTGTTTCGAAACCTTGACAGTGCTAGACACACAAATGGCCCTAACGGTAATTGTAGTTGGCCTTTCATTCGCATCCTTCATTAGTTTTTTGGAAATCATTATGAAACCTTTTGTGTAAACTTGAAAAGAATAAAGATGTCATTGAATTAATTTACTAAGTTACTAGAACGTGACAGTTTGAACATTTATTTCTTTTTCGCCTTCTTATTGTCTATAATTTTGTGTACGTTATTAGTATATTATTAAAGGTGTAGTTTTAAAATGGAAATAAGGTCTTTGAAACTGATGAATAAACTAATATTTAAAGCTTTCTTGGCAAACAAACATTGAAAAAATTTAAAGACAAGCAGTAGCGTCGCTAGGGTTTGAAATTTGGGGGGGGGGGGTTAAATCTGGGCAAACTATTTTATAGTTATTATAAGAACTTAATATAAACAAGATGGCCCAAGGGCTGGGACTTAAAAGTAGCAACATCGTTATCTATTTAATTAGCACATAAATAAAAAGAAAAAAAATTCAAAGACCCTAAACAAAAAATCAGAAGTGTCCGACCCCACAGTGGTAGCGTGTCTTACTGCTGCGCCAGCCAGCCGGGTTCAATTCCCGGGTGCGGTGTGAAAATTTTTTTAATTAAAATAAAATCTCTAACTGAGCTCAGCTACCACTATTGGTTCCATTTAAGCTAAAATCTGACGATAACGAAAGCGAAAACCCCGGCCAGTACTACTACGGCTCGGGTCAAACTAAGAGCCTATTGTATACTACGATGTGGTTAAAAATTGCATAATGGGTTCTTTGGAAAATGTGTAGACCTTTAAAACTATCCGTAAATTTGTGTCAACGTGAAATTATTCGTATTCTAAAAATGTACAACCTTTTATTGATAAGGACTACGGAACCGATTATGAAGGATTTTCACTCGTCTTAGGTTTATTTTTAGTTTTGGTTAGCTTTTAGTCCACACTATTGGGACTCCCTTCGAAAGAACATGAAACATTTTACTTGTCTCCATTTGTTTTTTCTTCAAAATTTTACTGTTTGATATTGAAAATTATTTATATATTGCTACAGAATTTTTGGTTGCAAACAGCAATTTTTTGGTAGGGTTTACGGATTATTTTGGGGGGGCTAAGTTTGGAATTTGGGGGAGCTATAGCCCCCCAAAAAAGGCCTAGCGACGCCACTGAATACAAGATCCGTTGGCTGATGATCGAGAAACTTAACTTTTTCTATTCTAAAGACAATATTTGAAAACTTATTATTCTTTCTGTAATACTTCCATAGGCCTATATTATCGGTTTTGTGAATTCGAGACAAAACTTGAAACTGCTGCACCATCATTGCTTAAATAATTCTCCTCCGAAAACTGTGATTATCCATTCTAGGTCGAGTGAGTAACGGGTAAGGATTGAGATCACATTATTCAATAATTGTTTCCTCTCCGAGTGACGTGTGTCACGGAGAAGCTCTAATTTCGACATGTCTGTCTGTATGTCTCTCTGTTTTTACACCCCAGGGGACCGCGTTCGCAGTTTGCAAATCGGAGCAAACGTGTTCTCAATTTCCGGACCGCATTTACAGTTCACGGAAATTTGAAAAATAGTATTCCACTTACACTGGCTGTTATTCTATTGTATGTCTAACACTACCATCCTCTGGTCTTTTGTCCTTCCCAGACTGGACACCGGTCTATACTTACTGGTCTATAAACACCACCATTACCTGGTCTTTTGTCCATCCCACATGGCCACCAGTCTGTACTCACTAGCCTCTAAACACCACCATTATCTGGTCTTTTGTCCATCCCACATGGACACCAGTCCGTACCTACTGGTTACTAAACACCATCATCATCTGGTCTTTTGTCCGTCCCACAAGTACACCAGTCTGTACTTATTGGCTTCTATACACCACCATCATCTGGTCTTTTGTCCATCCCACATGGACACCAGTCCATCATCATCCTTAAGGTTAAGACATATGCAGCGATCGGCTAGGGTTAAGAGAAACTTCTAGCCTCCCAATGGCGGGGTCTTCCACCAAAGGTTCACGCAATTGCGCTGTTCTTTTTTTATAGCTAAGATTTGAAACCTTTTTATACTACCATTTTGAGTAGGGCGAAACAACAGGCGTATCCTTCATTTCAAACGGCAATATTAGTCAAGCCTCTCAAGAATGTTTAATTGTTCTTTATCAAAACGATGTAACGCTCAATAAGGCGAACAATTAACGAAGAAAATATTTAATATTAATTATATTTATTTTAGTATTTAAGATAATCAGGTTTCTCAACTCAAAATTAATACAGAAAGAGCTAAACAGCAGTGGGTGTGTTTGTCTGTGTGTGTCAGTCCCCGTTGTTACACTAATGCACCGCGTTAGCATTTCGCCTTGTGTAAAGAAAACCTACAAAACCATAATAATTCCTATTTTCATAGTATAAAGTGAATACATTGTTACACCAGTAAAGAGACAGTATTTAATTAAATGAGTTACATTACATTGAATTCAAATTGGCCGTCCGATTTCACGAAAGCCGTTTTTTCTTTGTCGGCCTCCGATAGTTCAACTAGAAAGTAGCTGGCCCCGAGAGGCGATCAAGAGTATCATCGATGCGGGGAGTGGATGCACATCTTTTTTTTGTGACTTTTTGAGTTTAAGCCAGTCGACGCAAAAACGCCAGGAGCAGTCACGTTTTTCACCAGGATGACAGGCGGACCCCATGGACTGCATGATTGTCGAATGATATCAGCTTTCAGTAGCTTTTCCACCTCTTTCTGTAGAATTTCTCGTTCTTTAAATGATTTACGATATGGTTGTGAGCGGACGGGTGCGGCATCACCCGAATGTATTTGATGGGTAACCAGAGACGTGCGCCCAAGGTCGTTTTCGTGTTGAGAGAATACCGACGCGTGTTTCTGAAGAAGGCATTTTAATTGTTCCAGCTCAGTTGGCGAGAGATGGTCCCCAAAGTCTAGGTTTTCGGGTATCGAACCTTCTGGACTATGGTTTGCTGCGGTAGTTAACAGCTGGATTTCCAGCATTTCATGGGCAGAAGCGACACGGGCGTTCGGAGGGAAAACGATAGGCCGGTTATTTGGATTCGCAACCCTAATGACCGCATGTCCGTTCTGGAATCGGGTGAGGGTTTTGCAAATCAAAAGCCCGAACCGTTCAAAAGTATTGTCAGAGGTTTCAATCAGGAGAGTGTCCGACAGTTTTGGTATTGTAACCTCCAGTGGAACCCCGCAAAATGGTGGTATGGTAGTATCAAACGTAGAGCGCAAGTTGTACTGTAGTAATGATTGAAGATTGTATCTCGTAAGGGGAAGGTCTCACTTCCCACAGAGATGGTGCGACTGCGAAAGTTAAGGTCCACTCCGTGGCGATAGCAAAATTCTAAGCCTAGTAATAAATCATGACTGATGTTGTCCACCGCTAGTGCTTGAATGGTAAAACTGGAGCTACCCATCGCGACTGTGAGAGACTCTACAACCACGAAATGATCGGGAACGAGATCTTCAAGAAGGCATCGAGAACATCGAACAAGACGTTCTTACCATGTTCGAGGTTGACAAATCAACTAGTACCAGACAAGTTGGACGACAGTTAGGTGTCAATCACGTCTTAGTATGGAGAATTCTAAAAGGGCATCAGTTTCACCCGTATCACATTCAGAAGGTGCAATATCTTAACCCTGCAGATTATACTAGACGCCTAGACTTTTGCCGGTGGTTTGTGGCTAGAGTTGAAGATCATCTATTCCCACGCGCTCTTTTAGTTACCGATGAGGCATCTTTCTCCCGTGATGGTATTTTGAACTATTACAACTACCATGAATGGCGTCAGATAAACCCACATGCAACAACTGTTAGGAGTCACCAAGTTCAATTTAGTTTAAATGTGTGGTGCGGAATTGTCGGCTCACATTTATTAGGGCCTCATTTTCAACCACCCAGACTAAATGGCGAGGCATATCTCGAGGTTTTAAGAGAGACTTTACCGCAACTACTTGAGGACATACCGTTAGCATTGCTACGTGACATGTGGTTCATGCACGTCGGGGCACCACCACACTTCACCCGTATGGCTCGAGAACATCTCGTCGCTACATTTCCTCTGAGGTGGATTGGACTAGGAGGACCAGTTGCGTGGCCGCTGAGATCTCCCGATTTCAATCCGTGTGATTTATACCTTTGGGGTCACTTCAAGGACTTGGTGTACAAGAGTGAAGTCCGTGAAGTGGACGACTTGCGACAACGAATACTTGAAGGGTGTGAAACAATCCGAAACACACCAGGCATCTTTCAACATGTCCAAGAATCGTTCGTTAGACGGGCATATGTTTGCATTAATGCTAATGGTGGGCATTTTGAACAATACCTCTAAAACTGCTGCTAACTTTGTACATGTACGAATAAATGATACATTAACTGGAAACTCTTCTTTGTTTGTCACTTTGAACCGACTGTTATTTTCCAGTCCTTGCACAATTCTACCTTTAATAATACGCTTCTGCTAGAAAATGGCTCATTAGAATTCTAAGATGGGAGGGTATTGTAATTGTCTAAACAAGATGAGCAAGCTGATATGTCTTACTCCACATTTGTGACATTTTTCACGTTTTTGGGGTCAATGTTTGGGGGCCCGTACATCCGAAACTAAGCGTTGTAGATCCCACGTACTTTGACACTTTTCACTAAGTTTGGCCCAAAGAACACACCCTTTAATTTATGACATGCTTATCAGAAACACCCTGTATATTTGAAACCGTAATTTTAGGTTCTATCTGATTTTAAAAATGAAAACTTTCCATTAGTAGTCAAAAGATTGATCCTATCCCTTTAAAAATTGTACGCGTTTGCATTTTATTTGCTCTCAAAAATTTACAATTAGGTTGAGAATTCAGCCCTATAAGGAGAATAAAATGGAGAGAAAATCGTTGATAGCTGATAGCTTCGTAACATTTCCAATTTTAAAATAAAATATTTAAACTCAGCAAGCTGAAGTTTTTCAGATATCTTAGTATTAGAATCTCCTAAAAGCAAATATTAGTATTAGAAAGTAAACCCTAGTATCAAGCTTGCATCCCTTAAAAAACTATTGAAGGTGCCATTACTATTGAGAGCAAAACACTAAAGAATACTGTTGAAAAATACTTTGAGGAAATGAAAATTTGGTGAAAAAAACTAAGATTAGAATTTTTTCAAATAATTGATGTTTCCAAATGTGAAAATTTTAATATCTGTCACTTCAGGCAATTAATTTCCTACTTTTTTACCTCTCCGAGTGACGATGACGTCACGGAGAGGTATTAAACTGGACGTGTCTGTCTGTGTGTCTGTCAGACCTCACGTGACGGCGTTCGCAGTTTACAAATCGGAGCAAACAAATACCCGATTTCCGGAACCCTGTTCGCGGTTCACGGCAATTTGGCCATTCATCTGCCAAGACCAGTCTTTACTAACTGGCTTCTAAGGACCACAATCTGCCAGTCTTTGTCCATCCCACATGGACACTAGCCTGTACTTGCTGGCCGTAAGCACCACTATCTTCTGTTCTTCGTCAATCCCACATTAACACCACCATCTTCAGGTCTTTGTCCATACCGGCTTCTTCTCCATCGTTATCGTTTGGTTTTAAGATATACGCGGCGATCAGCTAGGGTTAGGAGAAACGTCTAGCCTCCCAATGGCAGGGCTTCCACCATCGGTTCACGCGAATGCGTTTTTATCTATTATTATAATGGAAAGGAATCGTATATATACCCCAAAATTTGAAGAAAGCGGGCAAGAGGGGTACCCTTCACTTTAAACGTCAATATTAGCAAAGTTTCGAAAGATAATAGGAACAACTTTATTTTAAACGATTTAACTATTTTTCAAGTTATTTACTGGCGATTAAAATAATTTATATCATTTATATTTGATTAATTATTTAAGATAAACTTATTTCTATGTAATGACACAAGTGAGAGTTTATATAGAACGAGTAATGAAGATTGCATCCGAATCGAAACACTACACGCACATCAAAGTTAATATAAAGCGAGTAGGATGATAAGATCTCTTACAAAACGATAACATTTCCTTTTTGCAGAATATTAAATGGAAATATTTTAAATATTTTTCGGCATTACGATTCTTTACGTAGTTGTGTAGCTATAAAGCTCTGTTTCATCTTAATATTCCAAGAACATCTTTTGATATTAACATTTCAAATTTGGTGTTTACTTTTTAATTCAGCTTTACTACATTTATATATAGTTTAAAGGCATTTTTTATATTTATTAGATAATATGGATGTTAATTCTTCATCTATCCACGAGTGGTGAAACGATTGGGTCTGTGAAATAAGATACCCTAGATTTAAACTAGAAATGACCTTGTTTTGCCTCCTCTTATAGGAGGTGTTAACGCTTCAGAGTGAGCCGAAAGTTAAATACACCCTTCAGTGATACATTTTAGGTCCTCATTAGAATTATTGAGGATACAAAGGAAGTTGTTAAACGCTTAAGCCTTTGCTAAAGACCTTGGAAATATTTCGCCAATTGGAACTATGTATTTCCGGTTTTTCTCATTGGCTGGTGGACCTGTGTTTAGAAAGTAAATTCGTCTCGGCTCGGAGAGGTTTATTTTGGTTTCCCAACTTGTTATTAATATCAGTTACTTCAGTCTTAATATTAATTAAATTTGTTTAGAACCCATTGGAGAGAAAAACGTCTTAGAGCGTTGCGCATCCATCGGTAATCTAGCTTCAATACCAGTCGTCGTTGACTCGTTAATCTAGCTTAGTTATCAGTCGTCGAAAGTCTAGCTTAATTACCAGTCGCCGGTAATCTAGCTCAAATACCAGTCACCGGTAATCTAGCTCAATTACCAATCACCGGTAATCTAGCTCAATTACCAGTCGCCGGTAATCTAGCTCAATTACCAGTCTTCGGTAATCTAGCTTAATTACCAGTCGTTGGTATGTATACAAAAGAGTTTTGGTACTAAAATACAATTAAGTTTATTAATAACCTAATTATAAGGTTAGTATATTCATACAACGTAGACAAAATTCGCTTTTGTTTAATTCAACTTTAAAACGATTACTCTTCGATATTTATCTTGTATATTTTCAACTTTTCTTGATAGGAAGGGGTTTGGGTACAAAAATACAATTAAGTATATTATTAACCTAATGATTATGTTAATCTGTTCTTACAACGTAGACAAAATTCGTTTTTGTTTAGTTTAACTTATAAACGATTACTCCTCGATTGTATTTCACGCTTTCCGCCTTTAATTTTTAGCCACCACGACAGGCTCTTAGTTTGATCCAAGAAATAGTAGTAGTAGTAGTTGTGGTCGGGGTTTTCGCTTTCGTTATCGTTATTTTTTAGCTTAAAAGTAACTCGATACTACCTTAAACCACCCATAGGGTTAACTGAGCTCGGTTAGATACATTATTGTAATTAAAATGTTTTCAGATCGTACCCGGGAATGGAGCCTAGGTCATTAGCGCAGTAATAATATACTGAATCACTGAGCCATAGAGACTTGATTAAACATACGAGTTTTTATTCTTCAGTTTATCTCTAAATGGTCAGGGATAGGAGGTGCAAAACCCTCTTTTTTGTGGGGTCGGACACTTCTGAATTTGTATCTTTGGGATCTTTCAATTCATTTTCTTTTTATTTATGTCATAATTAAAAAGATAACGATGTGGCTACTATTACGAGCCCAGCCCTTGGGTCGTCTTGATTTAATAGCGTTTAAAGTTATTTGATGTTACTCACAGTATTACTAAATTTTCCAAACGATTGTTAGAAGTTGACCTTTCAGAAGAAACAAGTTGGGAAAAACCAAAAGTCTACCTCTCCGATTCAAGAGGAGGACTAACTTTAGTCTTAATTACCTAGATATTAAATTACTGCTCTTTATTGATTAGCAACTGAAGAAGTTTAAATTAATGAATTATTAAAGCAATATTCAAAACAAGGTTACCACTTAAACATTTTCTTCTTTCTACCTCAACGATATTCTTAAATTCCTAGCATGATTGTTAAAATTTGTCAAAACCATAGCTGATTTATCTCTAGATGAAATTAAAGTTAGCTTAATTAATATGTAAATACACATTTCAAAATTTAATAAATAAAGATATTCTTGGATTATAGAATAAAAACCGAGGTTTATAGATATAAAACTAGTAAAGAAGGTAAAGCATTGAAATTCCAAAACTTATTTAAAAAGATTTCGTTTAACATTGTGAAAAAGAAAATAATAAGCAAAAATAGCAGGGAGTATTAACCAAGGAGAAGAAGCGGTATAAGAACTAGGTTGTCACTTATCTCAACAGATCCTTGAATAAATTTAAGTGTGTGGTTCCGCCATTGGGATGCTAAAAAGACCAGAAGAAGGTGGTGTTAGAAACCAATAATTTCATATTAGTGTCTTTGTTGAATAACAATAACCAGAAGACGGGGGTGTTACTACTAAATAAGTACAGATTGGTCTTTTTGTGGAAAGGACGACAAACTAGAAAGATAAAGAAATAGTGGCTATAGTAAGCCTGAAAATTGAATTCAAAGTAGCTAACATTGTGAAATACAGTTTTCAAGAATTTGGCGAACTGTAATAGCGGTCCGGAATTAGCGAACACCTTTGTCCCGATTTGGAAACTGCGAACAGACACACACTCAGACACGCATGCACGATCGTAACACTAAACCTCTCCGCGACATGCCACTAGGAGAGGTAAAACACGTAATCGAGTTTCGGTGTTCAAAGATAAGTCGATAAATGCTTTTAACTCCGTTTATAAGAGAGGAAAGCCAAAATTCCGTATGTTTGAAATTTGAATATCGCTATGGAAGGAACTCTTCGTATCACTTCGAGTGCGGTGAGATAAAACTTTTTCGAAAAGATTCTGGTATATCTTAAAATAAAAGAAGTGCCATAGTTCATAATAAGAAAGCATACTAGCAAAGTAGGAAACTGCCAAAAAAACTAAAAATTAACGGACCACATCACTAAGGGCTTGGGAAAAGCGCTTTTTATAAAACTAACGTTGTTTTTGCGGGTGTAGCGTGTAATACCAATTCCCTGTTTCAATTCAAAACTGCAGTTTTAAAATAGCGGTTGCGGATTTAGATATAGCGTTTGTGGTTTTGGAAAATAGCAGTTTTTAACTTAAGTTTTGAAAATACCACAGTTTTCCTTATCTATAAAATATCTAAAAAATCATAATTTCTCAAGTACAACCAACCCTAACCTTACTTGTCAGGTACAACCAAATTTAACCTTACTTATTACGTGCCGCAAAACCTTACCTATGAATTACATCCAAACTTAACCTTACCTATCAAGTACATCATAACCTAGCCCTACCTAACATAATACTATTGCGCTTTCAAATAACCAAATTCAACCTCATCAAGTTAACCTTTCCTGATCTAGGAATATTTGACTTCAAATAATCCAACCTACGCAATCACAAACTACTATCTCTTTCTGATTCTGGTTATTATGGTCTTTAGGGGACTCTTGCAACGGTACACCGAGTTTACGAGAACCGCTGTGTAGGGAGCTGTCGTAACGGGAAAACTGCGTTTTCGGGAAACCGCTATTATGGGGTCGGCTCATATTAGCGCTTCCCGTATGTATCTGGTATCAGCTGTTCCAAAATAGCAACCATGATACAAAACAGCTTCGTGGTTCAAAGCTGCCGTTTTAGAAAAAGCGGCTGCTATTTGGGAAAAAGCAGTGCTCGAGTCGAGTTTTGAAGAATTTTTATCCCTCCAGATTACCATACAACAAGATCATCATACGCTAACCTACCCTTACCTAAAAAAATTGGGTTTAAAAATAAAACCTAACCTGACCTGACCTAATACTTTTGGGGTTTATTTAACAAAACGTAACCTGACCTAGTACTGTTGGGGTTCAAATAATCAAACTTAACATAACCTAAAACTATAGGGGTTTAAATAAGAAAACTTAGTCAGGCTTAATACTATTACAGTTCAAATACCTAAACCTATCCTAACGTAAAACAATTATTAGACTATGTTGAATTAACATTCAAGGTTCGCCGGAAAAACAGTTGCCAACCGTGTAGCCGCGCAAAATTTTAATATTGGCTCACTGGAGCCATCTTGTTTATTATCCTCTTGTTGCATAGTCGTCAAATAGTGGCGTTTCCAAGGCAGTAAAAATGTATTTAAAACGCTTTCATTTAATAGAAATTAAACCACATAGCATTTTTTGGGTCGCTTAATTCGACAAATAGCGTCGTTTGAATTGTAAATACCAAACCCGCGGTTTGGCTAAATTCGTTAACAACATTGGCGGGGTTCGGTCTAATGGAATTTTGCGCAATGGGAATAAACAAAAAGAACACCCCAAGTACAGTACAAGTTATTTTGCAATCATTTACGAAAATACAGCACTTTTGTACGGCTCAAACCAGGTCTCTAAAAGTCCTTTTCCTGCAAGGTCCTTAATCTACCCTAAAATAGGCACTTGACCCTTTAATTAAATTGCCATATTTACCTAAAACCGTAGAGGAAATCTTTATCTAGTCGTTTGTCAGGGAAAGATATCTAGAACAACTTTTTCCGTAAAAAAGTAACGAAAACTCGTCCGTCTAAAGGCTGGTTTTCATTGGACTGAAACGCAAAAAAATCCGCGTGCCGCAAATTTTTACGGAAAGTGGTGGTCAATACGAAAAAAAGGCTTGGTTTTGGACAGCTCCGGAGAGGTTTTTCGATGCCAATTTTTTTTCTTCAATTGAAGGCGTTTGTGTTGTCGACCAAAATTTCTAAAATTGTATAGTTAACAAATTTGTTAAAGACGTTAGGCTTAATTTATATAATAGAAACTAGCTGTTACCCGCGGCGTCGCTCGCGTGAAATAAGAACTTCCATCAAAATGATATAAAGAAGGGTAGATTTTACTGCTGACTAATATTTTTGTAGCATTCTAGGAGCGAAGGCACTCGGCGTTGCCCGTCAGCCCGTCGGGACAGTTTTTATTACTTTCACGCGGACATTATTCCATAAAAAAAGGTTTTTAAGTTTTTGGCCGCCAATTGAAATGATGGCAACAAATCGAACCCAAAAGACCATTCAGCCCGTCTATAGTTTAAAGCAGAGGTGGATTAGGGGAAGTTACGAAAGAGGCCGAATTTCTGGATGGGCAAATGCTTTATAAAAGCGATGGGGGAACATAGAGCTACCCTTTATTTTTAAGCCCCCCCCCCCCAAAAATGAGAGAGAATTCGCGAGGATAGCAGGGTAACGATATCGCCACCTAACGGATTGAAAATAGCGTCTGCTTTAGTGTATGATGTACAAGGCTTACTCAGTCAAGAGTCGTTTATAGTTAGAAATGGAACAATCGTCGGGAGGCGCGGACTTTCCCATTATTAAGAAGTTAATAGAACAATTAAAAAAAGATCTCAGCTATTTTGTGACTTCCTCTGAAACTAGAGTAGCGTTGGTGGCCCAACTTTTAAGTTCCAAAGCAGGGTAAATACCTTTCCGTTTAACATCCGATTTCTTTGGTGGTATTGTGACGGGGTTTGTTAAAGTCAAGCACTGGGTTGAAACTGATTTAAAGCGCGGCAAAGGCTTAGCTATCTTTTCCGATTTTTCGTTACTTTTTGTCGGTTTTTTTATCTATGTTACAACCTACAGACTTATTTCTCATATTTTGTTTGATCATTAAATAAAAATTACATTGAGTTGATACTTCTTCATAACTTTTAGAGCTGTTAATACTCATAATAGGTCGCGAAGAGTTTTCAAGCTTAACTTCGGAGGCCATTTACTCAATTTCCCGTGTTACTTCTCTTAACATCCACCAGGTAGAGACCTTAATCTTACTCCGTTGATAGAGGGGAGGAATTTTAACCCTCCCAGCCGTTCCTCTTCCTCTCTCTCGTAAATAAAATGCCCCCACAGTGAGCCCTATGGCTCGTTCATAACTTCCCCTAATCCACCTCTGGTTAAAGGAAACCAGTGTACTAAATATTTTTGAAATCGGTTGTAAAGCGCGGACTTTGTTGCAAAGATAAGAATTTTTACATTTCTGGGTGCCATTTTTTAAGATGGCGGCGGATTACAAAACTCTTTCTCAGTACGCGCCTACTACTTATGAGTAACGTTCCTGCAAATTTTCAGCCTTCTAGGGCAAGCGGTTTGGGCTGGGCGTTGATTATCAGTCAGTCAGTCAGGACTTTGATTTATATGGATGTAGATAGAAGATAGATAGATGAACGTTTTCACAAAGACAACAAAGTCTAAGAAAATTTGAAAGCTTGCTATTAATGCATTTTTAACATGTTTTGGTCTACACCAGCTCGCGCTCTTTCACATTTTTGGTGAAAACGGCCTTTTTTTTTAGAGGAATTATCCCCAAAATCCAAAATAATAAGATTCACCCTTTCGACGGGAAAAGAGGGGTAGGCAACCCTTAGTATCGGGAGATACAAGGGGGTTGCTCCAGTGCCGTGTTTGCGCACTCTCAGATCCAAAACGCCTACAGCGCAGGCTCTAAAAAGCGAGATGGAAGGCAGAGTTTTACCCCCGCGCCTTTCCTTCTTAGACTCGTCGAAAGGGTGTGTTAAAAAGAGGAATATAATTGTCTTAAAGGAAAAGCATGAGTGACATAATATTATACCTTACAATAACGGCCTTTTTCTAAATATAAAACGAAAAATATTAAAAATTATAAATGACCTCTTATTACAAAATAATTAGCGTTTAATTAGTCTTAAAAACGAGGACTACTGCACCGCCATTGGTGTATCGATGTCTGCAAAAGCGAGCCTACTTTGCCCTTACCTCTCTCAGCCTGTGAGAATTCAAGCAATCCCATAGGGGTAAGAGGTTCGGTTTACAAGACGACACTAAACCAATGACGTTACACTAGTCCTCGCTTTTATGACTAATTAAATGCAAAAAAATTTATAAAAAGGGATCATTTATTTAATTTTAGTATTTTTCCTATTATATTTAGATAAAGGCCGTTCTTTTAATGTTATGTTAACTACCTTTTCCTTTAACTTCGCCCAATACTTGAAACTTATCAGTTTAAGATATTATTATACAGGGTGATTCAGAGATGTATGCGTGCCTTGTAACAGAATATTCCTTGCATATTAAAGTTTTGTGTCGCCAAATTTTAAAGAATAAATAGGGGAAAAACGGACTTTTCACCTCAAAAATAGGGTACAGTACAATAGGGTCCATAATAATGATAATTTTGTAATTTGGTTCCTACGGAGCCTCCGAAATGAACTAGGCCCATGCGTGTCGCGAAGCGAGAATATTTTTTTAACCAATTTAGTTCGCCGTGGTTTTACGTTGGGGGGCGCTTATATTACCGTAAAATAAACAAAGTTCAACCCCGTGACCCTATCGACTGCTTAAGTATTTGAGCCAAGGTCGCGGATTGTAAGTATACGTTTTTATTACTCTTACTGAATTATTTTAATTGAAATAATTTATTTTGTTGTCATCAATACAATCTAACCGAAAGATTCAATAAAAAGTGAATAGCCCCAAAAACATTTACGTTAATTTTAGGATGAAACTTTGCTCTATCATAAAAATTTTATGACTGACCCCTGTCACAACGGTAATATAAGCGCCATCTCGTACACATACATGGTGAAAATATTTTCCTTAACAAACTGGATATTTCCCCTCATAAAATTTGACATGCATGGGCCTAGTTCATTTCGGAGGCTCCGGTTCCTAGTTTCAAAATAATGGTCCCTATTGTACTGTACCCTATCTTTGTGGTGAAAAGTCTCTTTTTCCCATATTTATTATTTAGATTTTGGTGGGGGCCCGTTTTGGTGACATAAAATTTTAATCTTTTATAATAAATATTTTTCTAAGTTCAAATTATTAATATATTATAACGACATTGCCGCTAAAAAATACTTCACAAAAGCTACAACCATAATTGGTCTTTCTAAATACTAAATGATTGACGTGGTATTTATCGATAGGTTATTATTACTTTCCTGTACAGAATACATTCTACGATGAATGGGTGAAACAGCGGACAAAACTTCCATTTGGAAAATCTTTAGCTGTGGACGTATTTGGTTTCGTTTTCACCAGACTAAAAGCTAAGTAATTATTGCTTGTTTCTAAAGTTTCTAGAAAAATAGAACCAATTACTGGGAAAGTTTAGGGTAGTTTAAATGTGCATTTTATTCTAATGCTAAACACTAATTAAAAAAGATATGATCTTGGGGCTACATCTTTAGGCTAGAATACGTGGCTGGTACTGACAAGGAGATCGGAGTTATGAAATATGACGTCTTGCTCGACAATGTAACTTTTGCTTTCACGAAGTATCAGTGGAGAAGTATTTGGAAAAAACTCTTTTTTTTCAGACCTCAGACATTTTAATTCAGAATATTAAACCGGAATGGAATATTTTCAACAATTTCAGCATAACGAGCCCCTTTTTAATTGCCGAACATGGCATTATATCTCGAACCCCAAAACCCACGCCGCAAATGGAATACTCATTCGGATTTTCCAAGGAGGTATAAAGTTTTTGCTATTTCAGCAACATCAAAGATGTTTTATTCAATTCAGCTTAGAGATCTGTTAATGCGGGCTAATACACAGTATAGGATCGCAAATAATAATACTTTTAAAACATCTGTAAAACACCGTATTTGTCAGTACGAATGTGCTAAGATGGTGCAGTTAAAACACACTCACAAAATTTAACACATTACTAATAAATAAGGTGATTCAATGAAAGTCCTCTCATCATGCCAATATAAGTTAAGGGAAATAAATGCACTATTGATAATTCTTAAGTTCTGCTGCAGAAAAGAAAATGTTGAAAAACAATCAGAACACCCAAAGTTTTTGCACTTGTAGATTTGGATTTTTATCTTGGTGAGCTTTTCGTGTGTTACCATCTTCGGTTACTCATCCTACCAGTTTTTGAATCGGACATTAAAGTCTGCACGGCATTCGGTAACATTTTCATCCTTTTTTTGGGCATATGCTTCTATATTATTGTCCCAAGGTAGAGGTTAATTAATTAATGGTTTATATTTTAAATGAAATTTTAATGCTTTTTTTCTCGAAGGAACATCGTTAATTCCTAATTTTGTCAATCAAAGAGTAGTTTTCGGTTTCTACCAGTTGTCTGCACTTGTGTTGATTTTGGCTTTGGGTGGAAATTTAAACTCGAAATATGCAGTGACTAAACGAATCTACATCAACACTTTTTCGGATATTGCTCAAAACCCAAATTTGAAAATCATTGCCCTTGACGGCTCTTTCGATAATGAGTTTATTGAGGTAATGTAAAAAAATGCGTTCACATTTATACATCATGTTTTCTAAAGTGTATTTGGTGAATGAAAAATAACCAAAGTTCACTCCACGGGTACTTCAAAAGACATAGAAGTACCTCTTACCTTTTCTAACTATAAATTCGTTCTTAATCTACCATGATTTATTCAATCCCAGACGTTTTTCCTCCTTTCATAATAACTTATTAATAAAAACATTCATTTAGAGTCGGATTAGTGATCCACTAATGAAAGCTTTGGATGATCGTATCATGGCTCAAGGTGGCTATTGGGAATATAAAAGATTCGAGAGGAAAATGTTTGAGCAAATTAATGATGGTGAAGTAATATTGACCGACTTAACTAATATGGCGCAATACTTACATTACTTCAGTAAAACAGTCATTGAGAGAAGTTATTATGTCGGAAGTCAAAAATACATGACGAGACCAGTCGTGTTTACCGTTAATAAGCACGCGCCAGGTCATCTCCTGAGACAAGTCAATCTGAAGCAAGTTCTAACACGAAAGTGTATATTTTACATAAATAAAATTTGTTATTTTACCAGGATGACACGATTCTTCGAGACTTCTCAGATTACGGTTTTAGAACGAATATGGAACGTTGGGGATTTTTACGCTACGCCGCAATCAGATCAGTACGCGGTCAATTCCTGTTTCGAAACCTTGACAGTGCTAGACACACAAATGGCCCTAACGGTAATTGTAGTTGGCCTTTCATTCGCATCCTTCATTAGTTTTTTGGAAATCATTATGAAACCTTTTGTGTAAACTTGAAAAGAATAAAGATGTCATTGAATTAATTTACTAAGTTACTAGAACGTGACAGTTTGACATTTATTTCTTTTTCGCCTTCTTATTGTCTATAATTTTGTGTACGTTATTAGTATATTATTAAAGGTGTAGTTTTAAAATGGAAATAAGGTCTTTGAAACTGATGAATAAACTAATATTTAAAGCTTTCTTGGCAAACAAACATTGGAAAAGGTTAAAGACAAGATCCGTTGGCTGATGATCGAGAAACTAAACTTTTTCTATTCTAAAGACAATATTAGAAAACTTATTATTCTTTCTGTAATACTTCCATAGACCTATATTATCGGTTTTGTTAATTCGAGACAAAACTTGAAACTGCTGCACCATCATTGCTTAAATAATTCTCCTCCGAAAACTGTGATTATCCATACTAGGTCGAGTGAGTAACGGGTAGGGATAGAGATCACATTATTCAATAATTTTTTCCTCTCCGAGTGACGTATGTCACGGAGAAGCTCTAATTTCGACGTGTCTGTCTGTATGTCTCTTTGTTTTTACACCCCAGGGGACCGCGTTCGCAGTTAGCAAATCGGAGCAAACGTGTTCTCAACTTCCGGACCGCATTTACAGTTCACGGAAATTTTAAAAATTGTATTCCACTTACACTGGCTGTTATTCTATTGTCTGTCTAACACTACCATCCTCTGGTCTTTTGTTCATCCCAGACTGGACACCAGTCTATACTTACTGGTCTATAAACACCACCATTACCTGGTCTTTTGTCCATCCCAGACTGGACACCAGTCTGTACTTACTGGCCTCTAAACACCACCATTATCTGGTCTTTTGCCCATCCCACATGGTCACCAGTCTGTACACACTGGCTTCTAAACACCACCATCATCTGGTATTTTGTCCATCCCACATGGACACCAGTCCATCATCATCCTAAAGGTTAAGACATATGCAGCGATCGGCTAGGGTTAAGAGAAACTTCTAGCCTCCCAATGGCGGGGTCTTCCACCAAAGGTTCACGCAATTGCGCTGTTCGAACAAGACGTTCTTACCATGTTCGAGGATGACCCATCAACTAGTACCAGACAAGTTGGACGAAAGTTAGGCGTCAATCACGTCTAAGTATGGATAATTCTAAAAGGGCATCAGTTTCACCCGTATCACATCCAGAAGGTGCAATATCTTAACCCTGCAGATTATACTACACGCCTAGACTTTTGCCGATGGTTTAATTGTGTCTAGAGTTGAAGATCATCTATTCCCACGCGCTCTTTTAGTTACCGATGAGGCATCTTTCTCCCGCGATGGTATTTTGAACTATCACAATTACCATGAATGGCGTCAGATAAACCCACATGCAACAACTGTTAGGAGTCACCAAGTTCAATTTAGTTTAAATGTGTGGTGCGGAATTGTCGGCTCACATTTATTAGGTTCTCATTTTCTACCACCCAGACTTACTGGCGAGGCATATGTCGAGTTTTTTAGAGAGACTTTACCGCAACTACTTGAGGACATACCGTTAGCATTGCTACGTGACATGTAGTTTATGCACGACAGGGCGCCACCACACTTCAGGCGTATGGTTCGAGAACATCTCGACGCTACATTTCCTTTGAGGTGGATTGGACGAGGAGGACCAGTTGCGTGGCCGGCGAGATCTCCCGATTTGAATCCATGTGATTTCTACCTTTGGGGTCATCTCAAGAACTTGGTGTACAAGAGTGAAGTCCGTGATATGGACGACTTGCGACAACGAATACTTGAAGGGTGTGAAACAATCCGAAACACACCAGGCGTCTTTCAACATGTCCAAGAATCGTTGGTGAGACTGGCATATGTTTGCATTAATGCTAATGGAGGGCATTTTGAACATTACCTCTAAAACTGCTGCTAACTTTGTACATGTACGAATAAATGATACATTAACTGGAAACTCTTCTTTGTTTGTCACTTTGAAGCAACTTTTATTGACCAGTCCTTGAACACTTCTACCTTTAATAATACGCTTCTGCTAGAAAATGGCTCATTAGAATTCTAAGATGGGAGGGTATTGGAATTGTCTAAACAAGATGAGCAAGCTGATATGTCTTACTCCACATTAGTGACATTTTTCACGTTTTGGGGGTCAATGTTTGGGGGCCCGTACCTCCGAAACTAAGCGTTGTAGACCCCATGTACTTTAACACTTTTCACTCAGTTTGATCCAAAGAACACACCCTTTAATTTATGACATGCTTATCAGAAACACCCTGTATATTTGAAACCGTAATTTTAGGTTCCATCTGATTTTAAAAATGAAAACTTTTCATTAGTAGTCAAAAGATTAATTCTATCCCTTTAAAAATTGCACGCGTTTGCATTTTATTTGCTCTCAAAAATTGTCAATTTGGTTGAGAATTCAGCCCCATAAGGAGAATAAAATGGACAGAAAATCGTTGATAGCTGATAGCTTCGCAACATTTCCAATTTTAAAAAAGAAAATTTAAACTCAGCAAGCTAAAGTTTTTCAGATATCTAAGTATTAGAATCTCCTAAAAGCAAATATTAGTATTAGTATTAGAAAGTAAACCCTAGTATCAAGCTTGCATCCCTTAAAAAAATATTGATGGTGCCATTACTACTGAGAGCAAAACACTAGGGTAAATACTGTTGAAAAATACTTAGAGGAAATGAAAATTAGGTGAAAAAAACTAAGATAAGAATTTTTTAAAATAATTCATGTTTTCAAAAGTGAAAATTTTAATATCTGTACTACAGGCAATTAATTTCCTATTTTTATCTCATACACTTTCACATCTTTGCCTACAATGACAGTTTTTATTAATATCTGTTACTTCAGTCTTAATATTAATTAAAATTGTTTAGAACCCATTGGAGAGAAAATGCTTTAGAGCGTTGCGCGTCTATCGGTAATCTAGCTTCATTACCAGTCGTCGTTAATCTAGCTCAATTACCAATCGCCGGTAATCTAGCTCAATTACAAGTCGCCGGTAATCTAGCTCAATTACAAGTCGCCGGTAATCTAGCTCAATTACAAGTCGCCGGTAATCTAGCTCAATTACCAGTCGCCGGTAATCTAGCTCAATTACCAGTTGCCGGTAATCTAGCTTAATTACCAGTCCTCGGTAATCTAGCTTAATTACCAGTCCTCGGTAATCTAGCTTAATTACCAGTCCTCGGTAATCTAACTTAATTACCAGTCCTCGGTAATCTAACTTAATTACCAGTCCTCGGTAATCTAACTTAATTACCAGTCCTCGGTAATCTAACTTAATTACCAGTCCTCGGTAATCTAACTTAATTACCAGTCCTCGGTAATCAAACTTAATTACCAGTCCTCGGTAATCAAACTTAATTACCAGTCTACGGTAATCTAGCTAAATTACCAGTCGATGGTATGTATACAAAAGAGTTTGGGTACTAAAATACAATTAAGTATATTAATAACCTAATGATAAGGTTAGTCTATTCATACAACGTAGACAAAATTCGTTTTTGTTTAGTTTAACTGCAAAACGATCACTATTCGATGTTTATCTTGCATATTTACAACTTTTCTTGATAAAAACGAGTTTGGGTACTGTACTAAAATACAATAAAGTATAATAATAGCTTAATGATAAGGTTAATCTGTTCTTACAACGTAGACAAAATTCGTTTTAGTTTAGTTTAACTTCAAAACGATTACTCTTTGATGTTTATCTTGTATTAGGATTTCCGCCTTTCATTTTTAGCTACATCGTAGTATACGATAGGCTCTTAGTTTGACACGAGAAATAGTAGTAGTAGTAGTTGTGGCCGGGGTTTTCGCTTTCGTTATTTTTTAGCTTAAAAGTAACTCGATACTACCTCAAACCACCCATAGGGTTAACTGAGCTTGCTTACATGTTTTATTGTAATTAAAATGTTTTCAGATCGTACCCAGGAATGGAACCCAGGTCATTCGCGCAGTAATAAGACACTGAATCACTGAGTCATAGAGACTTGATATAACATACGAGTTTTTATCCTTTAGTTTATCTCTAAATGGTCGGGGATAGGGGGGCAAAACCCTCTTTTTTGTGGGGTTGGACACTTCTGAATTTGTATCTTTGGGATCTTTCAATTCATTTTCTTTTTACCTCTCCGTGTGACGTAGTCCAGGAGAGGTTCTGTAACGGCCGTGTCTGTCTGTCTGTCTGTCTGTGTGTGTGTCTGTCTGTCTGTCCGTTGTTACACCCACGTGACCGCGTTCGCAGTTTGCGTATCGGAGCAAACGTGTTCGCCATTTCCGAACTGCTTTCACAGTCACGGAAATGGCTCCTCTACTTGAGTTCTCACACCACCATCTTCTGATCTTTGTCCATCCCACATGAACACCAGCCTGGTACTTATCTGGCTTCCAACACCATCATCTTCTGTTCTTTGTCAATCCCACATTGACACCAGTCTGCACTTACACTGGCTTCTAATCACCACCATCCACTGGTCTTCCGTCTATTCCACATAGACACCAATCTGTATCATTGGCTTCTACTCCATTATCATCGTTTGGTTTTAGGATATACGCGGCGATCAGCTAGGGTTACGAGAAACGTCTAGCCTCCCTAAGGTGGGATCGGCCACCAAAGGTTTTCGCAATTGCGCTTTTTCCTTACTATTATAATGGAATCGAATCGTATATATACCCCAAAATTTGAAGAAAGCGGGAAGAGGGGTACCCTTCACTTTAAACGTCAATATTAGCAAAGTTTGAGAAGATAATAGGTATAACTTTATTTTAAACGATTTAACTATTATTAATGTTAATTATTGAAGATTAAAATAATTAAAAATAATTATATTTATTTAAATATTAAAGATAAACCTCTCGTACAAAGAGAGATTATCACTGCCTCCTGTATCAACCAAGGCCCGTGCATGCGATATATTTCCTTCATTGCCTCCTATATCTACCAAGGCCCGTGCATGCGATATATTTCCTTCATTGCCTCCTGTATCTATCAAGGCCCGTGCATTGTGATATATTTCATTCATTGCCTCCTATATATATAAAGGATGAGGGCAAAAGTGTTTTCATTGGATAATTTTGTTTATATAATCTTCTCGACACGGAGAGGTAATATTTTGGTTTTCCCAACTTGTTATTTATGTGATAATTAAAAAGATAACGATGTGGCTACTATTACGAGCCAGCCCTTGGGTCGTCTTGTTTTAATAGCGTTTACAGTTAGGCCTATTACTAAATTTTCGCAAACAATTATTAGAAGCTTGACCTTTCAGAAGAAACAAGTTGGGAAAAAACCAAAGGACTTCCTCTCCGATTCAAGAGGAGGACTAACTTTAGTCTTAATTACCTAGATATTAAATTACTGTTCTTTATTGATTAGCAACTGAAGAAGTTAAAATTAATGAATTATTAAAGCAATATACAAAACAAGGTTACCACTTAAACATTTTCTTCTTTCTACCTCAACGATATTCTTAAATTCCTAGCATGATTGTTAAAATTTGTCAAAACCATAGCTGATTTATCTCTAGATGAAATTAAAGTTAGCTTAATTAATATGTAAATACACATTTCAAAATTTAATAAATAAAGATATTCTTGGATTATAGAATAAAAACCGAGGTTTATAGATATAAAACTAGTAAAGAAGGTAAAGCATTGAAATTCCAAAACTTATTTAAATAGTTTTCGTTTAACATTGTGAAAAAGAAAATAATAAGCAAAAATAGCAGGGAGTATTAACCAAGGAGAAGAAGCGGTATAAGAACTAGGTTGTCACTTATCTCAACAGTTCCTTGAATAAATTTAAGTGTGTGGTTCCGCCATTGGGATGCTAAAAAGACCAGAAGATGGTGGTGTTAGAAATCAATAATTTCAGATTAGTGTCTTTGTTGAATAACAATGACCAGAAGACGGGGGTGTTACTACTAAATAAGTACAGATTTGTCTTTTTGTGGAAAGGACGACCAACTAGAAAGATAAAGAAATAGTGGCTATAGTAAAGGCTCTTTCAGACGATCCAACTTTTTGGCTCAGCTCGATGGGTCAATAAGTTGTATCAACTTGCCCAACTTTTGAAGGGAAAAGTGAAATAAATCCTTCCTATTCACAGGACCAAACCTTTACCGCCAAATGGAACTTTTTAAGCGCCACCTACCTTGGCACTTACGAAATAACCCGCGAAAAAGGCTTTTTTCGTAATTGATTTTGATTGGCTGGAGAAATGAAATTAAAAAGTTGAGTCAGCAAAAAATTGGATCACTGATCCAATTTTTCCTAGCCAACTTTTTTGGTGACTCAACTCATCCAGCGTCTATTCACACGATCCAACTAGTTGATTCAACTCGAGTTGACCCATCAAGGTGATTCAAAAAGTTGGATCGTCTGAAAGAGCCTTAAGCATGAAAATTGGATTCAAAGTAGCTAACATAGTGAAATACAGTTTTCGAGAATTCGGCGAACTGTAACAGCGGTCCGGAATTAGGATTGGGAAACTGCAAACAGACACACACTTTGACGCGCATACACGATCGTAACACTAAACCTCTCCGTGACATATGCCACTAGGGGAGGTAAAACACGTAATCGAGTTTCATTGTTCAAAGATAAATCGATAAATGCTTTTAACTCCGTTTATAAGAGAGGAAAGCCAAAATTTCGTATGTTTAAAATTTGAAGTTCGCTATGGAAGGAACTCTTCGTATCACTTCGAATGCGGTGAGATAAAACTTTTTCGAAAAGATTCTGGTATATCTTAAGACAAAAGAAGTGCCATAGTTTGTAATAAGAAAGAATGCTAGCAAAGTAGGAAACTGCCAAAAAAACTAAAAATTAACGGACCATATCACTAAGGGCTTGACGAAAAGCGCTTTTTATTGAACTGACGTTGTTTTCGCGGGTGTAGAGTGTAATACCAATTCCCTGTTTCAATTCAAAACAGCAGTTTCAAAAATAGCGGTTGCGGATTTAGATATATCGTTTGTGGTTTTGGAAAATAGCAGTTTTTAACTTAAGTTTCGAAAATACCACAGTTTTCCTTATCTATAAAGTATCTAAAAAATCATAATTTTTCAAGTACAACCAACCCTAACCTTACTTGTCAAGTACAACCAAATTTAACCTTACTTATTACGTGCCACAAAACCTTACCTATCAATTACAACCAAACTTAACCTTACCCATCAAATACAACCAAACCATATCTGTCAAGTACATCTTAATCTAGCCCTACCTAACATAATACTATTGCGCTTTCAAATAACCAAATTTAACGTGATCAAGTTAACCTAGAAATATTTGGCTTCAAATAATCCAACCTACACCATCATAGACTACTATCTTTTTCTCATTCTGGTTATTATGGTCTTTATGGGACTCTTGCAACGGTACACCGAGTTTACGAGAACCGCTGTGTAGGGAACTGTCGTAACGGGAAAACTGCGTTTTCGGGAAACCGCTATTATGGGGTCGGCTCATATTAGCGCTTCCCGTATGTATCTGGTATCAGCTGTTCCAAAATAGCAACCATGATACAAAACAGCTTCGTGGTTCAAAGCTGCCGTTTTAGAAAGAGCGGCTGCTATTTGGGAAAAAGCAGTGCTTGAGTCGAGTTTTGAACAATTTTTAACCCTCCAGATTACCATACAACAAGATCATCATACGCTAACCTACCCTTACCTAAAAAATGGGGTTTAAAAATAAAACCTAACCATACCTAATACTTCTGGGGTTTATTTAACAAAACGTAACCTGACCTATGAATTGTAAATACCAAACCCGCGGTTGGGCTAAATTCATTAAAAACATTTGCGGGATTCGGTCTAATGGAATTCTTTGCAATGGGAATAAACAAAAAGAACACCCCAAGTACAAGTTATTTTGCAATCATTTACGAAAATACAGTGTTTTTGTACGGCTCAAACCAGGTCTCTAAAAGTCCCTTTCCTGCAAGGTCCTTAATCTACCCTAAAATAGGCATTTGACCTTTAATTAAATTGGCATATTTACCTAAAACCAGGAGCAGATGACAAAGGAGCCTCGGACGCTAGCTTCCATAATGTAGAGGGCAATGGGATCCACGAACGTCACGGTTATTAACCAAAATCATTACGCCAGTGCCACCTCTCGTAGGAAATTTGAGCTTTATTTTCCAACCAATAGCGTGGCTGCAAAGTCTCGCAAGGAGATCTGGGAAATCGCGTCTGGAGCCTCTTTTTAAAAATACGTATCGTCTGCTTGTAATTAGCCTAGGCCTAACGAGTATTAGAGTTAAAAAATGGATTTCAACGACTTTTTAATCTTTTTTTTAGACTAAAATTGATAATGAAAAGCCCAGCGAGTAACGTATGTACACTATTAAAAAACTAAAATGTGTTTCAGTGCCAAATTTTTCTAAATTTCTTCTTGAATTAAATGATAGCTACAAGAGGTTGGGAAAAGAAATCACTCACGATCTTTTAAAACCCAAAAAGTAAGAGACAGTGATTTCGTTTCCAACCTCTTGTAGCAGTCAATTAATTCCTACCTTTAAGGTCACAAAATGTAGTCTTATCTTTTATCTTAATACCAACGATTACAGCTGTTTGAATTAAGTAATTATATTGTGTATATTTATTTCGCGGTCGGGTAAGACGAACCTCAGTAGCAGGCTAGGAAATAAGACAGGTTTACAGGTCAAAAACCAGTTTATTAATAGCTCGGACCACTTGTTTAATTCAAAACGTGAGGGTCACTGGTCCCAATGACTAGTTTATTAATTCCTACTTTTATTAAAAATTGATATGGGGACCTCTTTAATTATTTTCATTTTAACATAAATTTCGACTCTAGGAGTCCAGTTGTGTATACAACCCTAAGCCGAGAGAGATTTTTTTAGAAGAGAGAACGACCACAAGTCCTGGGACCAGTAGAAAAATAAATAGGGGAAGGGTCACTGGTCCCGGGACCAGTTTCATATTTAAGACATCAGGGGTCACTGGTCCGGAGGACTAGTTCAGAAATAAACCTTATTTCCAAGCCTGCTCAGTAGTCACCGTTAGTCCGTTATTACAAAAAAAATTCCCAGCAGACTTTGGTGCCAGATATAATCCACCAAAAGCATTGTCTGCTATAATGTCTGATAGCGCCTCTATGGCAAACGATACCGCTACAGCTGTGACGTACGCGGGTCCCATTGCCCTCTATATTGTGGAAGCTAGCGTCCGAGACTCCTTTGTCATCTGCTCCTGCTAAAACCGTAGAAGAAATCATTTACTTAGTCGTTTGTGAAGGAAAAATATCTAGAAATACCTTTTTCCGTAAATAAGTAACGAAAACTCGTCCGTCTCTAAAGGCTGGTTTTCATTGGACTGAAACGCGAGAAAATCCGCGTGCCGCAAATGTTTAGGGAAAGGAAAGTGGTGGCCAATACGAAGCGACGAATGCGTGACGTCATAGGCTTGGTTTTGGACAGCTCCGGAGAGGTTTTTTGATGCCATTTTTTTTTCTTCAATTGAAGGCGTTTGTGTTGTGGACCTAAATTTGTAAAATTGTTTAGTTAACGAATTTGTTAAAGACGTTAGGCTTAATTTATATAATAGAAACTACCTGTTACCCGCGGCGTCGCTCGCATGAAATAAGAACTTCCATCAAAATGATATAAAGAACGGGTAGCTTTTACTTTTGACTAATATTTTTGTAGCACTCTAGGAGCAAAGCACTCGGCGTTGCTCGTCAGCCCGTCGGGACATTTTTTATTACTTTTCACGCGGACATTATTCCATAAAAAAGGGTTTTTAGGTTTTTGGCCGCCATTTAAAATGATGGCAACAAATCGAACCCAAAAGAACATTCAGTCCGTCTATAGGTTAAAGGAAACTAGTGTACTAAATATTTTTGAAATCGGTTGAAAAGCGCGGACTTTGTTGCATAGAGAAGATTTTTTACATTTCTGGGCGCCCTTTTTTAAGATGGCGGCGGATTGGAAAAATATTTCTTAGTACGCGCCTACAACTTATGAGTCACGTTCCTGCAAATTTTCAGCCTTCTAGGGCAAGCGGTTTGGGCTGGGCGTTGATTATCAGTCAGTCTGTCAGGGCTTTAATTTATATAGATATAGATGAACGTTTTCACAAAGACAACAGTCTAAGAAAATTGAAAGCTTGCTATTAATGCATTTTTAACATGCTTTGGTCTACACGAGTTCGTGCTCTTTCATATTTTGGTGAAAACGGATACAATACAATAGGGTGCATAATTTTGAAAGTAGGTTAAAGATGCAAATTAGTTTTACAAATGACCCCTTTTTGGTTCCTACTTTCAAAATTATGGTCCCTATTGTACTGTACCCCATTTTTGTGGTAAAAATTCCCTTTTTCCCTTATTTATAATTTAGATTTTGGTGGAGGTCCGTTTTGGTGACATAAAACTTTAATCTTTCATAATAAATATTTTTCTTAGTTCAAATTATTGATACATTATATAATGACATTGCCGCCAAAAAAAGTACTTCACAATAGCTACAACCATAATTGGTTTATCGATAGGTTATTATTACTTTCCTGTACAGAATAAATTCTATGATGAATGGGTGAAACAGCGGACACAACTTCCACTTGGAAAATCTTTAGCTGTGGACGTATTTGGTTTCGTTTTCACCAGACTAAAAGCTAAGTAATTGTTGCTTGTTTCTAAAGTTTCTAGAAAATTAGAACCATTTACTGGGAAAGTTTAGGGTAATGTAAATGTGCATTTTATTCTAATGCTAAGCACTAATTAAAAAGCTATGATCTTTTGGGCTACATCTTTAGGCTAGAATACGTGGCTGGTCCTGACAAGGAGATCGGGGTTATGAAATATGACGTCTTGCTCGACAATGTAACTTGTGCTTTCACGAAGTATCAGTGGAGAAGTATTTAGAAAAAACTCTTTATTTTCAGACGTCAGACATTTTAATTCAGAATATTAAACCGGAATGGAATATTTTCAACAATTTCAGCATAACGAGCCCCTTCTTAATTGCCGAACATGGCATTATATCACGGACCCCAAAAGTCACGCCACAAATGGAATACTCATTCGGATTTTCCAAGGAGGTATCAATTTCTTGCAATTTCAGCAACATCAATTCAGCTTATAGATCTGTTAATGCGAGCTATTACACAGTATAAGATCGCAAAATAATAATACTTTTAAAACACCGTGTTTGTCAGTACGAATGTGCTAAGATGGCGCAATTAAAATACACTCACAACTTTTAACACATTGCTAATGAATAAGGTGTTTCAATGATAGTCTTCTCATCATGCTAATACAAGTTAAGGGAAATAAATGCACTATTGATAATTCTTAAGTTCTACTACAGAAAAGAGAATGTTGAAAAACAATCAGAACATCCAATGTTCTTGCACTTATAGATTTGGATTTTTATCTTGTTGAGCTTTTCGTGTGTTACCATCTTCGGTTACTCATCCTACCAGTTTTTGAATCGGACGTTTGAGTCTGCACGGCCTTCGAAAACATTTTGGTCATTTTTTTGGGCATATGCGTCTATATTTTTATCCCAAGGTATAGGTTAAATAAAGGATCATATTTTGAAAGGTTTAACGCATTTGTTTTTTGAAGGAACATCGTTAATTCCTAATTTTGTCAATCAAAGAGTAGTTTTCGGTTTCTACCAGTTGTCTGTACTTGTCTTGATTTTGGCTTTGGGTGGAAATTTAAATTCGAAATATGCACTGACTAAACGAATCTACATCAACACTTTTTCGGATATTGCTAAATACCCAAATTTGAAAATTATTGCCCTTGACGGCTCTTTCGATAATGAGTTTATTAAGGTAATGTAACAAGATAGATACGTATTTCCACATCTTGTCCTAAACTGTCTGTGTTAAATAAAAATTACCGAAATACACTCCAAGTATCCTTCAAAGATATAGCAGTTCCTCTCACATTTCTATTTAATCCGAATTAGTTTTTAATTTTCCATGATTTATTCAATGCCAGATCTCTCCACATAATATCTTATTATTTAAAAAATATTCATTTAGAGTCAAAATAGTGATCCACTAATGAAAGCTTTGGATGATCGTATCATGACTCAAGGCGGCTATTGGGAATATGATAGATTCGAGAGGAAAATGTTTCAGCAAATTAATGAGAGTGAAGTAATATTGACCGACTTATCAAATATGGCGCAATGCTTAAATTATGTCAGTAGACACATGTCAGAACATTTGATTGAGAGAAGTTATTATGTCGGAAGTCAAAAATACATGGCGAGACCAGTCGTGTTTACCGTTAATAAGCACGCGCCAGGTCATCTCATAAGACAAGTCAATCTGAAGCAAGTTCTAACACGAAAGTGTATATTTTACATAAATAAAAAAATTATTATTTTACCAGGTTGACACGATTCTTCGAGACTTCTCAGAAGACGGTTTTAGAACGAGTATGGAACGTTGGGGATTTCTACGCTAAGCCACAGTCAGATCTATACGCAACCAGTTCCGGTTTCAAAACCTTGACAGTGCTAGACACACAATTGGCCCTAACGGTCATTGCAGTTGGCTTTTCATTCGCAGCCTTCACTTGCTTCTTGGAAATCATTATGAATTTAAAACAATAAAGATGTCATAGTCGAAATTGAATTAATTTACTAAGTTACGCAAACGTGACAGTTTGAACATTTATATCTTTTTCGCCTTCTTTATTGTCTATAATTTTGTGTACGATGTTAGTAAATTTTTAAAAGTGTAGATTTTAGAATGTAAATAAAGTCTCTGAAGTAGGTCAATAAAGTAACATTAAAAGCTGTCTTTGCATTGGAGAAAAGTTAAAGACAAGATCCGTTAGCTGATGATCGACATATTAAATTTTTTTCAATTCTAAAGACAATATTATAAAACTAATTTTTCATACGCCGAAATCCTTGCTCTGTAATACTTCCATAGCGGCGTATATTATCGGTTTTGTTTATTTATTCGAGAAAAGATTTGAGACTGTTGCACCATCATGTTTACAAAGTTCTTCTCAAATATGCGCCGCTTCCCCAGTGAAGGTGAAAAGCTACTATACAGTGGTCTAGAGCTCCTTACATTCTCCTATTTCCAAACAACCAATAAATCAAAGTCCCATTAGCAACGTCACTACGCTAAAAACAAGTTGGGCGGTATTTCGCGGCTAGTTTGAATTTCAAAATATCTAACGTACTTTTCTTAATTTTAAACGTTTTAATTCGCTTTATTTTTTGCCTCACATATTTTTAGGCACATTTTTTTTAGCTAAAACTGCCCTCATCTTGTACAAGTCAGAAAACATTGATAGTATCACTTTAAATAATTCTCCTCCGAAAACTGTGATTATCCATTCTGGGTCGAGTGAGTTACAAGTAGAGATAGGGATCACAGTATTCGATGATTTGTTTCCCTAATTTCGTCACCAGGAGACGTCCCTCTACCATTTTGCGAACAATGACCAATCAGAACAAATATCATTTTTCAGAACGAAGGGACTTAACGTGGTACCTGGGTGGATGACGAGCTACGTTAATGCTCAGAGACTTGTCATTATAATCCGGGGATCGTAGTTTGTTCCTAATCGGTTGAACGTTAGGGTGCGGTAATTTAATAGTTTCTATCCCACCTCAATCAACATGTTTTGTACATTGAAATGACGCTTTATATGTTCTAATTAGTTAAATGTTAATCAGTCAATCGCACATTCATTAATGATCCAACCTTATGGTTTTCTAGCAAACTGACCATTACCACGTGACCGACCCACCGGAGTCACTTATAACTCTCATCATGTAACAAAAAGGAAATATTTTTTAAGTATTTTTTAATATTTTTGAAAAACCCCTTTCCTAGAGTTAAACCAGCTGGGATTCATATAATTTTAGAAGCAGGATTAGAGAACAGTTAGCTTTTACTTCAGCCCCACTCATAGGCCAGGATAAAGCCCATCCCTTCAACACGAAACGAAAATTTTAAATCATCTTATTGGCTCACTTCAACTACGTTTTGATGACTTTGCATTGATGACGTAGTTCCTTTTACCTCTGTCTTTCGGGTATTCCTCGGACTTTTACCCATTCGTTTTAATGGCATATAGGCGCAAAGTATAGCTAATAAAGGTATTGAGTCCCGAATGTCAAATTGGAATCTTCTTCACCTAACCTAACGTGAGGCTGGGTGTTCGAATCTGGCCTTCACTTCAGCCCAAGGTCAAAATATTTGGGTACCCTTTCATCCGTTTCAATCCCTAAAAATAGGGGAGGGGGCACTTCGGGCCAAATTTAGGGCAATAGTTGTCAGAAACGTTTCCAAATGTCTCTGTTTGTATATTTGAGTGACAGGGTGGGTTAGCTAAACGAGTGCGGCAGGGTGGATTAGCTAAACGAGTGCGACAGGGTGGATTAGCTGAACGAGTGCGACAGGGTTGATTAGCTAAACGAGTGCGACAGGGTGGATTAGCTAAACGAGTGCGACAGGGTGGATTAGCTAAACGAGTGCGACAGGGTGGGTTAGCTAAACGAGTGCGACAGGGTGGGTTAGCTAAACGAGTGCGACAGGGTGGGTTAGCTAAACGAGTGCGGCAGGGTGGATTAGCTAAACGAGTGCGACAGGGTGGATTAGCTGAACGAGTGCGACAGGGTTGATTAGCTAAACGAGTGCGACAGGGTGGATTAGCTAAACGAGTGCGACAGGGTGGATTAGCTAAACGAGTGCGACAGGGTGGGTTAGCTAAACGAGTGCGACAGGGTGGGTTAGCTAAACGAGTGTGACAGGGTGGGTTAGCTAAACGAGTGCGACAGGGTGGGTTAGCTAAACGAGTGCGACAGGGTGGGTTAGCTAAACGAGTGCGACAGGGTGGATTAGCTAAACGAGTGCGACAGGGTGGGTTAGCTAAACGAGTGCGACAGGGTGGATTAGCTAAACGAGTGCGACAGGGTGGGTTAGCTAAACGAGTGCGACAGGGTGGGTTAGCTAAACGAATGCGACAGGGTGGGTTAGCTAAACGAATGCGACAGGGTGGGTTAGCTAAACGAGTGCGACAGGGTGGGCTAGCTAAACGAGTGCGACAGGGTGGGTTAGCTAAACGAGTGCGACAGGGTGGGTTAGCTAAACGAGTGCGACAGGGTGGGTTAGCTAAACGAGTGCGACAGGGTGGGTTAGCTAAACGAGTGCGACAGGGTGGGTTAGCTAAACGAGTGCGACAGGGTGGGTTAGCTAAACGAGTGCGACAGGGTGGGTTAGCTAAACGAGTGCGACAGGGTGGGTTAGCTAAACGAGTGCGACAGGGTGGGTTAGCTAAACGAGTGCGACAGGGTGGGTTAGCTAAACGAGTGCGACAGGGTGGGTTTAGCCAAACGAGAGAGCCATGTTTGTCGTAGCCCTAAGCTTTTAGTATGTTTGGATGTGGGACAAATTGGACTATAACATACTCAAAGGACATCCCCGTATCTCTAGTAGAACCAGAGTTACGAGCCTCCAAAGTATAGTGTAATGTTAATCCTATGGAGGGTATGTTCACGAACATTTCGCTCAATTACTCGGCCCCTGTTTGACGCAAATTTCCCTGATTTCCCTGAATTTTCCCTGAGGTTTTTGTCAACTATTTATTTCCCTGATTTTCCTAGGTTTTCCCGGTTTTCCAGGTTTGTATGAACCCTGATTCGAAATAAATTTATAATTTTGTTGTCAAGGACAAATAGGGCAGATTTCAGAAGAATGCTTCGACTAGTGTAGAAGTTGCAGGTGAGTTCTCCTTGTTTGTCATTCAATGGTACTAATTACGTTGTTCATATATAATATTGAATATCGGTAATGGTATGGAAATGGTTCTCTGCTATATAAGGTGCTCAAGGGACCAGACGTCACTGGTGGAAGGAGAGCACCGTCAATGCTATACCATTACACGTCCCAAGGTGTAAGACTTCGCACTTCCCGGCGTTGAAGTGTAAGTCGTAGGTTCTGACCAAAGTGAGGACGGCATCCAGGTCGGCCTGGATAGCAAGGCCAGTGACCAATCGGGAATTTTACAGTCATGTCCAAACAATAAGGCCAGCGAATCTTTGACTAAACATTGAAGCGAGTTGATGAAGAGGATCGGCACCAAGACAGACCCACGTGGAACCCCACTGTGAACGGACAAAATCAAGGCAGATGACATTATCTAGCCATGTGACCCACGAGTGAGTGGCTTCCAGCAGGTCGGACTCGCAAGAGCGACGAGAGTGAAAACCATGTTGAATTTGTGAATATTTTTAATGACGCCAATTGTCAAGTTCAGGATATCTTCCTTCGATTGAAGCGAAAGGTTCATTTATATGGTTTCTAAAAATCTGCTTGACCTCCAGTAGCAGGTTAAGTCCCAATAACAATTGGGATAGGGTTTCAGTAGTCGGGTAAGAGACGTACAATTTTGAAAATTATATGCGGTCGGCCAACACCCCTTTTGTTGGCCATATTTTCGAGGATAATGGTTCCACAAACCGACCTTTCGGACGACTCTCCTTTTGATGGTCGAGTCGATAAGTCGGTTGGCAGTCTGCCCGACATTCCAATTACAGGTACATATTGGGTCATGCGGATGTCCGGTGCCGAGTCGAAATTTCCTACCCGCCTAACCGTCAGCCGACTTCTGTTATCTTGAATAAAAGCAGACCATTGTCCTTCTCTTAACTATCATGTTGGCAATATTCATCGGCTGGGAAATGTTAAGAGGGTTTCAGAATATACTCAACGATATACTTTATCAATAAATTAGAAACTGGGAAATGTTGCTTTATCAATATTTTCTCGATGGTTTACGAAGTACGTATTCGAGGAAAAATCCATACAACGACGTAATATCTAACCGATATACAACTTTACTAGGGCAATAACACTGCACCCTTCATAAAATATACTCATTTTCAAGTGTACTTGATCAATGCTTCTTCATCCTTATGATATTTAACATTCTGTTTTGGAAGTAGCTTGCAGTATGACACTAAAAAGTTGAAGTGATGCGGATGATTCGATATTTCTTTTTATCTTTCGAAACTCGAATAACTGCGTGGGAAAACTTTTAAAAATATAAATTTCCTCTTAAAACTTATCAAATTAGTTAAATTTCACGTTGATAGAATATATCGTATATATATAGAAGGTTTCACTTGAATGTAAAACATCGCAGACTAACAAGGTCAACTCTAGACAGCAATTCCGGAACCGTTTCTCTGCTATCGATATGCTGAAGCTCGTAGCATTTCTTTGTTCTGTGGCCTTAGTGGTAACTATACTAATTGCTTGGCTCAAATCGCTTTTTGTTGTTGCTGTGGTTTTAAAATAAACTAGGATAAAGTGCTTCAACCTATACAAATAAAACCGTTTGGTTCCACAAGACCGACCGTATTTACTAATCACGTGACGTTAATTTATCTAATGTTAATTGGTATTTCAGAAGTCACAAACCAAAGCTTTATCAATAGTAAAATGTTCATAAATCATGGGAAATTACTAATTGTTAAAACACTCAAAGTTTAAAATTTCAAATCTTAACTAATTTCTAAACTGGTGGAAAGGGCAAAGGCCCGCTGTATTAACAGCAACGAACGTTTTACTAGTAAAATCACAAAACGTTCAAGGAGAACAAAGACGTATTAGAAAACCTCACTATAGACATTTCCCGACGAAACATGTATTGTGAGCGAACAATTCTTATTGAATGTTGTGCAAGAGGGTTGTGACTTAAAAAGGTGCCCACCGTCTTTCTGAAAATTACACAGAATTTTATGAATTGAAATTGAGGGCTGACAATTTATACGAAAGATTTTCACTTCTTTCGCACAACTCTCTATTCCTAAAAAGTAGATTACGGGTAATACTGGTACAACGTAACTATCATTATAACCCCTGATAAGTAAAACCAGTCCGTTGGGCTAAAGCAGCAGTTATGTTCACCAGCCTCCTATACAAGTTAGGTAAATACGGCTTTGTCCCAACTCTTCTTAGCCAATGGTAAATGTATCCCAGAAGTCTGACTCAGTAGCTCGGTAAGTAGATGAGTTTCTTGGTGTCTGAGTCAGGGGTAATTATGCTACTTACGGTTGCAAGTTAACTAAGTTTCTGTACACCAACCACTACACATTTGGTCACAAATTTTTTGCGCTTTCGCGTTAACAAGATTGAAGTTATTCAATACCGATTATTTACTTTTATTTAGTGTTCGGTGGATATGTTACCCCCATTACCCGTTGTGTTCGCGCCATCGGAAAGATCAATGAGATTCACCCCTCATCAGTCCGTGTTGAGACAACCACTAACCATAGGATCTGATCAGCTAGTGATGAGACCACCACTATCAACATCAGTCATACGATCCGACAACGTTGTCATGCGCCCACCAACGACTATATCAACCGATCAGGTTATGGTGCGACCAGAACTACCACCACCAGTCATGGGATCTAATCACATTGTGATGCAACCACCACTACAAACACAAGAAATAGAATCCGATCACTTTGTGGTGCCAACACCACAAACCACTTTCATTCAAGGTTCATCGCCTCATTTGAACAAGGACTTCGACGTTGTTAACATTCCCGCGCCACTTATTAAATTTGATGGTGAGAACTTCGAGTTCATCGGAGCGGATGAAGCGGGCGAAGTCCTGAGGTCAGGACTAACAAATGTCCACATTCTTAGGCCTGATATTTCCAACCCCGAAGTCCTAAGACGAGTCGAAAGAGCCGACGAAATCTGAACTATCGCCAAATAATAATAGCAATGGTATATAAATCGCCTTAAAAATAACCTACTTGAAGATTTACATTTGACTCAAATTATAATTATCGCTTGGAAGATCTGTAAACTTCCCAAAAGAAATAACATACACTCAATGAAAAGAAAAGTTTTTAATATATTTTGTTAAGTACAATTGGCACAAAACAAATTCAACTAAATTAACTAATAATAATAAAATGATGATAACGCAAAATACCATAGTAAAATTAATAACTATATCCCAACAAAGATTAGATTTCAACAGTCAAAAATAAGCCCCGAATTTTTTTACTAACTATACAATTGTTGAAAATATAAATTAACCGCTTTGTCATTTATACTTTGGTTTCTTAACCATTAATAGTTAAAAACTAGAAATTTCGAAACTTTGTGACAACTCCTAGACAAAAAATATTTTTTTTTAAATAAATTCAATATTTTGAAATCTTTCATGTTTCATGGAGAAGTTGAAGTTCCGATTGCCACTTAAAATACATCTGAATATAATAATTTTTCTTTTAAGTTGAATACATTAAATATATATCCAATTTTTTTAATTCAATACCAAATTTTACTGGTCTAATAATTATACTCAGCTAAGGCCTTTTTTTTTAAAAAAAAATTGGCCACAGTAAAATAACCATTAAAATGTCGAATTGGTTCCTTTTAATGAGCCCTAAAAGGAAAATCAAATAATTTTTATCGATTGCTCTACAAGTTGCGGGACTTATCAGCACAGTGAATTATCATCAACGAAATATCTACGAATTATTTTAAAAATATAAATAAATTTCCTTGGTAAATAAAACGATGCACTTCCGACCAACAGGGTAACCGCTTACCTTCCAACTACCAGCATTTCCGTTTATAACTTGCGTTTCTTCCGAAATATTTGAAGCTTAAAGAAATGCAGCTTTTATTGTATGAAAAAAATTTTGACTTTTATAAGCTAGATGATTCTCTGTGCAGATAACTCTTCTAATTAGGTAGTAGAGGAATCGATAAAAACTAATTGATTTTCCATATCACTTTCTTATCAAAACGCAAAAATTTCTTGAAGAATTAATTTTACAATTTATGTCAGTTTGGCTTCAGAGGCCAATAAGAACTGCCTACATTTGCTATCCAATTACCTCACTAAAAATGGTTTCTTTAAAGGGAGGATGAAGTAGAAAATCAAGTGATTTTTAATCGATTCTTCTACTAATTATAAGACCAGTCTGCATAGTGAAACATTCAGGAAATACTTCTGAATGATTTTAAAATTCAAATTAGGTTCAGATTTTAAGGATAATTTTAAAGAAGGTCCTCCTGCCAATTGCGTAACGCCCTGCCTTTTCATTAACAAAATTCTCGTGGCACGTTCCGTGTCGAATGAAATTTATCACGAGATTTGATAAAATTCGCGAGCGACGTGATAATCGTGGCGCGAGACACGGAGCGTGCCACGAGAATTTTGTTAATTAAAAGGCAGGGCGTTACGCGATTGGTCGGAGGACCTTCTTTCAAATTATCCTTAAAATCTGAACCTAATTTGAATTTTAAAATCATTCGGAAGCATTTCCTGAATTTTTGACTATGCAGACTGGTCTTATAATTAGTAGAAGAATCGATAAAAAATCACTTTATTTTCTATTTCACCCTCCCTTTAAGGTTATTTTCCTTAAGTGATTGAACCAATGAACCTTTTTATACGCAGAATGGTCAAATAAAACACAAGGTACTTTGAAACTATGGGCAAATGGCAATCGGAATTCTTCACGTAAAACCGTATAATTCAATGTTAATAGATTTATATCATCCTCTTTCTCACGTTAGTATCGTAATTTTAAAATTTTTCTTTTTATATAATATTTGTCCAAAAATTTATTAGTAGCCCCTGGAGCCCATTTTCTTAAAAATACAAGGTTTAGTGAAAATACTTCTTACACCTATAGGCAAATGGGTGGAAATGTTATACACGTTAATAGCGGGGGGCAAAGTTAGATGACGCTCGAAGCGTCGACTCTTTATCTATCTATGTATATAAATTGCGCATACACACATTCTTTAGTCTTTAGAATAAACCCAATTTAACATGGAATAACCGGTATTTTAGAAGAGTAATATGTGACAATCTAACGCTATAAATACATAGATTAAAGGGAGGGTGAAGTAGAAAATCAAGTGATTTTTTTATCGATTCTTCTACTAATTATAAGACCATTCTGCATAGTGAAACATTCAGGAAATATCTCCGAATGATTTTAAAATTTAAATTAGGTTCAGATTTAAAGGATAATTTTAAACAAGGACGCCCGACCAATCGCGTAACGCCCTGCCTTTTTGTTAATAAAATTCTCGTGGATCGCTCCGTGTCTCGCGCCACGATTATCACGTCGCGCGCAAATTTTATCAAATCTCGTGATAAATTTCATTCGACACGGAACGTGCCACGAGAATTTTGTTAATAAAAAGGCAGGGCGTTACACGATTGGCCGGAGGTCCTTATTGAAATTATCCTTCAAATCTGAACCTAATTTAAATTTTAAAATCATTCGGAAGTATTGCCGGAATGTTTCACTATGCAGACTGGCCTTATAATAAGTAGAAGAATCGATAAAAAAATCACTTGATTTTCTACTTCACCCTCCCTTTAAACGAAATGGAAATTACTGGAGAAAATATATTTTTCGACACCTCTCGATAATAATTAGAAAAAGGCCCCACGTTTTTATTATATACAAAGGGGGGTTCAACTAGGGCTAGGGCATAAATGGCCTCTCACAACCAAACAGATATATTTTTATTAAATATTTTCTTATTTATCATATAGCAAAGGTGTTCCAAAAAAAACGAATTAAAACTATCGGGTGGTTTAGTTGAAAACCTGGTGTAAAAACAAGTGTATTATCAAATTTCGTAATTTTTAAACTTTTATGAACCCCGCCATGAAAATCTCTCGATTTCCTTTTTAAACCTAACAGGTTTCTTATTATTTATTAAAACGGCGTTGCCGCAATGCAATGCACTTTACCTATGATACCAAAGTAAGTTGCGCATTTCATTGATATCTTTTCTTATTTATTTCGAAAAATTTTATAATAAACTTTACGTAAGTTACATCGACGCCATTTTGCCGCGATTACCGGAAATTTCAACCCGATATATTCTAAGAAACGGTTTTAAAAAGTATCGTTTGTCCTCATCTTATGTGTGCCCATCTCAGAAATTCATCCAAACTTCTTGTAGGGACGTTGTGAGTCATGGCTTTGACGCGAAGGTTGCGGTCGTCCGTTAGTAGTACAACTTCACGCGTGATATGAATGGGACCGTCTGGAATGTACAATTAGTAATTGTAAAAATTAAAAAACAATTTTAAAAGAGCGTGTAATGAAACCATTTGTTAAAGGGAGAATTAAATGCCCAAACAATGTTTTAATCGTTGATGAAACAAGATGAAAATCATTAACAAAACTTTCCAAACGTTTTCCGTTAGTTTTATCAGAAGTGAGATGAGACTAGAAGTACTGAGCTAACCAAATTCTTCACTCGGCGAAAGTGAATATTCATGATAACACACCAACGGTCGGCCCTCTAGTGGCGGTTTCAGAATTTCCCCTCCAAAACGTGAGACGCTCGTGGCGGTAGACGGCCGAACTAGATTCAATCACCCGCGTCCGTGTTTCGCCGCTTTAGATTGAGGGGAAGGGGGTAAGAAATTTTTTTGGAACTCGACCAATTTTTTTCTCTCTAGCGTAGGCGCGATTGAAGCGGCGTGAAATCCTCAAATTTATTCACTAATGCCAGGATCTATTACCAATGCCCTTCACTTCTAGTCTCATCTCACTTCTGGTTTTATAAAAATTTTCAAAGTTGATGTGACAAGCCTAAGGCAATAACGCAAGGGATTGTTCCTTAGCCCTAAAATTTTAAGGATGAATGTTCCAAACGCCCCCTAGCAGCAGCTACTATCCCTAACTGGAAGTTATAAGAAAATTGGACCAAATATGACGTGTCCTATGACGTCAATATTAAAATCCCCCCTAAGGAAAAGACCTTCTTGAAACATAAAAATGGCAGAGAAATGTTTTATCATAAAAAAACGGAACTTACCTGGATCTTTAGGCATATACTCGGAAGCTTTATCATTGTTACAGTAATGAAGACAACACGAAAGGATCAGATCATCGTTAGTTCCCTGAAATTAAATATAATTATTTCCTTGTAGTAAATTGGATATAATAAACATGACAATGGCGTATTTAAGGCGTTAAAGTGAAAAATATTATGTACAGTACGTCAAAACTATATGGTTTTGGGAAGCTCAAATCTTTTAAAGTGAATGAAATGTGAACAAGAAATTTATGAAGAATTTTTGTTCCTGACATGAAAGCTTGGCGGCCACTGTCAAAGTTACATTGGATACATTAGGATAGCTTTGGTTAACATAGCTCAAAGCTCTGACGATGGAAATAGAATTGGCATTGTTGGTAACAATTCGAAATTGGTTTGGGCTTCAGGCGAACTGAAAACCATCTGACCATTGACAAGGAATAAAGAGGACTTTTAAATAATCTCCTGCTGTGCAAAACTCCGGCTACTTAAAACTCTTCTCTGTTACTCATTCGGAAGCGAAACGGACTATAACAGGAAGTGTAATACGTTTAGCAAGGCATCAAATTCGAAGAATGCTAGTACGAAGACCTCGAAAGCCGAAGCCAGAATTGAAAAAAAAAAAAAAAATGGGCACAGTCTGTTATTTATCTTGAGTTTGCACAAATTATCGTTGTACGTTTTTTCAGCTATAAAAATTTAACAAAGCGAGAACTTGAACATCAGCACGGTAGACTCAAATTAGACACATGGGGACGTCGGCCTTTAAAGGATCAATTAACTCCAAGAAAACTTTCAATAACAAAATCTGGTGGAACCTTTAATTTTTTGGATTGCAGCGTATTCGGTTTACACGTTGTACTTTTGATTTTATTTATGAGATTACGCGCAATCTTTAAAGGGTATGAGAAGCTTCGTTTGAAAAACCTCTGATTTATATAGCAAAAGATAGAATTAATTACTGTGAATTCAAAAATATCAAGCTTTTAATTCTCCGATTTCTAGTTATTTGGCAATATGCATTTGAAAATGCTTCATATGAAATTATTTAAAATCCAGTTTTTAAGAAAGGCTACAACGTTTTCTTGTTTTTGACGTCACACACGCGAGATGGTGCCACTCTCTCCGCTATCAAAGCATGGACAGAGCTCGAGACGCGGATAAGATTCCCGCGCTTTTTTCCTCAACGTCATAGTGATGTCATAAACCAACCGAACAAGCTGACAAGACAAAATGATTTATATATCGAAACTGAGTTTTCGTGATTTTCCAATGGATTTTAAAAATAGAAACTTTGGTTCAATGATATTAAAAACTTTATATTTTGAAAGTAGAGACTTAAAAGTGTAATATAATACCACTTTCGTGCTAAAATATGATATGAAATTGTAAATTCCCATACCCTTTAAATAAAAAAACCTACATAAAACAATTATAGGCGTAATCCGTTATAGGTGTGCATGGAATCTGAGAGTTATTAAGCCCTCGGCTATTATTATTACTTACTAAATTTATTTATTGGAGTTACTTGAGATAGTTTCACCATAAATTTGGATCTTTCAAAACCACCAGGAAACTCTTCGGGCAGATTAATAAAAGAAATACTAAACTTCTTTGCCATAAACTTTGACAAAGCAAAGAAAGTTCTTTCATTGAAAACCTGTACGATCGGATTCTAAAATAAGCCAGAGCAGAGCCGAATGTTATCAAACCATATTCAATGCCAGGGCCGTGAGTCACGGGGAGCCCCAATCGCAACAGTTCAACAATTTTCAGAGGCGCGGTTAGACGATTAATAATGACTTAGCTGGCAGATTTTTATGGCGCTTAAGGCGACGCTTCAATAATAATATTAATCATAATTGACATGAATTAGTTCGAAAGTGGTAATTTATAAAGGGTTTATAAAGCGCGTTCACACTGCCGCGTTTAATTTCATATATAATTTAGCAACAGTGAATACGTTTCAAACTGCTTTTCAATGCCTTGGATAATGACGGCTTGTGATACTGCGGAATAATTCTGACATGTATTTGACGCATCCGTCACGAATTTATAGAAAATCGATATGCTGATCTTATATTGGTAGCATAAAGTTTAATAAAATCAGAAATAAGTACTATAGCATTAAGTTTGCACTCTATTGAGGAAATACGGGATGTACTTATTACTTTTATGAAGTTTGTAAATTGAAACTTTCGGTCTGGAAATTAATACACAACTTTTTAAATTTATGAGACATGAACATGAAAATTCTTATACTGTAGTGATCGTACGGGGTGAGATTTTTGTCGGGTCGGGTTCCGGGTCGGGTTGCGAAAAAAAAACCCGGAAAATCGGGTCGGGTCGGGTCGGGGTTTCCTTTTTAATAATATAAATGGAATAAACATATTCTAAAAAATTATACATAGTAGCTATGTACTATGTAATGTAAGGAATTTATTTTCTGTAATTTAGTTCCAAGTTATCACTGCTTTAATGAATCCAATAGTAGGCGATTCTGCCATATCATTGCTATCTGATATAACGTCGTGGAAGGGATTGGGGTAACTAATTGTCCCAGAACAGGTGCGTCTTCCATCTGTAAAGTTTCCAAATTGTCCTTGCCCTTGGCAGTGGCTGAATGGGGTTTCTGGTACTCGTGAAACTCTTCTACCACTTTTTCAATTTTGAAATCAATTGCTCGCAACTTAACACACAATTAATACATTGGCGTTTGACGGACGACCATGAAATTGCCGAAATATATCAGTTTTCTACTGGCTTTCGAAGCCTCGAGACAGAAAAAAATTAAATATTCAAGCTCGCCCTACTCAGATTCGAGTTCCTATCTACTGCAACACAAAGCGCGACCGTAAATAATAACTTACCCTCTACTACGGGCCCACCCCGAATTTTTTTTAACCCGACTTCAAAATTGACTGGCCGGGTCGGGTCGGGTTGGAAAAAGCCGGGGATCCCCGACTTCCCGGGTCGGGTTCGGGTTCCCCGTACGATCACTATTATACTGGACAAATGTAAATAGTAGAAACGTTCTGAAGTATTAAGAAACTTTTTTCCTCTTTTTTTGGGGTAATTAACAGGAAACTGATGACAGTATTAATTAATGTAGCAACTGGGGAAGTTACTCTTACGTTACAAAACTATGAACAACATAAGACGGGGTCGCCCTTATCACCAAGGGTTACAAATAGAAAATTACGATTAATCAATATAAACTCTAAAAAAACAGCCTAATTTGAGGAGACTTTGCAGGATTGCCACGGAATTTTCATAACTAAATTGCCTGACTTTTCCAGGTTTTCCCTGACCTTTTTCTGAGATTTTCCCTGACCTTTTTAGGCCGAAAATGTAAATGTTTACAGCACGTTTAAAGAGCTTATAATTAAACTCTCTACATTAAGTTTTTCAATGTATTTGTTGCACCAAAATGAATAAGAAACATTTTAACTATAAATAACAGTCTAAGAGATTTTTTTAAAGGCATTTACTTTATAAGAACAATTGTAGACATTTTTAAGGATTGCTCTAGAGTTCACTCTGCATTAAGAGAGGACGAGGAGAAACTTTCATTACTCTTTCAATAAAGACTTATCTCCAAAAATTTTACCGACTAAAATCAAATTCCCTGACTTTGCTGAAATTTTTAAAATTCCCAGACGTTTTCGGCCCATTTTTAAATTCCCTGACTTTTCCATGTTTTCCCTGATCCGTGGCAACCCGGCTTTGATGAAATTTCGTATTGAATCGTTTGGAGCATTTATTACTGAATGTATACAAAAATGTCGAAAAATGTAGTCAACGTTGTTAAGGTTAACTGTTTTAGTACGTTACGTAATGCAGCGTAATACTCAAAAATGAGAAATTTAAAGGTTCAATTTTGCTATCTAAGTTTAGTAAGTTCTACTGAAGCATAGTCTCTATTTTACTGGCTTGGTGGCACCATCTGATGTTAAAAATCTAAACCTGAGTTACCAAAAATAAAATCCTTCGAACAAGGGTGGCGATTATGCGACAGATAAACGAGTGTAATTGTAATGAAGGAATCACGTTCATTTTAATATTCGAATGGCATGTAATACTAAAAGACTAGGAAATAGAAAATATCTGCTACAGGGAAGGCTTTTGTAGTTAGTATGTAATACGGCATTCACGAAAACATCATTAAACACGGAATAATTACGTACTTGCTTAATTAAGCAAATGAAATGGATCGACGGTGAGCGTGCCTAGCTATAATAACTCTATTTTTACCCGTCGTTTATATTTCATTGTAGATATCCAGTATAAGAAACAAGACGAACTGGGCTTTAATAATAATATAAACTAGAAATTTCATATTGAAATCCTAAAGAATCATTATCTTGCTACGTAAGACAGACAGGGTACAGATTTGAACCATTTCATTTTTTAAGATTAAGATGTTAGGGACTTCAGTTTAGTAAACTGTAACTGAAGTTCAATTCTAATTCATAATTGGGGACTTTCAGGAATTGATTGTAATGCAAATTGCGAATTCAAGAATATCAATTAAGTAGGATAAGATACCAAGAAGTGATATCTAGATTAGGGTGAAGGTATAAATTCGCCACATTTCCAGCATTATCTCCAGTTCAAACGTAGGTCCAAATTTAATCCCCGCCTCTAAACTACAACCAGCATCTCATTGGTTCTTGAAAACTCACGTCAGCGCGACGCAAATGACAAAAATTACGTATTTTCCGACTGAGTAGAGGCGAAATAGCCCGGCCTCCTTGTATTTTGAAAGGGGAACTGGGACTATGGCGCGAGAATACTTAGGCATCTTATAGCTTCTCCCTAACAAACTAGATATCACTTCTTGAAGATACCTTAAAACAATTTGCTTACGAAATGCAACATAACTTAAAAAATTCTCATATGTACTCGGTACTTCTTAAAAGTTTCGTAACATAACAAACTACTAACAGTTACATCTTTAGCAAAAAGTTAACATGTTCCCAAGAAATTGGCTATAATATACGTAGCTTTTTTCTAGCTACAAGTCGCACCCTGTATGCACCAAAGCTACATGATTTTTGGCACCTGAAAATTTTTCTATATGATACATTTTTGCTATAGCTCTGGGACAACATTATGCCAAATATTTTAGCTTTGATTGTGATATCGAAGTTCAATAACTAATATTGACCATTAGTATATTTAGGGATAGATTTAATTTTAGAAGTAGGAATGGAGAACGGAGTAATCTAGACGCGCGTCAAAGTCCCGGATGAAAGAAGAGGCGGGTCATAGCGACAGAGGTAAAAAGGAATTACGTATTTTTAGCCGTCCTCGTGAGCTACGACATCAAAACGTACTTTATGTACGCCAATCAGAAAATTTAATCTTTTCGTTACGTGTTGGAGGGAGGGGCTTTATACTGGACTATGAGTCGGACTGAAGTAAATAGTAACCGTTCTCCATTCCTACTTCTAAAATTAAATCTATCCCCGGTATATTACAGTCAAGATATAAATATATATCTATTTGTAGATTAGAAAATGTTCCAAAACTGCAACTTTTACATGCAGTTAACTTTTATTCTGTTTAGCCATAGACAAAATTTGAGTGAAACTAAAATGCCCATGGCAGTGATAGAGAGCTACTAGACAGAGGGCCGAAGGGTTAATGTGCTCCAATACTAAAAAATTGGATAAGTTTAGGTTTGATCACGCTGAAAGTAACGAAATGGAGAGACTACTTCCTTGGCGCCACGCGATAATTTTTGAGAGCCTCCCGTGAGATTACAAGTCTTCAGACAAAACATTCCTTTAGTAGTAACAATAGAAAAACACAAGTAATATTCGCATGATGTTTATATTAAAGGTTCGTAAACCTAATAGCTAATACAAAACTCGCATAGCCTTGTCCTATGATTTTAGTGCAAAACGCGCCATTTTGACCTCTAGTACGATGAGAAGTTTGTGCGAATATGGAACTTTTATCTGAACACAAGATGCAACCATTTTATACTTTTTCGCCTCCCATAATCCCATTCCATTCCTAGTTATGATCAATGAGATAGAATATATGTATTAAACCTAGAGTCACAACGTGGGATCTGGAGGTCGACGTTTCGCGATACACTTTTGTCGAGCATGAATCTTTATCAAATACGGGTGGCGCCACCTATTAATCACTCGAAGAACCTTTTTATTACTTTTTTATTGCTATAATCTGTGACAAGCTGTCAAGATAGTTTTTTAAACGATGTTAAATAATAAAGACTCTAGTCCTTTTAAATCTAATAAATAGATGAAATAAAAATCATAACGATGTTTCTGATTGCAAATAAGCGAGTAAAAGTTGGAATTAGTTCCGCTAGAGGCTCATAGATGGCGCTGTCATGTTTTGATAAACGTGCTTGATAAAAATAATGTGTTTCGAGGTAAGCCGATTTGAATTGTAACTCTAGGTTTAATACATATATTATAATTACTATTTATCATTGTCCTTTATTTATACACTTGGCGTCTTAATGGACGCAAAAGGTAGAAACTTCGGTTATAGCAGTTCCAGCGTATACATGGAAATTTTACTGGTGGAAACCGAAACAATTAAATCAAACTAATCTTTATACTATTCTCTTATGCGTGAATTTACTCTTAAACATTTATATTTCTTTTTCCAGTTGAAGATAATAGAAAAATGATTAAAGCATACCTTTTTCTCTCCTATATCTTCGCTTCGAATGCTAATAGAGTCCATTATATTTCCTTTACTAGTAACAGCTTTCAGCCTGAAATCCTTCGATGAGAAAGATTCTTCCAGGAACGTAACTGCGTCTTTGGCTGCAAGTCCAACCTGCAATTGCAAAGTAAATAAATGCCCTCGCTTTATGCGTTCCCTTCCTTGGTTGGCTGAAACTATTGCCGATGAAAATGGCGGGCGAATTTTAAGGGAAATACAGAGTAAAAAGGGTCGACTTTATTTCAGGACTAATATTGGCCATTAGGAAAATCAGTGACAATGATTTGCAGTGTTTTATTAAGATTCTTGAACCTTCACTATTATAAAGAATCGGTTTTTCAAGACTAAATGACGTATTCCCTATTTAATATAAATACTCACTTGTCGGGCTCTTTGCTGTTGATGGTCAGGAGATAGGTGCGAGTTGTTATGGATGGGGCTAGATGGCTTGTGATGGAAGGCCGAGGAAGAATTGGGCTTCTCGCCACGAGCTAAGCCATCAAGTTCGTTTATAACTGGAAAAATAAATAAATAAATAAATAAATAAAATAATTAAATTATGTTCATCAGCCAATATTAAACAAGTTTTGAAACACACCCACCATGCTTTTTTTTCACGGATTCAATTATCGATACTAGTGAGCGACGGTATACATTATAAATATATTTTCTATATTATTATAATATTTTATAACATAAGCTATAATATCTTTTCTAGATTCTACCAGGGATATACTTAATTTTAGAAGTAGGAATAGAGAACAGAGTAATGTCGGCGCGCGTCAAAGTCCCGGACCCTCTTCCACGGGACGGAGGGGGTATGAAAGAAGAGGCGAGTCATAGCGACAGAGGTAAAAAAGGAATTACGTATTTTCGCCGTCCCCGTCAGCAACGTCATCAAAACGTAGTTTAAGTGAGCCAATAAGATAATTTAAATTTTTCGTTACGTGTTGGAGGGAGGGGCTCTATACTGGGTGGTCTATGAGTCGGATTGAAGTAAATACTAACCGTTCTCCATTCCTACTTCTAATATTAAATCTATTCCTGGTCATACATAGTAATTTTTGGAAACATTTAATCACACTATGAACAATAAAATATACTTTTCATTTCGATATCTGCACTCTCTTACATTCGCCTGTAAGTTCAAGAAACTTTGAAATAATTTTTATTTTTTCTTGTACCCTAAATGAATGAATCAATTTATGCGTGGAAAACCAGCCAAAAATGCTTTTATACTGTCTATGAATTTTTAACAAGCTTCCCCAATAAAACCAAACATGATATGAACATAAATTAATAACCACGATAGTACAAGTATAAATTGCTACGTGGTTGGGCTTAATTTGCATAAAAAAAATTTGAGAAATTTGATGTGTCTGGTTTTGAAAAGGATACCCCGCATAAGAGAAATGGCAGCTACGAAGCCAGTGTTCAGTGTCGACCCAAAACTAATTTGGTTCCAACATCCGCAATCTCCGCTTTCGTTTAGGCAAATAAATGCCATTAAAACATTGTTTCTCAAAGTTTTCGGAGTTGTGACAAATTATTTCACCCAACTTTAAATATATGACCAGGGATAGATTTAATTTTAGAAGTAGGAATGGAGAACGGTTAGCATTTACTTCAGTCCGACTCATAGCCCAGTATAGAGCCCCTCCCTCCAACACGTAACGAAAAGTTTAAATTATCTTATTGGCTCACTTAAAAAAGTTTTGATGACGTTGCTGACTGGGACTGCGAAAAATACCTAATTCCTCTTTACCTCTGTCGCTATGACCCCGCCTCTTCTTACCATACCCCTCCGTCCCGTGGAAGGGGGTCCGGGACTTTGACGCGCGCCCAGATTACTCTGTTCTCTATTCCTACTTCTAAAATTAAATCTATCCTTGATATCACACAAATTTCCATATGCCTATACGACCAAATGATTAATGAAAATGTGATATTAGATCATGTATGTGTTAAACACGGTAACTAGAAAAGACTTCTACAGACAGTGAGAATAATTATTTGTACACCATTATAATGGACTAAAAACTATCGCATGCCATACACATTTTTAAAGGGCTAATAAAATGTTTAACGCGCCATAAAACATGTCTATTTTCGCCCTACCGGAAGTTGATGTTAGTTTCCTGTGACGTAGAAAGTGCAACGCATACAACAAACAAAGCGTATAGCTAAACCTAGGTTGAAAATTTTAATTATGACGAAGAATGGAAAAAGAAAATAATTCCCGAAAATTTCGAATATCAGAACCTGGTTTTAAAATTATTTAAGGAATTTGTATTTTGGTGAAATTTTAACAACACTGGTCTAGTTTTAGAGTTCCTAAACACCAATTGCTGATTACGCGTTAATCCCATTAGATAAGTCAAAGGTACAGCAGTGCACACCGATTAGGTAAAAAGGCTGGTCCGTTTCACATGAAACGTCTCAGAAAACATAAATCATTTTCAAAATCGGGGCGTAGTTATGACACAGAACCTTATGTTTTAAATAAGTAACGTTTTCCACTGAAACTACTACTACAACTGAGAGAAAAATATACTCGCAAGAGACACGGTAGGGTGAGGCTAAACTTGTCTATATCCAGACATCGTAAAGTTCTCCTGGAACTGAATGGGGTGACATTTTTAGTCTCGACCGAAGAATATTATTAGATGAAATAGGAGAAAGGATTAAAATAATTGAAGAAGCTAGACGTGGATTACTGGCTACCGTTTCGCGGGATTTGCGACTTCAATAATATAGGATAAACTTCATTTTAAATTATAGCATTAAATACGGAATTTATATGATCACGGCTTGGCTTTCATCACATTATCATGAATTTTAGATATATTTATCTAGAAGTATCTTACATATATTCCAGATTGTGGTTTGGTTGTTTCATGTTTGCTCTTTAGCCTTATGTTACAATTTGTTACTGAATTTGACGAAAGTGAATGGTTCATATCACTAAAACTATGGGAAGGTTTTCCGAGTGGTTGGGTTGAGTTTCTTAAAGTCGGCTTCGCAAACCCGTTGCTATTTTAGATCAGTGACATTTTAGCTTCATGATGACCCCTAATGAAGCATCGTTTAATTCGATTTGAATGTCGTAAAAAAATTATTCTAAAAAACATTATATAATGCAGATATATCATACGGGTGTGCCCAAAGAGTATTAGCGTTTGGTGTCTACATATTCCCGGTTTCCACACCCTTAAAACACCCGGGTAACGCCAGGTATCTTAGATAGTATTTAATAATATTTTAACCTTAGATTAAAGGACTAATCGGTTAAATAACAGTCCTCCCTCAGAGCTACTCTCGAAAAAGACACGTACTCATGATAAAGCAAAGTAAACGTCCCTACTGATAACCACCGACCAGCCCAAAACCGCTTTAAGTAGGAAGCTAAGTTATTGCAAGGAAATTAACATACTAAGCTATATTAAAACTAAAAATCAATGATAATGCCCTAACAGACTGACGGGCAACGCCGGTCTTGAAAACAGAATAAAAGAGTAGGCCTAAATTAGAGAAAGGAAATTCATAGTGAAAAAGAGAGTGAAAATGTAACATAACGTTGGTTCTTGTTGTCCACTAAAGTGTTTCTACTAATCATGTGTCGGTATTTTAGCGAACAATGTAATTTGATGTCAAAATAGTTTTAGCACAACACTGTTGACAAATTACATAAAGGTCAAAAACTTATCTTACTCGAACAGTTATTGTTTTCAACTACGTGTGATTTTTAATAAGCCAGAATATAACTATTGCGTTACGGTTTTTAAAAATATCTAAAAATTTCTCATAACAGGTCTGACAAAAACTTATATGGCTGCATTACTAATGAAATGAGATTGGTCAATCTCATACTGAGCTAAAAACTCAGAATTATGTCAGACATTTTTCATAACGCTTACTATTCTTTTGCTATGCGTATGCCGGCGTACAGCAACATGGAGTTTATAAAAAAAAAAAAACCTGAATAACGTCTTTGGTGTGAAATTGTAGAAGAGTTAGGATCCGAAAACTTTGTTTATCTCTAATCTCTATGGAGTTCTATACTGGTTTAACACTTTAAACTCATACCGAGATAAAGGAAAACAGTTAAACTTGAAACAAACTATGCATATTGAATCTGTTGAAATACAAATACGGATAAGAAAACCCAAATTTTTATCTATATAAGTCAAAGGCTTGACTGACTGATAACGAACAGTCCATACCGCTTTATCTATAACGCCGAAAATTTGCTGGAACGCTCTAAGAAAGAATTTTCAAATCCATCTCCATCTTGAAAAATGGCGTCGTTATGGAATAAGGTCCGCTCGTTTCAACCGATTTCGCTAATATTTAGTACACTGGTTTCTTATATCCTATAGACGGGTTAGGGTTCTATGGACTTTGGGGTTAGATTTACCGTCATCTTTTAAAATGGCGGCCCGAAAAGTAATAAAACAAGATGGTCTAGCCCATAATTAAGCCACATCGTTTACGTACTCTCGCTATCCCTACTACAATAAATATACTTCTAGTGAAATATCCCCTAATATACCGGTCAGAGGGAATAATTTTTCAATGGCTGCTTGGCAAAGAGAATCAAATATCACCAACGCCCGTTACTAAATTACTAATACTACTACTACTACCACTACTACTCAGGTAAAACTATTAGTCCCAACGATACCTTGTAGCTAAGAAGAAACTAAAACATTTCCAAAGCGCGCTTCTAGAATTCTCGCCCGCTCGTACTTTCTTTAAAAATTCTTCTCGATTTGAGGAGAAATACACGTAAATTCTAATAATAAACACCATTCCATATATAACGTCGGTATTTACTTGCTTTTGCTTCTTAAAAATCCCCCTCGATATCTTTGAATTTTGAAATCGGGGAGTGGGATGATTGATGGCGTGAAACCCTTATTGTCCACGGGTGACCGCAATTTTAAAGGGAGTATTAAACCTTCCATTTAAATTAAGGCAATACTAAAATCCTCTCTCTCTAACTTTAAATATATCGAGGAAACGTAAACCACAATTCACAAAACTTAACCTTACCTGTACAATTAAATGCAATGCTTAAACTTACTATTATAATCCCCATCCTTTTAAAATACACGAACGAAAAATATCACCTCGCCACAATTCTCTCACGTTCACTCTCCCTCCCTTCAATGACGAACGAAAAATTTTATACTGCCAAAGGCATAAAATAACCATTCTTCCGTTAGCTCTGACATAACCATTTCTTTGGGTAACTCTGACCACATTCCAAATCGCGAAAAACAACTACCACGACCACCACCACTAGCACCACCACAGGCTCGCGGGACAAACTAATAGCCTCATCATATATATACGATGTGGCTAAAAATGTCCCGACTGGCAATTTGTATAAAATACATGTTGATAAACAAAATTATTTTTGAAGCTTTGGGGAAAAATTTATTAAAATACCATTTTATAGTAATTTTACCCAATGAAATTGCATTATTTCCTCATCCAAAGGGATTAAACGGATGATCTTAAAAAAAAAATATATACCATTTTCCATGGATTTTTGCATAATAACAATCGTATTTCAAGCTGATAATAATGCCTTAGGTAATCAATAATAATAGTTATATAAATTGAAGCAGTAAGGTAGGGTTAAGTTACATCAAGAAGCGATATCTACTTTATTAGGGAGAAGGTATAAGATGCCTAAGTATTCGCGCGCCATAGTCCCAGTCACACTTTCAAAATAGAAGGGGGACGTAAAAGGAGGCCGGGATATTTCGCCTCTCCTCAGTCGGAAAATACGTAATTTTCGTCATTCGCGTCGCGCTGACGTGAGTTTTCAAGAACCAATGAGATGCTGGCTGTAATTTAGAGGCGGGGATTAACTCCGGACCTACGTTAGAGCTAGAGATAAAGCTAGAAATGTGGCGAATTTATGCCTTCTCCCTTGTAAACTAGATATCGCTTCTTGGTTACATTTAGGGTAGATCGCGTAATGTGTTTGTACGGTGCAAACGACAGATCCGTATGGGAGAACCCTAGCTGTAAAAATAAGATGAGTGGGAATAAAGTTGTATGTTCCCCCTACTCCAAATAAAAATGAAAGGAGGGGGAGAAACGGCGATGCAGTCAGTGAACCCGAATCTAAACTTGAACTTGATTTTACTTTTTATTCAACTTCACTCTTTTTTTTTTGGTCTGGCGCATCACGGAAGCGCGGGCGCCAAAATTATTTCAGCTTAGATAGAAGAAAACGGATTGAAAAAGTTAAAAGCCACAAGACTCGATCCTTCTCTATTTCAGCCTGTTCCCTCCACTATTAATCGATCGAAATAAAGAAATGGATTTAACCAACCATTTCGTTCAAAGGAAGACCAAGAGATTTGTCCAAAAATGTAATTGAACACGACAAGATATTTAGGAATGTGAGAACAGAGGTTTTTGACTTTTATTCGAAACTAGATTCGATTTATCGAAAAAATTTCTAATAGTAAATGTTTATTCGATTAATCAAAAAGAATTGTAATGGTAAAAAAGTTCCTCGATTATTTGATATATTTTCTAACAGTAAAAATTTATTCGATTATTTGAAAAACTTTCTAATAGTAAAATTTTCTCCAAAATTCTAAAATTTTCTTGTACAGGGTTGCTAAGGAATTTTCAGAACCAAATTCCCTGACTTTTCCAGGTTTTCCCTGACCTTTTTCTGAGATTTTCCCTGACCTTTTTCTGAGATTTTCCCTGACCTTTTTCTGAGATTTTCCCTGACCTTTTTCTGAGATTTTCCCTGACCTTTTTCTGAGATTTTCCCTGACCTTTTTCTGAGATTTTCCCTGACCTTTTTCTGAGATTTTCCCTGACCTTTTTCTGAGATTTTCCCTGACCTTTTTCTGAGATTTTCCCTGACCTTTTTCTGAGATTTTCTCTCCTCAGAGTGGGAAAATACGTAATTTTCGTCATTCCCGTCGCGCTGACGTGAGTTTTCAAGAACCAATGAGATACTGGTTGCAATTTAGAGGCGGGGATTAACTCCGGACCTACGTTTAGCACTAGAGATAAAGCTAGAAATGTGGCGAATTTATACCTTCTCCCTAATAAACTAGATATCACTTCTTCGTTAGGCATATCATTTCGATATTAGTTACTTTGCCAAACAAAATACTTAGCAGAAATTACCCAATAGCGCGCTGATATGTGGGCGATCTACCGGCCATAATTATTTTTACTGATCTAACGTTAATTCTATAATTTGTTTAGCGGCGAGATGGTAGGCCTAGAGTTTTGAATGTTTTTCTACTAAAATAATCAAGCACCCGATTTGACTTAAAGCCTTCATTGCCACAAGACATAGACATAGAAAAAAACCCCATGGATCTATTTGTTGTTGCCCTCTGTTTAGAAAAACAATTTTTGAAATAATTTTTTTCATACTTCTTTTCATAAAACGATAAATTTACGATTTGTTTATATCAAAACCAAACAGGGGAAAACATAATTCCACTAGTGCTTCATCTAATGAAAATATAGAGACTAACGCAATGAGTTGTTTTGGATAAAGATGAACCATTAATAAAATCTGTTTATGGTATAAGTAACATCAAAAAATTAAGTTAAAAGGGTGCCCCGAAAAGCAACAAAAAGAAAAACTGATTGGCAATGCTAGAGCTCGGCATTATCCAGGGTTCATACAACTTTTGGAAAACAAATTTCCCTGAGATTTCCAGGTTTTTCCCGTATATAGAGTACCCTATGGAGCCAATGATAACCAAGGAGGGGGGGAACGAATAGGACTATTACATAATCAAAGAATATCCCCGTATCTCTAATATAACCAGAGTTATGAGCCTCCAAAGTTTATTGTAATGTTAATCCTATGGAGGGTATGTTTATGTTTATGAACATTTTGCTTAATTACTCGGCCCCTGTTTGACGCAAATTTCCCTGATTTCCTTGAATTTTACTAAAAATTCTAAATTTTCCCTGAAGTTTTTGTCAACTATTTAATTTCCTGATTTTTCCAGGTCTTCCCGGTTTTCCAGGTTTGTATGAACCCTGATTATCTATCCATTATCCTCGTTATTTTATCTTTATCCATACTCGAAAATTATCCACAGAACTTAGGTGTTAAATCGTATTAAAATCCACAACTTTGTTTATAAATAATCGGTTATCCACCAATTTGTAGATAATGGATAGAAAATGCCGAGCTCTAGGAAAAGCTGGGCTCTTTTGCTGCTAGTAAACCCATATTACTTCTCAAATAAATCTGCCTCACCGACGAAAGTTTTGACAAAAAAAATTTGGTTGGGAACACACCTCCGATAAATATTTAATTCTATGTCCTACATATTGCTGTTATGTCACTTACATTATAGGAGAATGAGATATGTTAGCATATATAATGAGGATGAAATATTCTGAAGAAGTTTATATTCATTTACAGTGGGAAGCACGGTAGGCCACTAAGATCAGGACCAAATATATTTCGAAAGTTTTCAACGAACTAAAATCTTTAATATTGAGATGTTTAAGCTGTTACACAACCTTCGAAAGAAAACTTAGAACATCTCTTGCCAGTTTAAAAAACAACCACAATGACAGTTACGCCATCTCTTGGAACGCTTTAAGCACCGAAATCCATACTTTTCTCTTAGTTAAAGGAAATGTATACTTTAATATCGACGAAACACAGTTTCTATGGATTATTTAAGATCTCGCTAAATACTCTTAAAACGGAGCCTCCGAAATGAACTAGGCCCATGCGTGTCGCGAAGCGAGAATATTTTTTTAACCAATTTAGTTCGCCGTGGTTTTACGTTTGGGGGCGCTTATATTACCGTAAAATAAACAAAGTTCAACCCCGTGACCCTGTCGACTGCTTAAGTATTTGAGCCAAGGTCGCGGATTGTAAGTATACGTTTTTATTACTCTTACTGAATTATTTTAATTGAAATAATTTATTTTGTTGTCATCAATACAATCTAACCGAAAGATTCAATAAAAAGTGAATAGCCCCAAAAACATTTACGTTAATTTTAGGATGAAACTTTGCTCTATCATAAAAATTTTATGACTGACCCCTGTCACAACGGTAATATAAGCGCCATCTCGTACACATACATGGTGAAAATATTTTCCTTAACAAACTGGATATTTCCCCTCATAAAATTTGACATGCATGGGCCTAGTTCATTTCGGAGGCTCCGACTAAAACCATAATACTGATTTCACAAAACGTAAGACGTGTGGGCCTATATAATTTTATTTCTATATTCTATATGCAAGATTCAAAATTTAACGGATTTACACGTTACTACTCCTTTGAGGTGCGCATATCTTCAACATAAGTGCCTTCAAAAATAATTGCCAATATGGCGGATTATCAGAATGACCGAGTTCTTTTATTTTTTAAATGTAACAGTGGGTTTAAAAATTAGGTTGCGGTTCCTACACAGTTAGAACATCAAGTCAGTCCTACGCTTTTTTCGAGTTCAGGAGCAGCGGCGCTATTTTTTCCTTTTAAATGATATTTAACATTCTACAAACATACGCCTCAATTTTACCTAGTTTATCAAGCACCCTTGAACTTGAATGGAGTTATTTTAAAAGCTAGGAATCCCACTGACTGACTGAGCTAACAGAAAGATCAAGATTACTGAGACAACGCCCACTCAGATGGGACACGTGGATGCAAAGCCCACACACGACATAAAAAGATTACTCTGAATTTTGCAGACATTGGGTTAGTGAGAGTTATTAATCAACAAGTACGCTACCCCTCAATTCGTAACCGATTTCGACCAATCTGCGTAGTTCATATCAGAAACATTAAGGGAAGGTTTTAGAAGGAGTTTGGTACTTTGGTTGAGTCAGGGATAGATTTAATTTTAGAGGTAGGAATAGAGAACGGTTAGTATTTACTTTAGTCCGACTCATAGCCCAGTATAGAGCCCCTCCCTCCAACTCGTAACGAAAAGTTTAAATTATCATATTGGCTCACTTAAACTACGTTTTGATGACGTTGCTGCCCGGGACGGCGGAAAATACGTAATTCCTCTTTACCTCTGTCGCTATGACGCGCCTCTCCTTTCATACCCTCCCGTCCCGGGGAAGGGGGTCCGGGACTTTGACGCGCGCCCAGATTACTCTGTTCTCCATTCCTACTTCTAAAATTAAATCAATCCCTGGTTGAGTTATATCACTAACAGATTCTTCAAATGGAATAACAATAAGATTTGAAGTATATTTGTTATATGAGTGGTTCGGATAATTTGGGTTTATGGCAAAAATAATGAGTATTCAAAACGAGAACACCTCTATAATGACACAACCTAATTTGACTTATGACACGAGATAGCCTATATGTTCTGATCAAGAAGTTATATCAGTATCTCAGAGAGAAGATATAAGATGCCTTTGTATTCGCGCGCCATAGTCCCAGTCCCCCTTTCAAAATACAAGGGGGGACGTAAAAGGAGGCGCCGGGCTATTTCGCTCTAGTCAGTCGGAAATTTTCCTCACTCGCGTCGTCGCGCTGACGTGAGTTTTCAAGAACCAATGAGATGCTGGTTGTAATTTAGAGACGGGGATTGACTGCGGACCTACGTTAGGACTGGAAATAAAGCTGGAAATCTGGCGAATTTATATCTTCTCTCTGAGATACTGATATAACTTCTTGTTCTGATAAAGTGGAGGTTTTTTTCCCACATATTGTTTAGGTTAATTAAATGAATATTTATGTTTTCGTATGTTGTTTGTTTCCTAATTAGTGAAAATAATTGGCAACAAAATAAATTGCGCTACTGGTGGGAATCATAAAACGTAAGCGTTAGTCTGCCGTCAAAGTTCGGAACACTCGCAATGTCATCGATAATGGAATTCAATATGGAAGCAATATACCGCGATTGCGTCGCCAAGCTAGACTGGTGGCAATATAACTTGGAACCAGTTTGTTTTAAAACCGACACGGACCTAAATAATTTCTTGTCGAAATTGGACCAAATTTTATACGATTTCGAAGGAAACAAGACCCTAGAGGTTACCACTTTTACGAATATGTACAACGACTACAAAAATCAAAACCTTCATTCTTTCGAAACATTCTACTCGCGCTATGAACCCAACATGGAGCAATATACCACCAACAATAGTAACTGCGTCAGACGGAGTCAATTATTGAAAGAAATTTTCATCCAAAAGCTTGGAAAAGAGTATCCAGAAATCATCAATAAATATTCAATAGCAAGTTCGATTTTTGGGACGAAAATCTTAAGACAACTGGAAACGGAATGCGACGATGTAACGTTAGATCACGCCTACATTCGGGATTTTGCACCACATGTCGTGCCCTTCATCAAAGTAGAAATTAACGGTAAAATAGGGGTCATTTTAATGGAGATAGTAATATATATCGATAAACCCATAATAATTTTCCAAGGAGAAAACTTAAATTACGAAAGATATGACGGAGTGACGCAATTTTCATACGAAACTCCTAATTACATTCGTTTAACTCGCTTAATTAATGGTGAAGTTAAATATAACCAGGTACTGTTCGTAGGCGGAAGTTTAATTCAGTTACAAAATACTTTTAAACTCGCTTGTTTACCCGCAATAGCTATTCATAAAATTTTGTTTGTCGAAAGAATTTGTCAAATTTTTGTCAGAGGTTACGCCGCCCAATGCAGTTTTAAAATCGATAGAGTTGTTAAATTGGGTAATACATTTGACGGGACTGTAACGAAGGTTTTACATGTACCTACTAAATATTTTACGGGAGATCTACCGAAAGATTCGGAGATTGAAAATGAAATTTATGAACTATCCCTTCAATTTGGTGAAAATAGAGAAGAGTTTTTGAGCTTTTTTAAACTAGTCGCCAAACTAAATGCCGATGAGGTTTTCGTAAGCGATATGCAAAAAATGCTTCAAACTATAAGCCGTTTATCCTACGATTATGTTGATTTATACATGCCGAAAAAAATTCAATGATCAGTTTATATTCAATTCATATCAAATGACAAAATAACATTTCCTCTTCCAATATTATTTGAACGATGTAAAATTTGGTTTATAGATGAATTTATTTTGCTTTAAGACTTGTCCCTCCAACTACTCCAATGTAATACCAATAGGAAAGAAATAAACTTTGAATTAATTGTACATAGCAATTCCAAAAGAAAATTCCCCTGGCGGACGTTATAAGTTATAAAAATTGCACTAAATTTTCCAATTTATATATAACTTAGGACTGTTGAAATTAAACGAATGTACAATGCGTTATGTAAGGAAGTGTCAAGAACTATATAAGAAATATAAGTAGTAGTGATAGTGATCAGGTAAAGTCACATGACTGTCTGTCGTCTGCTTTAACGTAACAAGCCGGTAGCTATTATACTTAATGGGACTGTAAAACAAGTGTAAAAAATATTATTGTTTGAATGTCGCTGCCGTCTATTATCAAGTTGAGGTTTGATGAGTATAGGTCAAATATTACTGACGCAATTTGTCATGGATGCCTGATAATGCAAGAACTAGTCAAGCAGCCTTGTTTTAACAACAGATCTGGTGACACATTGTCAGTACAGGGTGTTAAGTGTGCCATAAAGTAAAGGGTGTGTTCTTTGGGTCAAACTTTGTAGCAAGTCTCGAAGGATGGGGTCAATGTCAAACACACAAGCTACAGAGATATGGGCTCCCAAAACCAGGAAATAGTCATACCTGGTGAAGAAAGACACATCAGCTTTCAAAATTCTTCAATCAAAGAACGTTATTGAACCTTTATCTAGGGTAAATAAAAGTGTCGGTACGTTGGTAACACTTTCCACTTAGTTCGACCCAAAGAACCAACTATTTAATTTATTCTAGATTTAAAAGACACACCCTATGTATGTGGTTACAGCTCCATTGTTTATGACACTGGCGTATAGTTTATAGCACTGATGTGCATGTCATTGGAAATTCCGAGTTAAGGAAGGTTTGCGCGTGGGAAAGACATAAAGGCGTGATTCGCTCCGGATTAAAGTTTATCTGGGGGCGCCAATGTCCCACACGGAATAATTATTCACCCTTACTATCGGACACGCGGCGGTGCTTTAAAGCCTTTATCATGTCGTATCTCTTTTCTTTATTCATGTCTGAATGGATAATAAATTTCGGGGTCAGGAAACTCGCGTAAGAGATTAAAATTTAATAAGCATGAATTATTACTTTTACAATTGTATCTCAATTTCCAGATTTTATTGCCGCATACCCTCTATAATATGATTCTTGTAATCTCTGGCTGTTGTTCATCCAAAATAGATGCGAATTATTACAAGATGTTAAAAGTTAAAAACGAGTTTAATTTTTACTGCCTCAATAATTAAAATTCTTGAATATTGACCTTAAAAACTACTTTTGTAATTTGAAAATAGGGTAATATTGGTTATACCCAAACGGTGTCGCCATCTGGTGGAACAGACTGGAGTTCGGTTCGGCGTTGTTAGGATCTTTTGAGTTGGAGGAAACCGGGAATAGTTTTAACTAAACACCAAGAAGTGATATCTAGTTTATTAGGGAGAAGGTATAATTCGCCACATTTCCAGCTTTATCTCCAGTCCAAATGAGTAGGTCCGAAGTTAATCCCCGCCTCTTAATTACAACCAGCATCTCATTGGTTCTTTTCAGACTGAGGAAAACAAAACAGCCCGGCCTCCTTTTCAAGAAGCAATGAGATGCTAGCTGTATATTATAGGCGGGGATTAACTCCGGACCTACGTTTGGACTAGAGAAAAAGCTGGAAAATTGGCGAATTTATACCTTCTCCCTATATATCACGTCTCTATGCACTAAATTAATTTGGCTATTAAAGTGCACGAACTATTTGGTTGAAAACGTCTACTTCTCACGCAAAATAATAATAATAAATAACAAAACTAATACCAGCAATATATTTACAGAAACGGATTTTAGTTGTATAACAATGCTAACCCTAAAGCCATGTATAAATCCAGAGATTACTGAATCAGACAAACGTTACGAAACTACATGGAGAAACAAAAATATTTTTGGATAGTCAATTTTAACAAATTCTTAAAAACGAAATTGGAAAATAGTCTTTGTGTCACATTTCTTTATTGTTATACAGGGTCTTTTAAAAAGGGGTTCTAGTGGGTTTTGTGGGTGATTTTGAGTCTAAAATGTTCTATGATATTTTACCATGGAATGAATTATGGATGATCCCATAAATAAATTAGTAATATCTTTCAGTTTCTTAGTTAAATTAAAGGGGTTATCCACATAACACTAAAATCAAAATTTGAAAACCGTGGTCATTAGGGTAAAATGTCACAGAACATTTAGACTCAAAATCACTTATAAAACCCACTGTACCCTTTCTGGAACACCCTGTATTGTATTTGGTTTTGGGAATAAGATTGAAAAAAATCCCTAGTATGGGCATATATTTTCAAGTAGAGCTTAATCTTGAAATATTCTTTTTAAACGTGTGTAAATGAATATGTTATATCGTTTTCCCCTGATTGGGCCCACTCTTTTTATATCATAGTTTAACACGTAAAAATAGGCATAATAGTAGAACTTCTTTAAACGCAATTCACACGGGGATTTTCTTAACGGTCAACGAACTAAAATGTACGTTTTAGGGGCCTCCGACATATACAAATCACCTATCGCTTTTTGGTTACTTTTAAAGCAAGTGAATATTAAAAAATCCTTATCTAGCTGGGTAAATTAATTTAATTTTAGAAAATTTATGGAGGGCAAAACAAATCTTCCGGTTGCTTTAAAATCAGCAATAAAAATTTGGCCACCCAGAGTGGAATAGTCTGTGTGGTCGCCATTGATTTGCCATTCATCCTTGCCGAAGATTAATACACTAACGCAGGGTGAAAAAGAACATATTCTAATACAACACACATCCAAAATACGCTTGAAAAGCTTTCACGGGTGATATGGTTTACGAATAACGGTTTGCGGTTTTTGAAATGCGTTTGAAACCAATATTTATCATGCTGCTTCGAATGAATTCACAGTACAAGATCTATAGTTTTTGAAAGCAAGGCGTATCTAATAACAGTTACATTAACAGTGATGTATCTAGAATTAACGATTATGTTATTGCCATGCATCTTACTTTTGATTCGCGTTCACTGCTTCATAGACTAAAACTTGTATGGGAATCTTAACCACTTCCGTCATATATCGCTATATATTGTGTGCTGCAGTTTAAGCATTGAAAGAATAAAACACAAAATTGACTGAGCTTGAAGTTTGTTTTTTGTCTGTAGCAATGGATGACACCAGATTTAGGTGAGTCTGATATTTTCATGAAAATCACTATGTAATGAACTAAAGGTCTATTTCATAGCTGATAGGTTACGATTCACATTGACGAATGTATAAAACGTCACTCATCCATAATAAGAATGATCACCTAATAGATAGTTTTCACACATGGAGTATTCATACCATTTACACCAGGAAGCCGGGCTATCTGGAGGACAAAAACCCGTCTGCATTTGTCCTCCAGATAGTCCGGCTTCCTGGTGTAAATGGTATGAATCCTCCATATGTGAAAACTATCTATATTCATCTTCGATACATTTATTAAATAACTGTTCATTGGTGTTTAACCTATTCATTCACTGTTTATATACTATATCCACGATCCATATTTATTCAGGATATAACTAGCCCATTCACGACCCACTTTGGGTAATATCCTTCAATGTCATGTTCCAAAATGTAGGGATATGTACAGTACAATCAGTATTGATGGGTGTATAACTTACCCATCCAATAGCTATATTGTTGGAAAATAAACCATTCACAAGGAATATTAATTGGTAGATACGCTTCCCATACTATCTGGTACATTTGGCTGAATAACGCACTGAAGTATATTTATTGGTGTGTGCATACTGATTGATGTTTATCTTACAGAACAGAAAAAAACCTAATATCCATGGGCATTTAAAGAAGATATTCGCATTCCAATCACTATCCATGGGTGTATATCGTACAGATTCAAACTTGGCCAAAATTGAAACGTCAAATATTGCAAATAAAATAGCGATTCAATCTGTACGAGATCATAGTAAATTTCTGCTGTTAAAATCCTTAAAACCCACCATGAATTTATAATAAAATAGTTTAATTTTATTAGAAATCCATGAACCCAGCACATAATATTTGAAAAACGTCGAAAACTCTCTAAGACAGTCTTCACTACATAATGATAGTACACGGCCGTTATTACGTCTTACTCGTTTTACATTTTTGGAGACGCTTGCGCCATCTTCACACATTTTTCGAAAGTTCGGTTTTTAAAGGAAAGCCGTCACAAAAGAATAATGTAGCTGGTCGGTGGTAATGAACACCAACGGTATAAGCAAAATCAGTACGTAACCCTGCTTAAATCAGTGGCAAATCAAACCCGATCTTAAATTTCTGGTAAATCAACAGCCTGCTCAAATTAGCGGCATCGCAAATTACGACCTGCTTAAATTAGCAGCATCGCAAATTTCGACCTGCTTAAATTAGCAGCATCGCAAATTACGACCTGCTTAAATTAGCAGCATCGCAAATTTCGACCTGCTTAAATTAGCAGCATCGCAAATTTCGACCTGCTTAAATTAGCAGCATCGCAAATTTCGACCTACATCAATACGCTATTTTAAAATAGTTACGAATAAATTGATCAAAGGTTAGAGAACAACCAATAGAAAGGGATCGTTTTGAAATGGACGTCTAAGTAATTTGCTACACATAACAGTAAAATTTTCGCTACGCATATGCACGAAATATGTTAATATGTTTCTGTGTGTTAGACTCTCTGTAAAGCAGAGGGGCCAATTACGTTCCCCACTTACGATTTAATATGTCACAACACGCCTAACTCGGAGTGTCCTGAAAACCTACTACGTCGTAACTTTTATAAAATTTGAAATGGATACACGGTTCCATATTTTACACGCTCTGTCTAGGGATGTGAGTCGGTAATTATCAATTTTAAAATACCATACTTTTACTGTTGTAAATAACTGTAAATTACTATCGAACGGCGAAAAGATTTCAAAAAGTAATTTTGGGGTTCGCTGAATAGTTTTGCAAGTCAGTGAAGCGTGACAGTTTGACAATGGCGGATCGTTCGTTTTATATCAAACTATGTTAAATTATCGTTTTGTTATTATTTAAAAAAATTGTATGGCAAATTATCCGATCTGTAAATTAACGTTTTCTGAGATGCGGTATTTTTACATCCATAGCGCTATCGAACAGAAAACTAATTCCCTGAGATTTCCAGGTTTTTCCCCTTATACTTCCCTGAATTTTACGACATTTTCCCGTATATGGAGTATCCTATGGAGCAAGTGTTAACGAAGCAGAGGGGGGGGGGGCGAATATGACTATTACATAATCAAAGGACATCCCCGTATCTCTAACATAACCAGAGTTATGAGCCTCCGAAGTATAGTGTAATGTTAATCCTATGGAGAGCATGTTTATGAACATTTTGCTTAATTACTCGGCCCTGTTTGACGCAAATTTCCCTGATTTCCCTGAATTCTCCCTGAGGTTTTTGTCAACTATTTATTTCCCTGATTTTTCCATGTTTTCCCGTTTTCAAGGTTTGTATGAACCCTGTAATATTTAAACCTGGCGATAAATACCTATAACTTAAGAATTAAAAAGGAAATCATTGTTACTTGAATTATAATAGGGCGCCAATTAGTTAAATAAATAAATAACTCGAAGCATTATTAATTATGATGAAAATACAAAGAATTCCACAAAAAAACCGCTATAAACAAAAGTAAAAAATATTTTGTATATTCATGGCGGTGTACAAGTTGTTGACCCTTTGCCTCTCCTATATGTGTCTTCGCGAAACATTGAAAAAAACGCAGCGCCCCCTACCATTCAGGCTGGGCTTTACCTGGGAACAAGAGTATGGCGGCCGAGGGGGCCGTCATCAACGCACCAGAGCGTACGAGATTTGATATCACTACCGATTTTGATGATTTCAATGATTTAATAATGATTTGACGGATTTGGAGCCGATTTGAATAATTTGAGAGCGATTTTCACGATTTTACGATGATTTCGAATCGATTTATGTGATTTGAAAGATTTGGAAGTGATTTGAAAGATTTGGAAGTGATTTGAAAGATTTGGAAGTGATTTGAAAGATTTGGAAGTGATTTGAAAGATTTGGAAGTGATTTGAAAGATTTGGAAGTGATTTGAATGATTTGGAAGTGATTTGAATGATTTGGAAGTGATTTGAATGATTTGTACGATTTGAATGACTGGTGACTTAACGAGGGTTTGAACGATTTGTCGAGGATTTGAACGATTTGCTAGTGATTTGAACGTTTTAGCATTGATTTGATGATTTCTTGATTTGACTGGTTTGTATAGTGATTTGGGTGATTTATGATTGATTTGTGCAGCGATTTGAACGATTTGATTGATTTCATAGCGATTTTAGTGATTTGCTTGATTTGGGAAGCGACATATGTTATTTGAATGATTTGAAAACCTAGGTGTACGAGATTTGAATGAGCGACGGCCCCCTCGATGGCGGCGCCACACAAGATCATCGCTCGCCCTCTTTTAATAATCGTATAGTGGCCAAAGCAAGCAGGCGCCGCACGCCACATTCCGGAGCCGACGAAAAAATATAAAAAACCAAACTTCAAAAACGTTCACGTCCAGTCTATTAATAGCGTGAAAGCCAAGTGAAAGTCTTTTCCTAATAAACTAACAGGTAACTTTTCATTCCGTAACTTTCTACGAACATACTTGAAATAAAACAAAATTCACAACAATTCCTTAAAATGATGTCTAGGCCGAAACATTTTACCCCGAGCCACATAGCATTACGAGTTCACCAACGAAACTTGTCAAATTCGTATTCTTTACGATTTTATATAGCTGCTATATAGCCGCCAAGAACTATAATAAAGCTCACGTTTAGCTTATTTCAACCGCGCTGGGGCCAACGAAAAAAATAAACCGAAAGATATCGCTTTAGTCTGATTTTATAATACGAAAGTTCGTGTCTCTACGAGATTAAATGTTTTTAACTCTTCCGATAGTTTTTATCGTTTTAATTTTAATAGATGTCTTAAAAGAGATTGTTCAGACTGATTTTAAAAACTTCAAATATAAAATGTTGCGTTGAATAAATTACTATTTTGTTCAAACTACAAAGCTCAGCTGATTCCAATTGTAAAAAAAAAACAACACTGTTTCCTAAATCGGAATTTCACCCACATATTGAAACTTGCTCCAACTAATTTCTGATCTAGTTTGAATATCCATTTTCGATTTACTTAGCCTTTGAGTGAAAGCGGGTTTACGCCGTTTTTTGATTCGGAAGTTGAATAATTGGAAGTCACACGTAGCAGTTTAAAAATCCCAGGATGCCTTTCAAGGTTAGGCATCACTGAGTGGGAATATTTTACGTGTAAAGGCTGGTTTTCACTGGGCAAAAAAGCGGCGCAAAATATTTTCAATTTGGCGGAAAGTTAGCGACGTTTCTGCGACAGGTTTTCACTAAAGACGTTTTCCGGCGTTTTGTTTTTCGTGGATTTATTTAGCGCATGCGCATCTAGCGGTAAGAAGACTTCAGTCAAAGCAAAAGGGCTAAGGACAAAGTACGCGAAAATAGATAGCGCGAGACTACGTTAAAGCGCCACCACAAGACCGTCAGGGATTGGCTACTATTTCGAGTTTTTTTTTAAATAACGGCGGAAAGATGGAACTTCAATTCCGTGTATTTCCACGTAAAATCGTTAGCTTTCTGAAATATTTTACGTAAAATATTTTTACGCAAACTCGGCAAACGGCCTTTTCCGCCGCGTTTTTGCCCAGTGAAAACTAGCCTTTAAATGTAAGTTCTTGTTGTTATTATCAGGTGGAACCCAAGCTTATTCCTCACTAAAAACCGGGGTGCAATGGGTAAATTTTACATGCGCGCATGGGAAGGGTGTCTCGTGTTAGCGCTATAGAGTTTAGAGCTCCAGAATCTAACTTTCCTGCTCCAAGCCACGACACCATTCATCGGTTCCGTGCGGTTTAATAAACTATTTATAAAGTAATAAATGGACATTGTTGTATTTTGTGATAATAAATTACCATAACCTATATTGTTCGATGTATTATAAAAAAATTGATCCATATTCCATTGTAACAACTCAGCCCAATATTGTTCAACTACCTGTACGTCATTAATATTCATTACTTCATTGCTAGTGACATAATTTTCGCCATCCACAAACTTAAAATGCGAAAAAAATCCTTGAAAACTCTAGTTTATTATGATATGTTTACTTAATTATTTGGTTTCGTAGCAATTTATAAAACTGCAATCAAAGTATAGTGTTTGGAAAAGGCCTAGTTAAAATTTTGTTTTGTTTGATGACGTAGTAAGGAGAAATTTTCTCTCTTGATGTCTCTCACGTGACGCCTGTTAGTGTCGCCGCGTTAAGCCTATTTTATTCAGATTCGGGCGGCATTAATAGACTCGGGAGTCTCGGGCGCTCGCGTTTGGCTTTTCCGCGAGATGCCATGAGTGACGTAACAAAGAGAAAACCCGCCAAAAATCTCCTCCGCAAATTTGCTTTTGCCCCCCAAATTTCAAGTTTTCGAAGTGTTTTCCCTCGTATTTAAATATTGATCAAGCATATTTTTGGAATCAGAAGAGTTTAAACTCTCAAAAAAGTAAGGTTTTCTTTAGATTTGAGATAATTTTTAAACAACGGCACTATTCCTTTAACTAGGCTTTTTCCAAACACAATACTTCGATTGCAATTTTATAAATTGCTACGAAACCAAATAAAAAAGTAAACAAATCATAATAAACTAGATTTTTCAAGCATTTTTTCGCATTTTAAGTTTGTGGATGACGAAAATTATGTCACTAACACTTTAAGTTATCAAAATGTCAAAATGTAATTTTTTATGTTAGCCTAGTACATCTGTGACAAGAAAATGCTAATATTTCGAAAATATTATAGGCAACAACGATTAAAAAACGGTTTCAAAGTGTCTTGTGTAAACGCTTCTTACTTGAAGCAGAGATTGGATAAAAAAATCTTTGTAAAGACTTACCAATTAGAGGTACGACAAGATTGTAGGTTTTGGACTTGAGCAAGAGATCAATCTTTAGAAGGTGATCGATGAAACAGTTTGTGTCGGGTATCAGGTACTTGGGTGTCACCTCGATCTCGATCGGCCGTTTTGTTCGATGGTCTCTCAGTACTTGCTACAAAACACAAAAAAATAACATCTTCATTAATTTAAAACAATTTATCATCTACTATAAATTTCAAAATTTTCGTCGGTTTCTTTGTACGCTCTTAAAGGGGGGGTGAAGTAGAAAATCAAGTGATTTTTTATCGATTCTTCTACTAAATATAAGACCATAATGCATAATGAACATCCAGAAAATATCTCCGAATGATTTTAAATTTTCAAATTAGGTTCAGATTTTAAGGATAATTTTAAAGAAGGACTTCCGACCAATCGCGTAACGCCCTGCCTTTTATTAACAAAATTCTCATGGTACGTTCCGTGTCGAATGAAATTTATCACGAGATTTGATAAAATTTGAGCGCGACGTGATAATCGTGGCGCGAGACATGGAGCCTGTCACGAGAAGGCGTTACGCGATTGGTCGTAGGTCCTGCTTTAAAATTATCCTTAAAGAGTTAGTGCCATAATTTTCGTCATCCACAAACTTAAAATACGAAAAAAATCCTTGAAAAATCTAGTTTATTATGATATGTTTACTTCCTTATTTGGTCTCGCAGCAATTTATAAAACTGCAATCAAAGTTTTGTGTTTGGAAAAGGCCTAGCTAAATTTTGATTCGTTTGATGACGTAGTAAGGAGAAATTTTCTCTCTTGATGTCGCTCACGTGACACCTGTTAGTGTCTCAGCGCCGCGTTAAGCCTAATTTATTCAGATTCGCGCGGCATTAGTAGTCTCGGGAGTCTCGGGCGCTCGCGCTTGGCTTTTCCGCGAGATGCCGTGAGTGACGTATCAAGGAGAAAAACCCGCCAAAAATCTTCTCCGCAAATTTGCTTTTGCCCCCAAATTTCAAGTTTTCGAAGTGTTTTTCTGTGTTTTCCCTCATATTTAAATATTTATGAAGCATATTTTTGCAATCAGAAGAGTTTAAACTCTCAAAAAAGTAAGGTTTTCTTTAGATTTGAGATAATTTTTAAATCAGTTCGGTATTCCTTTAATATCTGAACCTTATTTGAATTTTAAAATCATTCCGAAGTATTTCCAGAATGTTTCACTATGCAGACTGGTCTTGCAATTAGTAGAGCAATTAATAAAAAATCACTTGAATTTCTACTTCACTCTCCCTTTAAGGCGTCCACGTGCTTTAAAGGGAGGGCGAAGTAGAAAATAAAGTGATTTTTATCGATTCTTCTACTAATTATAAGACCATAATGCATAGTGAACATCCAGAAAATATCTCCGAATGATTTTAAATTTTCAAATTAGGTTCAGATTTTAAGGATAATTTTAAAGAAGGACTTCCGACCAATCGCGCAACGCCCTGCCTTTTGTTAACTATATTCTCCTGGAATAAAAAACAAAAAAATAAATAAATAAATAAACTAGAGGGATTTAAAATAAACTAGAGTAATTCAGAGCAAGTTGGAAAGTTAAAAGCCTTTTATTATTAGTGTAGGAAGTTGATCGGGACTTTTTTCGCATATAATAATGAAATTATAAGGTACAAAATATATGGGTTCTGGTAGATATAATTTAACATTAATATAGTCAACATCAAAAGAGTTTTCTTTAAAACGAAATAGAAATTTGAAATTTACAAACAGTAAATCTTTGGCGAAGCATTTATTACAAACACCAAGATGTTAAGTATCTTTAAACCGGATTATTTTCATTCTCGCGGCTGACAGACATAATAAGGGTGGGATTAAGCCACATCATTTTCAGTGTAGTCGACCTTTATAAAAATTAGCGCCTTAGATATTTTTCAATACAGAGCATATTTCTTAAGTTATTTTTTTATCGCGACACGTCCTTCAAGAGGTTGAAGACCGACCTTGCCTACGAGGACTCGCGTTTTACCAAAGAGAATATATATGAGGAGCGGAAGATTGAGCCTTTTTTAACACAGGTTTTTATTTTGATTAAAAGGGAGGGTGCAATAGAAAATCAAGTGATTTTTTTTCGATTCTTCTACTAATTATAAGACCAGTCTGCAAAGTGAAACATTCAGGAAATGCTTCCGAATAATTTTAAAATTCAAAATAGGTTTAGATTTTAAGGATAATTTTAAATAAGGACCTCCGACCAATCGCCCTGCCTATTTATTAACAAAATTCTCGTGGCACGTTCCGTGTCGAATGAAATTTATCACGAGATTTGATAAAATTTACGCAATCGTGGCGTGAGACATGGAGCGTGCCACGAGAATTTTGTTAACAAAAAGACAGGGCGTTACGCGATTGGTCGGCAGTCCTCGTTTAAAATTATCCTTTAAATCTGAACCTAATTTGAATTTTAAAATCATTCAGAATTAAGTATTTCCTGAATGTTTCACTATGCAGACTGGTCTTATAATTAGTAGAAGAATCGATAAAAAATCACTTGATTTTCTACTTCACCCTCCCTTTAAATCTTCTGTTTAAAAGACAACATTTTAGACCACATTCTCTTTGGGTCTTCATTTCTAGTCGCAAATATTCTTTGGACAAGTTAATCGTGGGAGTTTCTGACTCATCTAACAGAAAGCCTGAATCCTAAAACTCACATTCCACCGCAGCTAAGCTTACGAAGGCCGATTCTCATTCCACAAATTGATTGATTCATTAATGATTCTACTTATTTTTCCGCCGCGTAATGTTGCCACGGGACATCACGCACAAAAATAGATATGCTATTGCGTTTTAGGAGTTCAAACATTCAACTTTCTACAAGTTAGAAAAAAACTACATATACGATATTAGGCCTAAATTAAGCTTCTTTCCTTGTAGAGATTTAAAACTTCTGTTTCAATTTTAATTTCTGTAAAAATTAGCTACCGTTTTGAATGTAATTAATTGAATGAATTGAATGTAATGTAACAAATTGGTGGATAATGGTTATTCATAATCAAAGTTGTGGATTATAATACGATTTAACATGTAAGTTCTGTGGATAATTTTCGAATATGGATAAAGATAAAATAACGTAGCTAATGGATAGATAATGCCGGGCTCTAAGAAGCGATATCTAGTTTACTAGGGAGAATGTTTAAGTTGCCTAAGTATTCGCGCGCCATAGTCCCAGTCCCCTTTTCAAAATACAAGGGGGGGACGTAAAAGGAGGTCGGGCTATTTCGCCTCTCCTCAGCCGGAAAATACGCAATTTTCGTCATTCGCGTCGTGCTGAAAGTGAGTTTTCAAGAACCAATGAGATGCATGCTGGTTGTAATTTAGAGGTGGCGATTAACACCTCCTTGGTCGCCAAACCTTGGGTCTAACTCGCAAAACATTATCCACTTCGTAATGTTAACACTAGTGGAAGGTTATGAACGGTTTGGTTCAAATTGGTTGAGATTTAAAGGTAGAGCTTGCCAATACGCATTTTTAGTACGTGCTATTCTAAGCCCGCAGCCCGTACCATTCTAGCTTTATGATTAACCCCTTATCAAGAAGCGATATCTAGTTTACTAGGGAGAAGGATAAATTCGCCACATTTCTAGCTTTATCTCCAGTCCAAACGTAGATCCGGAGATAATCCCCGCCTCTAAATTACAACCAGCATCTCATTTGTTCTTGAAAACTCACGTCAGCGCAACGCGAATGACGAAAATTACATATTTTCCGACTGAGGAGAGTGTAGCGAAATAGCCCGGCGCCTCCTTTTACGTCCCCCCTTGTATTTTGAAAGGGGGACTGGGACTATGGTGCGCGAATACTTAGGCTTCTTATACCTTCTCCCTAATAATTTAGATATCGCTTCTTGCCCTTATTATGCCGTTTTATTCAATTTGAACTTTTAAAAAATTTGTTCCAAAAAACAGAATTTATATCATGTAGATATTTCAAACGGATGGGCGCAAAGACATTAGCGTCTAAGTAGAAAGTAAATCCTTCCCAGTTTCCACTCCCTTTAAACGACCGGGCAACACGGGGTAGCTTAACTAGTAATAATATAAATGAAGGCTAATGGTGTGACACGAAGCTATTTATTTCAAAACGCAATCCTCCTCCATTTGAATTGAGGAATTTACAGAAACGCCGTGGGCCCGTACCATTTATTAATTAGAAAATTTGGGAATTCGCTTTCTATTAGCTGGGTAAAGTATCATCAGTCAATCGGGGTCGATTATCGAAGATTACAAATATGTGGCCCCACTATGCACTAGTGTCGCCTCCCTAATAAATTGCTTTGGCAAGAAAAGCTTTAATGGCAGCGATCGCCGGGTGTGACCGGAGCCTCCGAAATGAACTAGGCCCATGCGTGTGGCGAAGCGAGAATATTTTTTTAACTAATTTAGTTCGCCGTGTTTTCCCGCTTGGGGGCGCTTACACGGCCGTAAAATAAAGTTCAACCCCGTGACCCTGTCGACTGCTTAAGTATTTGGGCCAAGGTCGCATACGTTTTTATTACTCTTTCCGAATTATTTTAATTAAAATGATTTAACATCTAATTTTATTTAAACAACCATGCTAAAGATGTAACTGATCGAAAAGAAAAGGTTAAAAAAACAAAAGGTAAACCTTTATGTAGAAAGGTTATGAAAGTATGAAAATAAACTGATTTTTCAACTTCAACAAGTTTCGTTTTATTAAAAATAGCAATTCTAAAATAAAATATTTAATTTTGTTGTCATCCATACAATCTAACCAAAGATGCAATAAAAAGTTAATAGCACCAAAAACATTTACGTTAATTTTAGAATGAAACTTTGCTCTATCAAAAAAATTTTATGACTGACCCCTAAAATATCAACGATAACTTAAGGAAGACCCCTGTCACAACGGTCAATTATGCGCCATTTATGGTGAAAATATTTTCCTTAACAAACTGGATATTTCCCCACATAAAATTTGACATGCATGGGCCTATAGTCTGTCAAACGAAAGAAGAGCCCTGAGAAATTTGTCCAAATTGGTGTCGCCACCATCGACCCCATAGTACTTTATCAACTTGTTTTGTTTTGTCAATAGTCGTCTGTAATATAGTCTGCTATAAACAGATAGGCTTAATCGCAATAAAACCAATAAATTTTGCTATATATATTTAATATGTTTATGTTTCATGATTTTGTACGATCATCGAGTATTAAAGAATAAAAAACAAAATTAACGACAAGACACCAGTTTTATCTTTGTTGAACTAGCATTGCAATATATTTTAATGACAAGTTAAAGTACTTGTCCATAAGTCTAAGTAGTTCAGCATCAAAGCGTCTTCAGTCCACGTCTTCATCAGAGTCTTCGCTGTCTTCTTGCATATTAATTTTAAGAGGTTCAATTGTGGTTTCGATGATGGAATCTTTTTCCCAATACTCATGCATTATATTCTCGACGTGAACTTTATGAAATAATAAAGCGTCACAAGTCCAGAACCCTGAAGTACGAAATTGACGAGGTTGCTAAAAGTAGAGGTCACACGGTAGTGAGGATTCCACCGTACCATTGCCAGTTTAACCCGATTGAACTAATATGGGCACAAGAGAAGAACGAAGTTGCGAAGCAGAATTCTGGTTTCAAACTCTCGACGGTCAAAGATGCAACATTGAGGGCCATTGAACGTGTGATACCAGAGAATTGGCGTAAGGCAATAGAGCACGTCGAGAATATAATGCATGAGTATTGGGAAAAAGATCCCATCATCGAAACCACAATTGAACCTCTTAAAATTAATATGGAAGAAGACAGCGAAGACTCTGATGAAAACGTGGACTGAAGACGCTTTGATGCTGAACTACTTATGGACAAGTACTTTAACTTATGTCATTAAAATATATTGCAATGCTAGTTCAACAAAGATAAAACTGGTGTCTTGTCGTTAATTTTGATTTTTATTCTTTAATACTCGATGATCGTAAAAAATCATGAAACATAAACATATTAAATATATATAGCAAAATTTATTGGTTCTATTGCGATTAAGCCTATCTGTTTATAGCAGACTATATTACAGACGACTATTGACAAAACAAAACAAGTTGATAAAGTACTATGGGGTCGATGGTGGCGACACCAATTTGGACAAATTTCTCAGGGCTCTTCTTTCGTTTGACAGACTATAGTTCATTTCGGAGGCTCCGGTGTGACCCGTTTCCCATTTGGGACTTCAATAATGTGTTCTAAACTATTTTAAGATTCGTACGTAAAAATCATCTAATTATTGTGGTATCTGTTGTCATTGTAAATGTTTCGACACAACTGGCAAGAAAAAGAGATGGCGTTTCATACCAACAATCAATTTAGGTCTTTAAACTTGATAATACGGTTTAAACTCATTACCCATGCTATACATTTGAAATTGAAGATGGCAGAAACCATGAATTTAAACATTGCTACAATGAATATAAGCAAGTGTAGCTTGGATGGAACGCGATAAGAAAGACATACCGCGATAGGTCAAACCATTCTCAAGCGATTCTCTAGGCTTGATATTCTATATCTGTATTGCGAAACTCTACGATTAACCATTTCTAAATTATTACTGGCAAAAGACTAAAAACATATTTGAAGTAGGGATGCACCGATATGGGTACAGCCGATATGTCGGAAATTCATTGCTTATATTCTATACTATTTAAGCTATGATAGAATAAAAATTTTGGTTTGGAATGCAGTGTTTTTTCTTCTGTAACAAAAGCGAGCCAATCGGCCTCTCACTGACTTTGTAAAAAAATTAATGTTAAACGTGACGTCACGCATGGAAGAATCCCTCCCTCCCCCTTTTCACGGTCCGTCAAAAATTTATAAATCCCTCCCCCCTATAAGAGTGTGACGTAGTTTATGGACGGTCCCTTGTCCTCAGTTTTTTACGTATAGTTAAAGGGGCCATCCCTAAAACACACTAGTCATAACTTTTAAACAGTAGCTCATGGACGGCAAAATGCCATAGAATATTAATTTTCGATTAAAAATTTCCCATTGGGTTCGTTCGTTCGAAATTTTTACAATGAAAATCCCTGACTTTTCCAGGTTACCCCTGACCAAATTTTAGCAATATCCCTGACCATTTTAAGGCATTTACTTTACCAGAGCCCACTTCTTCACGCCTGGCTCATAATTAGCACTGCTCGAAGAATGGTTTGATATACGAAACGAAATCACTGACATAATAGGAAAATATTTTAAATCCCTGACTTATCCCCCTATTTTCCATATCCCTGACTTATCCAGGTTCCGTACGGAGCCCTGCGGCATAGAATCCACTGAACTTAGAATCTACCACCCTTTTTGAACAACATGAGCAGTAAAACATTTTTAAAAACGCCATCACCGATACCGAGTGGTAAATCAAAATTAACCCGTGAACAAAACATGGGTTGGTATAAATCTTATTATTGTATAACTAAACCTACCTGTATCTGAGCCTTTCTCCTTTCCTCGCGATCCTTTTTCCTTTTCAGGGCTTCTTGTCGATGCCATAACTTTCCAATATCACTGGTATCATCGAGCGGTGATTTTGGAACATCTTCATCATAATCTTCGGGTAGATCTTCAATCGTATCATCCTCGTCTGACTGTTTAGAAAGAACACAGAAAATATATTAATTTAATTGGACAATTACGAGAAAATTACAGAAAGATACGCGATTAGATTGTTTTGAATGCAGTTATGTGACCAGACGAATGTCATCAGGATACCATGAAAACATGGTAACGAGACAATGTTGGAGCCATGAAGTCATTCTTTTCATAAAGAGGGATAAGCCTATTTTAGGATCTCACTGGGACCTATAATGAAGCCTCTGTACCCCATCTTTGGCAATGAAGTCCTCCCAGCATCCTCGGCGTTTCGGTAGTGTCGTAAAAAACAGTGCTCAAACAAATACAGTGGCGTTATACGCCAAACACTTAACAATCGCCTTTCGAAGAGCAGGGTCGTGCTCAAGGTACACTGGGAGACTATCATTACGGCAGATCGCCCATCCTCATTTCGACTAAATTTCACCTCTTTCCTCCCTGGTACCATGAACGAAATAGTGAACAAGAAAGGACTAAACAGTCACACCTTTGCACGTAAAAACCTAAACATCTACTAATTCTAACAAGATGGGGTGGAAAGATAGACCGAGGGAATACGGTTTTCACTAACGCCAACTGAGGTTCAACAAATGAACTGTAATATTTGAAATTTCAATGTAATGACCTAAAATGGTTTACAATTGAGTTTGGTCGTTATTAAAGTATTTAAAATGGGTAAGAATAAGCATTGTGTTTCCTAAACGCAATAGAGATAGTCGTTGAGCAAAGCCCGAGCAATCTCAGCACAGTAAAACACAACACTCTTTAATTTACAGCCCTGTGCAAGTAGCCGACTCAAAACCCAAGAACTTGATTTGAAAATAAACGAAAGTATTCGAATATATAAAATTTTAAATACCAAAGCCCTGTAGCGGGTATTTCCCGCAAATTACACGTGACATTGAAGGCTTAGGTCAATTGGGTATTGTTTTGCCACTCAGGTCGAAGGGGATATACTTTATAAATAGTGTTATAAAAACTTTTAAATCTACAGTTTTTTAGTTTAAATGCTCACTAGGGCACTTGGGGCCACAAGGCATTTAAATTAATACTCCGTGTTCCACGCTCAATATGTAATCTTCTAAAAAACATTGTTACTACCGCAAGGAGCCCAGCCAAAAATTTAAATTCCTTATAGGAAAAACAGGATTTTTTTCAAGGAATTATAGAATTTTATAGGAGAAAAAGTGTGTTTTTATAGGAAAATATAGGAATAAAAATACTCATATATAATACCATTTTTGCTTAAACTATGTAGAAAAATCTCAAAAAAAATTTCTCCTTCACAATTTCGTTCGGTACGACCCTACTGGGAGGACTATGGTGCCGTAGGTAGGGGCACAGAGGCAACGCTATAGGTATGGGGATTTCCAATCCATTCCTCCTTCCTTCAAGATAAAGTAACTCAAGTCATTTACAAAAAGGACTTACGGAATTGTAAGTGGTATTGGGACTTGAGGATTCGGTATTTTCCTCGGAATGACTTGTAATGAGGGAGACGTAGCTTGTAGTTTGTACATCGAATTTCAAATATGGAGGGCTGATACCACACAGATAGTCACCAAAAAATAGGATCCTTATTATACGCAGCCAAGTTCTCGCACGTTCCTAAATAGACAACCAGTACCACAAAATCAGAAAACAAATTGCATTCAATATATGAAGAATGAAATGACCAGCAAACCATTTTTAAAGGGAATGAGAAGCTTCGTTTCAAAAACCAGCTCTGATTTATTTAACAAAAGATAGAATTAATTTCGGTGAATTCAAAAATATCAAGCTTTTAATTCTCCCTCCGATTTCTGCTGCTTATTTGGCCGCAATATGCATTTGAAAATGATTCATTTCAAATTATTAGAAATCTACTTTTTAAGAAAGGCTAAAACGTTTCCCGTAGTCTGACGTCACAGATATATTTTTCCCCTTAGAGATGGCGCCACACTCTCCGCTATCAGACCCAGAGTTTAGACTGGCGGGCAGCTCGAGTCGCGTATAGGATTCCCGCGCTTTTTAAATTCCCCCTCGCGTCATAGTGCTGTCATCAAACGTGCGAACAAGCTCGACAAGACTAAATTATTGATATATCGAAACTGCAGAGTTTTCGTGATTTTTCAATGGATTTTAAAAATAGAAACTTTGGTTCAATGATATTAAAAACTTGATATTTTGAAAGTAGAGACTTGAAAGTGTAACGTAATACCACTTTCGTGCTAAAATATGATATGAAATTGTTAACTCGCATTTCCTTTAAGTTTTGTAAACGATTTAAGTTATTTTATCAAGCTAAAAAAACAATGGTTGTCGATCGGACCATATCATTCTCCCTTAGGAAGTTCAGTTCAGTTCTATGAAAGATTCTGCCTAAAAATAATAAATGAAAATTTGCTTTACCTTATCTAGAGGCGGCTGTCCATAGTAAGGATTCTGTGGGGCACCAAGCAGAGGAACAAAACAAGCCAAACTAACATCTTCTGGTAAAATCACCAAGTCATAACCTGAAGAAACAGAAAAACATTCTTAAACAATTAAAACACTTACGTTTAAACTCGATTTAAATTTGCAATACATTGTTCGTAAGTGGTAATTCTATGCATAACTTCACTCCCAAGTATAAAAAAAACCTCTTCAATAAACCCAAAATTGAAAGATTACCCTTTACAGAGTTGCCATGAAATTTTCGGAACCAAATTCCCCGACTTTTCCAGGTTTTCCCCGATTTTTTTCTGAGATTTTCCCTGACCTTTTAGGCCGAAAGTGTAAATGTTTACAGCTAGTGTTAAGTGCTTATAATTTACTTTACAAAACCAATTGTAGACAGCATTTTTAAGGATTGCTCTAGAGTTTTCTGTCTTAAGGGAGGATGAGGAGAAACTTTCATTACTCTTTCAATAAAGACTTATCCCCGGAAATTTCACCCACTAAAATCAAATTCCCTGACTTTGTTGAAATTTTTAAAATTCCCTGACCTTGTCGGCCCATTTTTAAAATCCCTGACTTTTCCAGCTTTTCCCTGACCCGTGGCAACCCTGCTTTAAAGCAAAGCGCGGGTCGATTGGACCCCTACAAGTTGACTTTCCTAACGAACTCCAGTTTTGGCTTGGCGAAGGCAGGAGGCATTTGTGGGCGGGATTTATAAGTGCACTTATAAATCCCTCCCACTAGCCTTCGCCAAGCTAAACCCGGAGTTCAGGAAGAAAGTCAACTTGTAGGGGATCCACTGGACCCGCGCTTTGCTTTAAACGACTGCGCGACACTTGGAACAGGGTTCATACAACTTTTGGAAAACGAATTTCCCTGAGATTTCCAGATTTTCCCCCATATACTTCCCTGAATTTTCCAGGTTTTTCCCGTATATGGAACAAATGCTATCGAAGGACGGGGGCAAATATGACTATAACATAGTCAAAGGACAAATTTCCCTGTTTCCCTGAATTTTACTAAAAATTCAAAATTTCCCTGATTTTTCCAGGTTTCCCTGTTTTCCAGGGTTGAATGAACCCTGTGGAATGAATTTTAATTGAACATAATTCCTCCCATCTGTACTCTTCATATAAACACTCTAAAATTTAATTTACCCCTAAAAAATAAAAATTTACCTTCTAGCTTTGTATTTTTCAGTTCAATTCCACAGTCCTTCATTTTCTTCAGTTCATTTAAGAGATTTGCATACAGCGTCCAAATATCACCTTTACAACTGAAATATTCAAAAAAAAAATAAATATAATCTACGACTTGGGTTCCAGAAAGTATGTCTCTGAAAATTTGCATCCCTATCCATTTATTTGCACAGGAATGCAAAAATTATTTTACAGCATGCATGTACATCTTAAAGGGAGAGTGAAATGTTCAGTCAACCATTTTTTAATGGATTGATATAACAATATGGAAAAAAAAATACCAAATATTAGAAATTCCCGTTAATTTGATATAAATTATAATAAAAGTTTCCTTGCTAAGCCAAATAAATTTTTTTTTAAGAACCAAGTGTGCGTTTTTATAACAGAACCGAGGACTGATCACTTCCAAAAAATACGTACACTCGATATCAGATTTCAAAAAATTCCTAATGATTTCTAAAGATTTTAAATTTCAGAAATTTTTATGATTTCCAAAAATTTCACCAAAATTTCGCAAGATTTCAAACAAAGTTGGAAAAATTTCATGATTTCATAGAAATTTCCACAGAAAGTTTTATGATTTCAAGCAAGATTTCGAAAAATTTCCAGAAATTTCTACCAAGATTTCATAAAATTTCCAGAAATTTCTACCAAGATTTCATAAAATTTCCAGAAATTTCAACCAAGATTTCATAAAATTTCCAGAAATTTCAACCAAGATTTCATAAAATTTCCAGAAATTTCAACCAAGATTTCATAAAATTTCCAGAAATTTCAACCAAGATTTCATAAAATTTCCAGAAATTTCAACCAAGATTTCATAAAATTTCCAGAAATTTCAACCAAGATTTCATAAAATTTCCAGAAATTTCAACTAAAATTCTCAAAGATTTTAAGTCCGGTTTTCAAAGATTTCAACTAAGATTTCAAAAATTTCAAGATATTGGAAATCTGATTTCATGGGCGTTTGTACACTCGATTTCGCAAGTGATCAGCCCCTCGAACAGAACAGCACATAACTAATTAGCGACAGCGACACCAATTAAGCTTTCAGCAAAAAGCGTACTCTTTACACTTCTGAAAGATCCTTGTACTAATGTTAATTGTGTTTATCAAAAATTTGGATTAGGCATAATCGACCATTTAAATTTTAAATCTTTAAAATTTCTATAAAATTAACGAAAAACGTTTGTTGTCGACTCGGACTTTCCTATCATTTTATCAATCAAAAACAATCACTAGCAGTCATGCGGCATGCCATGCCATTAATTTCCCATCAAGTCAAGACAAGAAAGAGTTCTATCTTACCTTGTTCTGAGATCACCAAGGGTTGGCGGCGGAGACCATAGATTTCTTTGGCAAGACATCCAGTCAGTAAAAACCTTTATCGTCGGTAGCAGTTGAGCCAAATCGTAGCTCGTAAGTTGAGCGGGGTAATCGGGACTGACCAAGTGTTCTTTCAGAAGCGTGATGCTCCTCTCGATCACGATAGCCATCATGGCAAGGCTGACTTGTAACGCTTGTTCCTGTAGAAGGGGTCGTTCCGCAGAGCTCATGGGAGGTCCACCTAATCAAATAATCAAATACTCGATCAAAACACTCGGGTCTATCAGGTCCACAGTTAGTACTAAGGGAAATAGTTTTGGATTAGGAATCGGGTTTTGGGCATTCAAAAATTTCCATGTTGGGTATGGGGGCGGGTTCACGAGAGAGTGGTTGTCGGGGCAGGTACCCGATAAAACGGTTGTCGGGTCAGGTACCCGATAAAACGGTTGTCGGGTCAGGTACCCGATAAAACGGTTGTCGGGACGGGTACCCAAAAAAACAGTTATGGGGTCAGGTACCCGATAAAACGGTTGTCGGGTATCGGGGCGGGTACCCGAGGAAAAAAAACGGTTGTCGGGTATCGAGGCGGGTACCCGAAAAAAAAAACGGTTGTCGGGTATCGGGGAGGGTACCCGAAAAAATAACGGTTGCCGGGTATCGGGGCGGGTACCCGAAAAAAAAAACGGTTGTCGGGTATCGGGGCGGGTACCCGAAAAAAACGTGTGGCAAACAAAAAGTATACATCTTATCCGCTGATATTTTTGAAAGAAAAACTTATTCATACCTTTCGCTGAAGCATTAGCAACAGAAAACATGTTTATCGCTAAAAGTTGCAAAAGTCTAACAGAGGCTAAAGGTGCTGGACTGCACTGTAATAGGTTTTTGAACTCTTGTAGCATTTGATTAGCTGTCTCGGTGAAGTTCTCCATGCTACAAAATGGATTGAAAAGTAATTAAACACATTTAAGCTTTGTACGTGTGTACTAACACTTGTGAAATATGTTAAATTTTATGTGAATTAACTTACCCAACTTTAGTGAAAAGCTTCCCATGAACGTGTAAAAAGCTTAGGACAAACCTCTTATTCAACTACATTTAAAAACAAAAATATCAAAATATGGAATTAATTATGTTTATAACCGGGAATTCATATAATTATGTGAAGAAGTAATAAATAATAGGCCTCATTAGGTACACCGGAGCCTCCGAGATGATCTAGGCCCGTGCGTGCATGTCGATTTTTATGTGGGGAAATATTCAACTTTATATAGGAAATATTGTCACCCAATATGTGTACTAGATGGCGCTTTTATTACCGTTGCAAAGGGGGTCTTCCATAAATTGTCGCTTCTCACCCAATATGTGTACTAGATGGCGCTTTTATTACCGTTGCAAAGGGGGGGGGGTCTTCCATAAATTGTCGCTTTTCACCCAATATGTGTACTAGATGGCGCTTTTATTACCATTGCGACAGGGGGGGGGAGTCTTCCATAAATTGTCGCTGATATTTTAGGAGTTAATTATAAAAATTTTATGAAAGAGAAAGGTTTCACCCATAAATTAACGTAACTGTTTTAGGTAGAGAGCTGCAACTCCGTGGAAGAACTCCGAACCCCGTTGGGTTCCGCATTTAAGCGATAGGAACTCCGGGAGTTGGAAATGTTTTTCTGAGATAAAATTGGAGTTGGGTGGCAGTGGAAGTTTTCGTGTGATGGGAATAATGATAATTATAATTGCGGAGTTGGGAGGCAATGGAAAATTATCTTAAAACATGGAAATCTACGGAGTTGGAAAATATGACTCTGGTAAGTGGTAGGGCTTCAATTTAAAGCGGACTTTAGCGTTACTTGTCTTCAGAAGCTTCGTACGAAATTCTTTTTTCACCCGTAACCCCACGTGACACGTCCCCTCAGTGAGTCTATCACACTCTTTTCTCTTAAAACCATTGACAAGAGTCTCCATTCTAGCTTTGAGGCATATTTAAGTAAGGCAGTAGGCACATTGGCAGGCACAACTATTAACAGAATGGACTCTAGTGTTAGTATCTCTTGATTCGTGAAGTTCGTGGCCATATCCTTCAAAATAGCATTTGCGAAGCGAATCAGTCCGATTTTAATTAAATAGCTAATTTTAGAAACTAATCGTAAAATATGACTCAACGACAACGCGTAGCGCCTTTTTCCCCCAAATCTTAACTTTTAATGTCTAGAAGAATTTTATGAGTAAATATTATTTCTAATTTGAAAATGATAATTTATAAGCACTCGTGATATCAATCTCAGGTCAAATTTGAAAGAAAACTAATGACAGGGCTCCCACCAAAATCTCAAAAATAAATAGGGGAAAAAGGGACTTTTCACGATAAAAATAGGGTAAAATAGGGACCAAAATTCTAAAAGTAGGAACCAAAAAGGGACCACTGGTAAAACAAAATTATATCTATTCTGTGAAAATATCACAAACAGTTAGAAACCTTTTACTCTTTTCTATTTTTTAGACAAAAAAAAAGGATATTATTTCTGACTTTCTTTTGTTTATATTCTTATTCTAAAGGAGCGGTAGGTAAGACTTGATACTGGCTCTAATGTATAAGGAAGGTTTTTTTGATTAGAAGTAACTATTTTCGTATCATGTTTACTGATTTTTAAAAAATCCACTGAACTAGAATTTGGGCCTTTACAGGGTTCGTACAACATTTTTGGAATGAAATTCTCTGACTTTTCCAGGTTTTCCCTGACTAACTTGAACAAATTTCTCTGACCATTTGCAATAATGTACATGGCGAACATATATGAAAACCAGTCTAAATTCAGTCGAATAATTTTTGCACGATTTGTTATTGTTATAAAAATTAGTCAATTCGTTTAAATTTAACATTTAGTAAATCATAAATAACCGGAGCGAGCGAAGCGAGCTCCGCAAATTTGGGGCTCTGGTAAAATCTCAGACAAGACATTTTCAGGTCACCCTTATACTTTTTCTGAGGTTTATAAAAATAGGGTGATTTAAGGACCGAATACCAATTTTAGGGTAGATTAAGGACCTTGTAGGAAAATAAGGACTTTAGGGACTTTTAGGGACCTGGTGGGAGCCCTGTAATGAGCTACACGTTTTACTTGAAGTTTCTATTTTTCCAATTCTAAAGAGTAAAGAAATCTTCCAAAGACTAGAAATTAGAAAGGTTTTAATGGACGAAGTTAGAAGGAGTTTAAGAAATTTTAATTTTCATGTAAGGAATTGGAAGGAGTTTAATAAATTTTATTTTTCATGGAAGGAGTTGGGAGGAGTTTAAGAAATTTTAATTTTCATGGAAGGAGTTGGGAGGAGTTTTACATTTCGCTTGGCGGAGTTCTGCGGAGTTGAAACTTTTGATTATGGCATTGGGAGGAATTGGAGTCATTGTTCTGTATTGCCTTGGAGTTGGAAGGAGTTGGAGGTTAATATTTTAATTTTGCAGCTCTCTGGTTTTAGGGGCTATTTAGTTTTTATCGAATCTTTTGGTTAGATTGTGTGGACAACAAAATTAATCATGAGATTTTAACATTGTAGTGTTTTTAGTAAAACAAAACTTCTTTAAGTTGCTTATTCACAGTTTTATTAGGGAAAAGAAATATTTTTACTCCTTCATAACCTTAGCTTTTTTATCCTTTACATCTTTGGAATGATTGTTTAATAAAGTCTTTGGAAATTTTCTAAAACAATTTTTTACTATCCACGACCTCGGTCGGTTTCACCGCTCTACGTCTATGCCTTAACCTAATATTGTAGCAGTCGACGGGGTCACGAGGCTAAACTTATTTTCATTTCACGATACTAAAAGCGCCCCCAAGCGAGAAAACACGGCGAACTAAATTAGTTAAAAAAAAATATTCTCGCTTCGCAATAGCCACGGGCCTTGATCATCTCGGAGCCTCCGGTCCCTAAGCGTTCATGAATGCAAAAATGTATTCTACTAACCTCTACCGTTGAGATTTCATTTTCTGAGCCGGCATTTTTATCTTTATCTTTATCTTCAGTCTTGGAATGTTGGATGCCGGAAGGATGAACCCAGACTTCAAGTCTATCATTGTTTCGGTTCTTCCAGCCTTTTTTCAATTTCTCAGACTTTTCAGAGAAGCTTTTTTCCTCAACTTTCTTCTTTTCAACAACTTCGTACTGAAAAGTTAAAGGCCGGAATGCGAATTTACAATTTCATATCATAATCATATTTTATGACGAAAGTGGTATTACGTTACACTTTCGAGTCTCTACTTTCAAAATATCAAGTTTTTAATATAATTGAATTATTAAAGTTTCTATTTTTAAAACACATTGAAAAATCACGAAAACTCAGTTTCGATATATATCAATAATTTAGTCTTGTCGAGCTTGTTCGCCCGTTTAATGACATCACTATGACGTGAGGGGGGGGGAAAGCACGGGAATCCTATACGCGTCTGGAGCTTCTCGCCAGTCTAAACTCTGGATGGTCTGATAGCGGAGAGAGTCAGTTTTTGCCGGGACACGTGGCAAAAAGTGGAAAAAACCGGCAAAAAGTGGCAAAAACCTTTCCCCTATTGAAATGATAATTAGAAATGCTAACTTTGGCTTTGTATTTGTCATTCGTGTTATTATATGTCTTCCAACAGCTAATATGTCTCAATCTTAATCAGTTTTATAACATTTATTGTGTTTTAAACGTTCGAGCTAAATCCACTTTAAACTTACAACTTGTGAAATTTTGCTCGCATTCCAATGATCCTGGTTGCTTCGCATTTGATAACTAAACAATAATTTTTAAGCAGTTTCTAGCTTTAATCTGATTCGAAAACTCAAAATTAGCGAGTTGAAAAAAATAGTGTTGAGCGAAAAATAAGGACTGATTTTTCATTTATTTGTATAACAAAGCCAAAACGTTCTTTGCCACGCGGTTTTTTCTCCATTTTATACTGATAATGTAACCCAGTTCATAAGCCTATACAATTATGGTAGAATTTTGGACGTTTTATTTTCATTTCAAATCCGAATATTTTTATTTTTAAAATTTTAGTTCGTTATTTCCACATAAAGTGGAAAAAACCGCGGCAAAAAGGTTTTTGCCGCGCGGTTTTTACCTGGAAAAAACCGCGGCAAAAACTAGTTTTTGCCGCCCGGTTTTTTCCAGGTAAAAACCGCGGTTTTTTCCACCCCTGGCAAAAACGTGCCAACCCTGGAGAGAGTGGCGCCATCTCTAAGGGGAAAAATATATCTGTGACGTCAGGCTACGGGAAACATTTTAGCCTTAGTAAAAAGTGGATTTCAAATAATTTCAAATGAAGCATTTTCAAATGCATATTGCGGCCAAATAAGCAGCAGAAATCGGAGGGAGAATTAATTAAAAGCTTGATATTTTTGAATTCACAGAAATTAATTCTATCTTTTGTTATATAAATCAGAGCTGGTTTTTCAAACGAAGCTTCCCATTCCCTTTAATGTGAATAGACATTTACCTTTTTTCTGGCTTCATCAAAAAGACCTAATAAACTTTCTCTGGCACTGAGGAAGGGATTACTGGCGGCTAAACTACGCATGTAGTAATAAACAGCGTCTAATTTTCGTCTCTGTGAAACAAACGTTCATTTTCAACATTTGTTCAGCTTTAGAAAGATATTGAACTAGAAATTAAAACTTACGGAGCAAATAGCCAGGATCGCTAATTGATTATATGGGCGTCCGTTTTTAGGCGCAATTTGCTGAGCTTTCACGTACCAGCTGAAAACAAAACAAAAATTTCTAGCTAAATAAAACATTTAAAACTTTAAAGGGAGGATGAAATGGTCAGACAACCATTTTTTTAATCAATTTGTATTGATAAAATAACATCGATTCCATTAAAGGGAGGGTGAAGTAGAAAATCAAGTGATTTTTTATCGATTCTTCAACTAATTTTAAGACCAGTCTGCATAGTGAAACATTCAGGAAATACTTCCGAATGATTTTAAAATTCAAATTAGGTTCAGATTTTAAGGATAATTTTAAACAAGGACCTCCGACCAATCGCGTAACGCCCTGCCTTTTCATTAACAAAATTCTCGTGGCACGTTACGTGTCGAATGAAATTTATCACGAGATTTGATAAAAATTGCTAGCGATGTGAAAATCGTGGCGCGAGATATTGAGAGTGCAACGGAAATTTTGTTAACAGGAAGGCTGGGCGTTACGCGATTGGTCGGAGGTCCTTTTTTAAAATTATTCATAATATCTGAACCTAATTTGAATTTTAAAATCATTCGGAAGTATTTCCTGAATGTTTCACTATGCAGACTGGTCTTAAAATTAGTTGAAGAATCGATAAAAAATCACTTGATTTTCTACTTCACCCTCCCTTTAAGGGAAAGCATTTGGAGAGGTTTTATGTTATTTTATCAACATAAATCAATTAAAAATGGTTTTCTGACCATTTAATTTTCAATTTAAGGAACTTCATTATATCAGTTAATTTGAAAACAGCACTTCAAAAAACAATGAAATAAATAAATACCTTCGAGCTTTTCCGTAATTTGAGGTGTTCGTAGCTTGCTCGCGATATCGAGCCAAATCACCGAGACAGATGAACAACTTTTGAGTGCTAATTAGTATAATCTTCACGGAGTCCAATGGAATTGGTCTGGCAATCGAATCATTATCCAGATATTGCGAGAAATTGATTCCGAACGTTTCTTGCTGTTTTTCCAGAAGACTTTCGTAAAACACAGTTCCCTGAAAAGAAATGAATAATAAATTAGAAATTACAGGCACGAAAAAATTAACCAAGGCTAAGCGAAGGTCACGTGGTCCCCTACAAGTTGACTTTCCAACCGAACTCCAATTTTGGCTTGGCGAAGGTTAGTGGGCGGCATTTTTAAGTGCACTTATAAATGCCGCCCACATTTTCTCTTGCTTAATTTTGTCAAGAAAAAACTTGAGTTCGTAATGAAAGCCAACATGCAGGGGAACCACGTGACCCGCGCGTTGCTTTAACATGAAAATAGTAGGCCGATCAAAGGCGAGAACTCGATCGAGTCTCGAGTCGAGTACTCGACTAGAGACTTGAAAATCAAAATTTTAGGACTTGAGAACAGTTTCGAGTCCTCAAAAATCCTCACTACTGGACTCGAGGAGGATTCGAACCGAGGTTTAACACCATATCAAGTCCAAAAATATTTACCATGGATAAAGAATTTATTTTTCTTTCGTCTCTTGTCAGCACGCACAAATCTACATTACATAGTGGCCTAGCTTTCCCGTGCTGACAACCGAAGCTGCATCAAAGTATATATCGAATAAGCTGCCTTCGGAGATAGGGAGTTGCCAACCCTCTAGCGCGAAAACAAATTTCCTCACGCTCATCCTTTATCCATGTATTTAACCTGAACTCGGTGACCCGGAATTTTAAGTAAAGCGCGGTATCTAGTGGGGTTTTACCGATTTAGATTTTAGAGAAGACAGTTGATAGGACAAAAATTTGACGTCAGCTAGAACAAACCAAAACCAAAGCTAAAATTATGTTTATTGACGTTTGTTACTTTTTATATCCAAGCTGTGATATTTGAACAAATGAAGAGTAAAAAATGAAAGATATGATAAAATTTAGCCTTGATTTTGACATAAAATAATTTATTAAGACTCGACTGGGACTTGATATAATTTATCAGGACTCGACACTGGGCTTGAGACGTAGTTTTGAAGCTGCCTTTAGGACTCGAGGGCTCGGTACCAGTTAAAAGACTCGACTCGAGATTCTATAAGAGATTTTTTAGGACTCGAGACTCGTCTCGAAGCCCAAAAAACTGGACTCGCACAGGCCTAGAAAAAAGGTGATGACCAGTATTGTAAATTAACCGATTCCTATACCAATATCAAAGTTTTACCGATAAATTTTCACATTTCTTAATTTATATCGGGCCATTGCGAGTACTCGAAACTCCTTTTCCAAGGCTTAAAATCACTCGGAGTCCATTTTTTACTTTCCCAACAAGTCCGTTTTTTCTCGAAGATTCAATTTATTCGCAAAAGGGGTCTACTTAAACAGGCCATGGTAGAAGCATGGACTAACTAAAGCTAGCGTTAGTTAATCCACGGACAAAGAATGCGCGTGAGGAAATTATATGCACGCTATAGGATAGGCAACTCCCTATCTCGGACGACAACTTATTCTGTACATACTCTGTTACAGCAGCGGTTGTCAGCACGCGCAAAACTAGGTCTCTATGTAACGTAGCTTTGTACATGCTGTCAAGAGATCAAAAATTCGGCCACGAAAAAAAAAAAATCGGTAAAAATGCTCCAAAACCAAGTCCTATTCCAAATTTTTTTCCCATAGAAAAACCATTACGAAGAAAAATGGGTTGGTAGCGCACCTAACGACGAAAGTTGGAGCTAGCGGCGCTTTTGCCTTTAACATGGGGCTCGGTTAAAGCTGGCAGGCCTTAAGGCGCGTTTTCAATCAAGATTTTTTGAACAAAAATTAAGCTTTTGCTTCAAAAGTGGCAGCGGAAAGCCGAAGCAAAATATCTTGGTGTTTTCAAACAAGCTTCAAATTCAGCTTTTCGTCTTTTCAGGCTTTAAACCTTCGAGAAGCAGATATCTAAATGAGTTTGATATTTGCTTCTCATTTTCTTAAAGATTTTGCCGCTCAAAAAGAAAATGACGTCTATACACATGAAAATGTAATTTAAGTCACGCCCACTTGTAATTTTTTATTCATTTGAAGCTTGTTTGAAAACGATACGAGTTTCAGCTTTTCCGTTTTAATTCTTTTGAAGATTTTTTATCTTCGAAAGCCCGTCAAAAGTTCCCAAAAAAGCCACAGCGAAAAGCTTGGAAAAAGTTGATTGAAAACGGGCCTTAACAATAAATTTTAAGAATTTTGGACTCGAACGTCACGCTAGCTTCCACTAGTGCTAAAAAACAAACAAGGAGGATGGTCCAAAAAGCTTACCATAATGGCGCTAGGGGTGGAGCTAGGCTCAAATTTCCAAGTCCCTATTAGACTTGATTAAAACTTTTGGACTCGGAACCATGTTTTAACAAATTTAACTTGATTTGCTCAATGAGCCCTGGAAAATTGGACTCGGGGACTCGTGTAAACACTTTTCCAGGACTCTGACTCGAAACCTTAAAATGAGGACTCGCACGCCTCTAATATACATCAAAATCAATGACGTAACCGATATTGGTAAAATCAAATCGGAAAAAATTGGTAAATTAAGCTCCAACTGATACCTATATTGCGACAATTGCGATATCAGGGTTGCCACGGAATTTTCAGAACCAAATTCCCTGACTTTTCCAGGTTTTCCCTGACCCGTGGCAACCCTGGATCATATCCATAGGCGATACTGATCTCTGATCAATTTCACTAATGAAATGAAACTGTTAAATATAAAAGTTACTCACTTCTTCAACTAAATTGATGATAGCTTTGTTGAACTCCTCTTGCCGATTTGGGTGAATTTCTTTCAGCTTCCTGTAGGCCTCAATGACTTGATGAAAAGTGGACTTCCACAATGTGTTCTCAACATTTTTGTCAGCGCAAAATCTTGGATCCGCTAGAATGATGTTTTCGTAACGAAGCTGAATTTTCCATCTGAAACAACGAGAGAAGAGATATTAATTACATTTCAAAAAATCACAGAGATTTGTTAAGGCTTTTGATGTTATATTTGCAAATCTAAAACAATTTAATTGCAAAATGGTTCTCAGGCAAATTTAATCTCACTTCAATTAAGATAAGTAATGAGAGGGATTAGTACGTCCGACCCCTTGGTTGACTAAAGAGGTCAAATATCTATATTATATTATAATATTAATATATTAATATAATATCAGGGCTGTGCGTGTCCAGATTTTTGGGTGTCGGGTAAATTAGAATAGAAAATTTTCCCCACGGGTATCAGGTCCAATTTTCAATTACCCTTCCGGAGATTTTGATATTTTAGGGTGAGATTTCGGGATTTTACGTTATGATTTCGGGATTTCTAGATTTTAATGCGAGATTTCGGGATTTCTAGATTTTAATGTGAGATTTCGGGATTTCTAGATTTTAATGTGAGATTTCGGGATTTCTAGATTTTAATGTGAGATTTCGGGATTTCTAGATTTTAATGTGAGATTTCGGGATTTCTAGATTTTAATGTGATATTTCGAGATTTTAATGTGACACTTCGGGATTTCGAGATTTTAATGTGACACTTCGGGATTTCGAGATTTTAATGTGACACTTCGGGATTTCGAGATTTTAATGTGACACTTCGGGATTTCGAGATTTTAATGTGACACTTCGGGATTTCGAGATTTTAATGTGAGATCGGGATTTCTAGATTTTAATGTGAGATTTCGGGATTTCTAGATTTTAATGTGAGACTTCGGGATTTCGAGATTTTAATGTGAGACTTCGGGATTTCGAGATTTTAATGTGACATTTCGGGATTTCGAGATTTTAATGTGACATTTCGGGATTTCGAGATTTTAATGTGAGATTTCGGGATTTCGAGATTTTAATGTGAGACTTCGGGATTTCGAGATTTTAATGTGAGACTTCGGCATTTCTAGATTTAAATGTGAGATTTCGGCATTTCTAGATTTAAATGTGAGATTTCGGCATTTCCAGATTTAAATGTGAGATTTCGGGATTTTAATGTGAGACTTTGGGATTTCGAGATTTTAATGTGAGATTTCGAGATTTTAGCTGAAGATTTCGGGATTTTCTGATTTTAATTTAGGGATTTTGTGATTTCTATATTTTGACGTGAGATTTCGGGATTTAGAGATTTTAAGAGTAAGATTTCGAGAGAGATTTTAAAGGTAAGATTTCGGAATTTCGACAGAGATTTTAAAGGTAAGATTTCGGAATTTCGACAGAGATTTTAAAGGTAAGATTTCGGAATTTCGACAGAGATTTTAAACAGATTTCAAACAAACTGTACGGGATTTTGACAAAGGTCCGACCCCTCGACTTCTTACCTGCACCTTCCCAACGCTTTTTGATCTATATTTTCAAGGCCTTTGGATAGATATGTATTGAGTTCTCTTTCAAGCAAACCGATATCACACAAATTCTTCTCAACTATTGGTTTGATCCTAAAAAAAAACAAAGATATCCAATTTATACAGAATCGATTAATTCAACTGGTAAATTAACTCGTTCGCATTGGTGGCGCACCTTTTGTTACGATTCTCTTGAGGATGAATGACAGTTTCTGAATAAGGCTGTGGAAACAATCCATTCTGAGGTGGTGGTGGCGGAGGTATCTGAGTGTTGGATGGAATTGGCAGGTAAACGGATGCTGGTTGGTGAAGCCTGTACTGATGAGGATAATTTTGGACAATTGGTTTTACGGCCGTCCCGGGATGAGATGATGGCCCTTGATTCTGTTGCTGCTGCACATGATGATAAAGGTTGTGCTGCTCGCTGTAGGATGGAATCCCGCCAGGATAAACGTTATTAGGCATCATATTACGAGGAATAATCGGCTGATGATACGATGGAACTGAATGATGGTTTGGCGCGGGTTGCGATGGATTATACAACGTTTTATATTGCATAGGCTCCGAAACGCGACCGTACTGAACATTTTGCATCTGACCCGAAGAGGGAGTAGGAGTGGTAGACTGTCCGATACTGTCCCAAGTGACTTTAATAATTCCTTTTTCCGTTTTAGCCAAGTCGTTTGTACGATATGTCGATAAATTATCTTTGTTACGTTGAAATCTTGGAGGCGGATTTTGTTGAAAATCGCTCGTTGGTCGATCCGATCTCGATGACGTACTAAGACTCGCATCGCCGCTACTGCTCTCGGATAACTTTCTGTTATTACTAGTACGATTTGGTGGATAATCGGAACTCTTCGCACCGGAATATCTTCGGATGTTGTTATTACCATTACCACCTCCAACATTATCGCTCGTAACCACCTTAGCGGCGTTCCTTGAATTCTCCTCATCAGTTACTTCCTGATTCCAGTCAGTAATTTTCTGTCGTGATTCAAATATCAGTGTGGGTCGGGTGCCTCCTCCTAATTCCATTTCGTAATCTAGACCGCTCGAAGGAGAATCTCTTCCGGCGGCTATAATAATTTCGGATGGTATTGGTCGGTTTTCAGTAGCCTTGGCGAGTAGATTTGGTGACCTGCCACGACCTCGACCTTTCGGAGAGCTGAATTTTGACGGAGTTAATTCCAGTACCTTATTCAGCGATGGCTCGGGACTAGGCGTTGAGTTAATGATTCTATTAATCTCAAGCTCATTCTTCTTAGTTTGAGGCTTACTCGATTCTTTCGCTACGTTTGCGTTAAAACTCGACTGGTCTTCATTCCGAGGTTTACTGGCAACCTTTTCACGTTGCTGCACAGGCAAATTTTCTACCAAATTTGAAGAATCTTTACCCTTTTTCGACTTTCTTCCCGATTTACCCTTCAGAGAATTTCGGTTGTCGCGCGACACTGACGTCTTAGTATTGGTATTGGTATTGGGTGTATTGGTATTGGGTTGTAAATTATTTCTAGTCACGTGGTTGTTGTCACTACTTCGGGAGTTCTCGGGGACCCTGGATTGTCTAACTCGAGAATTGGAACTGTTCGCGGCGTTTACAATGTCTTGTTGAGATTGAGATTGAGATCCCTTAAAATCACAATTTGGTTGTTTAATAACCAAACAAGTATAGTTCGTTTTATTTAAAGTTCGGTGTTGATCAACGTTAACTTTTTGATTCTGTCGTTCCTGATCTTTCTGTAACGAATTATCGGATGCTTGTCGATGATTTTGGTGGTCAGCTCGATCATAATCTCCTAATGACGATCTATTATCTATTAAACTACATTGATCATCTCCCTTTTCAGAAGGTTCCGGTGTAGTACATTGCGCCACTATCTTTGGTTTCGGTATGTACTTCGGTTGATCGGGTCGTTTGCCGCGATATTTTTTCTGCGTGCTGTTTTTTTCTTTATCCATTCTATGAGAGTTCCTTTTCTCTGTAGTGTTGAGTGGAGGTTTTGCTTTATTTTGCGAGGATTCTGGTTGAGCAAGAGCTAAATCGTGGTTGCCACTGTTTAGAGTAACGGACCAGTTTTCTTCACCATCCGGTGCTCGTTCCTCGTCAGAACCATTTGTTTTTGGACTATGCTTGTGCAATAATCCCATTCCAGGTCGATATATTGCTAGAGATGGTCTTTTTATATCCTTGGAGATTAGACTTTGGCTGTTTTTCAGCTTTTCATTCAGCACTACATTGTCTAAAACAATGCCATTTGATATTATTCCTAAAATAAAAAAATTAAGTTCAACGTCATTATTAAGACCACTGCGAAGCTGTAGGGTCAACTTTATGGACATAAGACATAACCAAGGGTAAAAGATCCTTGGTTGAACCTTACAGTCAGGGTTCATACAACTTTTGGAAAACAATTTCCCTGAATTTTCCAGGTTTTTCCCCATATACTTCCCTGAGTTTTCCAGGTTTTTCCCCTATATGGAGCATCCTATGGAGCAAATGTTAACGAAGGAGGGGGGGGGGCAAATAGGGCTATTACATAATCAAAGGACATCCCCGTATCTCTAATATAACCAGAGTTACGAGCCTCCAAAGTATAGTGTAATGTTAATCCTATGGAGGGGGGTATGTTCACGAACATTTTGCTTAATTACTCGGCCCCTGATTGACGCAAATTTCCCTGATTTCCCTGAATTTTACTAAAAATTCTAAATTTCCCTGAGGTTTTTGTCAACTATTTATTTCCCTGATTTTTCCAGGTTTGTATGAACCCTGTAACTGTAACCTTTCCTACATTACTCAACCCTCGTATAACAACAACCAACATAACTTAACTGAAACTTTTCCAACAATATTCAACTCTAATATAACCTAACTGAAACCTAAACGATAATAACCCAAACCCTAACACAACACCAACATAACGTAACTAAAACCAGGGATGAAGAATACTGATATAGCGGCTTATCTTTTTCATATCAGTATAGATAGTTTTCACACATGGAGGATTCATACCATTTACACCAGGAGACCTGGCTACCTAGAGGACAGAAATCCGTCTTCTTTTCATCCTCCAGGTAGCCCGGTCTCCTGGTGTAAATGGTATGAGTTCTCCATGCGTGAAAACCATCTATCAGCCGCCAATATTGGCTTCATGTAAACCGATATTTCCAGGAAAAACTCGACAAAATATAAGGTACACAATTGAAACACATCACACAAATTTATTCCCACAATTTAACATTTCCCTTTAAAAATGGAAGGTTTTCCACAATCTCAGTTTTATTATGCCGTTGTTCACGACTATGAGAAAGTAATTTCCCTAGTTTCCCATACATCCCACAAACAATCGAAGGCGACACTGACGTTTTCTCATGTGTTTGGGGTCACTAACGTACACTATGAACTTTTCACTCCTGGTCCATAAGTTTGCTTATAATGCTACTTCTTGTTGAACAAAGAAAGGTTAAGCTTCATTTTTACCAAAAACCAAGCAAGAATTTAACATAGACGATACAATTTTATATGGAAGGGGGTTAAGGCTAAAATATGTAGCGGTACCACATTAAACGAAAGAGATGTGCGACACATGTCTCTAATAAAACAAAGACAAAAAACGTAAATGGTCCTAAGTAATGCTGATTATACTCTTGGAAACAATATTCATGGACAGGGTTCATACAACTTTTGGAAATAAATTTCCCCGAGATTTCCAGGTTTTTCCCCATATACTCCCCTGAGTTTTCCAGGTTTTTCCCGTATATGGAGTATCCTACGGAGAAAATGTTAACGAAGGAGGGGGGGGGGCAAATATGACTATTACACAATCCAAGGACATCCCCGTATCTCTAATATAACCAGAGTTATGAGCCTCCAAAGTATAGTGTAATGTTAATCCTATGGAGGGGATGTTTATGGGCATTTTGCTTAATTACTCGGCCCCAGTTTGACGCAAATTTCCCTGAATTTTACTAAAAATTCCATAATTTCCCTGAGTTTTCCCTGAGGTTTTTGTCAACTATTTATTTCTCCGATTATTCCAGGTTTTCCCTGTTTTCCAGGTTTCTATGAACCCTGATATTATTTTTTAATAGGTCGATAATATCAGCTACGAATTTCCTATATATCATCTGTACTCATATCGGTGCATTGATCCCTAACTAAAACCCAAGCAATAATAACCCAAACTTATTCTAACCTAACCTAAAAGAAACAACGTAACAACACCTTAAGGTTGACATCTTATCGTCCAAACTAATAATAACTGGATATCGCGGAACAATGATGTAGTCTGAACGCCTCTGAACATGGCCTCAGCTTCAATATTAATAAATGCGCTGTACTTCACCTAGGATCCTCTAACCCACGGTATACTTATCGTCTCTACGGTCAACCTATCCGTGCCACCCTATCTGAATCTGACCTGGGTGTTACAATGGACCCATCCCTTAAATTTACCTCCCACACCAATAAAGTCTCTAAAAGGATTTATTCCCTATCAGGCTTAATTCGTCGTAATTTTAACAACCGCTCCCCAGCCCTCATTAAAACCCTCTATAATGCATTGGCCCTCCCTATTTTTGACTATGCCTCCCCTATTTGGACACCATCTTCCTCCCTTGGTATTACTGCCCTACAGAAAGCCCAAAACAAATTTACTAAACTAACTCAAAAATTAGATAAACTCCCTGCCCCTTCTCGATTAGAAAAACTTAAAATTGATCCCGTCATTATCCGCCATAAAATTAACAACCTATGTTTACTTCATGACTTCTTTAATAACAAATTGGCACTTAACGTTGAAACTTTTTTCCACCCTGCACCGTATCCCTCTACCCGTGGACACTCCCTTAAACTTGCAAAACCACGCGCCCTGACGTCTATCCGCCAACATCATTTCACCCACACTGTTATCTCAGATTGGAACGCACTCCCTGAATCTATTATTACCATCTCAGATAAATCAAAATTTCGCGCTAAGTTATCGGCTCACTTCAATAATACCCCAAATTGACCTGTAGTCATACCGTTTTTTACTTTGTTACTTATCTTTTTTCTACTTGTCATTTATTTTTTTTTTTTTTTTTACTTTGTTACTTATCTCTTTTTGTTTTTTTTTCTTTTTTTGCTAATGTATAACTAAATCGTTAATCTCTGTATAACTAAATCGTTAATCTCTCTCGGTTGTACTAACCAAGCTCTAATGGCTTACCTGTACTGAACTAAATAAATAAATAAATAAGTCAACGAAAGTGTAATGTTCATGGCTTTTCCAGCTAGGCTATGATATCGCAATGAACAATTTTTGTTAAATTATAAAGACAATATAAATATTGAAAACTTATATCAATGGAAAGATTAAGAACGCCTCTACAAATGATAAAAAACATTTAATTGTGACATTATTAGCCATAATAATACTGTTAGAGATGAGAGCAGAAAGTATAGAAATCTGGGTAGATTTTAGAACAGAGGACACTGTATAGACGCGGGTTTTGAGTCCCAAGAGGCACAATTATAATCAACCTACAAACTATGGTCGCCTATATTTGCTGGGGGACAAGACAAGACACTAAATTATAAGATTAAGATTCTCTCAATAATAAAAATAAAGATAATTTCAAAATAATAGTTAAGCCTTGGCATAAACTCGAGTAATCCCTAAATACGACGGCATTTGTCATTATTTATTTTCTTACCTTTCTCCACACTTCCTCTTGAATTAAAATCACAGTTGGAATTGGAAAGATTTAACGCTGATATTGACCTATTAGCCATAATACACTTTTTACGAAACCATAATTAAACCTTATACCAAAAAAAAAGGTTTTCGTAAAAAATACAAAAAATGAATTACAATGTCGGTAAACAAATGTCTGTTTATTCCATAGACATATAACCTATATACACTCTTTATATGTCTATGGTTTATTCCGTTACTCGGTTCAGGCACAGCCCACTCGATCACGCAACTTCGGGAAAGAGACAGGGTGGGAAATAAGGATATTTTTTAAACTGGACGCGTCGTCTGCTAAACTAAAGAAGTGGGCAGACTTGTAAATAGGGGGTACCAGGGAGCCTGTGACACCCAGGAAAATTCACAGGACACCCTGAAAAAATATTTTTAGGGGGGCGTCGGGTACCACCCGGGTACCCTGAAAAATTCGGGGCGATGAGAACTCTCCCCCATAACGACAGACCAAATCATAGCCTTCAAAAAAGAGAATAAAAATAAAATGAAGAGTATTTCCCTCAAAACTGTGGCAGGAAAGCCCGGAATGCATCCTTCCCTCCCTCTTTTTTGTTTTGGGCTTCCTCCCTTACTCCCTAGCCTCTGTTCCCTTCCCTCCCTTTAGGCGAGTGTGAGTGTGACGTGGTTTCTAGGATCAAGAGTTCAAGACTCAAAAGTGAAAGTAAAAGTTAAAAATACGCGGCTTTTCCTCGACACCAAAAAAGTTCTATGCCTCGAGAGAGAATTCTCTCTGATGCCTCAGTATAATATTCAGTTTTTTTATTTATTTACCCTTGTCCACTAGGGAGCCCCGGGTACCCAAGAAAATTGGGCTTTGGGGGGGTCGGGAGCCCGCAGGGCTCCCGATGAAATTATCACTATTTACAAGCCTGGAACAGACTTAGAAATAGGGATATTTTTTAAACTAGTCCTTGGGACCAGTGACCCCCCCTAGTGTCCTAAATAATAAACTGATCTCCGGAGTGGTCCCAGCCTTTGTTCTCCTATAGATTTGCAATTAATAAACTGGTCCCGAGGACCAGTAACCCCCACTTTTTGAATTAAAAAACTAGTCCAAGCAATTAATAAACTGGTTTTGGAGCAGTGGACGTGTGCTATTTCTAAGTCTGGTCTGGAAGTGGGTAATTAAATAGTTGAGAATATCAACTATTTAATTACCCATCTCTACTTGAGATAATGTCTGTACTCTGGTTACCCTTGAATTTTCATAGTGGTCCCGTGGACCACTGACGCCCTTCCGATTTAATTTTTAATCTGGTCGTTTGCCCTGTTCCACCGCCTTATTTCCCACACTGTTCAGCACCATGAAGCGTTTGCCCCAATTGAAAGAGCAGAAGAAACCGAAAGTAAAGCCGGGAGTGTGGCGCACTCCTGTATGCCAAGCTTCTGGGCGCCAAAGTCTGAGGGAATAAGACACATGTCGGCGATCCTACCCTATAGGTGCCGACTGCCCCGTGTCCGCCGGAGGTGACTTGACCCCCACACCCCGTCCGTCACCTCCCAAGTAAACCTCATTTCCTTCCCCTGCTTACACACATACTGAAACCTGTATAATCACATCCTTGCCGAGGTCCTCTGACCCACTCGCATTGAAACATCCAAAAAAAAAAAAGTAATTGAATTGACGAAAAATTTCAAAACCGCGCATGCGCCAAAGCATCCTAGTTGCCAAATTGTATTTTGGATAGCAGTTTGTTGCGTTGAGATTGAAGTTTTTATCAATTGTATTTAAATTAGTTAAATGGTGTCGTGTTGTATTAATGGTTGTAAAAGCAGGAGCGAAAATTCCGCTTTTAAATTCCATAGAATTCCAACTGAAAGATTTAAAATTTGGGGTAGAATTATTAAGTTTTATAGACCTAGTTTCAAGGGGCCATTGAAAAAAGGTTTGAGAATTTGTGGTCGGCATTTTGTGTCTGGCTATCCTGGCTGGGATCGCAGTGATCCAGATTGGATTCCTACCTTAAACTTTCCAAAAAAATGCAAGGTTTCTCCTTCCAAATTAAAGTTAGCGAGTGAAAGAAAGGCTAGATTTGAAAGAAGAGCGGGGAAAAAGGTAAATTCTAACAATAATAATAATAATAATAGAGCGCCATAGGGACTTGGCAATAGAGTAATATCGGTTATGGGGAGGGTGACATTAAACTCCGCCCATTCGCCATTTTGGTGGCAGAATTTAACATGAGCTCTATAGCCACCAGAAGGTGACGCCATCTGTTGGCTTGTTAATTTCATTGGCTGAAAAACCAATGACGGCTCACCCCCCTCAGCAAATATTACTCTATTCGGGCATAACTCCGCCCCCAGCGCCATTAATTTTAACAGAATGAAAGCTATGTAAGCCCCTCCTCCTGGTATGTTTTTTAGCACCAGTGGAAGGTAGCCTGACGTTGCATGATGTAGTACTGCCAAGTCCCTATTCGTGGGGAAAGGAGAGCCTTTGAGGCGGGGTTTCGCTAGTCCCCGCCTAGGCGCCATATTGTCTCTGTATTAGTTGAAGGGGAAAACGTCACAGTTGGGCCTGCCAATAAACGAAGCTGCTGAAGAACTCTATGCTAATTTTCCCGCACAATATGGCGCCTAGGCGGGGACTAGCGAAACCCCGCCTCAAAGGCTCTCCTTCCCCCCCCAATAGGGACTTGGCAGTACTACGTCATGCGACGTCAGGCTACCTTCCACTAGTGCTAAAAAACATACCAGGAGGAGGGGCTTATATAGCTTTCATTCTGTTAAAAAAAACATACCATAATGGCGCTGGGGTGGAGTTAAGCCCGAATTGCCAAGTCCCAACTATACTGAGCGTTAGGCCTTTGCTCTAAAATGTTACATTTTTTTTAAAGGAAGAGGCCTATGAAGTGGTCCGTAACGATTTAATACTCAAATCAAGATTGCAAGTGTCTTTACACTTTCATAGCTCGTATAGTAGCCGTGACATTAGTAATGAGGAAAATATAAATGTTACGAATGTTGAAATGAACGTTAACGAGGCTGGTATTGATGAAACCAACTTAATTTCGTTGGAAAAATTGGAAATGGACATGAATAAAAGTGCGGAGGCTAAATCTGACAGCAGAATTACGGAAGAACAGAAATCGTTCTGCAATGTTAGCGCAATAACTATTGAAACGTTCGATAACAGTCTGGAGGCATCGAACAAAACGAATACAACAGACGCCGTTCGCTCTGTTGCATGTCAGACTGATTATATGGATCTTGAGCAAGAGAATAGGACCCTACAAGAAAAGATTAAAAACCTTGAAAAGAAGCTAAGGAGTAAAACATGGACAGTTGATAAAATAAAAGATAGCGACGAAAGAACGAAATTTTACACGGGAATGCCGACATTCGCTGTTTTTATGTGGCTTTTCAAGTAATATTGTTTTTAAAGGGAGGGTGAAGTAGAAAATCAAGTGATTTTTTTTATCGATCCTAATACTAATTATAAGACCATTCTGCATGCACAGTGAAACATTCAGGAAATACTTCCGAATGATTTTAAAATTAAAATTAGGTTCAGATTTTAAGGATAATTTTAAAGAAGCCCCTCCGACCAATCGCGTAACGCCCTGCCTTTTAATTAACAAAATTCTCGTGGCACGCATGCTCCGTGTCTCGCGCCACGATTATCACGTCGCGCGCGAATTTTATCAAATCTCGTGATAAATTTCATTCAAAACGGAGCATGCGTGCCACGAGAATTTTGTTAATTAATAAAAAGGCAGGGGGTTACGCGATTGGTCGGAGGAAAATCATTCGGAAACTGTATTTCCTGAATGTTTCACTATGCAGACTGGTCTTATAATTAGTAGAAGAATCGAGGGGCTAGCCACTTACGAAATATGGTGTACAAGCCTTAAGAAATATATTTCAATATTTCGAGAAATATCGGAAATATTGGGAAATAATGAGAAATATCGGAAATATTGGGAAATAATGAGAAATATCGGAAATATTGGGAAATAATGAGAAATATCGGAAATATTAGGAAATAATGAGAAATATCGGAAATATTAAGAAATAGTGAGAAATATCGGAAATATTGGAAATACGAAGGAATAATGGAAATATTGGAAATTTAAGGGAAATATCGTGAAAATATTGGAAATTTTAGGAGAAATATCAGGAAATAAAGAAATACAAAAATAATAGAAATACTGAGAAATATTAGAAATACGAAGGAATAATCGAAATATTGGAAATTTTAGGAGAAATATCGGGAAATAAAGAAATACAAAAATAATAGAAATAAATCGGAAATATTTGGAAATAAGAAATCTGGTGTACATTTTTTGGGGAAGTGAGTAGCCCCTCGAGAAGAATAGATAAAAAATCACTTGATTTTCTACTTCACCCTCCCTTTAAAATGTCCGCTTGCTTTCGCTGTTACTAACTCTGTATATTTACAGTTTTTTACAGCCAAAGGCTGAAAGAATGACCTATTGGAATGGGTTCCAGCAGGGTCAAAGATCACCGACTAAGACGCGAACATTTAAACTCCCTTTAATAGATCAGTTTTTAGGCGTAATGATGAGACTTAAACTTGGTCTTCCTGTTAAAGACATAGCCGACAAATTCGATATTTCTGCAACAACAAACTTTTCTGATATTTTCGCAACGTGGATTAAACTTATGGAATTGGAATTGGCGCAACTATGCCCATTTCCAAGCAAGGCATTAGTGCGGAAGTATATGCCGGAAGCCTTTAAGAAATACCCTAATACGAGAATAATTGTAGACTGTACCGAAATTTTCGTTGAACGATCGAAATCTACGACCACACAATTCTCAAATTGTAAAAATCATGATACCATTAAATTTTTAGTGGGTATTACGCCGGGTGGGGTGATTTCTTTTGTGTCCAAAGGTTGGGAAGGACATGTATCTGACAAAGTCATAACAAGGGATTCAAATCTTATGTTATTACTCGAAGAATCAGATAATGTCATGGCAGATAAGGATCTGTTGAAAGAAAAAATCTGCCTCCGTTTTTGAAAGATAGAGCGCGAACACAATTCTCCGAGAAAGAAATATTAGACGTAAGAAGTGTAACGGAATTAAGAATTAATGTAGAAAAAGTTATTGGTAGAGTTAAGAGTACTTTTCATATTTTTGATGGCACAATTCCTATTACTATGGCAGAAATTACATCTAGCGTGTTTGCTGTATGTTGCTATTTAACAAATATTTATGAACCTTTATCATAAATATCAGTTTATTTTTCACTGTAGAATTATAATAGGAACTTGAATAAAATTGTAACGGGACTTTTCACACACAATTTTTTTCCAAAATAAAAATTTTCTTAAACAATTAAGGATACATCTTTTATCTAAAATGACTCTACTCATTGTCAAGTTGAATTAAAAACGGTACAATATAATTTGTGAAAAAATGTACCAGCTTTGGTAGAAGCATGGAGGAAGGATACGAGCTATGGGCTCTTTACGAGAGGCCAACTAATAGGCTACAGTCTGGGAAATAGCACACTTCCTCTGGTCCATAACCAGTTTATTAATTGCTTGGACTAGTTTTTTAATTCAAAAAGTGGGGGTTACTGGTCCTCGGGAAAAGTTTATTAATTGCAAATCTATAGAAGAACAAAGGCTGGGACCACTCCGGAGACCAGTTTATTATTTAGGACACTAGGGGGTCACTGGTCCTAAGGACTAGTTTAAAAAATATCCTTATTTCCCAGCCTGGCTATGGGCTCTATAGGAGAGGCCAACTAATAGGCGCGCGAGAAGCCGAAAAGGGACACCGTGGCGCCGCCAGACGGCGAGTAAAGTAACTAAAGTTTTAAAAAAAATTCAAAACCATGGCGGAAACAACAAATCGAAACATGTGGTTAATAAATGTGCTCCTAACTGCAAAAATAATAAAGAAAATGCTAGAAATTTGTTTTTTTCCGATTTCCCAAAAATACCTGTTAATTACACGTTATTGCGCAATAATATTTTTTAAACTTTAGTTACTTTACTCGCCGTTTGGCGGCGCCACAGTGTCCCTTTTTGGCTTCTCGCTAGCCTATTAGTTGGCCTCTCGTATAGAGCCCATAGCTCGTATCCTTCCTCCATGGTAGAAGTTTGTTCTGCAAAAATAGGCCTTTCCGAAAAAGTCTGAGCCCGGGGCATCTTGTTTCAAAGGTCCCGCGCACGCGCATATCAAGCGGATAAACGTCACTGATACGACAGCAAGCGCCATCTGGTGCTGGATTATCGGGATATAGTTAGGGTTAACGGCTTTTTTTAACTGTTATAAATATATATTTTACAAAATTAAGTATAAATAATAACTAACAAGAACTATAAACTCGAAAGTACAAAAATACGACTATGACGTTAAATCTTAGACAGAAAGCGTACTTTGTTTTGATTGGCTGCTGCTAGAATTGAACAAATTCGAATGAACTGCTGCCGGACCTTTTACCCAGGATTCCTTTGGGTTTTTTTTTTCAGAAAGGCCTATTGCTTGTCATATATGATACGTTAAACTGGTCCGAGCAATTAATAAACTGGTTTTGGACTTGTAAACCTGTCTTATTTCCAACCCTGCATGGGTATAAAGTCTCATGACAGCCATCTTAATACTTGTTTTCCCACCCTTTCTCTTACCATGGCCAACTTAGATTACCGGTGGTAGAAGGCTTGCCAACTTCACCCGAGCCCCATGTTAAAAAACGACTAGCAAAATCGCCCTAGTTCCTCCAACTTTCGCCGTTAGGTGCGCTACCAACCCAGTTTTCCTCTTAATGCTTTTCTATGGGAAAAAAAATTGGAAGTGGACTCGGTTTTGGAGCATTTTTAATATATTTACCGATTTTTTTCGTGGCCCAGTTTTAAATGAGAAGTCAAATAAGTTCTAATCTATATTTTGAGACCTATTTCATAATTTTCCGTCCGTTATTTGACGAATAATCAACATTCAAAGTTGGGGTTGTTTTTAAGGCGGATAAATTAAACTTATCGGAAAACCTAAGCCTTGGTTGTAATGTAAACTTCCTTCAAGACCGAGGCTTAACTCTAAACGGCGCATTTCTCCGCCTTAAAAACAACCCCAACTTTGAATGTTGGTTATTCGTCAAATAACGGAGGGAAAATTATGAAATTGGTCTCAAAATATAGACTAGAACTTACTTGACTTCTCATTTGGAACTCGGCCACGAAAAAAATCGGTAAATATATTAAAAATGATCCAAAACCGAGTCCACTTCCGAATTTTTTTTCCCATAGAAAAAGCATTAGGAGGAAAACTGGGCTGGTAGCGCACCTAACGGCGAAAGTCGGAACTAGGGGCGATTTTGTTAGTCGTTTCTTAACATGGGGCTTGGGTGAAGCTGGCAGCCCTTCTACCACCGGTAATCTAAGTTGGCCATGCCCTTACCCTATGACGTTTCTTAAGAAGGTGCCCATTCTCAACATCAGAAAGGAAACAGAGCCAAACCGACTCGACCGTTTGAATTTCAGGAGCCAATTAGAGAAACACATTTATTGTTTTATTTTAACACTAAATTGAATCACCTGATATTCAGGCGATTATACATTTTACATTAGAATACAGAAAAATAACTCGAGTATCAAAAGCTCGTGGAAAAAAGATGTTTCCCCGAACCCACCACACTTAAAGATCTTCAATATCCAAAAGAGGATCATTATCATCCCCATCAGATGAACTTGAATCATCATAGTGCCTGATATACGAATCTCTCACTGATTTTAGAATCGGAAAAAAATTAAATTAATTAATTAGCTTTCAAAAATAGTTTTACGAAGATGACAACCCAATCTAAGCCTATCATTACTTGGTTACATGCTAAGTCTAACCACTAAGACTGACCTGGAGGACGGCAAACTACTTTTGTGTCATCATCGCACTCAAGATGATCCACATGAAGCTTTATGTACCACTTCTACAAATAATTAAAATATTATTACCGCCACAAATTAGAAATGCAAAACTGTAGTTTAATTCAGGGTTCATACAACTTTTGGAAAACAAATTTGTTTTCTCTGAGATTTCCAGGTTTTTCCCCATATACTTCCCTGAATTTTCCAGGTTTTTCCCGTATATGGAGTATCCTATGGAGCAAATGTTAACGAAAGAGGTGGGTGGGGGCAAATAGGACTATTACATAATCAAAGGACATCCCCGTATCTCTAATATAACCAGAGTTATGAGCCTCCAAAGTATTGTGTAATGTCAATCCTATGGAGGGAATGTTTATGAACATTTTGCTTAATTACTCGGCCCCTGTTTGACGTAAATTTCCCTGATTTCCCTGAATTTTACTAAAAATTCTAAATTTCCCTGATTTCCCTGAATTTTACTAAAAAAATTCCCTGATTTCCCTGAATTTTACTAAAAATTCTAAATTTCCCTGATTTCCCTGAATTTTACTAAAAATTCTAAATTTCCCTGATTTCCCTGAATTTTACTAAAAATTCTAAATTTCCCTGATTTCCCTGAATTTTACTAAAAAAAATTCCCTGATTTCCCTGAATTTTACTAAAATTCTAAATTTCCCTGAATTTTACTAAAAATTCTAAATTTCCCTGAATTTTACTAAAATTCTAAATTTCCCTGAATTTTACTAAAAATTCTAAATTTCCCTGAATTTTACTAAAAATTCTAAATTTCCCTGAATTTTACTAAAAATTCTAAATTTCCCTGAATTTTACTAAAAATTCTAAATTTCCCTGAATTTTACTAAAAATTCTAAATTTCCCTGATTTCCTTGAATTTTACTAAAAATTCTAAATTTCCCTGATTTCCCTGAATTGTACTAAAAATTCTAAATTTCCCTGATTTCCTTGAATTTTACTAAAAATTCTAAATTTCCCTGATTTCCCTGAATTTTACTAAAAATTCTAAATTTTCCTGATTTTCCCTGAATTTTACTAAAAATTCGAAATTTCCCCGAGTTTTCCCTGAGGTTTTTGTCAACTATATATTTCCCAGACAATTCCAGCTTTTCCAGGTTTGTATGAACCCTGAAATCTAATACCTTATCAGTTGATTTTGTCAATCTTGGCCATTTTTGACCTACGTTACATTTCCCCAACTTAAATTTGACTTTTTCTGGAAGACTTTCAATGCTACTGGATCCAGCATCGACATCATCAAATAAATCTTCATTAAAGTCGTAGAATTTATTTCCGTGAATTGTTCTAAAATTATTATAATTTGTTTTTAAGCTAAGCTATTGCAGCGCTGAAAAACATTTTGGGCAGTACATACTGAAAGGATATGAACTTCTCTGAAATTTCAGCTGAATAATCAGAACATGATGGAAGTTCAATGTGAACTATTACTAGTTCATCAGTCTGAAACCACGTTGTCTTGGGATAGTGTTTTCCATCAGTGGTTAATTGACGTATTGGGTTTAACGTAGAATGTCCGTTTTCAACAGATTTAGGCTCTAAACCTTGATTATAACCACGCAATCTTTCAATTATTTCTTTATCCATTCCTGCCCATTCAAGGAATGCATTATTCTCAAATTCCAAGTTGAGTTTGTCAGTCTCTGATAATAAGTCACTTTCTTCTCCAGAGTCCTACGTACATTGTCGTAATTCATTTTTGTTAACGCTTGATTAAATAAGATCGATGACTGTTTTTCATAGTTACATTTTTGTCATCAATATTAAGCGTGGTATCCTTCAAATCTTTGCTATTCATGTCTTTAGCCAATCTTCGTTTCACTAACTCCAATCCTAATGAGGCATCATTCTCAATAAAGTGTAACGTTACAGAGCACGGATGATCATCCATGGTCGTTTGAACAACCTGAAAATTGAGTTCATAACATATGTTACTAGCAAATATTTGAATAATTTTTTATTAGGACTGTACGAGTCCGAGTCCTTGGACTCGCATTGGACTCGATTAACAATTTTGGATTTTGAGGACTCGCGAGTACTGTGTAATTGGACTCAAGGATTCGGCGAGTCCAGTCTTCCACTACTCCAGGGTTCATACAGCTTTTGGAAAACAAATTTCCCTGAGATTTCCAGGTTTTTTTGAATTTCCCCATATACAGGAAATTTCCCTGAGATTTCCAGATTTTTTTGAGTTTCCCCATATACAGGAAATTTCCCTGAGATTTCCAGATTTTTTTTAATTTCCCCATATACAGGAAATTTCCCTGAGATTTCCAGATTTTTTTTAATTTCCCCATATACAGGAAATTTCCCTGAGATTTCCAGATTTTTTTGAATTTCCCCATATATAGGAAATTTCCCTGAGATTTCCAGATTTTTTTGAATTTCCCCATATACAGGAAATTTCCCTGAGATTTCCAGATTTTTTTGAATTTCCCCATATACAGGAAATTTCCCTGAGAGTTCCAGGTTTTTTGAATTTCCCCATATACAGGAAATTTCCCTGAGATTTCCAGATTTTTTTGAATTTCCCCATATACAGGAAATATCCCTGAGATTTCCAGGTTTTTTTGAATTTCCCCATATACAGGAAATTTCCCTGAGATTTCCAGGTTTTTTTGAATTTCCCCATATACAGGAAATTTCCCTGAGATTTCCAGGTTTTTTTGAATTTCCCCATATACAGGAAATTTCCCTGAGATTTCCAGATTTTTTTGAATTTCCCCATATACAGGAAATTTCCATATTTTTTGAATTTCCCCATATACAGGAAATTTCCCTGAGATTTCCAGATTTTTTTTGAACTTCCCCATATACAGGAAATTTCCCTGAGATTTCCATATTTTTTTGAATTTCCCCTTATACAGGAAATTTCCCTGAGATTTCCAGATTTTTTTTGAACTTCCCCATATACAGGAAATTTCCCTGAGATTTCCATATTTTTTTGAATTTCCCCATATACAGGAAATTTCCCTGAGAATTCCAGATTTTTTTGAATTTCCCCATATACAGGAAATTTCCCTGAGATTTCCAGGTTTTTTTTAATTTCCCCATATACAGGAAATTTCCCTGAGATTTCCAGATTTTTTTGAATTTCCCCATATACAGGAAATTTCCCTGAGAATTCCAGATTTTTTTGAATTTCCCCATATACAGGAAATTTCCCTGAGAATTCCAGATTTTTTTGAATTTCCCCATATACAGGAAATTTCCCTGAGATTTCCAGGTTTTTTCTAATTTCCCCATATACAGGAAATTTCCCTGAGATTTCCAGGTTTTTTCCCCATATACTTCCCTTTTTGCTTAATTACTTGGCCCCTGTTTGACGTAAATTTCCCTGAATTTTACTAAAAATTCTAAATTTCCCTGAGTTTTCCCTGAGGTTTTTGTCAACTATTTATTTCCCTGATTATTCCAGGTTTTCCCTGTTTTCCAGGTTTGTATGAACCCTGCTACTCCCACTTGGACTCGTAACCTAAAAATTAGGAATCGCACACGTGTATTTTTCATACCTTGAGTAATAGCGGGCGGTAAATATCATCATCGTCGTCTTCTCGGGTCATATCACAAAATGAGTCAATAGCTAACTCGCTCCATTGTCCATTCGCCGCTTTTACACCAGCGAGAGAACATTTAACAGCTTGGAACGGTAAATCTTGTACAATATCAGGCGGCATTTCATACACATCATTAAAAACAGCGGAACCGTTATCACCAAAATCAAGAAAATAAAGTTGAACCATATCTTCGTATACTTGCGTAATGCGAGCTCGGTACCACCTGCTTATTGGGAAAAAAAAAGTTATATTGGACAATGTGTACCTTTTTTAAGAGGTTATAGGTTATTTACCGTCCTTCGGAGTTTAATGGCGCAATAACAACATCATCTTTTTTGATTGATACAGCTTTCTTAAGCTTTTGTTCTAGACACAGTTTATTTATCAAGTTATTCAGATCTGTCAGTTTTCCTGAGAAGTTTTGGGAAGGAACCGCGTAGAAGAGATTAGGGGATTGCACTGAAGTCACGAATACTTCGTTAACAGAGTTGGATTCAAAGGATTCGTAAGTGATAAACATCGAAAATGGTATTGTCTGAACTTCTAAAATTATTATAAATTTAGCATTGTTTTCATAAACTCTTTAAAGGGAGGGTGAAGTAGAAAATCAAGTGATTTTTTATCGATTCTTCTACTAATTATAAGTCCAGTCTGCATAGTGAAACATTCAGGAAATACTTCGGAATGATTTTAAAATTCAAATTGGGTTCAGATTTTAAGGATAATTTTAAATAAGGTCCTCCGACCAATCGCGTAACGCCCTGCCTTTTTGTTAACAAAATTCTCGTGGCACGCTCCATGTCTCGTGCCACGATTATCACGTCGCGCGCGAATTTTATCAAATCTCGTGCTTAATTTCATTCAAAACGGAACGTGCCACGAGAATTTTGTTAATAAAAAGGCAGGGCGTTACGCGATTGGTCGGAGGGGCTTATTTCAAATTATCTTTAAAATCAGAACCTAATTTGAATTTTAAAATCATTGGGAAGTATTTCCTGAATGTTTCACTATGCAGGCTGCTCTTATAATTAGTAGAAGAATCGATAAAAAATCACTTGATTTTCTACTTCACCCTCCCTTTAAAATAAAGTTTGCGAAAGAAGTTTTAGTTTACCAATGGGACTTTTCTTCCACGATATAACACCATCGCACATTTTTTGCAACAGTTCAATATGATTTGGATTTGCAATTGCCAAATTTTGGGACTTGAGTCTCATTACGAGTGACGAGTTAAAATCGGAACGCGTCCCCAAATTCGTGACATAAATGCAATCTCTCAACGACATGACAACCTACAAATTTATTTAAGATGAGTAAAAATGATTTGTCCAACGTACGTCAACTCCGAAAGTTCATTGCTTAAGTACCTTGCCAATCAATGTACGGTTACTGATAAGTTCGCTAACGTAAGTATCAGCTTGAGCCGTCCACAGATTACTACCATCAATGGGTTTCACCTTACAAATCCTTATCTTAACGGCTTGAGGTAGAAATGAAGAAAAACTCTTTGGTAAAACGAAAACATCGCCTAATTCCGCTGTTCTAGTCCATCCATAATCAATTGAGAATACTTCAACTTTTTGCGTCAAGCCCTTCTTTACAGGATGCACCTTTATAAAGAATTAAGGTATACCCGACATTTCCCTTTTAAGGTCGAGCTAAAGCCAACTTGGGCAGGGGGGAGGGGTTGTTCATATGCCTTTAGTTTCTGCTCATTTCCAAGCAAGTGTTTCAAATAAAAAATTTCAAGACTTTACAAACTGAAAGACAACATTTCAAAGATTACAACAAAATTGTGAAAAACTTTTATTTTTGAAATTACATTAAGTTAAATGACATTAAATTTAAAGTTACTAATTCCAATATATCTTGTCTTTCCGTCGTTTAAATTGCATAAAATTTTGCATACACGCGCATTTATACCTACGCTAGTGGTTAATCGAGACACTTTTGCAAAATGTCAATTATTTAACTAATTAAGCGAATAAATTAATTTAATTACTGACTTAATTAGTTAAATAATTGACATTTTCCAAAACTGTCTCGATTAACCACTAGCGTAGGTGTAAATGCGCGTTTATGCAAAATTTTATGCAATTTAAACGACGGAAAGACAAGATATATTGGAATTAGTAACTTTTAATTTAATGTCATTTAACTTTATGTAATTTCAAAAATAAAAGTTTTTCACAATTTTGTTGTAATCTTTGAAATGTTGTCTTTCGGTTTGTAAAGTCTTGAAATTTTTTAATTGAAACACTTGCTTGGAAATGAGCAGAAACTAAAGGCATATGAACAACCCCTCCCCCCCTTCCCAAGTTGGCTTTAGCTCAACGTAACACGTTGCATTACCTTTGTTATTTTAACTCGACAATATGAACCACCAACGATTCTTACGGCGCATAAATCACCAACAACAGGATTGCTAACCATTTCTTTAATTTTGAAATTTTGAAAATGATCTTGCAATTTAAAATTCAAATCGGCAAATTGGTCCCGAGATCGGGTTACAACATCTCCGGTTTCCGAGTCTTGATGACTCAAAATATTTGCGTAGAAAAGACCAGCATTGACAACGAATTTAACAAGAATTTTAATAATTCCAAAATGAGGATATTGCGGAAGAGGTTGATCTATTTCCGCGAAAAATTTGTGACGAAGTCTACAAAAATCTTTCACGTCACAATTTCCAAACGCTAAAAGATTGTGGCATAATTCCCTGGTAAGGAGTTCCTTCTCAGCCAAATCGCGTAGTTTCGTTGAAATTGGATACTTTAAGCTCTTCATGATCCGTTTTAATTCGTAACACTGATGACAGTTGACGTTATTTATAATGACATGTGATACGCCATCCTTTTTTCCCGATCCCGATGTTTCCATTTCCATTTTCATTTCACTTTCGTTGGACTTGATAACGTCTTGAAGGCAACTAAACCGATTACTGAATTGTAATTTCGATACATCAGGAACATTGTAATGAATAAGGCACTCGGCGTTGGTGATATTTAACAAATGTAAAATTGCATCGGATATCACGATTATCGGGTTATTCTTAGAAGCGGCGGACATGTTCCATTGATGTTTGATATCCTCCATTTCGTAAATAACCATTTTTTCATGCACCATTAAACATTCGTGGGAATTCAGCTTTAATAAATTTCCTAGCCTTTGAACTTTTTCATAATCAGATGCGCAAATGACTGTATTGCGAGTCGGAGCATTACGAAGAATTGCTAAAATTGCCGCGTGTTCTTGATTCAATTCCGTTATTTGAATGTGAAATTTAATTTCGGAATATATAGCGGCTTCCAAAAATATGGAAAAATATAGCAAGGGATTGGGCATCAATTTAACGAAGGATTTGACACCACGTGACCATGAAGTTGTACAAACGATAATTTGATAAATTGTTGTTGCCTCTTCGCCTCTATGAGTAACTGCCCTTTTAAATTCACTAATAATTTTCAGCAACTGAAAATTATGAGTAAAAAATAAAATAAAATTGTAATTAATGTTCGCTTAAAGGGAGGGTGAAATGGAAAATCAAGTGATTTTTTATCGATTCTTCTTCTAATTATAAGACCAGTCTGCATAGTGAAACATTCAGGAAATACAGTCTCCGAATGATTTTAAAATTCAAATTAGGTTCCGATTTTAAGAATAATTTGAAATAAGCCCCTCCGACCAATCGCGTAACATCCTGCCTTTTTATTAACAAAATTCTCGTGGCACGCTCCGTGTCTCGCTCCACGATTGTCACATCGGGCGCGAATTTTATCAAATCTCGTGATAAATTTCATTCGACACGGAACGTGCCACGATAATTTTATTAATAAAAAGGCAGGGCGTTACGCGATTGGTCGGAGGGTCTTATTTAAAATTATCCTTAAAATCTGAACCTAATTGAATTTTAAAATCTTTCGGAGATATTTCCCGAATGTTTCACTATGCAGACTGGTCTTATAATTAGTAAAAGAATCGATAAAAAAATCACTTGATTTTCCACTTCACCCTCCCTTTAATTAATAAAGTGAACAATTTCTAATACGAACGTCTTTTAGAAATATTTCAATCAGATAATTGGCTTCTTCTAATATAAGATGGCAACAACGGTCAATAATGTCAATACCAGTGTCACTATCAATTAGTTTCGTAATCATGGACGGTGTCGCTACAAGAACAGTGTAACCTTTCAGCAGATCAACCTATATTATACAACATTACCTTCTGAGCTAATTAATTAATATATGATTAATATATTTAAACTAACGATTTTATCTTCAATTTTATCCCCGCCATGAAGAGTAGTTATATAATTTCGTTGCCTAAATGTTCCAAACATATTAAATTGAGCTTGTACTTCCTGACAAGATTTCCAATCAGTGCATAAGACAATTACAATTGGCTGCGAAATTAATTAATTAATGCCAATTAGCGCGTTTTCTTCATTAATATTATTAAAGGGACTGCAAAGAAAGCATCGGCGGGTGGGTTAATTTTTTTTAAAATACGTCACAAGCACCACGTGACGCCAAGTTACAAAGACTCCAAATGGAGTAGAACTGGACACCTAGTCATTGGTTTTCGCGAGATTTTTTTTTTTTTTTTTTCCACCTACTAACACTAGTGCTTAGCCGTTAGGCCTTGAGCACCAGGAAGAGTTGAGCGGGAGACCCTACGCGGCCCAGCACTGACGGGGGCCGCTAGGTCGTATGTGAAGAAGCAGGGAAGGAAATGAGGTTTACTTGGGAGGTGACGGAAGGTGGAATTGGGGTAAGTCACCTCCGGCGGACACGGGACAGTCGGCACCTATAGGGTAGGATCGCCGACATGTGTCGTATTCCCTCAAACTTTGCCGCCCAGAAGCTTGGCTTACAGGAGTGCGCCACACTCCCGGCTTTTTTTTTTTTTCGCGAGATTGCAGCTCGCCAATTCCCTTAAGTGGTAGTTTTCGAAATAAAACCAACTAAGCTTCTTTTAACCACGCCTTTTCTCAGTCACGTGCCTGTGACGTATTTCAAATAATGAGATTGCAGCGCCAATTCCCTTAAGTGGTAGTTTTCGAAATAAAACCAACTAAGCTTCTTTTAACCACGCCTTTTCTCAGTCACGTGCCTGTGACGTATTTCAAATAATGAGATTGCAGCGCCAATTCCCTTAAGTGGTAGTTTTCGAAATAAAACCAACTAAGCTTCTTTTAACCACGCCTTTTCTCAGTCACGTGCCTGTGACGTATTTCAAATAATTTCTACCCACCCGCCAATATCTTCTTTACAGACCCTTTAAGTTAATCGTCACCAACCCCTGGCCCATCGGGTAAGTATTTGTACTCTTCGGTCTGCCGGATTTGATTTAAAATAGGTATAATGTAACCCGCACTTTTCCCTGAATTTTTTAAACCAACAGCTACGCAACTTCGACTTCTTTGAACAGCTGGCCATAAATAAGTCTGTAGTTCAGTTGGAATTTTTATACCCGCATTTTCCAATGACTAAATAATTAATACACAATAAAATAAATTTTATAATAAGGAATAGCTCTGGGAATTAATAGTAATTAAATCAATTTGTTTTACTCGAACAATTGGCTCTTCGAAACAGTATTCTTCGATTTTCTCTAAAGGTTTGGGTGGATTCGATCCATAAGTTATAATACGTGTAGGTGATGATTTTGCTTTGTCATTGTTAACGTTATCAAAAGTAGACATTGAACTTGAAGAAAAAAACAATTGCAAGTTCGGTAAATAAATGTTTTTAAAGGGAGGGTGAAGTAGAAAATCAAGTGATTTTTTATCGATTCTTCTACTAATTATAAGACCAGTCTGCATAGTGAAACATTCAGGAAATACGCCCTGCCTTTTTATTAATTAACAAAATTCTCTTGGCACGTTCCATGTCTCGCGCCACGAATATCACGTCGCGCGCGAATTTTATCAAATCTCGTGCTAAATTTCATTCGACACGGAACGTGCCACGAGAATTTTGTTAGTAAAAAGGCAGGGCGTTACGCGATTGATCGGAGGGGCTTATTTCAAATTATCTTTAAAATCAGAACCTAATTTGAATTTTAAAATCATTCGGAAGTATTTCCTGAGTGTTTTACTATGCAGACTGGTCTTATATTTAGTAGAAGAATCGATAAAAAAATCACTTGATTTTCTACTTCACCCTCCCTTTAAAGGAATTATTCAGGTAACGTAACATTATACCTTAAAAGAACGGTATTTTCCGAAAAAAATTCTTTTATCACAAAATAATTAGAATTTAATTAGTCTTAAAAACGAGGACTACTGCGCCATCCGCCATTGCTTTAGTGATGTCTGCTAAATCGAACCCATGCACCTAACCCTTACGGCCTGTGAGAATTCAACCAATCCCGTAGAGGTAAGAGGTTCTGGCTAGCAGACGCAGTAGCCCTCGTTATTAAGACTAATTAAATGCTAATTATTTTGCAATAAGATATCATTTATTACTTTTCCTTTTATATTTAGAAAAAGGTCGTTCTTTTGGGGTATAACGTTATGCTACCTGTATTTTCCTTTAAAGGGAGGGTGAAGTAGAAAATCAAGTAATTTTTTATCGATTCTTCTTCAAATTATAAGATCATTCTGCATAGTGAAACATTCAGGAAATACTTCCGAATGATTTAAAAAGTCAAATTAGGTTCAGATTTTAAGGATAATTTAAATAAGGACCTCCGACCAATCGCGTAACGCCCTGCCTTTTTGTTAACAAAATTCTCGTGGCATGTTCCGTGTCGAATGAGATTTGATAAAATTTGCGAGCGACGTGACAATCGTGGCGCAGACATGGAGCGTGCCACGAGAATTTTGTTAATAAAAAGCCAGGGCGTTACGCGATTGGTCGGAGGTCCTTCTTTAAAATTATCCTTAAAATCTGAACCTAATTTGAATTTTAAAATCATTCGGAAGAATTCCATATGCAGACTGGTCTTTTAATTAGTAGAAGAATCGATAAAAAATCGCTTGATTTTCTACTTCACCCTCCATTTAAGACTTATCATTTACCTTCGATTGGTTTGGTAAGTATTATCAGTTGAAAACTGAACGTTTTTACGAAAAAAGGACTGAATGTCCGATTGTTCAATTTCACTTGCAATATCAAAGTCGTTCTTTTTATCAACATTTACAAAACTATCTGAAGCAACTCGACGCGTCAGATTAGGTGGCAATGGTTTCAATAAGGCCGGGTCAAGATTTCCCGATTTCTTCGAAATTTCCGTGTTTTCATCACTTTTCGATCCTTTCAATTGCGTATATTTGTCGTATCTTGAAAAACCTACCGCTGACGATTCAACTAAAGATGGCTTCCGAGAAATTTTGACACCGTCATTTTCTAACTTATCACTAACATTCCGAGATTTCTGACATTTTTTAGAAAGTTCCAAGTATTTGTCAATGGGAACACCACGCGAACTACGAGAACTATTTTGAGAAGAAAGTCTTTCTGAATCATTATTAACAGTTGAAATACTTCCACTTGAAACGGAACCCTAATTTCAAACGCGCAATAAAAAAAACACGTCTTAAGTGACTAATATAGTTTGCCGAAAATTTCACAAACGATACTTGGTAGTTTATTGAATAAAAACTAAGGTGTTCAAATCAATGCGCGATAGAAAGGGATTATTTCCAGTAGTGTGCGAGTACTCATTAAGTTCGAGTATCGAGCTGAGTACTCGACTCGATAACAACATATGAAATTCTTTATGATACGTGGACTTGGCTCTGCTCGAAACCGAAAAAACGGGACTCGGACTCGGCTCGAAAACCCATAAAAACGGGACTCGGATTCGGCTCGAAAACCCATAAAAACGGGACTCGGACTCGGCTCGAAAACCCATAAAAACGGGACTCGGACTCGGCTCGAAAACCCATAAAAACAGGACTCTGATTCGGCTCGAAAACCCATAAAAACGGGACTCGGACTCGGCTCGGAAACCCATAAAAACGGGACTCGGACTCGGCTCGAAAACCCATAAAAACGGGACTTGGACTCGGCTCGAAAACCGAAAAATAAACGGGACTCGGACTCTGCTCGAAAACCGAAAAAACGGGACTCGGACTCGGCTCGAAAACCGAAAAAAAAACGGGACTCGGACTCGGCTCGAAAACCGAAAAAAAACGGGACTCGGACTCGGCTCGAAAACCGAAAAAAAAAACGGGACTCGGACTCGGCTCGAAAACCCATAAAAACGGGACTCGGACTCGGCTCGAAAACCGAAAAAACGGGACTCGGACTCGGCTCGAAAACCGAAAAAACGGGACTCGGACTCGGCTCGAAAACCGAAAAAACGGGACTCGGACTCGGCTCGAAAACCGTAAAAAAAACGGGACTCGGACTCGGCTCGAAAACCGAAAAAAAAAAACGGGACTCGCACACTACTGACGATTTCACAAACTTTATTGTGAAAGCGATAACCAAGCTTTGAAAAATGTAATTTATTTAACAATGAAATAATATACTAAAGAAAGGACACCTTGATACGAATGAAAATGCCTATACCAAGTAGGTAAACTTAATATCTTACGTTTTCCCATTCTTCTTTGTCATCTTTGAGTTGCTCTACGTTATTTACATTTTCATTAAAAGTGGTAAAACTTTCTGGTAGCTTGACAGGGGCAAAATATTGAGCGACACCCCCACGACCAAAGCCATGTTTTGGCACCATGAAAGACGGTTTTTGAAATGGCGAAGCGTAAGGCACTTTTAAAATAGGAACATTGGTTTTTGGACTTTTGACAGGGCTAGAATCAATATGTTTCTCCATAGTTGATGGACCCTTAGCTTCCATAGTTGACGGACCCTTAGCTTCCATAGTTGACGGACCCTTAGCTTCCATAGCTGACGGACCCTTAGCTTCCATAGCTGACGGACCCTTAGCTTCCATAGTTGACGGACCCTTAGCTTCCATAGCTGACGGACCCTTAGCTTCCATAGTTGACGGACCCTTAGCTACCATAGTTGACGGACCCTTAGCTACCATAGTTGACGGACCCTTAGCTTCCATAGTTGACGGACCCTTAGCTTCCATAGTTGACGGACCCTTAGCTACCATAGTTGACGGACCCTTAGCTACCATAGTTGACGGACCCTTAGCTTCCATAGTTGACGGACCCTTAGCTTCCATAGTTGACGGACCCTTAGCTTCCATAGTTGACGGACCCTTAGCTTCCATAGCTGACGGACCCTTAGCTTCCATAGTTGACGGACCCTTAGCTTCCATAGTATTTAGATTCTCTCCAGCTTCAACGCCATCTTGTGGACTTTGGCAGCGACTCTGCTGTTTCTCATTATCACCCAAGCTTGAAACGATCCGTTCCTGACTCTGAGCCATGCTTTGCATTGACAATTTGTTCAACAATTTTCGGCGACCAATACTGAGACTATGAGGCAAAGATTGATTTAAAACTGGAGTAGGGGACAATTCTCTGGGAACGTTAGAATCCCCGCAAGAAAAAGGGGCGGGGCTTGGTCTTCTTGATAATGAAGCGTTTGATGTAATACTGTCTTTTACATCTGGCTGTATACTACTCTGAAATATTTTAAGTCACGTGTTTGTTTTAAACACCAATTTTTTAAATGTTAGAATATTTTCTGAACTCGAACATTAAGCCTTTGTCAGGCTAAACTAAAACTACGTCACGACTTTGCTCTACGAATGTTTATTTTTAAATGTTAGAATATTTTCTGAACTCGAACATTAAGCCTTTGTCAGGGTTAACTAAAACTACATCACGACTTTGCTCTAGGCCTACGAATGTTTTTTCTTACTTGTTCAATGGCTGAAAGCCAATTTGTCACTCTGTCAGGCGTGTTTCCAAGACCAACGTTTTCGTTCCCGATATTGGAATTCTCTATAGAACCATTGTAATCTAGAATATTATAGAAAATTCTACCAAAAGATGATAGATACTTAACGTACCATTAGAGGGAATAAGTTCCTCATCAAGCCAAGCATAAGAATGATCGACTAATTCGACGTTTAAACAAATTTCTTCATCGTCTATGGAATACATGTTTCCATAGAATTTTCCATTCTCATCAAATTGGGTGATTTGAATAGGAACAGTAGTTGACTCTAAGACAATGGAAAATGGTGTTAATTAATTGTGATCAATTATTTTTAGAGGTGTGCGAGCGCCAATTTTTAGGTGCGAGTCGTCAAATATAACTTTTTTGTACTCGCGAGTCCTCAAATATAATTATTTTGTACTCGCGCGTCCTCAAATATAATTTTTTTTTGTACTCGCGCGTCCTCAAATATAATTTTTTTTTGTACTCGCGCGTCCTCAAATATAATTTTTTTTTGTACTCGCGCGTCCTCAAATATAATTTTTTTTTGTACTCGCGCGTCCTCAAATATAATTTTTGTACTCGCGCGTCCTCAAATATAATTTTTTTGTACTCGCGCGTCCTCAAATATAATTTTTTTGTACTCGCGCGTCCTCAAATATAATTTTTTCGTACTCGCGCGTCCTCAAATATAATTTTTTTTGTACTCGCGAGTCCTCAAATATAATTATTTTGTACTCGCGCGTCCTCAAATATAATTTTTTTTTGTACTCGCGCGTCCTCAAATATAATTTTTTCGTACTCGCGCGTCCTCAAATATAATTTTTTCGTACTCGCGCGTCCTCAAATATAATTTTTTTTGTACTCGCGCGTCCTCAAATATAATTTTTTTTGTACTCGCGCGTCCTCAAATATAATTTTTTTTGTACTCGCGCGTCCTCAAATATAATTTTTTTTTGTACTCGCGCGTCCTCAAATATAATTTTTTTTGTACTCGCGCGTCCTCAAATATAATTTTTTTTTTGTACTCGCGCGTCCTCAAACATAATTTTTTTGTACTCGCGCGTCCTCAAATATAATTTTTTTTTGTACTCGCGCGTCCTCAAATATAATTTTTTTTGTACTCGCGCGTCCTCAAATATAATTTTTTTTTGTACTCGCGCGTCCTCAAATATAATTTTTTCGTACTCGCGCGTCCTCAAATATAATTTTTCCGTACTCGCGCGTCCAGCGAATCCTCAAATATAATTTTTCTTGTACTCGCGAGTCCAGCGACTCCTCAAATATAATTTTTCTTTGTACTCGCGAGTCCTCAAATATAACTTTTTGTACTCGCGAGTCCTCACAAAAGGTTAATCGAGTCCAAAATTTGTGCTTGCACAGGACTAATTATTTTCTTATAACCTTACTGGATAAAAATTCCCGGACAAATGTTTCAGCTGCAGTATCCCATTTTTGGGCTTTCCTGAAATTATTTAAGTGTAATTTAAATTAATTAAAACTATTAAATTTCAACTGTAACTATTCATTACCCGCGCCTCATAATCATGTTATCTCCAAATTGCAAACTTAATGGCTTTAACGCTGATAAGACAAACTCAAAGGCTTGAAATGGAACTTTAAACACCTTATCATCATCAGCTATTCTTATCCTGAAATTTTAACTTTTCTTGATATAATTTAATGTGAATTAATTTTAATTAAATCGAGAAAACGTACGCCTTTGAGGACACAGTTTCAGTTGTGCCATAATCCAACAAATAAACGCTGAAAGAAATTAATTGTTAAAAATTCGATACATAATTTAATAGACTAGTGCAGGGAGCCCACTCTGAAATTTCAATTCCTTATAGGAAAAATAGGAATTTTTTCCCGGGATTATAGGATTTTATAGGAGAAAAAATGTGTTTTTATAGGAAAATATAGGACTAAAAATGCTCATATTTAATACAATTTTGGGGCTTAAACTATGTAGAAAAATCTCAAAAAAGAAAAAAAACTAATTGGATTTTACTTAAATATAATAGAAACTAGCTGTTACCCACGGCGTCGCTCGCGTGTAATTATAACTTCCATCTAAAATGATATAAAGAATGGGTAGATTTTACTGATGACTAATATTTTTTTAGCACCCTAGGAGCGAAGGCACTCGGCACAGTCCGTCAGCCCGTCGGAACATTTTTTATTACTTTTCACGCGGACATTATTCCATAAAGAAGGGTTTTTAAGTTTTTGGCCGCCATTTTAAAAGATGGCAACAAATCGAACCCAAAAGACCATTCATCCCGTCTATAGGTTAAAGAATACGTGCCAAATATTTGCGAAATCGGTTGAAACGCGCGGACTTTGTGGCATAGAGAAGTTTTTATATTTCTGGGCGCCATTTTTTAAGATGGCGGCGGATTGGAAAAATCTTTCTTAGTACGCGCCTACTACTTAAGAGTAACGTTCCTGCAAATTTTCAGCCTTCTAGGGCAAGCGGTTTGGGCTGGGCGTTGATTATCAGTCAGTCTGTCAGTCAGTCAGTCAGGACTTTGATTTATATAGATATAGATAGATAGATAAAAAATAGTAAGCGAGCTCCGCAATTTCGGTGTCTATTCAAATGTCATATCAATAAAAACAGCTAAATTTTGATAAATTTGATGCTAAACTATAGGAAAACTTGGACTATGTCAAAAATATAGGATATTATAGGACCTTTCATGAAATTGTAGGATATTATAGGACTGGTTCAAAAATATTGGGATTTATAGGAATTATAGGACCGGTGGGCTCCCTGCTAGTGGCACCCCATGTTATT